>NC_056748.1:176798186-177405524 GCF_019279795.1 Protopterus annectens
ATAAGGTTTAGACCAAGTAGCTGCAGCACAAATGTTATCAAGGTGCAATTTGACTTGAAATGCAGAAGATGTAGAAACTGCCCTGGTAGAATGAGCTTTAATCTTGTGTAGCAAGGGCATATTAGCAGCTGAATAAACAAAGGTAATACAATCAGACAGCCATTTTGAAAGCGTTGTTTTAGTCACTGGTCTACCTTTTCTGGCTTCAGACAATGATACAAAGAGTTGGTCTGATTTTCTGACATCTTTTGTTCTGTCCAAATAATATCTGAGCTGTCTGTGAACGTCAAGTTTGTGCAGCATGCACTCAAGGTTACTGGAATGGTTAGGGAAGAAGACGGGCAACTCAATGACTTGGTTGATATTAGATTCCAAACAAACTTTGGGCAAAAAGGAAGCGTTTGTCCTAAGAGATACTCTATCAGCATGAAAAATCAAATAAGAAGGGCTGATAGATAAGGCTTGCAGTTCTGACACTCTGCGGGCAGAAGTAATAGCCACCAGAAATATAGTTTTCCATTATAAGAATTTGAGGTCACAAGATGATGCTGGTTCAAATGGAGGGAGAATTATACGAGATAGCACAAAGTTTAGATTCCAAGGAGAATAAGGAGTCTTCACTGGAGGCCTCATGTAAAAGGTTCCTTTGAGAAAGGCCTTATACAACTTGTGGGACATTATGCTTAGCCCGTCCACTCCGAGATGAAAGTTAGATATAGCAGCCAATTGGACCCGAACTGTAGCAGCTGCAGCTCCTTTATTAAAGATCATAGTCAAGAATTCTAAATAGGACGTCAAGGGAGCTTGATAAGGATCAATGTTCTGTTTAGAGGCCCACATGAAATATCTCTTCCACTTACTAAGATATAATCTTCTGGTGGACAGCTTATGGGAAGACAAGAGGATCTGCCTTGTCTCATTAGAAAGGTCATGAAGCCTGGCTATGAGGGAAACTACAGCAGCCAAGCTGTAAGCTTCAGTGACTGCAATGAAGGATGGAGGTCCCTCGACAGATGTGTCAGAAGGTCCGGAACTGGGTCCAGAATCCATGGATCTTCCAATAGATGATGATGAAATGGGAACCAAATCTGCCGAGGCCAATGAGGGGCTATAAGAATGATAGCCCTTCCCAGTGACATTGCTTTCTGTAGGAGTCTGGGTATTAGAGGGATAGAGGGGAATGCACAGAGGAGACCCGGGGGCCAATCATGTACGAGTGCGTCCCTTGGGGGTTCTCCCGGAGGGGGAATCAGGGCAAAGTAGCTTCTGCATTTCGTGTTGATGTGACTGGCAAAAATATCGCAGCAAGGCTGGCCCCATTTGCAGAAAATCCTGTCTGCAATCTCTTGTTTGAGGGACCACTTGCGTGGCAACAAAATTGCCCTGCTCAGTTTGTCTGCTATCACAATGGATCTCCCCGGGATGTGCATTGCCAACAGAAAGCGTTGGGGGGAGACAGCCCACTGCCAAACTCTGAGGGCTTCTCGGCAAAGGGGTAAGACTTGGTCCCACCTTGCTTGTTCAAGTACCAGACTACTGACATGTGGTCTGTCTGAATTGCAATCATCTCTAGAGGAAGAGAGTCTTGGAAGTACTGCAATGCCAGAAGTACTGCTCTCATCTCCAGAACATTGATACGCAGATGTGACTCTAGACTCCGTCTATGTGCCTTGGGCAGTCTTTCCCTGAAAATGCCCCCCCCCCCACCCTATCAGGGAATTGTCAGTGGTCACAGTGGCTACTGGAGGCAGTAGTACACATGGGCATCCTATGGTTACATGAACAGACGTCAACCACCACTGGAGATCTCTCTTGCAAGAGTTTGTGATTAAAATCATATGACTTATTGGAAGTTCCTGATAGGACCACTGAGTGAACAGCAGCCACTAAAGAATCCGCATATGCATCCTTGCTAATGGTATGGCCAAGATCGCTGCAGCCATCAAACCTAATATTTTTAAGACTTCTGCAGCTGGTGCTCTGTCCTTCGACACTAATGAACTGACATGCTGGCAAAGAAGAAAGACCCTCTTGATTGGTAGTCGTAGAGTGCTGGTTGAAGTGTCTAACTCTGCCCCTATAAAGACGATATGCTGCGATGGGGACAAGGCAGATTTTTCTGAGCTGACTGTAATGCCTAAGTGATGGCAGAGTGTCAGAGTGTATATTCCCTTGCCTGAATCAGTTGATGCCTGGTGGTGGAGGTAAGGAGCCAATCGTCTAGGAACAGAAACACCTGGAATCCTAGATGCCTCCGATGAGCCGTGACCACTGCCATGCATTTAGTGAAGACTCTGGGGGCTGTAGTGAGACCAAAGGGCAGGGCTTGAAAATGATGATTAGCTTGCAGCCGAAAATGCAGATTATCTCTGGATAGCCTGGCTGTCTTAATGTGGTAGTACGCATCCTTGAGATCTACAAGGCACATCCAATTGTCTCTCCCTAAAAAGGGGAGTATAGACTGTAGCATGACCATCCGAAACTTCTCTTTCTTCACAAATTGGTTGAGTCTGCTGAGGTCCAAAATAGGTCTCCAGTCTCCTGTTTTCTTTGGAACCAAAAAGAATCTTGAGTAAGTTCCGGATCCTATTTGGTCTGCTGGGACTGGCTGGATGACTCTCTTTTCTAGCAACTTGCGGACCTCTATAGTTGCTTGTTCCCTGTAACTGGGTGGAACGTCCGGGATTCTCCTTAGGGGTGTGGGTGGAGTGGAGAATGGTATGAATGAAATACCCTCTGGAAGTAATACTTTGCACCCAACTGTCGTTTGTTATATCTTGCTAGGCGTTTGGGTACAAAGATAAGCGACCCCCGACTGTCTCCAGAGCAGAACAGTCTGGCCTCCTTTCAGGAGCGCTGACAGGGTTGACCATAGAAGTGATCTCTGTCGCCCTGGTTTTGCGAACCCCCCCAACCGCGATGGAGGTGTCTTCCAGTGTTACCCCCTCCTCTGCCCCTAGAGGGGGGTTCACCACGTGTGTCCTGAAAGGCTCCTTGGGCTTTTCGGAACCGACGGCAGACAGAGTTTTTCCCTCCTGCTCACACCTGGTGATAGTTTCCTTCAATTTAGGCCCAAAGAGAGATGAGCCATCAAAAGGGGTGTTGACAAATGAAGACTTAAAGGGCTCCATGAAGGAACACAAGCGCATCCAGGAATGTCTTCATAGAGCAATTCCTGTACCCGCTGCCCTAATCGTCCCATCGGCTGCATACAATATGAGACGCATGGACGAGTTCGCAATGGAATTTAGGGAAGCAAGCTGAGCAGCAACTTTGTCAGAAGCCCCTGCAGCTACAGTACCCTGAAGAGTATCTCCCAACTCCTTAAGATCAACTCTTTTCAGTTCCGACACTAGGGCCGGAGCCGACAACAATTTAGCAAGGCCTGGTGCCCATAAGAGCTTCTGCACCAATTGGTCCACATCCAAATCCGAGAGGCTGACAGAAGACCTGGAGGAGTGCACTGAAGGTGCCGGTTGAAGGATTGGAGATGCAGGTCTATCAGAGACCGGCTCCAGAACTGTGGGCTGGCTCTGAAGGCTGTGGAGCCGATGTCCCGGGTTCCACCATTTTCTTAGACTTTTTAGACTCCCTGGCAAAAGGATGCTTCAGCAAGCTTCGATCAACAAGCTTCCTTTTCCTCTCTAATAAAACCGTTGAGGAAAAGGAGTGGCAGATACTGCAGGACTCCTGCAAATGTACAGCACCTAAACAATAAACGCACGGTCAGAGAAATCTTTAGCCCGCAGTCTGGACATTTCTTGAATCCAGACTCTGGGTGTTTTTCCTTATCCTCAAGACATTTTGCAAGAAAAATCTTTAGGCTTAACACTATAACAAACCACACAAGCCTAAATACAGCCTAAAAGTTGAATCACAAACTGCACTTAGGCTCAAGTTAACACGCCTAAAATATAACACACTCTAAACAATGGCCCGGAGAAAAAAGGGGGCCAACACTAGCTAAATATATATAACCACACTCTAAATATCTACTATAAATGCAATAACTATGAAAATACAGAAACACACACTCTAAGTAACTAGGCCAAACACGAGGCCACTACAACTATACTAAATAATAAAGGCACCAAGGATAAGGGTCTAATAGAAAAAATTCAGTAACTATTATAATACTAATCTAAGAGATTGAAAAAGTTATGGAATAACTTGCGAAAAATCAATTTTGTTTTGTTCAGAAAAGGCTGGAGCGAACTGGAACCACTGAGATCCATGCCACGGCAAACTAGATGTGAGGTAATTCCAGCAGTGCATCATGGGATAAGGGGCTTGGTCTCGAGCTACTGGTAAACCTTGAGCTTTGCAAATGGCCATGTCAGAGCTGATGGATTGGCTCCGAACCCATCAGTAATGAATGAACGGCGAGATTGAACTTCACATCTAAAGACATGTGCATGCTACTTGAAAGGCTGTCTAGAAGGAAAAGAAAAAAAACAAAAAAAGACATTCCTTAAGCTGACTGTCATTGTCTGCATTACAGTGAGAAGAGTGCTGTACAGAAACAGTACAACATTAAATACAGTCAAAGGGCTGATGGGACATGATCTTGTGATGCATCCCCAACAACCAGATGACATTTTAAAATCTGAAAGACCACACAGGACAGCAGCAAATTTAGCAGTATAACCAGATAAGTAACTGAAAATAACAATACAAACAGATAACTTAATTCATATGTGATATATTCAAAAGCACGTTAACAAGTAGTCATGCTTTTATATGTGTAGATTAAGAACAGTTTACACCATTTCTGTTTGAACAAGGGAGTGCAGGAATGAGATGATGGTGCTACTTGTAACAGTGGAAATTGCACCTTTACATGTCTGTCGTAGTAAAGCAGTACAGTAAGCACAGTACAGATGATGAGAGAAAGTACTGTAGGCATGAATGAGTCAACTCCCACAGCTATAAAGGTTTTGCCCTACTCCATGCCCTTGAGGTGCCTTTTAATGCCTTCATGAAGGGAGCTCAAAATGTCACCTATATATCTTTCATGAAGTCTGTTAATCTGAGCCAAGAGTGCTAATGTAAGAATATGCTGGTTTTTGCTGCTCTGGTCAATCCTTCTAACTCATAATGGACCATGCAGTTGGTCACTTGCATGAAAGCTGTTGCCTAGCCTTTAGTTTATCTTTCAACCTCTATGGAAGCTCTTCATCACAGAGTACTTCATCTGCTGTCCCACTGGAAATACACCGTGTGTGTAAGATAGCTCAGTGCCACATGTATGGATTGTAAACACACAACTGGCAGAGCTCTGCATCTCCCTTGGGTTCCTGCATGGCAGATGGAAGCCTTTTTTAGGGCTGCTCCAGAGATCAGCAGATCAACCGAGTCTCCACTCAGGTGGTGCAGCACTGTAGTGAGTAAAATTTCAGGGTGCATTGTGAGGTGTCAAGGATGCATCTGAGTTGACTCAGGCCACCTTGCTAGTGTACTTTAGTATATCTACCAAGGGAATAAATGCACATAAATGGACTGCAGTCTAAAACACCAAACCTGCTGTAGCCTGTACTTCCCTTTCTTCACATGTAAACACTGCACAAATTCTGAGTTCTTGGGGGGGTGTGAACCAGGGGGGATGGCTCACTCCTAGTCATGCAGGTCAGTCACTACCGAATCTAAACATGATGCCAGATGTTCTCTTTCCTCCGGTGTGTTCCCTGGCCATCTGAGGCAGGACTCCAGTGAGTCTGTGGAGGATGTCTTCCTTTTGGAGTAAACTCTGTATGATGCAGCATCTGGTTTCCATAGGTAGATTAATCCATTACTAGAATCTGATCTGTTGGCCTAAAAGTCCCACAATCACTCAATATGGAAAAGGCAGAAATTGCGTTGACACTTGAAAAACCTAGGTCAATGCTGAGTTCAGCTTGCACTGCTGTTGAAAAGGACTGCACCACAAAAAATGTGTCATCTGTTACAGTGGGGATCAAAGCCAGCCTTACAATTTGGGATAATGGCATCAGAAAAATCAGCACTAAAAGTACTGATGCCGGATATGTCTATACAGTCAAGGCTTTGACGACCAGTTGTTAAACCTCTAATTCTTGGTAAGGAGCTAGAAAAATAAACATTACATACTGCATCATCGAGTTGCTGCTATTTCACAAGGCCTTAAAAAGGGCAACTCGCGCATACTCAGCATTAGACTAGCTACAGCAGGCCTCGGCACTGAAACTCAGGAATGACATCACTGAGAAGAAGAAAAATGAGATGGAATCACCAATGACACTGGTATCACTGAAAAAGACCAACACTTCCCTTCCGCTAAACTCTTCTAGCTCTCCTGTGATGGAAGGCTAGGAGAGTGCGAAACAATCAGTAGGCAGGAGGAACTATCTTACTGTTTTAAAAAAAAACTCGAAACAGCCATCAGAAAAATCCTACACACACGCATACAATGCTAAAAGCAGCATGAACTCAATTTAATGTTCCTGAATAGTTTGCATAACAACAAAATAACTAGATATGAACACAAACAGATACATGGTGAAGATGGGGTGGAGGTCTATATAGGGAACAAACAGATACATGGTGAAGATGGGGTGGAGGTCTATATAGGGAACTTAAGCAGCTCAGGAAAGCTTTCTGCACTGGCTGGTTACCAAAGACTGACCACTTCTTATCAGATCCTGATACTGTCATTTGTGTCTAAAAATTTATCCTCTTAGTATTGACGAAAGCTCATGGTCATGGGAGAGAATGGGGACCACAGACTGACTGGTAAACTGGAAGCTTAATTTTATAACTCAGTTCTCACTTCTACAATACTACTGGGTACAATGAATGCAGTACTGCTGTCGTTCACATCTGTTGGCCAATCTCCTGAGCCCTGCTTCCTCCCCCACCTTCTGAGGAAAATCTAGTCTTTTCAAAAAGAAAACCATGATCGTTGATTTGGAGACACTCAGGTGCAGAGTGCAACTGAGTAAAGTAATTACTGCAACAGTACACTTATGAAGAAACAACAGTATAATGGTACATCAGAACACTTCAGTTTATCTACCTTCTGTTGCCTGTAGTGCGAGACCTTATCTCACTGCATTGGTCAGTATTGGTCTGTTTCTTATGAGATAAGCATTTCATTGTGTGATACAAGATTCTTAAAACTTACAAAACGAAACTCATCAAGGAAAGTGTGCATCTGCAGACAACCAAACAGTACTAGGCCAAATTAGTACATTGCATTAAGAATAAATAAATAAAAAAAAAAAAAAAACTCAAAACTTTTGCAAACTGTTACAAACATGTAAGCAATAACTCTTATCAAACCTCTCCCAGGAGGAAAGAAATTAAAGAGCACCTGATCAACAGCAAACTAACCAATCCATACACACTGATGGCAAGCCACTGAATAACCACACACACAAAAGCCTTGGTGAATGCATCACTTGGAACCAATTCCACAAACCACAGCATCCGCTCAAAGTGACCACAAACACTGCTTAAAGCTGTACATTGAGTAACAGCTTAACTCTAACTCGCCCAGTGTGAAAGCAGAAACTGAACAGAAAAGGCCAGCAGACTTCTATGTTTATGGATAAATTTCAGTAACTGGCTAGTAAGTGTACTGCCTGGATACCAGGAAAAAGAAATAAAGAGCACCTGGAAAAACAATCAGCTACAAAAAGTGAGGAATAAACACCGACTGGGGAAGTTTTGCAGCTGTTCAGCAAAAAGCAGTACAACCTCTAGAAATGACTTCCAGTAACCTACAGGAAAATATATGACAACTGCACACAGACCTGGTTAAACTAAATGAAACACTGATGGATAACGAGAACACAAACAACAAAAGGCTGGAAAAAATGGAAGAAGCTTTAAACAGATATCCAGATGAGCTGGTAAAGCTGCAAAAATCAGAGGTTGGAATGAAGAAAAAGCTTGCTGAATATGAGACTGCTCAGGAAGAGATGTTTCAAAAATAATACAATTAGGAGGCAGAGCACATAAGGAAAACCTGAGATTTTCAGCTATACCAGAGAAGCTGGAAGGAACAGATTGCATTAATTTTATGAAAGTACAAATAAGCAACTGGACTGGTATTCCAAAGCAGGAGTTGTAATTTGAAAGGGCACATCACGTGTATGCTCCATGAGAAAGCAACCTAGACCTTTAACAGTAAAGATGCAATTCTACCAGCAGAAGGAGTTGATTCTGACAAAACTGTGGCAGGAGGACAAAATACTAAAAGTGGGAGGCAGCAGAGTGTTTATGGAGAATGATTACTCACTGCACACCAGGCAGAAGAGGAGTAAATTAATCCCACTATTCAGGGAATGTTAAGACACTGGTATGAGATTCAAACTACTGTACCCATCTGTCTTCAAGGTATTCTTCCCTGGAGGGACAAAATCATTTTTGCCGACTTATGCTAAGGAGGAAATACAAAAGTTTGTTCAACAAAAAGTAAGATGTGAAACAAAATGCGATTCTGCATCTTGTTCTTCTGGTAATGAAGACCACAGACAGACTGAACCTGTGAAACCTTTTCCACTGTTTTAATGGAAAACTTTGGAGAGAAGGAAGGGAGCACACAAGATGACTAGAAGAATAGAGAGCATGTTGGAAATGAATCACTGACAGGAGTTGGAGATGGAGATGAACAGCAACAGAACCAGTAACAATGTGGGATTTCAATGCAATAATTATATTTGTGAGATATGACAGAACAAGAAAATCTGGAAATACTGGACTTTTGCAGAATCTGTTGGACTTGTGGGGGACTCAGGTATGTGCCCTACTTCATTTATTTATTTATTTATTTTACATTTGGTTACTGGAATAGTCCGACTGGGTGAAGACCCATTTTCAGAGGAGGCTCGGGGAGAAAAGCTCCACATGCAACATAAAAGTACCTAAAACCTGTTATTACAAAATTTTGCAATATAGTCAGAATCTTTTTCTGTCAATATACATATAGCAGAAGACAATTTTACAGAGATGCAGTATGTACAGGTTTTTTAAAATAGTAATCCAAGCAAATTTACACAATGTTAAATAAGATTAAGTATTGATAGTAGTCAGAGCTGGAATAGCAAGAACAAGCAATCTTATAGCCATGTAGCTTGGACTAGTACAGGTACAAAGCCAAGAGTTGGTAAGGAAACTTTTAAGGGAATTTTTCAACTGATTTTTATTGATAGCAGTTCTTATAGTAAGAGGAAGTGAATTCCAAACTTGCGATGTAGTGGGTGTACTGGGAATCACCAGCAGTGTAGGTGGATCTGCTTACTTGTAGTAGTGATTTATTTTTGGATCTTAGACTGCAGTTAGTAATATAGGGTTGCAGTATGTTTAACACAGTTGTTTATTTTTTTCAGCCTGACATAACAGTTTGTGTGCTGTGATTAGTTGATTGTAGGATAGTAGTTGTGGCAGTTCTAGCCAGGATAGTTTTATTAAGGAGTGACAGTGGTGTGTCTGATGTAGACAGTCAGTAGCAAATTCTGCTATATTGTTATAGCATATTTCAAGTTTCTTTAAATCTGTCCTTTTAAGATTAACAAAAATTGGGGAGGCATACAGCAAGGTTGACAGGAGATGTGATCTAGAAATAAGTATCCTAGAAGTATCAGGTAGGTATTTTTCTTCCTGTATAAGATACCCATTTTTATGACCTTTCTTGATTGTTTGTGAGATATGTAGAACAAATCTTAGTTTATTGTCAACTGTTACACCTAGTAATTTTGCTTGGAGTTCATGGAAAATTTTTGTGTTACTGCCAGCAGTGATATAGAAGGAAGTAGAGATGAGTGAGGATCTCATAGGTTGGAAGATCACAAGTTTTTTTTTTTTTTTTTTTTTGGGGGGGGGGTAAGTTTGAGCTGGGATTTGGATAGCCATGATTCAGTATCAGAGAAGGCCCTCTGGGTTATACCTTGGAGTTGCTGAGGGGTAGGTGCATCACATACAAGTGTTGAGCCATCTGCATACTGGATAATGGAAGCTAATGAAGTAGCGGTACTAAGGTCATTTGTAAAGATACTGAAATTAGAGGGCCAAGGATTGAGCTCTGTGCGACTCCTAATGTAATGGGAAGAATCGGGAAGAGGTCATGCTGCCATTTCACTGCTTGTTGGCGACCATCTACATAACTATGGAACCATAAGAGAGAGGAGGGGTTAAGGTTCAACTTGGAAAGAACAGTTAATAACTTGTGGTGGGAAACCATATTGAAGGCCTTGGACATATCAAGGAAGAGAGCAAAAACTATTTTGCCTTCATTTCTAAGATGGTTGACAGTATTAGTGAAGCTAAGAAGAGCAGCTGTGGTACTGTGATAAGGTCTAAACCCATGCTGGGAGGTGGCTAGAAGGTTATTGGAGGTAAGGTATTGGAGATGTTGAGATTAGATGCATCTTTCAAGGGGTTTTGATAGTGGGAACAGAATGGCAATGGGTCTGTAATTTGAGAGTTCTGTTAAGATGCTGCTTTGTGCAGGGGGATTACATGAGCAGTTTTCCATACTAATGGGATGTACTGTTCTGCAATAGCTCACTGGATAGGATATGGATTCAGCTAGCAGGTTATCTGCTGCTACTGTTTTAGGTCTGACTTTCTTTAATAGCATCTCTAAGGCAGCTGCAGAGATGTAAAGAGGGTTTTTTCTTATTGGAAGGTTTTAGAGGTGATGTTGGATCAAAGTTATTATTTTTAATTAGAGATAGAATACTTTCTGTGAAATACTTAGTAAATTCTTCTGCAATCGTTCTGGCTTAGTTTGGTATATTTGGGGAGGGGTTGAGCTTTGTTCTGGGTGAAGGATGATTTTGATCCAAAATTTTTGAGGATATTGTTGATATTAGGTTAATGCAGTAGTTATTTTTGACGTTTCCCCTTATTTCTACTTTGTTGGAAAACTATGCAATTATTTTGGGTTTGACAAGTGCGCCATAATTGCCAAGTCTTAAGAAGACTTCTTTTTTTTTCCAATAATTTTTATTTTCATTTTGCATTTATAAAAGACACAAAAATGTTCCTATTTCTAAGAAGACTTCTAGTTTCTTTAAGTTAGCCATGGTGTACAATTAGCCTTTGTGCCAACTGTTCTAGGAGGGGCTTGAAGAAATTTATGAAAATACTTGGCATGGAAGATGTGAATTCAGTAGCAGGACTTCAGAATGAAATTTACATATTATTCCACAAGATATAAAAATTGGGCTAGGCTAGATAGAATTTACATTTCACAGGAACATGTTTATTTAACGTAAGGTCTTGATAAGCACCCAATAACTATTTCAGATCATGTACAAATAATAACTAAAATAAAAACACAGGGTAATGAACCAAAAATAAGACACTGGCAGTTTCCCACCTATCCGCTGAAGCGAGAGGAATTTAAGGAATGGGTAGTGGAGATTATTCAGAGCTATTCGAGAGGACTGAAATTACTTCTGAAAATAAAGCTAGGGAGTGGGATAAAATTAAAGTGGGGTTTAACAGGGTGGAAATAAAAGAAAGGGAGATATGGTTACGAAGAGACAAGATTTATTTAGAGGAACTGACAAATGTTACAGTATTGCAGAACAGGGGGAATCTCACAAAACAAGAGGAGGATCAACTGCAGAATGTTAAGCAGACTAAGTGATTGCCTCTATTATATACATGAGTTTACAAGTATTGCTGTTAAGCAATTGTTTTTTTGATAACACTAGAACACAAAAACTATTAGCACAATGACTCAGGCAAAAGAAAGTAGAAAGGGCTGTTGCCAAGCTTAGGGAGCCTATAACAAAGGAAGGTAACAAGAGATCCTGTAGAGGTTATTAGAAATATTTTGGAAATTCAATGAAAGTCTGTATAAAGCAGAGAAATATAGAAATCAATAAAATATACAAATGGAAATGTTTATGGAAGAATTAAATATGCCATGGTTAGAGGTAGATGAGGCTCAATTTCTAACAGTTAGGATAGGAGGAGATGAGATAAAAAATGTGATGTATAAATGATCTACAGGAAAGTCCCCAGGAATAGATGGTATTCCTGTGGACGTTTGGAAGCTAGGAGTAAAAAAAACTGATAAAGATCTGGAAGGTTTTGTTTAACAGTATTTTAAGAGCAGGAGAAGTACCAACATCCAGGAAGAAAGCAGTGGCAGCTGTAATACCTAAAGAGGGTAAAGATCCACTGAATCTAGCTTCATGGCCATTTCAATAATGAACAATCATCATAAAATGTGAGTCTACAATGGCTACAAAATGCCAAAAGTAAGGTCAAAATTGATAGATATTGCGGAGGGGAGACAAACATTTGACAACATTAACAGAACACCGATGATCAACAGGGAGGCAGAATGTAAGAAAATACCACTGTTGTTGGTGGATCTACAAGAAGAGAAAGCATTTGACAGTGTAAGATGGGACTTTATGAGCAGGGCAGCATTTGCATTTCCTGAAAAAATTATAAGGCAGATTTGGAAGATATATGAAGGATAAGAGGTGAAAATTAAAGTAGATGGGGTTTCACTCTTAACAGGACTGTCCTCTTTCCCCTTTGTTACTTGCATTAGATTTAGAACCAATGGCAAAGAAAATAAGGGACTTAGAAATTCAAGGATATAATTGGTATGGTAGTGAAGAAAAACTGGCTCTACTTGCAGATGATATTTAATACCTGACAAAACGAGAAAGAGGCATTACAGTGTTGTGGAACATTTTGAGACAGCTTCAAATCTTTTCGGGAAAAAAATTAATGAAGTTAAAACAAAGGCAATAGTGGTAAATTATGTACCCACATATGAACTGGTTCAGCAATATCTATATTTATGGGGACATGATAAACTGAAGTACTTAGGAGTATGGATTAAAAATGATTCTGGTGTGGCAGCTAAGGAGACTAAACAAAAGACAGTACAGATATGGATAGTAAGATACAAGCAGTTAAAATGTTTTTAGTCCCATTACTCTTATAAATGTCAGGCATATTTTTACCAACCAAAGGAGAAGTTCTGATAGCAATTAATAAAGAGCTGAAGGACTTCATCTAGGAGGGGAAGACAGCAATAGTCAAGTGGGATAAGCTGATTCTCCTAAAAGAAAAGAGCAGACTGGGATTACCCAATTTGAAGGGATATTTCAGAGTTACATAGTTAAGGCTACTATACACAGAAGCAGAAAAAAAGAAGTCATGTACTCATCATAATGCTCCACTTTTATTGATCATCTTTGCCTTCATTCTTACCAGGATGGGTTCAAATCTGACTCTGCCTTTATATGCAAGCATGAGGTCTTCCACTAGCTCGTGGTTAAACCCTATACCAGCATGCACTAAGAAAACTCCCCAGATCTTGTTTGTAGTTATAATAACAGTAAGAAAAATAAAGGCGGATTAATAATTCAGAGTGCAATAAAGAAGGCCAGAGAATGATATCCAATTGTACCAACTCAGTCTTCCAGTAGTAAAAATGGCTGGGGGAAAGGTGGGTGGGATGTAAGAATGAAGGCGAAGATGGACAACACACAACGTTATGGTGAGTACATAACTTTTGTGTGTTGTTGTCCTATCTCACACCTTCATTCTTACCAAGATGGGACAGTGTCCCTAGCACCATCTTTCTTGGGTGGCTCCAGGGAGAATATTCTTCAGAACTGTGGAACCAAAAGAGGCCTTGTTCCTGGAGGCCAAATCTACTTTGTAATGACTGATAAAAGTGTGTGGTTTTGCCACAGCATAAATGGTATCAACTGGTAGTCTAGCTATACATACGGAAGAGGTTGCAATGGCTCTTGTAGAGTGGGCTTTAACTCTATGGGGAAGATCTCTGTTTTGAGACTTATAAATTAGAAGTTATGTACTCACCATAACGTTCCATCTGAGTAGGTGTATTCATTTGTCTGCAACCTGTGGGTTATGGATCCGATATCGGATCCGAACCGGCATGGTTTACCAGCTATGGATCCAAGCTCTCAGCTCCTCCCCTCACCCATAATGCCCTGCTCTACCCTCATGACCTCAGATCGAGTTTGCCAACAGCAAGAACACCCTGAAAAGGGTAACACATAACATGCAGGAAACTGAAAGGCCAGGGGGATAGGAGGGCGGGATGGTTGCAGACAAATGAATACACCTACTCAGATGGAACGTTATGGTGAGTACATAACTTCTAAATCTGAAGTAGGAGATTCATTTGTCTGCAACCTGTGGGACAGAGTCCCCAGCTACCTGAATCTTGGGCGGCCATCATGGAAGGATATTCGAGCACCTGAGCCAAATGATGCTCTACCCTAGATGCAAGATCCAACTTATAGTGGGAAATAAAAGTATGAGATGAAGCCCACGTGGCTGCTGCACAAATATCATCTAGAGGAATCCTAGCCTTAAAGGCTGCCGAGGTAGATACTGACCGGGTTGAATGGGCGTGTACACCCTCCGTGCGGGCCTTCCTGAAGCTTGATAAGCCAATAAGATACACTGTGAAATCCAGCGAGACAGAGAAACTTTAGAAATTGGCTTGCCCAAATTAAATTTAGCAAAGGAAATAAACAACTGGTCGGATTGCCTATGACCAGCCGTTCTGTTTAGATAAAATCTAAGTTGCCTGTGAACATCTAAGGAGTGAAGCTTGTATTCACCTTTGTTTTCATATTTAGGAAAGAAAACAGGGAGGTTAATGGATTGATTAATGTTTGCTTCAGAAGCTACTTTAGGAAGAAAGGACGGGTTGGTCCTGAGGTAAACACGGTCCGGATGAAATACCAAGTAAGGAGGTTTAGCTGATAATGCTTGAAGCTCTGAAACTCTCTTGGCCGATGTAATGGCTACTAAAAGGCTGTCTTGAAAGACAAGAATTTGAGATCCACCGTAGCCGCTGGTTCGAAGGGGGGGGCGGTCAAGGCCTGGAGAACTAAGGAGAGGTCCCAAGGAGGAACCGCTTGTTTCACAGGGGGCCTGAGAAGGAAAGTACCTTTAAGGAAAATTTTACACAACTTGGCTGACATGAGTGGACTAGAGTCATGACCAATGTGATAATGAGAAATTGCCGCCAGTTGTACTTTGACTGTGGAACTGCTGGCACCATCGTTAAAAAGAGTGGTTAGAAAGTCAAGCACTAAAGGGAGAGGAACTGTGAAGGGATTCAGGCCTTGCCGCTCCGCCCCCAAAGAAAATCGCTTCCACTTGCTGCGGTAGACTTTCCTAGTGGACGGTTTATGAGCTGCCACCAGGATAGCCTTAACAGGGGACGAAATACCGGGAGTCCTGATCAAGAGTGGAACTGGAGCAGCCAAGCGGTCAGCTTCAGGTTGTCCAGGTTCGGAGGAGATATGCAGGATGGGTGGGATATCAGATCCGGAATGGGATCTAGAATCCAAGGAGGATTCACCGAGTGAGACCTTAGAAAGGGGAACCAGATCTGTCGAGGCCAAAACGGAGCAATGAGAATCATTCTGCAACTCACCCGAGAGGCTTTCTGAAGAACTTGGAGCATCAGAGGCAAGGGTGGATAAGCGTACAGAAGACCGGGTGGCCAAGCATGCACCAGAGCGTCTCTTGGAGAACCTCCTGGAGGGGGTATCAGAGCGAAAAACTGTCGCACTTGGTGTTTGAGGGAGAGGCAAAAGATTGCATGAAGGACTTCCCCACCGTGCGAATATGCGTTCCGCTACTTGAAAATTGAGAGACCACTCGTAAGGGGTCAGAATGGTGCGACTGAGCTTGTCCGCCAGGATGTTGGACCGACCCGGAATGTGCGTTGCTATTAGAAAGCGGTTGGTGGAGATTGCCCATTCCCAAACTCTCATGGCTTCTCGACAAAGGGGGTAAGACCTTGTTCCCCCTTGCTTGTTGATGTACCAGACAACAGACATGTTGTCCGATTGAATCGCAATTGTTCACAAGGGAAGAACGTCCTGAAGTGCTAGCAACGCTAAGAGCACTGCTCTCATCTCTAGAACGTTGATATGCAGAAAGGTCTCTGAATCGTTCCACGTGCCTTGGACGGTCCGGCCCGCAAAATGCCCCCCCCACCCGAGGCGGGAGGCGTCCGTGGTCACCGTGGCGAGAGGGGGAGAAACACAAAATGGGCGGCCTCCGTGGAGATCTGGGGAGTGAATCCACCACAGGAGGGACCGCCTGCAAGCCTTGCTGATCGCAATGGGATGATGCATAGGGAGAGCAAGGTATGACCATTGTACTAAGAGAGTCCACTGGAGGATGCGCATATTGAGCCTGGCAAGAGGAAGAAGTGCTATAGCAGACACCATGGACCCTAGAGCCCTCAGGACCAACTCTGCCGGAACAGAACTTGAGTGGAGAATGGCCGCACCTGGAGCTGCAGATTTTGAACTCTGTCCGCAGTGAGGAAGGCTTTTAAACTCCTTGTGTCTAACCTGGCCCCTATAAAATCTAAGAGCTGTGTGGGCGCCAGGTTGGATTTCTTTGTATTTATTGTAATGCCCAGAAAGGGAGCAAGATGGAGAAAGGAGTCTCGCGCCAATAGTAGTAGATGCCTTGTTGGGGCGGTAAGAAGCCAGTCGTCCAGGTAGGGGAAGACCTGCACCCCCTGAAGCCTCAGGTGGGCCGCTACCACTGCTAATACTTTGGTGAACACCCTGGGTGCTGTGGTGAGACCAAAGGGAAGGACCCGGAACTGGTAGTGACTGGCTCCCAGCCGGAAGCGGAGGAACCTCCTGGAGCGCCTGCCCATCAGGATGTGGTAGTACGCATCTTTGAGGTCTATAGAACACATCCAGTGATTTTCTCCCAGAAGGGGGAGAATAGATTGCAGAGTGACCATTCGGAATTTTTCCTTGGGGACTGCCAGGTTCAAGAGAGAAAGGTCTAGAATTGGTCTTCGTTCCTCCGTCTTTTTTGGCACTAAAAAGAACCTGGAGTAGAACCCTGATCCGATCTGGTCTGGGGGGACGGGCTGGATGGCTCTTTTCTTTAGCAGATGGCCAATTTCTGCCAAAGCGGCCTCCCGTTGACCGGGTGGAACGTCTGGGAGGGACTTCAACTTTGGTAAGTGAAGAAAAGGGATGTGGTATCCTCTGGATATGATTTGGAGAACCCAGCGGTCTGATGTTATGGACTCCCATGCCGCTAGGTGCCCCGAAAAACGTCCCCCGACTGCCTCCAGAGTGGAGCAGCCGGGCAACCCCTCAGGGTTGCTGCGCGGGCCGTTCAGAGAAAGGTTCTCTGGACCCGAAGTTCCTGGGAGCCCCTCTGCCTCTAGGGCGGCGTCCTCCCTGTCCTCCTCTGCCACGGAAGGACTGGTTGTCCGGAGCAGGCTGGGATTGCTGCGACTTCCGGAACCACATCTTCTTCTGACCCTTTTGGTTCCTAGAGTAGGGCCTCTGGGGTGCAGAGACGCGGATTCCGACGGCAGACAGCGTCTTCCCGTCCTTCTCGCTCTGGGTCAAAGTGTCGCGAACGGTTTTGCCAAAGAGGGCAGAACCATCAAAAAGGGCGTTCGCAAACGACGCTTTGAAGGGCTCAGAAAAATCGCAGTGACGGAGCCAGGCCTGACGTCTAGTGACTAGGCCTGCCCCTGCGGCTCTAGCGGTGCCTTCCGTAGCATGGGAGAGTAGCCGCATAGAGGTATTAGTAACTGATCTAAGAGTGGCCATGCGGGTGGAGTGCAGCATCTTGTCCTCCTCCGACATGGACTCTGGGGGAGATGCAGCGTATTCTTTAATGAGATCTCGCTGCATCCTAATGACGTGCCAGGTAGTTCAGCGCCCTTACGAGAAGGTCGCTGAACTAAACATCCGCTTCCCCAAGCGGTCCATCATCCGAGACTCCTTGCTCGGGGGATGGACTGAGGGACTCTCCTGAGCAAGTTCCCTCTTGGTGGCCGCCGCCGTCAACATGGCATCTACCGGAGGCCCCTTACTCCAATGGGCACGGTCGGACGGTGGGCTGAGGATCCTATCGGGCCTCTTAGGGATTGGCTCCACGGTGTCCGGTTCCTTCCACGCCCTGGTGGTAATGAGGTCCACCAGGGGGTCGGCAGGAGGTGACACCCAAGAGGTAGACGGGCCCGCTTCAAATGCCTCCAAGAACACGGACTTGTCCGAGGAAGACTTGGGGGCAGACCACCCCCCCTTATACGGAGCATTTCCATGATGTCCCCAAATGAGACATCCTTGGGGGGTGACCGTGGGGAGCCTTCCCCTTCCTCCAAGTCCGTGTCTTCCGTGAGAGACTCGGGGGAGTCAATGTGCCTCCTTTTGCACGTATGCTTGCGAGGAACATCCTCTGGGGGGCTGTCAGAGGACTCCTGCAGCAGCAACCTGTTCCAGGGGAGCAGCTTGGGGCACAGAAGCGGGCTGTCCCAAGGGCCGGATGGTGGAAGCCTGACCCAGTGCAGGGGGAGCGCGGGACGGAGCCGAAACAAGTGCCGGGGGTCCGGAGACCCTCAACAGGGCCCTCTCCACTACCTCAAATGCCAAAGGGGAGCCGACCTCGACCAAAGGATCCGACAATCGGCTCCCCCTCGGATCCGAAGAGTGGATCGGAGCCGGCGCCCGGCCGGATCCGAAGGACAGTGCGCTCCGACACTGACTGCGCGAAGGAGCACTGATCCCCGGATCCGAGGCTCGGATCCAGGCTCGAGGTCGGATCCGATGCACTCGAGGGCAGGGTCGGATCCGAAGTACAAAGTACTATCGGCACCGACCCACCCCCGGCTACGAAGCTGCTCGGCTCCAGCTGCTCCGAACCCGGGTAGCGGGTCAGAGAAGGAGCAATCGGTTTGAAAAAGGGTGTTGAGCTCCCCCCCAGAGGGGGGGAGGCAAGAGCACTCCCATCTGCATCTGGGCCTGGATGAACCTTCTCATCATCCGGTCCAGATCAGCATCCGAAAGGCTATATGTAGATCTCGACGAGGCTACCGAGGTAGGCCTAGAGTGCCTCCTCGATAGCCTTGACGGAGATCGGGTCTCCTCCTCCTCAGGTCCCGGTGAAAAACACACTGGAGACCGGAGCAGAGGAGGAGGAGACCGAGCCGACAATGGAGCCGGGGGAGAAGCCCGCTTGGCTGGCGGGGCCGAAACAGAGGTCTCGGCCCGCCGCTTATGGTGCTTCTCCCTCCGGTCCCTTTTCTTAACATCCCTCTCCTCCGAACCAGAAACGGGAGGTTGAGTCCCAGGAGGAGGAGGGGGAGCCGCAGAAGGAATAACCGTGGGTACAGTTACTCCCGAAGGAGCGGAGGTCGGAGCCGAGTCCGGCGGTAAAAGGCCCGCCAAACAAGCTTGGACCTCCGCTCCTTCAATGCCCTGGGGTTGAACCCTGCACAAATGGAACATCCAGATGTGAGGTGTTCAACCCCCAGGCATCTAACACACCGAGTGTGGCCATCAGCTGGGGAAAGCTTATGGCCACACTCGGAGCATTTAGAAAAAATAGACTTGGGTTGCTCAGACATCCCAATCTACAACAGTAGTTACTATAACTAAAAAAGTAACTAAAGAAACACAAAATCACTCACAGGCCCAACACACACACACTACGCTAACAGCGAGGGGAGGGATAACTTTAGATTAAACACTAAAAAAGTAAATATACCAAAGGGGAAACCTACACTTTCACACAAATAACCAAAAAAAATCTTAAATTTTACAATTTAAATACTTGAAACTAGCACTTAGCTGGAGAGCTTGAGAAACAATCCGGTCACCATGCGCGGCAAACGAGATCTGAGGTCATGAGGGTAGAGCAGGGCATTATGGGTGAGGGGAGGAGCTGAGAGCTTGGATCCATAGCTGGTAAACCATGCCGGTTCGGATCCGATATCGGATCCATAACCCACAGGTTGCAGACAAATGAATCTCCTACTTCAGATCAAAGGTTATGCAATCTGAAAGACATTTTGAAAGTGTCACCTTAGAGACTGAAGTACCTTTCTTTGAATCTGAAAAAGATATAAATAGCTGGTCAGATTTTTCTGAAGTTCTTAGCCCTGTGTAAACAGAAACGTAATTGTCTATGCACATGCAGCTGATGTAACATGTATTCTGCCTTATTCCAGTAATTTGGGTAAAAGACTGGCAGCTCTACAGATTTGGTTCAAATTTGACTCTGAACATACTTTTGGCAGAAAGGAAAGATTTGTTCATAAGGATACCCCATACTTTTGGCAGAAAGGAAGGATTTGTTCGTAAGGATACCCAGTCTCTGTGAGAAAGCAAGTAGGGGGGCTTTATTGACAAGGCCTGTAGCTCTGACACCCTCCTAGCAGAGGTAATTGCCATCAAGAGAATAGTTTTCCCATGTCAAAAACTTGAGTTCGCAAGATAATGCTGTCTCAAAAGGGGGAAAAAATTAAACGAGATAGGACGAAATTTAAGTCCCATGGTGCTGGGGGATCTCTGATAGGTGGTTGTAGTAATAAAAAGTACCTTTAAGAAACGCTTTGCATAGCCTATGAGACATAACGTTGAGGCCAGATTCACCTATATGAAAACTAGATATCGCTGCGAGTTGAACTCTAATGGCAGCAGCAGCTGCACCCTCGTTGAATAATTTTGCTAGGAATTCTAGAATGTAATTGACTGGGGCAGTACAGGGATAAATGTGGTTACAAAAAGCCCATAATGAGAATCTTTTCCATTTGCTTCTGTACATCTTTCTTGTTGAAGCTTTATGAGAAGAAATTTGTTTAACTGATGGAGAGGTCAGGAAACCTTGCTATGGTTGGAAATGGACCAGTCAAGCTTCCAATTTGAGGATCTGAAGGGAAGGATGGAGCGTTCCAGACTTTTTGACTCATGCATCAGGAACTGGGTCCAGAATCCATCGCTCCTCCTGAAGATGAGGCCACAGGAAGGAGAACCAGATTTGATGAGGCCAGTATGGGGTGATGAGCAACAAGTCCCTTCCCAATCAGTTTGGCTTTCTGAAGAACTTTGGGTATTAATGGAAAGGGAGGAAAAGTGTAGAGGAGACCCGAGGGCCATTCGTGAACAAGTGCATCCTTGGGTGACTTCCCCATAGGGGGGGGTAAAGGCAAAGTAGCTGCTGCATTTGGCATTCATGGATGTTGCAAAAAGGTTGCAGCAAGGCTGGTCCCATTTGTGGAAGATCTTTTCCATTACCTCCTGTTTTAGGGACCACTTATGAGGCATCAGAATCACTCTGCTAAGTCTGTCCGCTAGCACGTTGGATTTCCCCGGGATGTGAGTTGCTATCAGAAAAGGTTGGGAGGAGGTCACCCACTGCCATAGTCTCAGGGCCTCTCAACAAAGGGGGTAAGATTGCATTCCTTCTTGTTTAAGTACCATACAATTAACATGTCTGTCTGCATTGCAATAGTTCCCAGCAGAAGAGTCTCCTGGAAAGTTTGCTACACTAGAATCACTGCTCCCTTCTCTAGGACACTGATGTGCAGATGGGCCTTGTGATGCTGCCAGGTGCCTTGGATGATCTTTCCCAGATAATGCCCTCCCATCTGAGAGGCGTCCGTGGTCACTGTAGCCAATGGTTTGGGAAGTACAAGTGGTTGACCTAGCATCACAAGTGGAGTAAAGCCACCAGCGAAAGTCTCTCTTTTGCAAGTTTCTGTTATTTCGTGGGACATCAGCAATTCCTGCATCGACCACTGAGTGGACAATAGTCACTGGAGAATTTTCATGTGTGGACGTGCTAAGGGGATCAGAGTTATTGCTGCTGTCATGGTCCCCAGGATTTTTAGGGCTATCCTTGCTTGCCCTTTTTTCTTTGTAGAAAGATTTAAAACCTGACATCATAGAACTTGAACTCTTTTTGGAGGAAGTCTGGCCATCATGTTTGCAGAATCTAATTTTGCTCCTATAAATACATGCTAAGAAAGCAGCAGGGCACATTTCTCGTAGTTTATTGTAATTCCTAGGTGAGAGGAGAGCTGCAAGGTGGTCTCTCTTGCCTTTATTAGTAGATGTTCGGTGGTGCTGGTTAGCCAGTCGTCTAAGTATGGAAACACCCGGAATCCTATACATCTCAAGTGAGCCATAACTACTGCCATACATTTGGTGAACATTCTGGGGACTGTAGTGAGGCCAAAGGGCAGAGCTCGAAACTGGTAGTGACTGGTTCCCAGATGAAAGCCCAGGTGTTTCCTGGATCGCCTGTCCATTTTTATGTGGTACTACACATCCTGGAGGTCTATCAAGCACATCCAATCGTCTTGTCCAGAAAAGGGACTGCAGTGTTACCATCCGAAACTTGAAATTTCTTACTGATTTGTTTAAATAGCTGAAATCTGCAGTGTTACCATCCAGAACTTGAACTATCTTACTGATTTGTTTAAATAGCTGAGATCCAGAACTGGTCTCCAGTCCCCTGTTTTCTTTGGAACTAAAAAGAATTCTGAGTAAGTTCTGGATCCTATTTGGTCTGCGGGGACTGTTTGGATGATTCTTTTGTCTAGTAACTTTTGAACTTCTAATGTTGCCTGCTCCCTTTGACTGGGTGGAACGTCTGTGATCTTTTTTATATTTGAGACGGGGAAGGAAAAGGGTATGGAGTAACCTCTGGATACGATGCTTTGTACCCATTTGTCTTTTAATTGTTGTCAGGCTTCTGGGTACAAAGATAAGTGGCCCCAGACTGCCTCTAGAGATGGACAGGTGGGACTCCTTTCAGACGTGCTGAAAGGGCTTACCAAAGAAAGATTCTTTGTTGCCCTGATTCTGCAGAACCCCTCTGACACGGAGTCGGCGTCTGCCATTACTACTCCCCCCCCCCTCCCCACCCTTGGGGGAAGACTCACCACGTGCGTCCTGAAATGCTCTCTGAAATTTTCTAAACCACATTTTTCCACTTCCTTTCTGACCTTTGGGATATGGTCAGGTAGGTAGGGAAAATGGACTCCTACGGCAGAGTCTTTCCTTCTTGCTCACACCTGGTTAGTGTGTCCTTGACTTTGGGCCCGAACACAGATGAGGCATTCACAAAGGAAGATTTAAAGGGCTCCACGAAGTCATAAAAGCGCATCCAAGAATGTCTCCTTAGGGAAATTTCTGAATCCGCTTCTCTACTTGCTCCATCCGCTGCATAAGAAATCAAGTCTCATGGAGGAGTTGACAACTGAGTTCAAGGTAGGGAGCTAAGGAGAAAGTTTATCCAAAACCCCTTCAGCTACGGAACCTCATCTCCTAACTCTTTGAGGTCGCCTCTCTGGTAGTTCAGCGATCTAAGGGCAAAAGTCACTGCAGAAAAAATGCACTTTCCATATCTGTCCATTGTACGAGACTCCTTGTTTGGTGGATGAACAGAAGATGATGTCTCAGAGTTTCTTCTTGGTGGCTGGTGTCACCACCACAGCATCTATTATGACTCCCGTAGTTAGAAAGGTTTTGTCTGTTTACTTGGCCTTCTACGAACAGGTTCAACTGAATCTGGAGACTCCCACACCTTCTGAGAAACTAGATCCATAAGATCGTCGAAAGGTGGAGACACCCAAGTGGAGGAAGGGTGAGATCTGAAGGCCTTCAGGTATACGGACTACTCTGCGGAAGGGTTAGTGAATTTCCAGCCACCTCTCTGTTTAACTATTTCTAAGATGTCTCCAAAAGAAAACATCATCAGGAGGCGACTGTGGGGACCCTTCAGCTTCACTGAGGTGTGTAACAGAAGTGATGGACTCCTCTGGGGAGTCTAAATGCTTTCTCTTACATAACCTTTTCTGAGGGAACTCTTTAGAGGAGTATTCGGGAGAGGTTTCAGAAGAGTGGGGGGTGTCTGTGGGGCATCCTGAAGCCTAAAATCTCTGTGTCCCTGTGGAAAAAGGATATAAAGGCAGACACAGGTGCTTTTGGAGGAAGAATGTCCGGAGATGACAGTGGAACTGTCTGTGGAGACAGTACTCTCATCACCTCAAAAGCCCCCCATCCATGATCCAAGGATATCCCTGGATCCGAACAGGTTGAGGAATCCATGGAACCAACAATGACAGGCCAGAGACCAATGTAGGAGCCAAGCTCACCCGAACTGATGCCCAGAGAGGCAAGGCCGAATCCAACTGTCTGATCTGATTAGCCTCACCGAAGCCGACTGGAGACTGTCAGCCCCTAGAATCCTCAAGTTCTGATGGAGCCGAGGATGTCGGAGCGATGGTCAGATCCAAAGACCCCGATATAGGTCTCGGATCCAAAGGTTCCACTATTAACAGCTCAGGAATTCCAACTCTGAAGTCCAAGGTCAGATCACAGGAGGAATCGGAGCAGAAGGGGAGGATGCAGTTGGATATGAAGCCCTCGGGGATGGATTGATAACTTGGCCAGCACTGGTGTCCTTAACAGCCTCCGTAACATTCAATCCACATCATCAGATAGGCTCCTGGAAGACCGATTCGAGGGAAGTGGAGACTTGGAAGTCTGTAAAATGGGTGACCTTAGGGTCGGGGAGAACGGCTCCAAGACTGAGGACTGGCTCCAAATCTCCAATTCTATCGGCACAGAGACATATGCCATCAGGGCCGTAGATTTTTCAGATCTGATAGGTTTCGGATCCGGAGTCGAAATTTTAGCAACCTTTTTTGATGGCTCCGATGGAGCATTAGAAGAGGAAGATCTCTTCTCAGACTTATCAGACTTTGCGGTAGGAGATTTGTCAGATTTTTGTAAACCCAGACCTTATATCACCTCTGAGAAGGGGTTTTTTTAACAGTCTTTTCAATATTAATTCATTCTTTCTTTCCAGGAGAGCTTTGTGGCTAAAAGAATAGCAATTAGAACAAGACTCCTGGAGATGAACAGCTCCTAGACAATAGACACAAATTGTGTCTATCAAAGACATTTTTTGTCCACAATCTTCACATTTTTTGAAACCTGACTATTTTGAATCCTTAGAAGACATTGTAACAGAGAAGAAAAAGATAATTAGAGAAGTATTTTTTAAACAAATATAAAGAACTTGAGGATTAAAGAATTAAAGGAGGGCACAGCCCTCTAACTTAAATGGGCTATACCCGGCAAATGGAAAGGGATAGGGAAAGGAGAAAGCCCTCTAACATAAACGGGCTAAGGGAGAGGAAGTTCTCTAACTTAAATAAACTGTTTGTAAAAAGGGAACTTTAAACCGAAACAACTAGAGTAAGAGCCCTCTTAAAAGGGCTAATTAAAGTCTTAAGGTAGAAGCCGGAAGAGGGGGAACAAGGCCAAAACAAAAGACAACAGCAGAAAATAGCTACAAAAAAATGTAAGTAAACTATGCAGCAGAAAAAACTACTTCCAACAAATAACAATGAAAAAGAAGTAATTTTTACAGTAGCGAGTATTACAAAAGTTATACTTAGCCAGTTAGTAAAACGAGCACCTGATCTTGTTTAGCAGCAAATGAGATCTGGGGAGTCTTCCTAGTGCATTATAGGATAGGGTTTAGCCATGAGCTAATGGAAGACCACCAGCTTGCACATAAAGCCCGAGTCGGATCAGATCCGAACCCATCCTGGTAAGAATGAAGGTGATAGAGGACAACAACATATCTATAATTCAAAGTGGAAAGGGATGACAAAACGGGGGCAAGCTCAAGAAAAAAGGAGAGGCTGGGATTTTGGATGCAGGCCTTTATGAACAACAACAATAATCACACGGAGTATTATATCTATAATGTACCAGAAAATATCCTAAGAACTAAACCAACACAAGAATGGAGAAAAGAGATTCAGCCAAAAGGAATGACTGTAATTAGGTATATAGACAATAGGGGGCTGGAATTTGTTGGAGAAAACTGTCACAGGAACCAAGGTATTGGGAGGAAATAACTGAAGAGGGAAAGAGGACAGAATGGGAAGATGCCAAAATTTGGACTGCAGGTTAGAGACTGCCTTCCCCATCAAGAAATTATATCAGACTATAGGCAAACAGAAAGAAATAACGGGTCCTAAATGAAACTCCACCACTGGTAGAGCTTTTAGTAGAATCTAGAACAGAAGTTGCCATTAAAAAAGGAATAATACAACTGGAATTGAGATCTTTAGAAAAGGGCAGGAGCAAACTACATAGGAAAAATGGGAATTGTGGGAGCAATACATACAGGGGGAGGAAAGAAATTTAAAAGAAGGCAGAACTTAAATGAGCTTTATAATGTTTGACTGAAAATGATTGGGCAGATTACAAGTGATGTATAATGTTTGCAACTGGAAGTGTGTCAGTATGGTTCGTGATGTAAAATGCTTGTAACCTGGACTGTGTCAGTGTGGTTTGTTTTCATTTATATAAAGGTATGATTGCCTATGTCGTAAGTGATGGTTTAATAAAAATGTTTAAAAATGGGCAGGAATTGAAAAGTTTATGTAATGTTGCTTCGGTTATAGGATATATAGCAATATATGTTAAGGATAATGTTTGCAAATGTGAACTTATTAATTCAGTTTGATTACTGTTATATAACTGTAAAGTTGCATATGTCACAAGTGATAACTCAATAAAGGTGTTCAAAAAAAAGCTGCAAACACAGAAAGCACAAGTTTAAACATTTCTGCAGAGGGACACATACCACCTCTACTCCAATATATCTTGCAGCTTATACATACTAACTGAGAAACCATATAAAAAAAAAACGGTTATTAACATATTTCATCTCTCTGAATGGCTTCCCTATTTATTAAAGGACTTTTTTCAAGTCTGACATAGGTTTTGTGGGGAGCTGCAGTAAATCCTGACTCCTCCAAACTAATATAAGCATCTTCCAAGGTCAAACCCTTTGTGGAAAGGGGAGCCACATTAGTACAGTGCTAAGCTTGAAGCTTCAAAACCAATTATATTACTAGTTCAGATCTGTTTCTACATCTAGGGAACCCATCTACTTCTGATGTGATCTCCACTTCAATGAGCAAAGTAAGACAACAGCTCTTCTCAGTTTCAAGACTTGCATTTAACAGCAGTACTCAGCAAATGGTGAAAACTAAAAGTGGGACCCAATTAGGGGGGATTCAGTGATTGCATATACAACAAACGGTTTCCAAAGAAAGGAGGATAGGAAGACTTGCTGCTACAGGAACCTCTCCTTGAACATCTACTGTTGAGGTAAGTTGGATCAGGTACCCTGCTGTGCTATACTATCAGCAGCCATGTCCCACAGCCCCTCTTCAATTGTCTGTTCTTAATCTCCCCACAACACCCGTGGAACTTAGATCTTCAGACTGGTGTCCTGCATGAGGGAAAAAGCTGATTTCAAGCAACCTGGGAAGTGTGTACAAGTAGAAGGATCATGCAGCCCTAGTATGGTTTTATGGTGCTATCTACAAAACAGGGATTTTTTTTTTTCAGTATCTGTGCTTGCACACTGCACAAACGATGGGAGGGAAACTATACCTGGATGAAGCACTATGAAGTAACAGGGATCACTACATGCAATCTGAGCTCCAGGCTCCCTACTATTGAGCAAACAAATCAGCACACCCCCAACCACTGGGTAGCATCTCAATTGCAAGCAGAAACCCATACTTCCCTCTCAGAATGGTTTAGCTTATATAGCATTCATTCCCATCCATCTACCTGGCTCTTCCAACACCCGAGATCCTCCTTAAATGCAGGTTTCTGGGTCACAGTCAGGATAGCAACCCTCTAAGCTACACAACCAGGCATTTAAGGTAAGTACCTCTACTACTTTTTTCAGGGATGATCAATTTTAACGGCAAATCATGACACTTTGGTAGAATTCCAAGAATGCAAACAGTTACAGGATATCCAGCTGGAAAGCAGTGCCAAAATTATCTTGGTACAAAGTTGCAGTTATTGTTAAAGACATGGGGTAGTAGTCTTTGTAGTTGACATTGTCTGCACAATCTTTTCTAAAGCAAACTGCAAAAGCTACTGCTGCCCTAGTAGAATAATCATACTATAAAAGGATTTAACATATTTATTATAGTAAAAGAAAAACGTCATTCAGTCATCCTGACAAGGTTTGTTTAGTTACAGAAAAACTTTTTTTTTTTAAGTAAACAAGTGATCTGCTTTATTACACATACACGTTTTCACAGTCTAGTACCTTGTCTGTGCACATTCAGTACATGTAAAACAAGCACGCCTTCTGATTTAAAGAATGAAAGCAGAATGGACTCCTTCACGGACACTGTTAAGACAACCTTGCATAAAAAAAGAAGTTATGTACTCACCATAACATTCCATCTGAGTAGTTCTACTTCATTTGTCTTTAACCTGTGGGAACACGGATCCGTATCGGACCCGAGCTGGCAACTTTACTAGCATCAGCTCTGAGCTCCAAGCTCCTCCCCTTACAAATAATACACCTCCACTACCTTCCATCCCCAGATCGAGTTTGCTGAACCTTATACTGATAACCTGACCTGAAAAAACACTTGTAACCTATAACTGCAGCCCATAGGCTGTTCATCTGCCAAGGTCCGGGGGAAGGAGGGAGGGATGGTTAAAGACAAATAAAGTAGAACTACTCAGAGGGAACATTATGGTGAGTACATAACTTCTTTATCTGAAGTAGTTTACTTCATTTGGTCTTCAACCTGTGGGACAGAGTCCCCAGCTACTAAACTCCTGGAAGGCTATTCCGGAGCACCTCGGAACCAAAGGATGCTATTCTTCTGGGAGTCGAATACAATTTGTAATGAGAAATAAATGTATGAGATAAGGACCAAGTAGCTGCAGAACAAATATCATCCAAAGACACTCTAGACCAAAAGGCCGCAGAGCTCGGAGCAATGGACCTAGTGGAATGAGCTTTCACCTGACCTGGAGAAGATATGCCTCTGTCCATATAAACCTGAAAGATGCATGAATAAATCCATCTAGCAATAGTGACCTTGGAGATAGGTTTCCCTAAAGGGGGTTTATAGAAGGATACAAAATTGATCAGATTTACGGAAATTTTTAGTCCTGTGTAAACAATCTTAACCGTCTATGAACATCCAAACAGTCGGAGTTTGTATTCCATCTTGTTAGAAAAAGTAGGAAAAAACACAAGCAAATTGATGGTCTGATTGATACTGACTGATGATGCCGACTTAGGAAGAAAGTATGGATTGGTTCTAAGGGAAACCCTATCTTTGTGAAAAATCAGGTAAGGAAATGAGCTGGAGAAGGCCTGAAATTCTGAAACCCTTTTAGCAGAGGTAATAGCCACCAGAAAAGCTGTTTTCCAAGATAAATATTTCAGATCTGTTGTTGCAGCAGGCCCGAAAGGCCAAAGCTTGAAGAACCATAGTAAGGTCCCATGGGGGAACAGGATCTTTGACAGGGGGGGGGGTGTAACAAAAAGGTGCCTTTAATAAAGGCTTTACACAGTCTGGAAAAGGCTAAAGAGGCAGAATTCTCGCCCACATAAAAATGAGAGATGGCAGCCAACTGAACCTCGACAGGAGAAGAACTATATCCATGTTGAAAAACATCAGCTAGGAAATCAAGAATGGCGGAAATAGGAGCCGCGAAGGGGTCTAAACTCCTTTGAGAGGCCCAAAAGGAAAAACGCTTCCACTTGCTGCGATAAACCTTCCTGGTTGAAGACTTATGAGCAGCCACCAAAATAGATCTAACTGAGGAGGATATTCCAGGAGTCCTAGCAATCACGGGAACTGGAGCAGCTAAGCTGTGAGCTTCAAACTGTCCAGA
Source organism: Protopterus annectens (assembly GCF_019279795.1). Classification (NCBI taxonomy): domain Eukaryota; kingdom Metazoa; phylum Chordata; order Ceratodontiformes; family Protopteridae; genus Protopterus; species Protopterus annectens. The sequence continues at coordinate 176,827,715 of NC_056748.1, forward strand.
TTCAGATGAGGCACCCCCGAAGGGTTTGAAATTAGATCCTGAATGGGATCCAGGATCCAAGGTGGAGCCAGAAGGTGAGACCAAAGGAAGGTAAACCATACCTGGCGAGGCCAAAACAGGCCAATGAGGATCACTTTGCTCCCAAGTCGACAAGCTTTCTGTAGAAACCTTGGAATAAGGGGCACTGGCAGATAAGCCGGGAGGCCAAGCATGAACTAGAGTGGCTCTGGGGGACTCCTCCGGCAGGGGGTTCAGAGCAAAAAACTCGCTGCACTTCACATTGGAAGAAGATTCAAAGAGATCGCAACAAGGTTGACCCCACTCTCGGAAGATCTGTTCCACTACTGAAAGATTCACATACCACTCGAAAGGCATCAGAATGGTCTGACTTAGCCTGTCCGCTAGGATGTTGGACCTTCCTGGAATGTGTATTGCGATAAAGTGACTGGTGGAGATCACCCATTACCACACTCTCATGGCCTCGCAACAAAGGGGGTAAGATCTGGTCCCTCCCTGTTTGCTGATATACCACACCACTGACATGTAGTCTGAATTGCAATCGTTCCCAGAGGAAGAAAGGCATGAAGGGCCTGCAATGCTAGAAGGACTGCTTTTATCTGTAGGACATTTATGTGCAAGCTGGTCTCTATAGGGGACCACAGGCCTTGGACTGTCCTGCCCGAACAATGCCCCCCCAACCGAGTTGGGAGGCATCCTTGGTCACTCTGGCTTGGGCCGGGGCTGGAACAAAGGGACATCCCTCCAAAATGTTCGGAGAACACATCCACCATATGAGGGACGACCGACAGACTCGACTGAGTTGAATCGGATACGCCAATGGCAGTTCCAACAGGGACCACTGTACAGCTACAATCCACTGTAGAATTCTCATGTATAACCGAGCACACGGGAGAAGAGTTATGGTCACTGCCATCGAGCCTAAGGCCCTCAACACAGATTCCGCAGTTGGGAGATGAAAGTGGTAGATCAGGGAGATATGCATCCTCAGGTTTTGTACTTCCTTCGAGGTCAGGAAGATTTTGCACTGAAGAGCATCTATCCTAGCACCAATGTAGTCTATCACCTGTACAGGATCTATGAGAGATTTGTATGCGTTGATTATGATCCCCAAATGCAGGGCAAGAGTCAGGAAATAATCCCTGGTTTGGGAGAGTAGATGCCTGGTGGGAGCAGTGAGGAGCCAATCGTCCAGGTACGGATAGACCTGAATCCTCTGAAGCCTCAGGTGAGCCGCTGCCACCGCCATCACTTTGGTAAACACCCTGGGGGCTGTGGTGACACCAAAGGGTAGGGCTCGAAACTGGTAATGACCGACTCCTATCTGGAACTGAAGGAACCTCTTGGAGCTTCTGAAATTTTTATGATAGGAAGCATCCTGGAGTCGCATGGACATGTTTGAAACCGCTTTCAAAGTGGCCATCCTTGCGGAGAACGAAACCCTGTCCCCTCCTGCGACATGGACTTAAGGGGAGACTCCTCCAGCTCCTTTACCAGGTCGCGTTGGAGTCTGGTGACATGGGCCAGGTAGTTCAGTGCCCTAATCGAAAAGGTAGCAGAAGCGTACACCCGCTTCCCTAGGCGGTCCATCATCCGCAACTCTCAGTCAGGAGGATGAGCCGAGGAACTCTCCTGGGCAAGTTCCCTCTTTGTGGCTGCTGCTACCACTATAGCGTGTATGGGGGAGCCCTTGTTCCATGTTGGTCTGTCTATGGAGGGGGGGCTTAAAATCTGTCGGGTCTTTTTGGAATTGGTTCCATGGTGTCCGTTTCCTTCCATGCCCGCAAGGTGACTAGATCTACCAAAGGATCCATGGGAGGAGACAACCAGGAAGTAGATGGACCCGTGCTGAAAACCTCCAGGAACACGGACTAGTCAGAAGAAGGTTTGGGGGCAGACTAACCTCCCCGTTGGCGCAGGATTTCCATGATGTCTCCAAAGGAGACATCCTCGGGAGGTGACCTAAGGGAACCTTCTCCATCATCCTAGCCCGTATCCTCAGTGAGGGACCCGGGGGAGTCCAAATGCCTCCTCTTGCATGTATGCTTGTGAGTTACGTCTCCGGTGAGGCTCTCCAGGGAGAACTTGCAAGCCACTTGTTCCTCAGGGGGAACCGTCTGGGGTTCCTTGAGCATGGGCTGTCCCTCTGGTAAAACAATGGGGACAACAGAAAGAGCAGAGGGGGTCAGGGTGGAGTCCGAGGGGGCAGTCAGGGCTCTTGATCCAGCGGAAAGAACCTTTTCTACCACGTCAAACGCTGAAAGAGAGCAAACCTCCTGAGAAACCAATAAGGAGGCCGGTCTCCCTGGGTCCAATGAAAGAATCGGAGCCGGGCCCGAAGTGAACGGAGCTCCAAAAGAGGGAACTTGGACCGACAAAGGTGGAGCCAATGAAGAAAGTTCCACTCCCTTGGATCCGACACCCAAACTCCATCTCAGAGCGCGACTCGGATCCGAGCTTGTCAGATCCGACATGCTCCAGGCTGCTGTCGGCATCGAGGAAGCAGGTACCGTCGGCGCCGACCCCCTGACTAAAGCCATCCTCCGATCCGAATACTCCGAAACAGATGGTCGGATTGGAGAAGGAGATATCGGCTGGAAAAAAGGAAGCAAGCTCCCTCCTACTGAGGGAGAGGGGGCTGGCAAGACCCCCATCTGGATCTGAGTACAAATGAATCTTTCCATCATTTTATCCATATCAACCTCAGACAAAGACTGGGTGGACCTCAACAATGCTACGGACTCTGACCTTGCAGGTCGGGGCACCGAGGCCCTAGAAGCTGAATGTGTTTCCTCCCGCTCTGGGAAGAACCTCAGAGATCGAAGCCGAGGGGAGTCACGGATCTGTAAGGTTTTAACTGGTGAAGGAAGGGTCCGGAGATCTCTTATGCTTTTCCCTCGCCTTCGACTCTCTCTCTCTCTCCTCCTCTCTGCCCCTTTTCTGCTCCGCTTCCACAGGCTTTGCACAGGAGGTCGAGTCCCACAGCCTGGGAGGTAGGAGATGCCAGGGGAAGAGAGGAAGGAGAGACGGCCACAGCAGTCACTATGACCAAAGCTGAAAAAGAGGCAATAGTCTCAGCAGGAGAAAGAAGGCCTTTTAGGGCCAACTTGGCCTTCCTATCTTTATTGGCATGAGGGTTGAACCCCGCATATATAGTGCAATCTACACTTCACTCAGATGGGCCACGCCCAAGCACATAACACACAGAGTGTGGCCATCCACAGGGGATAATTTATGGCCACACTCGGTGCATCTTTTGAAAATAAGCTCGCCATTCTATCAGAAGCGAGAAAAAAGTTATTTCCTTCTCTCTGGTAACACCCACTCACCGCACACACACACAGAAACACGAGGGGGGAGCAAAAAATCCACACAACTACTCAAACTAGCTAGCCTAAAACACTAACTCGACGCACCAAGCGAGTGGAGGAGAAAGGGGAACCTACTCTACCACTACCTAACAATTTCTGAAGAAAAGAAATAGTTTAAAGGTTTTTTACCCACTTGAAAAGTTGGAGCTCAAGAGATCACGATGCATAAGCTATTCGCAGCAAATGAGATCTGGGGATGGAAGGTAGTTCAGGTGTATTATGGGTAAGGGGAGGAGCTTGGAGCTGATGCTAATAAAGTTTCCGGCTCGGATCCGATATGGATCCGTATCCCCACAGGTTGAAGACCAAATGAAGTAAACTACTTCAGATCAGGGACTAGTCTTCAAAGGCAACCTTTTACTAGGAAAACTCACAAAAGAACGCTTGCAATTCTGAAATCCTTTTTCCTGAGTTTAGGGTAAGAAATGTTTTTTTTTTTTTTTTTTTTTTTTTTTCAGGAAACATCCATGGAGTAACAAGTTTGAAAGGGAATCAAGAGTTGACCTGAAACCAAAAACATGGACAATATGGTTTAAATAAAATCTAAAATGCTTTATTGCCTATACTTTTAACCAATAACAGAAATAAATGATGTCAGCATAGTGGTACATTGGCATTGATCCATTAAGGTATATGAATATTTTAATTACTTTATATAGAAATAAACAGGTAACACTAATTGCTCACCAAAACAAAAATTAAGGAATTACTTTTTCATAGCAGAGCTTTAAGGGGTAATTAATATACCTCTTAGCTCAAGGAATTTGGACAAAGCCTGCCATAATGGGGGTACAGATGCCCCAAAAACAGGGACAGATGTTAAGTATTGCTCTTACAATCTTAGAAAGTTGCACGAACAACAGGGTATGCATTAAAATGGATTTTCTAAAAGATATGAAGTCTGAAACTCAAATGTACAACATTATTTACTATTTTCATTCCTCAGGTCATCTCAGTGATTTGCCAGAAAAACAAAAATTTTAAGAGGAATAGACTGAAATTTTGAGGCAAAAATTAATTAATTTTTTTTTTTTTTTTTACATTTGCTTACCAGAGTGTCCAACTGCACCAGGAGCCCATTTTCAGCAGGGGCCCGGGGAGAAAAGCTCCACATACAATATGCCAGAAAATACAAAAAATACAATATACATGCCAAAAATACACAATATTACAAAATGCCAGAAAACACAAGAGACTATAAAACAGAAAATGTAAATAATTACAGAAATGAAAAGTATCAAATACAGCAAGGGTACTTGGTGTAAGAAATACATGGGTACAGGCACTACAAAAAGTACACACAGTTCTGAGGAGGGTGTACAAGCAAGAAATGATCCATGATAACGTGTTACATAACATGTAGTATAAGATCGGTTAATGTCGTAAACATGGTAGAAATGTCTTCCACTACAGAAATTTAACACATGAAGGGTAATTTACAAGTATATACAGACTTTTTTTTCTTACTACACATTCTGCGAAAATCTGGGAGGCTGAGAGGTATGGTAATTCACAATCCATGCCGTGGGGGCAAAAGTTCCTTATATATCTGGTGCTTTGGATATGTAACAGAGGAACATCTGTGAAAAAACACTTGCAAACCTCTCATCATAGCAGAGAATGCAAATTAACCTGAGAACATAGTTTTACAGTTTTTCCTGTATTTGCCCAAAGAGGCCTTGAAGAAACATCAGGTATATAGACTGATGGTCTAACTCATAAGTCTAACATTCCTTTAAATAAATATAAAAATTCAGAATGTCTTATGGAAACTGGGAGTTTATTCCAATTTCTGTATGGAGACAATTACACACATCTGTTCTCAACAATCCTTGACATTTGAAGCTTGTATACAAGTTTCTTATTATGTAGAAGCTTTAGTGTTTTCAGAGACTCAATACCCACCTTAACCTTTCAACACAAAGCAATTTGCATGCAACAGGCATGCACTTTCCTCAATACAGCAATATGCAATTTTTCACTGCATTTTTTCTCTGAACACATTCTTGTGACAGCAAACTGTCCTTGCAATATAACCTAAACATAATCAAAATCAACAAGTCTGATGTATCAAACTCTGGGGACCTAGATGACATAAACCTGCAGATCAAACCTATCCTTTTCAGCATGACTTATGAAACAAAGTACAGTTGTGTACACTTACCATAAATGTAGATGTTCCGAGTGTATTCACTGTTGCAGTCATCACATTTGGGTTATCTGCTTGCAGTAGCCCTCAGTCGGCCTGATTATCAAAGTCTTGGGTCCTGTGTGGGTTGCTGTCTCATCTTTCATGACGTCAGGGGTATAAAGCATGCAGCCGACAGCATTACATCAGTTTTTCTTCCCCCAGATGTCAGATGCCCCCAATGGAAGCAATTTTATATATATATATATATATATATATATATATATATATATATATATTTATTTATTTATATTTGTTAACCGGGAGAGTCCGACTGGACACAGGCCCGTTTTCAGCAGCGGCCCGGGGAGAAAAGCTCCACATTAAGTATTATTTGCATTATACAGTTATAAAAAATAGCATTTAAATATAGACATTAGTCCAGTTAAGGGCGCAAGACAAGAAAACAGATGTAAAACAGCTGTAGAGCATAGTACAATTTTAAAATATGACGACATACTAAACATGGTTAAAATGTAGTTGAGATTCATCAGTGAACAATTGATACAAACTGTTTTTGAGGTACATAACAGCCATTAGCAGTTGTTGCTACAAGAAGTTAGTATTATGTGGTAGGTAGCTGGGAACATTAGTAGCCAAGCTTGCTAAGAGTAGGTTGTTGATAGGGGCTGAGAGAGGTAGTGGGTGGGGGGGAGTGGATGGTATTAGAGGGGGGAGTTGCAAGGGCATATCTGGCAAGTTTTGAAGTGTGATTTTACTAAGGATTTAAAGTGGGTGCAAGAAGTTACAGAGGTAATTGAGGATGGGAGGGAGTTCCAGAGTTTGGCTATAGTGCAGGAGAATAATGCTTCTCCAGCAGAGTTAATGGCTCCTGTGACCTGTAGGAGGTTGTTGTGGCTGGATCTTAGTGGTCTCGTGGTTATGTAGGGTTGGAGTAGATTCTGGAGGGATGGGACTTTTAGTTGTTGGTTTATTAGTTTGTGGGCGAGTGTGAGTTGGTGCCATTGAAGGAGGTGTGGGAGCTCTAGTCAGCCCAGTTCTGCTACTGAGAGACAGTGGTGAGTACGGTAGGAAGCCCCTGTGGCGAATTTGGCAATTTTGTTGTAGCAGGTTTCGAGTTTATTTAGATCACATTGTCTAATAAGGTTAGTAAATACTGGAGAGGCATAGAGTAGGGTAAGAGATAAGATGAGAATTTGCTACTGAAATTTTAGCTGCTTTGGTAAGTAGTTGCTGATTTCTATACAACGCTCCTAGTTTTTTGTGCACTTTTTTAATGGTCATGGAAATGTGAATGTCAAAGTTCAGTTTACTGTCTGTTTCTACTCCTAGTAATTTGGTGTGTTCTGTAGGATGGATGGTGGTGTTGTCTTTTGCTGTGATGTTAAAGTAAGAGCTGTCTAGGGTAAGTTTGGTGGGTTGGAAGATTAGTAATTTTGTTTTGTTTGGGTTGAGTATTACTTTGGCATCGGATAACCAAGTTTCAACAGAAGAAAATGCTTCCTGTGTGACTTTTTGCAGTTCTGGGAGGGAGTGGGCTGTGCAGATGATGGTTGAGTCATCTGCGTATTGTATGAGTGTGCCATGTGTTGTGGCTGAGGCTTGATTATTGGTGAAAATAGAGAAGAGTAGGGGTCCCAGGATGGACCCTTGGGGAACTCCTATGGAGACTGGTAGTTGGGGGGATAGGTTGTCCTGCCAAACAACTGCTTGTTGGCAGTCAGATAGGTAACTCTGAAACCAGATGATGACTGGTTGAGAGAAGGATAGGTTATTGAGAAGAGAGAGGAGTTGTTTGTGTGGGACCATGTTGAAATCTTTAGAGAGAGGTCTAGGAAGGTAACTGAGGAGAGCTAACCTGCATTTTTATTTTGCAGGATAGTGTTAGCTAAAGAGAGTAAGGCGGTGGTGGTGGTGCTATGGTTAGGTCGGAAACCGTGTTGTGTGTTGGAGAGGAGGTTGTTAGCAAGGAGGTGATCTGAGACTTGAGAATGAATGCATCTCTCTAGTATTTTGGAGAGTGGCGAGAGAATAGCTATGGGGCGGTAATTGGTTAGATCTGTGGAGGGGCCTCCTTTGTGTAGGAGAATTGTGTGTGAGACTTTCCATAGTGTATGAACATTACTTCCTGACAGAGATCTGTTAATCAAGAGTGATACGGGGTAGGCTAGAGTGTCAGCTGCAAGTTGAATGTATTCACCTAGGAGGTTGTCTGCTGCTAATCTGGTGGTTTTAAGTTTAGTTAGTTGTTTTATTTTGGAGGTAGGAACAGGAGAGGAAGAGAAGCTAGTTGGTAGATTGTTAGTTCTAGTTGATGGTGTGGGTTTATGGGGGAGGTTGTGTTGTCTAGCTAGTGATAGTACGGTTTGTGTGAAGTGATTGTTGAAAGAGGTAGCAATATTTTCGGAGGAGTGAGTTAAGTTAGGAGTGGGTGTACTTACTTTACCTGGGTGGAGGATGGAGTTTATTGAGGACCAGAATTGTTTGGGGTTATGTTGGGGGGAGGTAAGGGCAGACTGGTAGTATTGGATTTTGTCCTGTTTTATAAGCTTTTTGGTTCTATTGCGTAGTTCTAGGAATTTTTGCCTAGTAGAGGTGGTTTTGGTTTTGCGCCAGGTGTCCCATGCTTTATCCCTGTTTTTCATTTCAGACTTCATGTTTTTTTGTAGCCATGGGGATTATTGGGCTCTAGTTCAGGAACGTCTTATGGGGGCATGGTAATTAAGGATGCTTAGGAATGTTTTATTAAAGTAGTCAACTGCGTCATCTAGTGTGAGGTATTTTAGAGGTTGCCACTTACAGTCTTTTAAGGATGAGCTGAATGAGAGAGAATTGAAGTTAGTTTTTTTGCGTATTTGATGGTAGATGATGGGTTTTGCTTTATAAAGGTGTTTTCTTAGTAAGAAGGTTGGGGAGTGATCACTGAGGCTGTCAGATAAGCAGCCTGCTATATATGACTGGGGGCTCTTATTGACTAGTATCCAATCAAGGGTAGTGTGTTTGTTGGAGTTATTTATCCTAGTAGGTGACTGGACTAGTTGGGTGAAGCCATGAAGATTTACATGATGGGTTGGGTGGTTGCTAGAGCAGGATTGCCAGTCAGTGTCGAAGTTTCCTAGAATTAAAGTTTCTTGGGGTAAGTGGTGGGTAAGTCCAGCTGAGGAGGTTTTCAAGTGGAGGGATGTTACAGCCAGGTGGGAAATCGCAACCTATTATATGTTTAGGGTTTTATTTTGGTTTATTTTAAGGTTGGCATATATTATTTCTTCCTTACCTATTTGGGGAGCTGCTAACTTTAAGATCTGGATGTCTACATGCTGCTTAAATATTATAGCTATACCACCTCCTTTTTTGTTTAGTCGGTCTACTCTTAGTATATTGTAACCAGGAGGGAGGATTTGCTCATTAGTAATGTGTGGTTTTAACCATGTTTCTGTAAGGATCACTACATCAGGGGAGTAGAAGTCTATGGTGGCATGGAATTCATGCACCTTGTTGCATATACTTCTAATATTTAGGCTTATCAGAAGGAGGTCGGTTGGCTTTCTATTGGCTGTGATTTGGGAGATGTGGTTTGTAGTCTGATTATGAGGGGAGGGGTTGGAGATAGAGGGACCAGGATTAGGATGGATGTCTCCACTGAGTGCTAGGTTGAATATGGATGAGATTATTAGTTTTATCAATTTCTGTATATGCTTGCTTATAAGGGAAGTTTTCTGATTGTTTTCTGTGGGCAATAGGTATGGTGGTAGGGTTATCTTGGGTTGAGGGGTTGTATTTAGTTTAGGTATTGTGGTCTGTAGTCTATATGGTCTTTACACACAGTGCAAACTGGATAAGAAGTTGTTGACTGCAACTGAGCTGAAAATATAAGTATCTTGATTTTTTTGATTATTTTTACAGATTACTGTTTTTAAAATTTAATATATATAATATAGCACTTTGTCTGCTCTGTATCTTTACAAATCCTTATCTGTTTAAAAACTTTCATTTGTGTCTCTAGTGCTTGCTGGCTGTAGGCTATTGTTTTAACTGAAGCATTTCCTCTGTGTAATTCTCTTTTGGCTAGTGGGGGCTGGTTCTTTTGTGTTCTGAAAAGCTGTTTTGGTATTTAAGCCCTAACTTTGATAGGGTTTCTGTCTTTACACACAGTGCAAACTGGATAAGAAGTTGTTGACTGCAACTGAGCTGAAAATATAAGTATCTTGATTTTTTTGATTATTTTTACAGATTACTGTTTTTAAAATTTAATATATATATATATATATATATATATATATATATATATATATATATATATATATATATATATATATATATATATAGCACTTTGTCTATTCTGTATCTTTACAAATCCTTATCTGTTTAAAAACTTTCATTTGTCTCTCTAGTGCTTGCTGGCTGCAGGCTATTTTGTCCCACCCTCCCTCCCTGTTGGTGTGTTGCTGTGTTGCTGTTATACTTGGTGGCTTTGCAGTTGCCCGCCCCTACTGTGACACTCCTCCCAGTCTAGTGTCATTAGCTCATTCTGCCTAATACAGAGAGAAAATTTGATAAGGCCTTCTGTTCCTCCTTTTTCCCTTTCAAAAAGTAAAACAAAACTTTTTTTTTTTTTTTTTTCGCCTGAACCTCCTTGTGTTCTGACTGTGCTTCTCAAACATTTTGGAATTATACAGTATATTTCAGAGCATTTATTATAACTGTAATAGCCTTAATATTGCTACAACTCAAGTGCTCTAGGTTGCACTGCATCTGAAGTGTTTGTGTGTTTTAGCTGCTTTTCTGTATATATAGACTTTTCTGTTTCTTTTACTAAATAAGCTCTGTAAAGTTGTTTTATTGCATTTCTGCCTGTATTTCTGAGTTTTTTTGCACTTTTAAAGTTTGTTTTTGCTTAGTTTAATTGGTAGGCTACACACTCAAGTTAGCCTTGAAATAAAGCATTTACTGTGTTTCTGTACCTAATTTCTGCTACTTTGTAAAAAAAAAAAAAAAAAAAAATTCTTTGTTTCCTGCCTTTACTGAACTAGAATAGTCCAGTCTTCAGGTACTGCTGATCTCTGGGCTGTGTCATAGTTCCTGTGTTGCCTATATCCTTATTTGGATAGGAGGAAGCTTCTTTGTTCACCAGTGAGAGTGGGGAGCTCTGAGCAGCCTATCTGTCCCTTGAGGAGTGGTTCCAGCCCAGTGACCTGTAGCTTATGGGCCGTTTTGGGCCATTTCCTATCTCCTTCTAACCCCATGCTTTAAAGCCAGCTTTAGCGCACTTTTGCGCTTGTAATTTAAAGTTTGTCCTGTTTTTTGCATTTACCTGTTGAGGCTACACACTCAAGTACGCTAGCCTGTGTCACATATTTACTGCATTTTCCTGCTATATGTTGAAAAAAAGAAAAAAAAAATTATTATCCTTGTTTCCCGTCTTTCCTAACCTAAAGTAGTCCAAATACAGGCTTTGCTGTATTCTGGACTTTTGGAAAGTTCCTGTGTTGCCATTTCCTTTCTTGGATTAAGGGAGGCTTCTTTGTTCACCAGTGGCAGTGGGGAGCTTAGAGCAGCCTATCTATCCCTGGAGGAGTGTTCCCAGCACAAGAATCTGGTAGTCTACTGGCCATTTTGGGCCAATTTCTAGCTCTTTCAAATCCCCCTGTATAAAACCCGCTTTGGCAAGGTTTTTGCGCTTGTTACTACTCAGCCAAGCTCCTCGTGGTCCTGCAGAGTGGTGCTAGCAGCAGAGAGGCTAAAAGAGCGACTGCTAACCTGATAAGTGTTTTTTCCTGCTACTACCTGGGCGACTGTCCGATCTAGCTAAACTGCAAATATTTCTGCTTCTTGAACCGTTTTAAACTGCTTAAAGTTGTTTTTGCACCTGCACTTTTTAAGTTTGTCCTGTTTGTTGCATTTACCTGTTGAGGCTACACACTCAAGTGTGCTAGCCTGTGTTGCATATTTACTGCATTTTCCTGCTATTTGTTGGGAAAAAAAAAAAAAAATTATCCTCGTTTCCCGTCTTTCCTGACCTAGAGTAGTCCAAATACAGGCTTTGCTGTATTCTGGACTTTTGGAAAGTTCCTGTGTTGTCCATTTCCTTTCTTGGATAGAGGGAGGTTTCTTTGTTCACCAGTGGCAGTGGGGAACTTAGAGCAGCCTATCTATCCCTGGAGGAGTGTTCCCAGCACAAGAATCTGGTAGTCTATTGGCCATTTTGGGCCAATTTCTAGCTCTTTCAAATCCCCCTGTATAAAACCTGCTTTGGTGAGGTTTTTGTGCTTGTTACTACTCAGCCAAGCTCCTCGTGGTCCTGCAGAGTGGTGCTAGCAGCAGAGAGGCTAAAAGAGCGACTGCTAACCTGATGAAAGTGTTTTTTCCTGCTACTACCTGGGCGACTGTCCGATCTAGCTAAACTGCAAATATTTTTGCTTCTTGAACTGTTTTAAACTGTCTAAAGTTGGTTTTGCACCTGCACTTTTAAAGTTTGTCCTGTTTGTTGCATTTACTTGTTGAGGCTACACACTCAAGTGCGCTAGCCTGTGTTACATATTTATTGCAATTTCCTGCTGTTTGTTGCAAAAAAGAAAAAAAAAGTTATCCTTGTTTCCCATCTTTCCTGACCTAGAGTAGTCCAAATACAGGCTTTGCTGTATTCTGGACTTTTGGAAAGTTCCTGTGTTGCCATTTCCTTTCTTGGATAGAGGGAGGCTTCTTTGTTCACCAGTGGCAGTGGGGAGCTTGGAGCAGGCTATCTGTCCCTGGAGGAGTGTTCCCAGCACAGGAATCTGGTAGTCTGTTGGCTGTTTTGGGCCAATTTCTAGCTCTTTCAAGTCCGCCTGTATAAAACCCGCTGTAGCGCGGCTTTGCGTGATTTTGTGCATAGTGCTTCATCGAGCAGCACCGCTTATTTGGGTTTGAGCCTTGGAACTGATCGAGTTCTCATAATAAACAACCTATTCCTATGCTAAAGCCTAGCACTTGCTCACTAAAGCAATTATATAAGTCAGCACTAAAAACATTAAAAGCACTACACCCTCACAAACTCCCCTTGAGTAACTTGTTCCCCATTGGCCTTTTTTTTCAATTATAAAGGAATTCCCAATACTATTCTAGCATGTCCTAAGGTCAGTTGTCAATCTCCTCTCCGGTCCAGCTGGTGAACCTGGGAATCTTGAGGCAATGTTACAACTGCCTAATGTACACAGACAACCCTCTCCTCCACCCAACAAATTCCAACACATGTGAGAGATGCAACCATATAGCCAAACTGGAGGCTAAGCTCTCTCAACTCAGTACTGGCGTAACCAATCAGGAGGAGAAGGAAACCACACTCACTACAATTCCAGTCTCACACAGACCTACCACGACAGCAAACCAAACACATAAACATACTTGGAGGCTCTAAATAAAAATCTGCCTAAGAAGCAGAGACCTCCAAAGCAGACACCCAAGCAACCGCTACCCCAAAACAAAACACATGCAACACATAGCTCACAAAGCCAGTGTGCCGAACAGTCACAGCCCTTAAGGCTAAACAACACACCTGATACACTTGTAATAGGTGACTATCATCAGGCACACTGACGTCCCGCTCACCAGGCTGAACAAGGAGAAGGTCACGGTGAGCTGCCTATCGGGTGCTAGGATACGCCACATAACACAAGCACTCAGGTCACTCCAAGGCAAGTACAAATATGATTCAGTCATTGTCCATGCTGGTGTGAATGACCTGAGACGCACTCCCTGGACTACATGAAGAGAGACATAGAGGAGCTCTCTGGGCATGTAGCCCAGGCCGGTATGACCCTGACCTTGAGTAGCATCTTACCCTCACCAAGAATGATGCCACAGTATGAAGACAAGATTATCAATTTCAACAATTGGCTTAAGTATTGGTGTCATTCAAAGGGGATCCAATGCCTGTCAGCCTGGGATGACATGCTCGACAAGCCACGATGCTTCGCTAGGGACGGCTTGCACCGGTCACCCCTGGGCTTTCGGATATTGGCAAAGGCTCTTGCTACCCCATAGTGCCTTCTTTAGGCAAGGCTCAAAAGACAAACCCACCTCCATAGGTATCACAAGGGATAAGAAACTAAGAGTAATGCTACTCAACGCCAGAAGTCGAAACCTCAAGATGCACGCACTCAAAACTCTCCTTAGCATGGAGAACATCGATATCTGTGCAGTAACAGAAACCTGGTTCAAGGCTCGAGAGCACCCCAGCACTACCAGGTTATACCTCATACCATGCTTTTCGCCCCAAAACTTGGACCGAACCACAAAAGGAGGGGAGTATCAATATTCGCAAAGATACCCACACCTCCAGGTTGGTGGCACAGCACGAAGCATCAGAGACTATCCATGTGCAACTAACAGTGGGTAAAACTGCCTTCCAGTTTATAGCCTGCTACAGACCACCCTCCCAAACCCAGGAACCCCACTCGGCCTTCCTGAGAACACTGGAAAATATGAAGGTCTCTCCAAACACCATTATATTGGGTGACTTCAACTACCCAACCATAGACTGGGAGCATTACTCTAGCTCCAACACCCTAGCCCAAAGGTTCCTATAATTTATAAACTCAAATGCTATGGAACAACTTGTTACCACTCCCACAAGAGGGGAAAACATACTGGACCTGATCATCACCAACATGGGGACTCTATGCTCCAGACCAGAAGTGTATCCCTCACTGGTAAGATCAGACCATAAACTAATCTCACTGGATATTCACATCCCGACCCCACCCCATGCCCAGAAAACCACAGTGAAAAACTTCTCTAAAGCAAATTTCACACTCCTCAAAACCGAGGTGGAATCGTTCAAAGCCCCCGGGCCTCTGGATAATATGGCCCAGACCACAAAATCCTTTATAAACGCATTCTATGAACACCTTCAGGAATGCATGGATCATGCAATCCCAAATAAAACCAAGACACAATCCTCCAAAGGCAGACGTCCTGTCTGGTGGACCCCAGCCATAAACAAACTATACAATAGAAGGAGGAAGCTACTACATGACAGAGCAAAATCCCAAAAAGGGAAGGCATCTCTGATCAGTATTAACAAAAAACTACGGGCACTCATAAAATCGTCTAAGGCCAGCTTCGAGAGAAAAATTGCACAGGACACTAAGGATAATCACAAGGCTTTTTTTAGTTATGTTAGGAACCTGGGTGGGAATTCCCAGATATGCTCAGAATTAGTCCAAAATGACAAAAAATACACCGAACCCACAGACATTGCCAACATCCTAGCTGACAGGTTCAGCGCAAACTCCCCCCCCACCAAAAGGGCTAATATCTATCCCAGCAGAGTGCTGCTCCCGACATCTCAGATACTCAGGTAAGAGCTGCCCTCTCCAAAGCAAGAAACACAGCATCAATGGGACCAGACGGTGTCCCGGGCAAGGCCCTACATGAACTCCAAGAAGAGCTAAACCCAAACCTAAAACTACTGTTCAATCTCAGCCTTACTACAGGATATGTACCCAAAGAGTGGCGTACAGCAACAGTGGTCCCTCTCCACAAAGGTGGTGCCTCAACGGATCCTGGAAACTATCGCCCCATAAGTCTCACTAGCATGGTCTGCAAAGCTATGGAAAGGATCATCATGGACCTTATAAATAAAGATATTGGGGACCTACAGACACTGGATCCTACCCAGTTCGGCTTTGTTAAGGGCAGATCCTGCCTCTTAAACCTGGTCAATTTCTTTGAAACAGTCACCAAGGCCATTGACAAGGGAAGGTGGTCCACACAGCCTACCTGGACCTCGCAAAAGCCTTCGATACAATACCCCACTCGGGCATTATAGATAAGCTCACCAGCTTAAATAAAACCCCTATGTCACTAGATGGGTTGCAAACTGGCTCAAGGACAGAACCCACATGGTTAGAATAGCTGGAGCCATGTCAGACTCCAAACCAGTTACAAGTGGCGTCCCACAAGGCTCAGTCTTGGGACCTCTCTTGTTCGGTATATATTTCTCGGAGGTACAGGCCAACATGGAAGGACTGTGGCTGACCAAGTTCGCAGATGACTGCAAACTGGGCACCATAATAGACTCTCCAGCTGACACAAGCATCCTCCAAAAGGGCCTCATAGAAACAGACAACTGGTGCCAGAGCCATGGCCTCAAGCTAAACGCCAAAAGTGTATAGTCATCCCTTTGGCAAAAACAAAGTGCCCACAAATTACCACATAGGTGGTAATCCATTAAGTACAGAAGAAGTAATTAGGGACCTGGGGACCCAAGTTGATAGCAATCTCTCATTTGACAACCACGTGGCCAAAGTGGTTAGAAAAACATTTTATATAGCCCACCTAATCATGAAGGGATTCACATCTAGATCAGGGAGGTCATCGTGCCTCTTTACTCATCCCTCATCAGGCCCATAATTGAGTACAATGCCCCTTTTGGGATGTACCTTACCAGACACCTGCAGCAACTGGAAAGACCCCAAAAGTACCTCACCAAGAGGATCAAGGGGCTCAAACAGATGCCGTATGCTGCCCGGTTAAAGAAACTCCAGCTCTACTCAGTGGCATACCGCCTGCTCAGAGGCGATCTGTGCCTGACTTATAAAGCCATGTCCAACCCGGAATTAATGGACATGCTGCACCTCAGAAAATCCAAATCCCATCGAGCTACGCTCGAGGGACTTAATCCTCAGCACTGAAATAAATAGGACATGCTGGGGGGACAGATTCATAACCCAGAGGCTCCCTTCACTCTGGAATAAAATCCCAGTCCAGGTTAGGCAGAGTCCCTCATTGACTCTCTTCAAGAGGAATCTTGATGAGTGGATGGGAGATCGTAGGTTTACCCCGGGTATCACTTCTGTGTCACTGTTAGACAGAAGCGCAGTATACTAACCTCGAAAAAGGGCATAGCAAAATTAATTTAAAATGGGTGGCGAAAGCCATACACACTCTGGCTAGGCTTATAAATGTCCTAGGGCAGATAGCCTAGTATGAACCTATGAACCTATATAGGGGGTGTATTGGGAAGGTTGTTGACCTGATGAGAGAGTAGTAGAGTAGAGGTGGGATATGAGTGGTGATGTGTGTGGTGGTACATTGGTAGTGGTTGAGTGCAGGAATGGTGGAGGTTTGGTAAGATGTGATGTATGCAAGGAGTGTACATGCAGTGACTATAGGTATGGTGTGCTTGTACATATTAGCCGAGTAGGAGGGATAGTAGTGAGAAGTTGTAGGAGGAAGTATAGGTGTAGTGATTTTATAGGTTGAAGGGTGGGAGGGGTACTGTTTGTAACAAAGGTAGGACCACTGGGGTGGGTGGGAATTGGGGGAAGTCAGGGGAGCATAGTGGGCAACAGATGAAGGAAGACTATCAGTAGGTTTATAGGTTATAATGAAAAGTGCTGGTCCTGATTAGGCTGCAATTGTTGTGGGGAGGGGGAGGATCAGAATAGACCAGAAAAGTGGTGGATAGCAATAGTACGATGAAAAGGGCTGGCCCTTATTTCACAGATATGCAAGTCTACAGAAACAATAAGAAAAGGCAGTAGTTACTATGACTTGCTTGTTTTGCATACCTGTCTTACTGAAATAAAATAAGCCAATTTTACCAAGGAGTTATGTGGAAATTAGGAAGACAAGAATTTATAAGAGAGAAAGTTTAGTAGAAGTAGAGAAACAGCAGAGCATACAAATAGTACAGCATCTAAAGACAGATTGCAGTTAGAAGTACAGAATGGGGGGGGGGGGCAGCAAATATTCTGAAATAAGAAAATCAGTAGGTACTTTGGACTTGCTTGTTTTGCATACCTTTCTTTGAAATAAAATAAACACTTGTAACCAAGAGTATGTGGGATTTAGAAAGACCACAAGTTATAGGAGAAAGGGTTTAGTAATACTAGAAAAACAGCAGGGCTTACATATAGTTGAAACAGCTTGCAAAGGGAGACTGCTGTTAGGAAGTACAGTATGGGGAGGGGCAAACTAACGTCTGTGATGGGAGTGCTTTACTTAAAAATAGAAATTAAACAAGGGCTAGCAATTAAAGTTTGTCTGGAGGATAAAACATACTTTTTGTATATTTTGAAAATAGCACTCATTCCAAGGTTGCCTGGTTCTGTTAAAGAGCACTGCAGGCCAATAGATCGAACTTGGCTTGGTGGGGATCCAGAGAAAGTAGAATTAAAAGGAGAAGCTGGGAAGAAAAATAATTAATATTAATACAAAATACAGCAACTATTAAGAAAAAAAATGCAAAAAACACAAAGCTGATAACAGAGGAGTGGAAAGAAATGAAAAACTAGGTAATCTATACACAGATAAATACCTCAGTTTGTGATAATCTGAAAATTAACACAAATTGTCAGTAATCACATTCAACAGATTAATGCAGCTGCAGATATACAGGGATACTGACACCAATTAATTGGTATAACTCATTCTAAACCAATAGGTGAGGGAATGTACACACTAATAACTAGGCATTTCTAAAAAATGCAATAAAGTGAGCAGCAAAGAAATAATATTCTAACAATAAATGCTCTACACAAGTAAAGCTCTAACAAGTCTACACTCTACAGTATCTGAGCCTGCTAATACAATGGCTAAATAAACAGTTTCAAGCATACAGAGTTACTGAAAATACTGTCTTCCATAAAAATACATGTCTAGCGTCATTACACTTTACAATGGTGTAAAGCAACATCAATACATTTTACAAATGAAAAAAAAAAACAAATATGAAAAATAACCTTAGGTATGAGCACTCCATCCAAAGAGACAAGCAGCTACACCAAGAGGATTTTAAAAATGGCTCCTGTAGCTTAAGAAAGCTATGTTACACTGTAATAGGCCATGTGGGGGAGGAGACGACAGAATAGACCAGAAAATGTGGTGGATAACCAATAGTGTAATAGAAAGGGCTGGCCCTGATTAGGCTGCACTTGTTCTTGGGGGGGAGGGAGAGGATCAGAATAAACCAGAAAAGTGGTGGATAGCAATAGTATGATGAAAAGGGCTGGCCCTGATTTCACAGATATGCAAGTCTACAGAAACAATAAGAAAAGGCAGTAGTTACTCTGACTTGCTTGTTTTGCATACCTGTCTTATTGAAATAAAATAAGCCAATTTTACCAAGGAGTTATGTGGAAATTAGGAAGACAAGAATTTATAAGAGAAAAGGTTTAGTAGAAGTAGAGAAACAGCAGACCATACAAATAGTACAGCATCTAAAGACAGATTGCAGTTAGAAGTGCAGAATGGGGGGGGGGGGGGGGGGGGGAATATTCTGAAATAAGAAAATCAGTAGGTACTTTGACTTACTTGTTTTGCATACCTTTCGTTGAAATAAAATAAACACTTGTAACCAGGAGCATGTGGGATTTAGAAAGACCACAAGTTATAGGAGAAGGGGTTTAGTAATACTACAAAAATATCAGGGCTTACAAATAGTTGAAACAGCTTGCAAAGGGAGACTGCTGTTAGAAAGTACAGTGTGGGGCGGGGCAAACTAACGTCTGTGATGGAGTGCTTTACTTAAAAATAGAAATTAATCAAGGGCTAGCAATTAAAGTTTGTCTGGAGGATAAAACATACTTATCGTATATTTTGAAAACAGCACTCATTCCAAGGTTGCCTGGTTCTGTTAAAGAGCACTGCAGGCCAATAGATCGAACTTGGCTTGGTGGGGATCCAGAGAAAGTAGAATTAAAAGGAGAAGCTTAAGTATGAGCACTCCATCCAAAGAGACAAGCAGCTACACCAAGAGGATTGTAATATATACACAAGGTTATACCTCCAACAAAAAAGCAAATACACCAAAAAGCTTTTAAGCATAGTAAAGGAGAGTAGAGATATAGCCAAAAGAAGTAAGGGGGCTGGAGGGAGGGTAACCAGGACTGCAACAGTGAATACACTCAAACATCTACATTTATGGTAAGTGTACACAACTGTACTATGTTCTTAGTGTTTCACTTTTGCAGTCATCACATTTGGGTAGATTCCCAAAGCTAAGGATGAGAGGAGGAATTTAGATAGCATTAGGACCAGCTATAAGGCCCTGCAACACTTCTGTGGCAACGCCAGCTCTGGATTTAGAGAAAATTGGCAAATGGTAATGCTTGGTGAAAGTATGTACAGAACTCCAGGTAGCAGCTTCTAGGATGTCTCTGGTAGGGACACCTCTGAGAAAGGTGGTAAAGGGAGATGCAGCCCTGGTTGAATGGGGTCTAATCCCCTGTGGGATAGGTTCTCCATGGTGCTTATAGCAAAAATTAATGCAATGGCCTATTCATTTAGAAATGGTTTGCTTTGAAATAGCCTTCCCCTCTGCCTCTGCAACAAATGCCACCAGCAGTTGTTCAGATTTCCTTTGAGATTTAGTCCTGTCCAAGTAAAATCCAAGTTATCTGTGCACATCTAAGGAGTGCAGTATCCATTCACCTTTATTCTGTGGATTTGGTGAAGGTTGGCAAATGAATGGATTGATTAAGAGCCACACTGGATACCACCTTGGGCATGAAGGAGGGATTGGTCCTGAGGGACACCCTTGTCCGCATGAAAGATGATGAAAGGCTACACTGCCATAAGGGCCTGTAATTCAGATGCCCTTCTTGCTGAAGTGATTGCTAAAAGGAAAGCTGTTTTCCAAGAAAGGAATTTTAACTCTGCACTTGCAGCTGGCTCAAAAGGAGGAAGAGTGAGTTTTTCCAATACAGAGTTAAGGTCCAAGGCTGGAGTTGGGGTTCTCCTAGGTGGTCTTAAGTTTTTCGCCCTTCTGAGGAACTGCTTGAGCAGTGGGTGAGAAAAGAGGGGTGGTTCTGTGTTGTAATGAGCTGAAATGGCTGAGGCGTGAATTTTGATGGAGGAAAAGGAAAGGCCCTTGTGAAACATCTCAATTAAGTATTGAAGAATCTGAGGTAAATTGGGTGCTGCTGTGGCCATCCCCTCAGTTTGGTTCCAGGCACAGAATCTTTTCCACTTTTCAGCATAAGATTTTCTAGTACTAGGCCTTCTTGCTTCCAAAATGACATCCAACACTTGTTTACTGAGGGATGGTAACGGAGAGATTAGGTAATTAGCCAGGCTGCCAGGTTCAGGGTTTGAAGCTGGGGGGGCAGAATCTGGCTTTCCTGCTGTGACAGCAGGGTAGGGGTCTGAGGTAGGTGCCATGGGGCAAGGCAGTGACACACTGAGCAAGAGGGGTAACCAGAGTTGGCGTGGCCAGTCTGGTGCAATCAGTATCATCCTTACAGTATCATCCTTGGTTTGTCCTTTTTGATCTTTAGTAGTACTTTGGAGAGGAGAGGCAGAGGAGGAAAGGCATAAACTGATAGATTTTTCCAGCTGAAAGACAGCATCCACTTTCCAAGCTTGTTTGTAGGGAGTCCTTGTGCAGAATTTTTCCAATTGGTAGTTCTGGGGGGAGGCAAACAGGTCTATATCTGGGCTCCCCCATTTGTTTATCAATATGCTGAAAGTCTTTGGTTCCAGGTTTCTACTCATGTGGGTCCATGAGATTTCAGCTTAGTTCGTCTGCCAGTGTATTTAGTTTTCCTGGCAGGAATTGAGCCTGTAGATGCACATGGTAGCTCAAGGCTGTGTTTCTCAGAACCATGGCTAGTCTGCAGAGCGGGTAAGAATGGGTACCCCCCTGCTTGTTTATGTACCACATAACAGTGGTGTTGTCAGTCTTTACCATTAATTGTCCTGGGAGAATGTGGTCCTTGAAGGTTGTCAGAGCATTCTGTACAGCTAACATTTCTTTTTGATTGATATGCAGGTGCATTTGACTTGGGTTCCATTTGCCCTGAATGCACTTCCCTGCCAGGTGATTCCCCCCATACACAGTCTGATGCTTCCGTTGTTA
Source organism: Protopterus annectens (assembly GCF_019279795.1). Taxonomy (NCBI): domain Eukaryota; kingdom Metazoa; phylum Chordata; order Ceratodontiformes; family Protopteridae; genus Protopterus; species Protopterus annectens. The sequence goes on from NC_056748.1 coordinate 176,849,094, forward strand.
GGGTTTGGGCAGCAGGGGTAGAGTGAATGGTAGTTCCTTGTTTTGGTGGCAGGCCTCTGCCCACCAAAGGAATTATAGCCGTAGGCAAGGTATGATAGGAATCATTACTTCTAGATCCTGAGAATGTTGACACCATAGGCTTTTTACATACCATTGTACTTTCCTCATATACAGTCTTGCTTATGGAATTAGTAGAATGCAGGAGGCCATGAACCCCAAGGCTTGCAGTATTTGCCTTGCAGATAGCAGGGTTTTTGTGGACACTAGTTTGAAGTAAGTTGTCAAATGAATTTGTTTCTCTGGCATAAGGAAAGCTATCTGGGAAGTTGTGTTCAAGCTTGCTCCTAGGAATATAATTTGTTGACAGGGTACCAGATGTGATTTATTTTTGTTTATGGTGTACCCTAGACAAGTTAGCACCTTTTGTACAAATGCCAGATGATTCAAAAGTATGTCCTGGCTTTCTGCCTGGAGTAGACAATCGTCCAGGTATGGGTACATTTGAATATTTCTTTGCCTGAAAAATGCAATGACTGAAGCTAGGCACTTTGTGAATACCCTGGGTGCAGTAGATAAGCCAAAGGGCAGTGCAAAGAACTGATAGCGCATGTAGCCTGCTTTGAAGCGTAGGTATCTTCTGCAAGATTCCCTGATTGGGATGTGCAGGTAGGCTTCCTTTAAATCCAGTGTTGCCAACCAGGCATCTCTGCCTAGCATAGGAAGCAACTGGTGAAGAGTAAGCATCTTGAATTTTGGAATCACCAAACAGGTGTTTAAGATAAAAAGGTCCAGGACAGGACGCCATGAGATGTCTTTTCTGGGTACCAGGAAAAGTCTTGAGTAGAAACCTTGTCCCTTTTCCTCTTCTGGTACAGTTTGAATAGCCTTTATGCTTAAGAGAGAGAATACTTGCTTTTGAGCCTCTGCCCACTGATTTGGGGGTAGATCTGGCCAACCATTTGGGGTTGGTAACGTGTGGAATGAAATCCGTATACTTGGGAAACTATATTTAAAACCCATTTGTCCTGGGTAATGAGTTCCCAGTTTTTTTGCCTGTAGAGCAATCTTTCCCCCTAAAGGAGCAGAAAGTTGAGAAGTGCTTGGAAGTTTTAAAGTTAAGTCATTGAGACAGTTTACCATAGGGGGGAGTCTTACTACTACCTGATTTGGAAGTGGGAGCCCCCCACTGCTTAGTCCTGTGCGTAACCTGGGACTGAAGCCTGGGTGTTCTTTCTGGGTTTGGACTGAGAAGGCCTGGAATAGGCAGCAAAGGAGCAATTCTTAGAGGGCCAATGCCTACTAAATCTTGGAGGCTGTACTTGTAGGAAATCTTTAACAGTTTGCAAAGATTTAGCTTTTTCCTCCATCTTTTTAAGAACTTCTTCATCTTTGTTGCCAAACAGGTGGTCCTGAATTAAGGGAGTATCCAGCAATTTAGCTTTAACATGATCTGGCAAGGATTGCTTCTTTAGCCAAGCATGCCTTCTAAGTACAGACCCAGTGACAGCAGCCCAGCAAGATGCCTCTAGTGAATCAAAACCACATTGCAAAGTATGCTTTCCAACCTGTTCAGCAAAATGCATTAAATCTTGTAAATCCTTATTTTCAGCACAGTCAGGAATCAACATCATTTTCTGTTTAAGCAATCCCATAATATGCTGCTGATACTTTAACATATGAAATGGGCAATTTAAGGCCAATGTATTCCTTGACTAGGCCCTGACCACGACGTACCTCGCTGTCGGTTTTTTGCCTTATTTGAACAACGAACTATTCATTGTCGGTATATTTACGCTTCTAAATATTTTGGCATTAGGCCAAGAGTGCAGAAGTCTATACCTTCTTACCCCATCTATCCAGCGCCCTGGAGTCTCTATCAGAAGGGATAGTATTTTTGGCAGTAGTAGCCTTAATGCTCTTGGGTCCCTGTGAAATGGTCTCAGGATCCGCAGTAGGATTTTTAAAAAGGAACTTGTGAGAGTCAGGAACCCTGTAATATCTATCAGGTTTTCTGGGAGCAGGAGGTAAAGAGTCAGGGGCCAAGCTAGATTCTGAAAAGGCATCATCAACAATGTCTAGTACAGGAGGGATAGGCTAAAGGCCTGTTCTGGGGCAGGAGTAAGAAATCCCCAAGCCTCTTTTTGGAATCCAAGTAATCCTGGCCTTCCCAATTAGGCAGCTTTGGACCTAGGCGGCCTGTCTGTCTTTATCTTTGCATTTTTTCGGAATGTCGGTAGTCGGATGGCTAACCAAAGACACATCTGGATAATTGAACTGAGTACCAAAATATTTAGAAGCGTAAATATACCGACAATGAATAGTTCGTTGTTCAAATAAGGCAAAAAACCGACAGCGAGGTACGTCGTGGTCAGGGCCTAGTCAAGGAATACAGTACGAATGAAAAGCTTTATGAGGTATTTGCTTTCCACAAGAAATACAATTATTGACTTTTACTGACATTGGTTTAGAGAAACTGCGGTGGTGGTGGTGCTGCGGTAACGTTGTTACCTCACAGTAAGATGTTGTCTTGTTCGATTCTCAGCTAGAGTGTCTTCTATGTGGAGACGTGCGTGAATGGGTGTACCTTCGTTGAAGGTTGTGCGTCAAAGCCGGCAACTCGGCACGTAAATATCTACTGTCAATCATTAGCGGACCTGAGTTACGCTGTGGCGACCCCTAACCGGGAAAAGCCAAAAGACACAACTGACATCAGTTTAGAGCAAGAAAAAGTTTCCCCAACATGGTACTTAGAATGAGTTGAAGACTTCGGTTCTGAAACTCGAAAACGAAAATTTCAGGAGTCGGACGACTGGCACTTGCAAACTGCTTCTGCTTCGGGCACCGCACGGCAAGAAAGACTGATGTAATGGCGTCGGCTGCATGCTTTATACCCCTGACTACCTAACGTCACGGAAGATGAGACAGCAACCGACACAGGACCCAAGACTTTGATAAATCAGGCCGACTGAGGGTTACTGCAAGCAGATAACCCAAATGTGATGACTGCAACAGTGAAACACGAAGAACATCAATTATAATCAAAACACCCAAGCTCTTAGTAGTGTCAACAGATAGTTAATGAAGATGGCTGTACACTGAGTAGTAGGGTAATTTGAGCTCTCCCACTCTGAAAGCAAACAGTGTTTATAAAGCCACTAAAAGTTAATTTAGGTGAAATTCAGTTACTATCTAGTAACTGCATTGCCTGGATGCCAGCAAAGAAGAAAAGAGAAAATTAAACAGAAAACGAGAAGAAAAGGCTCTGGCTGGGAAACACCTTGCAGCTTGTCCTGCAAAACAAAGTCCAAGTGTCAGCTTAGTAAAGGAGATAGCCTCCAATAATTTAGAGAGAAAAAAAAAAATCAAATGCCCTCAGTGTTTCATTTAACTAATTACAGCCAAGTGATGCCTCTAGGTGCTTCTGCAGTTACATCCTGCTGACATCACATCACCACCACCATAATCAACCCCCTAGTTCCCATTTTCTGCATGGAGTCGAGCTGTTGTGTCATCTGTCGCCATCTCTCTCTCTCTAAATTCAGTGCCACTCCCCTACCTTTTTAGACACGCATGTCTGACTGTCACGTCTTCTCTCACACAATCCATCCACCTCTTTGGTGGACTTCCTTGTTTCCTCTTGCCTTATTCCTGTCTGTCCCAAATCATCTTCACCAGACTGTCTTCTGACCTTCCCCACATGTACACAAACCACTATAATATGTTCCCTTTAACCTTTTCTGCAATTGGAGCCACTTTGGCTTCTGCTCTTTTGTCCTCAAATCTTTGTCTGTCCCACAGTATGCACCCTACCACCCATCTCAGAAACTTCAACTCCATCACCTCTAGCTTCCTTAAGTGCACTACCTTTACTGCCCAGGTTTCAGTAACATACAGCACTACTGGTTGCACCATTGCTTTGTACATTTACTTTTCAGCTTCATTGGGATTCTTGTCATATACTACACATGACACTTTGTGCCAGTTGGCTGCACCTCCAGTGATTGTAGCTTTGATGATCTCATTCAGACTTCCCTTCTTCTCAACCATCCCTCCCAGATACTTGAAGCTGTCAATCTGTTCCACCATTTTCTATTCTGTCTCATTTCTCAGCTTCTTCTGCACTTCACCATTTGCCAGTAGTCATCTCTGTACGCAGTTTCATCCTATGTGCCTTTAGTTTTGCGTTCTATTTCATTCTCCCATCATACCTCTCAACTGTCCCTGATTTTGACTCAAATTTTAGCTTTGTCCCTCTTAATTCCTCCTAAAACTAGTGACTTTTGAAGTAAAGGTGGTGAATAACACTTAATGAATAATGACAATAATTAATTATAGACTTCTTTTACTTCAGAAAATGTATATTAATTCATATGCTCTGATTCTGTTAATGTTTGAAGTTTAATAGCACTAATATTTAAAAAGTGTCCCTGATTATCCCTGATTTTTTCTTGACTTGTCCCTGATTCTGTTGAAATGTGTCCCCGATTGGTTGAGAGGTCTGTCTCCCATCCTTTCCTGAAGTTCTTGCTCAAAGTCTGCCAGTAATGCCATATCGTCTGCAAACAGTAACTTTGCTGCTCCGCCCCCTCTGACCTGTTTGCTAATGTAGTCCTTCACCAGTATAAACAACAGTGAGCTCACAGCTGAACCCTGGTGCACACCCACTCCCACTGGGGACCCCTCTGCACGACCAAACACCGCCTGTACTTGAATCACTGGGTCTTTGTACATAGCTTGCATTAATTCTACCAATGTTTCTGGGACTTCAATCCACTGCAGGACTGCCCAAATCAACTTTCTTGAGACTTTGTCACATGCTTTCTCCAAGTCTAGGAATGTTCATCTGTAGCTTTTTCTCAGCTGTGTGTCTCACTGCAAACATTGGGTCAGCTGTGCTGCATCCTGATCCGAATCCAAACTGCTGTATCACCCATCTTACTTTCAGCTACTCTGCATATGCGTTTATCAATTACACTCCAGAACTTTCATGCAATGTGACAGAAGTTTGATATCTCTGTACTTTCCACAGTTGTGAATGTTTCCTTTGTTCTTCTTGAACACAAGTTTGCTTGCTCTCCAGTCATCTAGGCTTTAGCTTTCTCTCCTGACACCTCCAGGCATCAAATACTGCTTGTTCATATTTGTATCAATTATTCCAAAACCATGCTGCATACAAAGTATTAAAAGATTTCATCTTAAGGTTTACATAATGGTAAACTCAAATGTATTGAAAGTTTATCTTTATCTAGTGCAAGTAAACACATTTTGTCATATTTACTTATATTGTCATAAATTCATGTTTTTCTAAATATCTCAACCACCAAGTAACACAGACATAATTGATTAGTCTTGTATGAAAACACTCAGTTTGACAATATGATGCCAACAGTATGTGTGCAACTTGAGTGGTTGCAGAGATATTGTAAGTTGTTTACAAAATATTGCAAAATTAATAGTTATGGTGTTTACTGTGACATAAAATTCAATTTAAGACATAGGATCTAAAGAATACAACCAGTACAAAAATAGTTTGTGCTGAAGAGTTTGCTATTTATGCTTCTTTAGTAACCCCTCTGGTTCCAGAGATATTAACATTTATTTGAAATGTGAAGACAAAATTTGCTTCTATCAAAAAGCTTAGGCTGGAAATTGTAATGCAAACTTCCTGAACTCCATCGAAGGGAATGAGTTAAATAAGACACTGGTGGAACATATAAAGTAAAATGACAAAAGGCTGGAAAAATAAAAGTTTTAATTAGCTACTCAGAAGAGCTCATAAAACAACAAAACCCAGAGGCTGAAATAACGGAAAGACTGACTGAATGTGAAGCTTCAAGAAGAAATGTTTCAAAAAATATCTGAGTAAGAAGAAAGATCACTTAGAGAAAACCTGCAATTACTTGCTACACCAGAGAAACTGGAAGAAGTGGTCTGCATTAGTTTAAAGTATGAACAAGCAACTGGACCTTTGTTCCACAGCAAGATTTGTTAATTGATAGGTAAAATATAGTTGTGTAAGTAAACTTAACATAACAGAAGATTTTCTAATAAGATCACAGAGGCAGTAGCCTAAACTATTTAGGTCCTACCTCCTTGAGACCAGTCAGTTTTCAAAGCTTTTGGGCATCTTCTCTCTGCTCTCTCTCTCTCTCTGGAGCTCAACAGAAGCTCCATAAAAAGCCTGTGCACAAACTTCTTCTGAGTCTTTTAACCTAGAATCAAGAGCCCTGAAATGATAATGTTAGAAAACAAAACCAGCAATAAACTCTATACACAAGGGTACATATGTCCACACCCTGGCAAAATAGAAAGAAAAACATAAAATAGAGAGGGGTGGAGGGATGAGCAGATACTGCAACAGTGATCTTACAAGAACATCTACTTTATAACTACATTATGATACATTTCTTTACACAACTGTGATAGGTTCAACATATTTGAAGTCCATGGAGCGCTGTGATTACACTCCTATATCTAGAAAAATAAAAATCAATTAAGTGCTACTATTGCGTGAGACAGGATCTAATCTAATGTTAAGCCATGCATGCTTAACTTGTTCAAGGTAGAGTTTTGTGCTAGGCAGTCAAATCAGCTAGTAGTGACCAACAAACGACTGCGGCAGAATAAAACACAGATTTGTTTCTGCCTGCTATCCATACTGACGTGTCCTTCACTTCCTGTCATAAAACTTAGAAAGTATCTAGAATAACAGGATGTGTTTGAAGGCTACAAAGTCTGAAACTGAAATGAATGCCAATCTTCAGTAAATTGTCGGAATACTAAATATGTTATAAGGAACCGGCCAAACATTTGTGGCACAAACCTGGGCATTCTGTGAAAATCTGGACATTTGAGAGGCATAGCAAGGTGAATGTAAATATAAGGGACTGTGTTACATTGCGTTCCTGACTGTGCTTCCCAGATGCTTTACAGTTTTTACCCGGAGATATACCTGAGGTGTTCCCAAAACCTGGATCAATTTTTGGAAGACCCCAGGATGAAATTTCCATTTGTAAGGGTCTGTTCCTGGTCTTATTTAGCTTGTCTGCCATCACGTTTTGCTCTGATGGAATGTACTAAGCCTAAAGAGTCTTAGTGAACTAGGTTGCTATCACAGAAAATCTGCAAAGGGGGTGCAATCTGGTACCCCCTCCTGTTTATATGGCACAGCACTGTATTGTTGCCTGTATAAATCTGAAGAGGTCCTGGGGTTCAGGATGATTTAAGATGTTCACAGTGTTGATCACTGCCATCATTTTTCTGACATTTACGTGTCTAATGCTACAGTTTCATAAGTTTTGCATTTTCACCCCTTTGGAGACTGCACCCCACACCAGGCCCAAAGCATCCATAGTGACATACTAGACGGTGGAAAGGAATAGTGGGAGACTCGGACTGCAAAAGATCTGGTCTATCCACCAGAGAGTCTTCCGTTGTACAAATTCTAAATCTGAAATCTGAAAGGATAAACTGTGAAGATGTTGACTCCAGACGAAAGTGAGGTACCACTGGATCTTTCTCATGTGGAGTCCATCCAGGGGAAGTATGAGAATAATCAATGCGATGTACCCCAAAATCTTGAGAAATTCTCTTGCAGGCACATGGCTTTGTGAGAAGAATCTTAGTAAGAACTGCTGCAACAACTTCAGTTCATCTGAAAGAAAAGCCTTTCTCATAGCAGAATCTCTCAGATATTCACAACTCAGAAGGAAGAGAAGATTTTTTGTAAGTTGATTTGAAAACCGAGGCTGAGTAAGTCATTCTGAAAAGATTCTCAAGATTCATAACAGCAGGAGAAATGGTCTGCAAAGATAAGAAAAATGTCCAAATATGGGAAGACAGAAATGCTTTGAAGTCTGCAATAAGCAACTACTAGAGGCAGACAGTTTGTGATACCCTTTTTATAGAGCTCTTCTCAAGCTCCACACCTTTAGTGTGTGTAGGGAAGGTGCGCAAAAGTTATGAAATCTGTCTGATCACAAGGGGGTAAAACCCAAACATCTTACGCTACCACAATAGTGACTTATATGCTGAAGAGAAATGTGTTTATGCTCCATATCATAAACTATATCATAGTTGCAAATACATATGACCACAATTAATCACAAAATTAACTAGACATTTTATTCAGATGTGTCACCAAAAATGGGATGCAATTTTATGCCAAAAAATGCAACGTGGTGCATTATGGTTCTTGAAATAACCATTATCCTTATGCTCTAAGGAATTCAGTTTTGACCTCAGTAATGTTTTGTGAGAGACTTAGGATACATGGTGGATGATGCTTTGGACTTTGATCAATGAAACATTGTGCGACCCTGACCTCCAGGAAAGCCAAAAATGAAAGTCGGCCAATAGTAGTTATAAAATATGTGTAGAGCTTTAATTTAACAACTGCTAAATACCAAAATAAATTAATGAAACCCACATAATGAACAAATTTGTTTCTGTAAAGGAGACTGTAATACAAGCAGAGTAGTGTGAATCCTGTCCTGCCTTCTATATAAGCAAAACTGAATGTCCTCTTAGAAAGACAAGTTGCAAACACCTATACAACCATTCAATCTAAGAATTCTAAAAATGCTCTATACAAGCATTCACTATCCTGTGGGTCTTTTAACAAGTTCGTTTCACCATCTTGGATATTGTTGAACCCAGTCCCAGGGATGGAGCATGGGAAACTTGTTTAGAATACAGGGAATATTACTGGCAGATTACATTGGAGGCCACTCATCCCCCTGGAATCTATCAAATTTCAATTTTACCAGTCCTTAAAATGAGGGCCGCCAAACTCTGCCTGTTTTTTCAATGTTTGACTTCACTGTTGTTGTTTTAGGCACCTCTGTTGACCACAGGGGTTTGCTGGATTTACACTGGTGTATACAACTGGCTTTCTTTACTCTGCTTTAAAAACATTTTTATATCACATTCCTAACAATAACTTGATAAATCAGTTTTTACATTTATTAATTTTTAAACTGTGTCTTTGATTCCTTTGTGTTTCATTGAAGATATGCAGTGTACTTTTTTTTTTAATCAGGTATCTGTCCCTTTAAGTTTTAATGAGAACTGAGGAATTACGTTTTTTAAAACAGCTTCAGCCAGCTACTTCCTGTTCTGAAGTAGTTCTTGTTACAGCTTACAAGACGCAAGCACTTAGCTGCCTGGGTGTTATGTTATAAGTGAAATCTACAAGGTTTCTTTCTAGCATTTACAAACTTTCTTTTATTCCTGCCATTAACAAATAACAATGGCTGAAGAAAAGGAGCTTGCAGGTTCAAGACATTAGTCATGGAAGATCTGAACACGTTGCTCATTTTTAAAAGACTTTTATTTAATTCGCTGAAGACATATTCAAATATATATTTAACAGGAAAGAAAAACTATATTTACATTTTTTCATTTACATACATTATACATCGCATATTTTCTTTTTTGTAACTATCATCAATCCAACATTACGTAAATTGTGGAATTCCTGCTTTGCCTTAAACCTCAGTACTCCTAAACATTATTCTGCATGTATTGTTCCCACAATTTCAATTTATTCTGTGTAATCTGTCTCTACCCTTTTCTAAAGATCCCTCTTCCATTTCTTTTATCTCATTTATCATATTAAATGCTTCAAATATACCTGATTTAGACTGACTTCCATTTTCTAACAGCAGCTTTTTTGGCAGCCAACAGAATTAAATAGGCTATTCAGATTTTTGTGTCCCAGCCCAAAATAATCATTTCCTTGGTTTCAGTCAATTACTCACCTAATATTTCTAACAAGAGTACCCTATAGAGAATTTTTTAAATTTGCCAACTCATTACACTACAAAACATATGTCCCCAGTTACATCTTTCTTCCCCATCACACCTCAAACACTTGCTATCTACCTGAGGAAACTTCTATGAAGTCTGCTTGGGGTACAAAAATGCCTATGCAAACTCTTCCTGGCAAAGATCTTAAACCTTCTGGACTATGTTGCATGCTTGACAGCCATACACGTCTTCCGACTGTTCTCTTGTAAACTGATTTTCCAATCTCTCAACTCAATCTTTTCAAACCTCCTCTGTTTGATTCTTATAGTTATCATGCAGTATTTTATATGTCCTGCTAATTATCCCTTTTTAATAGCTGCTTTTGTTCTAGTTTCAACTAAAAACTACCACAGCACCTAAAGATTCCCCTATCCCTTTCGCTTTGGCTATACTGTGATATCAATCCCTGGCAGGTAAGGCAGTCTTCAGCTTGCAGTCCAAATGTCATCTTATTCTCATCCCACTCTATATCATTTCCCTCTCTGCCAATTTTCTCCTCTAAATTCTATCCCCTTCTTGCGTATTTTGTGTTTCCCTACTTGCAGTCATCCCTATTGGTAAAATTTCCATTCTCATGTTGGCTTAGCTCTTAGAATTTATTTATATGACATTTGGTTACCGGGAAAGTCCGACTTGATGGGAACCCATTTTCAGCAGAGGCCCAGGGAGAAAAGCTCCATATATTACAATAGTAAAATGCAATGAAACAACAGGTGATAGAACAGTATACAAAAATGTAAGGATGTTACAGAGAAAAACATTCAGGAGAGAAATAGAAAATTGCCATAAATGAGAATCCAGTGACACATAAGCATTTGTAATTTCTGTTACTTAAATTTAATATTATGCATGGTGGCTGTTATTCGCCTTAAGGATCTGCATCTAAAATTCCACACTCAATTTATTGACCCCCCCCCCCCTTAGCATCATCCCTTTCCATTTTGAACTGTAACCTTCTACTTGTGTTATGTATATGAGCTTTAACTGTGTAGCTCTAGCATATCCTTTCAAATCAGTTAATCCTAAACCACCTTATATTAGAAGGATCAGCAAATCTCACTTAACTCTTGTCCTCTTCCCCTCTCAAAGTCCTTCAACTCTATTATTGTCCGCAACTTCTCTGATGGATAAAAATATACCTGCCCCATATATAACATTAAAGGGACTAAAATCATTCTTACTGCTTGCATTTTACTAACCATATTCATAAACAAGAGCTTTCAACTTCTCAATTTTTGTATTATCTTTTTAGTCTCTTCCTGCATCCCCTTAGCTGCCATAACAAGTGTCTTTTTAATGCATACTCCTAAATATGTCATTTTTTCGTGTCTCCATAAAGACATAACTTATGGCTACAGCCTTTCTCTGTATTAATTTTGTATCCCAAAAAGACCTGAAATGGTCTCAAAATATTCCACAACACTGAGATGCCCTCATCAGGATTTATCAGGTACAAAATAATATCAGCTGCAAATAATGCCAAAACATTTCCTGGATACCATACAATTATACCCTTGCATTCCTGAGTCCAGTATTTCCTTTGTCAATGGCTCTAAATATAAAGCAAATAAAGGATAAAAAGGACACACTTGCCAGGTTCCTCAGTTCAGACACAACTTATCAAAGAGGAAACCTCCCATTTTAATTCTTGCTTTCAGTCCTTCATATAACCACCTAATTAACCTTATTACTTTATTAGGGAATGCAAATACTTCCTATGCCAGGCTCACAAAATTCCTGTTTACTCTGCTGAATGTATTCCCTGCATCAAGACCCACCAACAGTATTTTCCTACATTTTGCTTCCCGGTGGATTATGACTGTTCTATTAATGCTGCCAAACGCTTGCCACTCCTCCACAAACTCACACTGATCCGTATTTAACAATTTTGGCAATACCTTTGCCATTCTCTTAGACATTATTGACAAACACTATCATCACGGTTTAACATTGAAATAGGCCTATATGAAGATGGATCTTTACAATTACATTAGGTAATACAGCCACCACAGCTTTCTTCCAAGATACTGGCACTTCCCCCTCCTTTTCAAGTACTGTTAAACACCTTTAATGAATTATCCCTTGTGACATAGGCAAACTTTAAAAGTAATCAAACCATACTAAAGTTCACATTTGCAAACATTATACATCATATTCATTGCTGCGGGAGGTTCCCCTGTTCAATTCCCAGTGTGGCTTGGGAGTGCCTTCTGTGTGTATGCATGTCCTCCCCGCGGTTGGGTAGCGTTCGAATGACATGCGTGCATAACTGGGCGTGCCTTCATTGAAGATTGGGCATAGAGCTGGCACCTCGGCGTTTCGTAAAAATCTACTGCCAATCATTAGCGGACCGGAGTTCCGCTGTGGTGACCCCTTACCGGGAAAAAGCTGAAAGACAAAACAACATACATCACATTCATCATTATATATCCTATAAACCAGGCAACATTACTTAAATTACTCAGTTTCAGACTTCTCGCAAACCCCATTCATTCTCCAAAACATATTTCTGTATGTATTGATCCCACAATTTCCATTTTTTTCTACGAAATCATTGCTCACCCAGTATTCTCAGAGTATTCTGCAGGTAATTTTTAAGTCTACCAACTCATTACCTCCCAAAACATGTTCCCAGTTATATTTTCCTTTCCCAGCATGCCTCCAACATTAGCTATCTACCGGAGGAATAATTCTTTGAAGTCTGCTTAGGGTATAAAGTATTTATGCAAACACTTCCAGGCAAAAATCCTAAATTCTCTAGACTTTGTTGCATATTGGGGAGCCATGCATGCGTCTTTTCATTGTTTATTTGAGAACTGCATTATCTAATCTTTCTTTCCAATCTTTTCTGACGACTTCTGATAAAATCTTCCAGATCTTGATCACTTTCATCCTTCCTAATTTACAAAATTCCACAGATCTACCATCTCTTCCTAGAGACTTTCCTGAAGATTGATTATACAGCACCATTTTTACCTCATCTCCTCCTATGGGGGAGATCTCTTGGTGGTTGCCGAGTGTCATCTATTTCTACCCTTGCATAATCAAGTCTTCCATAAATAGAATAGCAGCAGTATCCAACCCCTTGAAAAAATCTTCCAGAGGAGGCTATGGCCCTAGTGGAATGCATTTTTATGTTAGAATCTAGGTGTTTGCCATGGTAGGTATAACAAAAGGAGATGGCTTTGGAAATCCAAGTAGAAAGAGCCTGCTTCATCACAGCTTTTCCCAGAGCCCTGGGATGAAAGGAGACAAACAGTTGCTCTGATCTCCTAAGGGATTTGGTCGTGTCTACATATAATCTTAATTGTCTGTGAACATCAAGAGAATGTAGGACTCTCTCATGGTCATTTTGTGGTTGTGGGAAAAAGGTGGGGAGGTAGATACACTGGCTCAGGGACAACTCATTGACCACCTTAGACAAAAAGGATGGGTTAGTCCACATGGTTACCCTATCCTTGTGGAAGATTAAAAAGGGAGGGGTGACCATGAGGGTCTGGAGCTCTGACACTCTCCTGGCTGATGTCAAGGCCACCAAAGCACAGTTTTCCAAGTGCAATGCTTTAGAGAGGCTGTAGCTACAGTCTATGACGGGGCAATGGTGAGGTTCTCTAACACACAGTTCAGGTCCCAAGGTGGAGGAACTGACCTCCTGGTGGCCTAAGATGAAGAACTCCTTTCAGGAATAACTTCACTTGAAGTCTAGAAGCAACAGGAGGGTCAAGAAGCAGAAATAGCAGCAAGGTGAGCCTTTATAGAGGAATATGCCAACCCTGCCTGCAACAATTCACACAGATAAGACAGCACTAAGGGGACCTCTCCCTGAAATGGGTCTAGCTGCCTTTTTAGACACCAAATGGAGAACCTTTTTCATTTGGACAGATAGGATCTCCTAGTACTGGGTTTCCTGGCCTCCTGCAGGATGTCCTCAGAGTAGAGGTGTCTGAAAGGGATCAAAACTCTATCACCCACAGGGTTAGGCTCAGAAATTCCTAGTGGGTATGAATTAGGGATCCCTTGTATTGTGTGAGTAGATCCACTCTGTGAGGTAACTTGTGATGACTGCCCCTGGCTAAATGCAGAAGGAGGGGTAACCAGGGCTGTCTTGGCCAAAAGGGAGTCATCAACAAGGTTTTTGGTTTGTCCTACTGAATTTTCATTAGGACTTTTTGTAAGAATTGGAAAGGGGGAATGCGTACAGAAACATCCCCTACCATGAGATAGAGAAGATATCCATCGCCCTCACTAGGGGGCTGGCTGCCCTGATACAAAACTGTGGAAGTTGTCTACTCAGAGGGGAGGCAAACAGATCTATTTGCGGCGTACCCCACCTGTGGACTATGTCCAGAAACACATCCCTGGGTAACATCCATTCATGGGATTGTGACATGGACCTGCTCAAGATGTCTGCCTGAGTGTTCGGAGCTGAGTGGATATAGACAGCCTGCAGTGCCTCCATGCTGGACCGCCATTTCCCAAGCCTGGAGTGCAAGTCTGCATAGCAAGTATGATCTTGTTCCCCAGTTTGTTCACACACCAAATAACAGTGGTTTTGTCAGTGAACAACGTTAGGGGTCCTTGCTTCAGAATATCTTGGAATGCCTACAGTGCAAAGATGAGAGCCCTCATCTCTCGGTTGTTGATGTGCTCCCTCTTGCAGGGGGCCTGCACCTTCAAGCTGCCCATAGCAGCTCCCCAACCCAGGTCTGTAGCATCTGTGTACATTTCCTAGACTGGACTTGGGGGCTGTAAGGGAAGTCCTGGGTTCAGAGAGACTTGCTCCACCCACCAAAGGATCTCCTTCCTTAAGCAAGGTAGGAAGGGAATGGAGTGGTCCATGGGATGGGAGTGTTGGTTCCATGTGGACCGTGGGTACCACGGAAGTTTCTTCATGTGGAGTCTTGCCAGTGGCAACATGGGGATTGTAGAAGCTATATGCCCTAAGAGTCTGAGGTATTCCCTTACTGTCATTGCACGGCCATGGATAACAAACAATAGGTATTCCTTCAAGCTTTCTACCTTTTGGAGTGGGAGGAATGCCATCATAATGTCTGCTCTGATTCTGCATCCCAGGAAGACCTGGTCCTGGGAGGGATTTAGGCTGGATTTGGGGAAGTTGATGGTGAAACCCAGAGACTGCAGAACAGAAATGATTGTCTGGAGATGGTTCTGGAGGGTACTGTAACAATCTGCCTGGATCAGGAAGTAATCGAGGTATGAGAAAATCTGTATCCCTAAGATCCTGCAATAGGCTACCACTGGAGCCAGACACTTGGTGAATACCCTTGGAGCAGTAGACAGTCCAAAGGGTAAAGCAGAGAACTGAAAATACAAGGAACCCACAGAGAAATGCAAGTACTTCCTGTATCTGGGTCAGATAGGTAGATGTAGGTAGGCATCCTTGATGTCCAAGGTGGCCAAAAATGCCTGCGGCATTAGTAGTGGAAACAAAATCTGAAGTATAAGCATGTGGAAGGTGGACACTTGAAGAAAAAGGCTGAGGTGTGAGAGATCCAGGATGGATCTCCATGGGCTGTTCTTTCATGGGACCAGGAAAAGTCTGGAGTAAAATCCCCTTCCCTTTTCAGACACAGGGACAGGTTGAATAGTCCCTTGAGACAAGAGGCTGTCCAAGACTGGTTGGAATAGGGGAAGCTGTTCCTTTGGTGGCTGTGGGATGCCTCTTAAGAGTGGAGGAATTTCCCAAGTCATGAAGTAACCTTTTTCTATGACTGACAAAACCCATTTGCCTGAGGTAATACTTTTCCAGAGAGGGAGACAGTGAAGTCCCAAGTACTTTACGGTTACTAAAGCTTTTGTATATGGGCTGGAAGTTCAGATTGTTATGCGGAGGCTAACCCAAAGGTTATGAATACTGCAACATGAGAATAGGAGGACATCTGTTGTTCCCACTTATTATAACAGTTTTTTTTTCTTAATTTGTATTTCCAACGTTTGTTACATAATGCTTGGTAGGCTGACCTTTTATACAGTTCTTGCTTCTCATCTCCACTTAAATCAATGTCACATTTTTCAAGACTTTTTGTATTAATAAAACAAAAGCACTAAACAACCCCACCCCCTATCAACGTAGGACAAACGCACAAAACAATGTACAGCCTCAAAAAATTAAGTTTAACTTTCCAGCCAGTATCAGTTGCCTTAACCGACAGCTGCACCCCCACGTTACCTCACTTAAAATTATTACCTATGCTAACATGCATACTAAGAGCCTTTGCTCCCAATGACACGGATTGTTTTCTGTTTTTATCTCTGTTCCCATTCCAGAAGTACAAAACTGGTATAAATAAAACTAAATTGTACACTGTTGTGTAAAGACATTAAAGTATTAAAGTTGCCATCTCTTATTCATGTCTGACAATTTCAAACTTTTTTACCAAACTGCTTGCCACTGTAACTTTAAATTTTGCATTTCCTTCGGAAAAGAATGCATAGAACTCTCAAGATTAATTGCTTGCAGCTGCACACAGCTGGTCTCCATGTAAAAGTAATTGGCAATGAATCTTTTAATTGGCAATGAATCTTTGTAAATTTTACTCGCAGGAGAATGTACAACTGCCTTCTCCAGCATACTTTTTGACTCCCACTGAATATTTGGTAATGGAAAAAACTAATCTTTCAAGATTCAAGAAACTTAGCATTTTTTGTGGCTTTCATCATTTTGTAAGCCTATTTGTTTACACAAAAAACTTGTTTATAGCTTAAGCCAAGATAATGACTCTCAGCATGATGAGTCATGGAATAATTAACTTGTGACACTGCCCCAGACATAGGCTATGATAAGAGAAAGAACCCACCCTTCTTCTTCTTCTTTCGGCTTTTTCCGGTTAGGGGTTGCCACAGCGGATCACCGTCCGCTCATGATTGGCAGTGGAGTTTTACCGTGTCGAGTTGCAAGGCACACACATGCACGCACGCACTCACCTAGGGCCAATTTAGTGTGTCCAATCCACCTACAGCATGTCTTTGGGATGTGGGAGGAAACCAGAGCACCCAGAGGAAACCCACGCGACCACAGGGAGGACATGCAGACTCCGCACAGAAGGCACCCCAGCCGAGGATCGAACCGGAGAACCTCTTGCTGTGAGGCGGCAACACTAACCGCTGCACCACCGTGGCCACCAGGAAGAACCCACCCTAAAGAAGTAAAATAGCCCTAAGAAAAACAGCCAAATAAGCAGCAGGCTCAAATGAGGTCAAGCAGATATAATCAAGCTCTGTGAGTTAGAGGAGAAATGGCTCCAGAGGGTACTCATAGAAGTATGGAGAGAAAGGCATATCCCAAATGAATGGAGAATAAGCACTCTAGTGCAAGTATTAGAATGATTGCTTTCCGGTGGGGTTTGCTGCTACAATGATTTTCAAATTATACGTCTTGTACAGAGGCAGTGTTATAGACTGCAGGTTCAGTATTTTTTGTGACTATTTTTCTGATTAACTGAATTTTCAGTAGAGTTTTTCATTGCTCGAAGGAACATCGGAAGAGTTTAGTGGTGAATTGAGCAACTAATAAGGGGCGGATGTTAGCGAACTTTACAGTTTGAACTGGGAATGAACAGTTATCGGACAACAGGAGGTGTTGACTTTTGAACATTTTATTGTTTGTGAGGGTCTTTCTATCGTTTTTCACTTACCAGTGTATGGTATGTGGAAGAATTGGTTTTGGTCATGTTGCTATTGAATATTATTGATTATATAAAATCAATGGCAGTGATACTGAAGTAGGCCCTTTTTTTTGGAGAGCCATCTATTTGGGATCTTTAATTTGTACAATCTGCCTTGATAATTGTTTTTATGTTTGAAACCATGGATGAACAGAAAGTATATTAGTTGCTTTGTTAGTTTCAGCTAGTCATTTGTATATTCTAATTTGTTTTGCTTATAAGTGCAGTGGTATATGATTTTTTTCAAATTATGGTGGTAAGTCATTATTAAGAGTACTTTTCCTGCTTTAAAGAGGTATTTGGTAACTTGATTATGCGAATAAGCATGTGAGAAGGACTTAATAGGCCTTTATGTCACTCAAGGGTGAAGTAATTGGGTTGGGGTGTTACCAAATACATGTGAAATAAGCAGCATTCATATAATAATTTCTTATGGAAGCCTGATTATATTTTTTATGAACTCTAACTTGTCTAGTAGGTTTGGTATATGTATGGTTCTGATCAAGTTTTTTGTGTGTTTTCTGCTAGTAACAGGCAACATACTTGCCTAGTAGACACGCTGTGCTCTGAACGTTCAATGCTGTAATAGGATGATATTGTATTAGCATGATAATATAAAGCATGCTAGAGTCTTACTCCCACTTGCAAGTGTGCATAGAGAAGCATGGCCTAATTTCTTAGTAGTACTGTGGTAGCATGGAAACAGTGTTATAACTGCTATCTTAGGGTATAGTTCAGATATCTCACACCCTTCTCGCAAGTGTGCACAGTGAAGCATGGCCTAATAATCAGTGTGCATGAATAGGAGCCGATGACATTTTTTTGGTCTTGTTTAAACACTGTAGTCTGATATTTTATTGTTAAAACTAGTAATTTAAATTTGTAAACTGACATTGTGGAGTTACTTGTACAATCCTATATAATTCTTTGCTAGTGTTATAAATACTGAAGTGTTTCTATTTGCTTTTTTTGTTAGTTTAAGTTAGGCCTAACTTTCCCTACTAACTCTCCACCAACACAAATTTAGCACCTACCAGCATAACCTCACTCTTCCCTCCACACTCAAACCACACCAACAACAGTATCCAACCACCACTCTCTCAAAAATGTATCTCAGACTAGGAATTCTTTGTTTTACACTCACACCTAACCTACATCACAACCATTCATACTAACACAGCATTAGAAAACACTGCATTCCATGTAACACATACACAAAATCAAACGCACCCTCAGATTTCCCTATCACTTCTACATTGTTTAAAGACAACTCAATACTAAGCATACAAGTTTCACTTAACCACTTCTTACACTAATAAAATATCACTTAGATCCAACACGGAAGTATCACACACTATTAAATATATACTATTTATCACAAAGAAACTACTCACTTCAGGAGACATACACCCAAACCCAGGACACCTTAACACTCGACTATCAACCAAACCTCTGACCTATCGATACTTAATATTAACACTAGGACTGTATCTAACAAACTTCCTGACCTACATGCATTTATAGCCCACTACTCCCCAGACATACTAACCATTACTGAGACCTGGCTAAAACCAAACAACCAAGACAAGGAAATCCTTCCACTCCTACACTGGACTACAGAATCTTCCACAGGAAACCATCCTACTAGGTGACCTAAATAATGACTGGTTAAGCATGTAACTCTAATAACGCCACTAACCACATCAATCTCTCTGTTTTTTCCCAGCTCAGCCAAGAACCCACTAGAATAGATAAAAAAAAATAATAATTTATACTAGACTGGACTCTAGTCAATTTCCTCAAACAAAACTACCAGACAGGATGCCTACCAGTCACTAAGTGACCATCTCCCACGGTCCTCCTCCGTAAACGCACCAACTTAGCTAAGCCCATAACTTTTAGACAAGTCAGAGATGACCACAAACTAAATATACAGAATCTTAACTCCATTCTAAAAATCTTAACTCCATTCTAAAACAATGCAACCTGGAACCACTTAAAACCCTAAGTTTAGACCAGGCTGTTGTCTACTTTAATAGCACTTTCATTAATGTCCTAAAATTAGTTGCATCCATTAGGAAAGTTAGTGTTGAGACAAACTACGCACCAAGTAGGGACACAAGAGCCCAGATGAAGTCAAGAGACAAGGCTTGGAAAATGTGGAAAAGAGAAAACACTAGCATATCCAAACAAAACTACCAACAAATCAAAAGAAACAAAACAAATTGGATAAACAGAATTATTTCCTTGCTGCCCAAAATAATCACTCAAAAGACCCTCAAAAGTTTTGGCATACTATCAACTCACTGTTAAAACCAGATAAAACCACCACTCCAACTCCCACCTCCACCAACAATACTAAAGACATAGCCTCCCAATTTCATCAACACTATACAGAATCTATCCTGACTTTATCCTCCCAACTATCCAAAAACAAACTTTCAGATATCTCAACAAAATACCCTGATAACATCCCCTCCTTTAATCTCTGATCTGTTCCTACCTCAACTATTAAAAAACTCCCCCTAAAACTGAAGCCTACCATCCTTGCTGCCGACAGTCTACCTGCTAACCTCCTAAAAGTAGCTTCTGAGTCCATATCTTACCATATATCCATCATTACCAATCGCTCCATACAGGAAGCCTACATCCCTCAACTATAGAAAGTTTCACATATTATTCCACTTCACAAAGGTGGTAATTCTTATTATTTCTCTTAATTATTGTCCAACTGTGATTCTATCCCCTCTATCTAAACTACTCAAAAAATGTACCTACTCAAGTAATGGATTTTCTAAACTCACACAATCTTCTCTCCTCCACACAACATGGCTTTCGGCAACATCATAGCACAACAACTGCTCTTCTCTCTTTTACTAACCTGGTAAATCAACACAGAAACAATAGCTTTGTATCTGCTATATTTTTAGACCTCTCGAAAGCATTTGACATGGTCTCGTACTCCCTACTTCTAGACACCTTTGCCCCTCCAACTATTGCCAGGTTTAAATATTATCTGTCAGATAGGCAGCAGTCTGTCCAATGGCAAAGTATACTACCTGCTCTACTCCCAACAACCATAGGTGTACCACAAGACTCTATATTAGGTCCTCTTCTTTTCTCGATTTTCACTAAATCTTCATACCTCCACCCACCCTGCTACACTCATACAAGTATGCAGATGATTCGACTCTTATCTGCTCTGCACCCCCACTTACCACGTTATATCAACTCACCCAGGATTCCTTTAGCTTAGTGGAAAGATGGATTACCCAGATCCAACTTATCCTAAATCCCAAAAAGACTAAATTTGTTCTTTTCACCCCCAACAAATCTATTCCTTCCTCTCTATCCTCCTCAATCACTTCCAAAAATGGTACTATTATCACCACCTCTGACCACACCAAACTCCTGGGTGTAGAAATTGACAAAAAACCTACAGTTTGAACTTCACATCTCATAAACCATCAAAAAAGTCCACAAAAAAATGGGAACACTATACGGACACAAAAACGTTCTCTCTAAACAAGCAAGAATCTCCCTAGCCCAAACCCATCTATTGTCCACTAATGTATGCGGCACCAATTCTTACCCATATCAGAAAACATGACCATGCTAGTTTTGTGACATATTACAACAAAATTGTCAAGTTTGCTAATAACTGCACCTTCAAAACCCATCACTGTCAGGCTCTAAAGGAACTACAATGGCTAGAATTTCCCCAACTACTCAATTACCATCAACTAATCATTGCCTACAATATTGTGAGACATCCTGCTAGAACCCCAGCAGTAAGTCACCTACTCAAGCCCTACAAATCAAATCATTCCCTTCGCTCCACTGACAAATCACCCCTTTGTATCTCTAAGGCTAACAACACTGCAGGTAAAGCACTATTCTCCCATGTTGTGTCTTTCGGCTTTTCCCGGTTAGGGGTCGCCACAGCGGAACTCCGGTCCGCTAATGATTGGCAGTGGATTTTTACGTGCAGCGTTACCAGCCCTGACGCACAACCTTCAACGAAGGTATGCCCACTCACGCATGTCTCCACGCAGAAGACGCTCTAGCTGAGAATCGAACCAGAAAGCATCTTATTGTACGGCGACAATGCTACCGCAGCACCACCACCGCGGATAAAGCACTATTCTCCCAAAACGTAGCTAAATCCTGGAATAACCTTCCCCCTGCTTTATCTTCTGCCTCCACTACTACGCTGTTCAAAAACTCACTTAAATTACACTTAATGAATTCCTGGCTATGTCCATGCATTAACTAACCTTCACTGTTTCTACCACCCCAGATAGCTTCATATCCAATTATACCTACTGTCATTTTTCTACAGTATCAGATATTTTATTTTTCTGCCCAAGTTTCTAATAGTTACAAAAAGTTCATGCTAAACTTACACTAATTAATTTCTCAGCAGTCTCTGTCTCGATAGTCAGTTATAATGCTTATCTAGTGGCAATTTCTGTTTCTGTATCGAAAGTTATATTTTTTATCTAGTGTCAAATTTTATTTGTATCAAAAATTTTATTTTTATCTTTTGTCAATTTTTTGCTTTTGTATAGATGATCATATTGTTATCATATTGTTCAACTATTTGTTTTTCTGTACTGAATGTGGAGCTTTTCTCCCAGGGCCTCCGCTGTAAATGGACACGTGTCCAGTCAGACTATCCCGGTAAACAAATGTAAAATAAAATAAAGTATAAAAGAACAGATGGGACCGTTCACAATGTGGGCAGTATATGCAAGCATCAAACTCTTGTCACACTACATAAAAGTGCTGGGGGAAGGTGACTGATGAATGACTATACACAGTAGTTTAAATTAAGATGGGAAGTCTGAATGAGAAGTTTAAAGCTAGAATCAGAGGGTCTGCAGCAAAATGGCACACAGTGTGTCAGTAGTAGTACGTGACATAAGAATGCCATAGAAGCTGAAAAGTAAAGTGAAGTGTGGATAACAGTGGTGAGACCAGTACTACTGTAAGGTATCCAGACCTGGGCAGTGAAAGCAGAACAACTGATGAAGTTAGAGGTAATGCAGATGAAAAGCCCAATACTGGTGGTAGAATGCACACTGTGGGACAGATAAAGAAATGAGGAGAGAAAAAGCCAACATACCTCCAAATGTAGAAAAGGTCAAAGAGAACAGATTACAGTGCTTCAGGCGTATGTGCAGGAAATCAGCAGAAAATCTAGTGAAGAAAAATTGAGACAGACAAGAAGTCATCAAGAGGAAATGAAGGCAAATAGCTAGATGGACTGTGTTTGAGAAGACCTGTGACGGTCAGGCATGACCATCGAAGGGTAGTCTCTTGGATACATACTTGTCTCTCCAGCAGGTCCTATGTATATCACAAGCAAGGTTTAAATCTTGAGAATGGGCAATTCTGGTGCTGTTTGTTTTGTGGGTATGCAGAAGGTCCGTCAGAGTGGGGTCTAATGATGCCTTGTATGCCAGGCATAGATTTGCCCTCAACAGCCTGTAGGAGACAGAATACACAGATAAGGCACTGAGATGGTCTGCGTAACACTTTTTTTATGCTATGTATTCTTTTAGTGAGGACCTGCTGGGGTCAATCTAATTTCTGGATGTGTCTGATTAGGTACATACCACAGGTGGAACTGTACTCAATAAAAAGTCTGTTGAATGCTGAATATAGTGGAACAATGACCTCCTAGCACTTAGTTGCAAAAGTACTGCAGAAGGAGAATCTCACAGACCAAGAAAAGGAGCAAATGCAGAGTGCCAATGGGAAAATAAAGATGTATGTGGCTAATATATATGATTTTAGAAAGGCTGCTATTTAGCAATTATTTTAATAACTCTAGAATGTAACCTCGAGCATAATGACTTGGGCAACAGAAATTGGGAAGACTTATGGAGTTCATGACATGAAAAACAGCCACACAGCCTACAGAGGTATTAGAATTATTTGGGAAATGTTATAAACATTTGTATTAACAAAGGAATGTGAATGCCAAGAACAGGCATAAATGAAAATATTTATGGAAGATTTAACTACAGCAAGGTTAGAGGAAGATGGGGCTCAACAATCAATAACTAAGATAAAAAGACATGAGATAAAAATGGTAATGTACAATTAGTGAAGAAGGAAGCCTCCAAGACCAAATGGCATATCGGTGGAAATTTGGAAGATAAAAAGGAAAGAAGTGATGAAGCTCTGTAAATGTTTAACACTATTTCAAAAAAGGGGATAAGTAAGAGCATCTTGGTAGAAAGTTGCTTTGGCCTTATTACCCAAAAAGTAAAGACAATCCAAGACCTGGGTTCAAATAGAACAATTTCAGTTTTAAACCATGACTATAAAGTGTTTATGTCACACTAGCTAAAAGAACAGTAAAGGTGTTACCAAAGTGAATAGAAATTCAGCAATCTGGTTTTGCTGAAGAGATGCAAAAATTTCACACCATAAATAACACAAGGAAAAGAAAATGCTGCTTCAATTGAGTCAGGTGGGATTTTATCAGTAGGGCAATGGCAGTATTTGCATTCCAGAAAGAATAACAGTTAATAAGGAGGATATATGAAGAGTTGGAGGCATGAATTAAGGTGGGCGAGTTCCTCTGTGAAGAGCCTGAATATGTTTGCACAGAGCAAATGGGCAGAGATGCCCTCTTACCCCTCTGCCCAAGAAAAAATAGCTTTATTTGCAGATTGTGACATTTTTGAATTTGATAAGTCCAGAAAGAGACACTTCAATGCTGTGGAACATTCTAGGAGTGTTTCAGGTATTTTCAAGGTATAAAATAAGTGAAGATAAAACAAAGGGTTCCTCAACAAACTATATGCCAGTGCATGAATTGGCTCAGCAATAACCATACATGAGGAAATGAGATGAAATACTCAAGTGTGCAGATCTGTCTGGCAGTTGGCTTAGAAGATTAAGAAGCTGTTAACAAGCTATTCCTGTTTGTCCAGTGGTGCAAAGGTTTGATTCCCTCAGCCTCCATTACCTGTGTGACTCTGAGCAAGTATTCCCAGGCCGAGTCTAGAAGAGGTCTATAAATATTAGTGCTCTACCCAGAAAAACAAATACAAATAAAATTAATAAAGATTCTGCTATAACAGCTAAGGATATGTTTGAATAAGCTAAAAGAGAAATTATGTATGTACCATAACTTGGATTGTTCCTCACTATTGGGTCTTCAGATCAGATGTTGGATCCGATTCGGCCACATTTTCAAGACTTTAGGATCCAAGCATCAAGTTCCTCCCTCTCCCATAATGCAACATACCCCCCAACTCCTCAGATCGAGTTTGCTGTCCTATAGAATAAGTTACAGCCCAGAAGAAAAAAATAAGACTAATCAAAGAATTTGGGCCCAAACCATGAACTTATGGGTTCCAAAATCCTCTAGGTAACTTCTCGAAGAGACTTAGGTTGGGAAATGGATGGGAGGGATGCGAGGATGAAAATGGACAACACAGATGCCAAGTACATAACTTCTATATCTGATGTTGTCCTTTTCATTCTTCATCACTGTTGGGCCAGAGTCCCCCGCTACGTAACTGCTGGGTGGCCCTTAAGGAAGAATATGCCACAGCACTGTCAAGCTAAAGGATGCCCTGCTTCAGGAGACAATACCCAATTTATAATGCGAGACAAATGTATGAGTGTTCGACCAAGTAGCCTCAGCATGTATCTCATCAACTGAGGCCCTGGCAGAAAAAGCAGATGAAGTGGCCATGGATCTAGTAGAGTGAGCTTTAGGTGGACAAGGTAATTCAATACCTTTTTGGGAGTACAT
This sequence comes from Protopterus annectens, assembly GCF_019279795.1. Classification (NCBI taxonomy): domain Eukaryota; kingdom Metazoa; phylum Chordata; order Ceratodontiformes; family Protopteridae; genus Protopterus; species Protopterus annectens. The sequence continues at coordinate 176,874,369 of NC_056748.1, forward strand.
AGCAGAAATGTCATCAGTTATCCATTTAGCGAAGGTGAACTTGGACACTGCTTGACCCAAGTGATTAACAGAAAAGGATATAAAGAGTTGATCAAGACTTTCAGTGCTTTTTTTGTCCGGTGCAGACAGAAACTCAACTATTAAAATTGGAAAGAAAACCTGTAACTGAATGGAGTGGTTCATGTTGGATTCTGTTGTTACTTCAGGCTTAAAAGAGGGATTAGTTCTTAGGAAAACTCTGTCTTTATGAGAAATGATACAAGGAGGTTTGGCTGGTAGGGCTTGCAATTTAGATACTCTTTTGGCTGAAGTGATGGCTACCAAGAATATTGTCTTCCAGGAATGAAATTGCAAGTCAGAACTGTTGGCTGGCTAAAATGGCTTCAAAGTGAGGCCTTGAAGGACAATTATAAAATACCAAGGGGGAGAAGGGTCTTTTATTGGTAGTCTTAGTAAGAAGATACCCCTCATGAAAGGCTTGCATAATCTTGATGAAGGAAAAGAAGATCCCTTTCCTGAGTGAGAATTAGAAATGGCAGCCAGTTGGAATTTTATGGTAGAGAAGATGGCACCTTCATAAAAAAGTGAACTTAGAAAAAGGAGTAAAGCTGACAGATGAAAATGGGTCAATATTCTCCTTTAAAACCCAAATCAAAAATCTTTCCAACTTACTGTTATATACCTTTTTTGTGGAAGCCAAAATTATGTCAAGTACTGGGGAAGCCAGCCTGGACTTCCTTACAATCACTGTAAGTGGAGAAACCATGCGGTCAGTCAGAGTGTGGAGATCGTCTCACCTGTCAGAACATCATCAGTCCAAAGTCCTGACTGGGGTTCAGTATCCATGGGGGATACTTGAGATGAGACCATAGAAAAGGCAACCATACCTGACAAGGCCAGAAGGGGGCAATGAGGATAACGGAGATCTTCAGCATGCTGGCTTTCTGTAGAAATTTTGGGACCAAGGGTAGAGAAAAGTAAGCATAAAGAAGGCCTGTGGCCAATCATGGAATACAGCATCCCTTGCTGACTCCCCATTCATTGCTGCATTTGTTGTTTAGGGGCGAGGCAAAAAGATCACAACAAGGCTGGCAACAACGGCTGAAAATTTTGTTCACTACTGATTGATTGAGGGACCACTAGTGAGGATTTAGAATGGACCTGCTGAGTCTGTCCACTCATGCACTGATGTTCCTGGGAATGTGCATTGCAATTAGATAGCTGCTTGAAGAGATCGGCCATTCCCAAACTCTCATGGCCTCTCTGCATAACAGGTAAGACTGGGTTCCTCCTTGTTTATGTACCAGAACTGAAGAGGCTTTTCTCTGCAATTAGATAGCTGCTTGAAGAGATCGGCCATTCCCAAACTCTCACGGCCTCTCTGCATAACATGTAAGACTGGGTTCCTCCTTGTTTATGAACCAGAACTGAAGAGGCTTTTCTCTGCAATTAGATAGCTGCTTGAAGAGATTGGCCATTCCCAAACTCTCATGGCCTCTCTGCATAACAGGTAAGACTGGGTTCCTCCTTGTTTATGTACCAGACCACTAACATGTCGTCTGTATGAACTGCAATAGTCCTCAGGAGGAGGAGATCCTAAAAGGCATGCAATGTTAGAAGGATTGCTCTCATCTCTAGGGCACTGATATGCAGCTTGGTCTCCCACGAGGACCCTGTGCATTGGATTATCTTTCCCTGATCATACCCCCCACACCCTAATTGGGAAGTGTCTGTGGTCACTGTGGCTACCGAGGGGGTGTGGCCTGCCCGGAGAAAGATAATTTGACTGCATCGACCACTGGAGGTAACCTCTGCAGACTGGAGTTAGTCTGACAAGAACAGATAAAGACTGGTAAAGAATGGACCACTGAACAGCCAGGGTCCAATGAAGAAATTCCATAAAAAATCTTGCCAAGGGTATTAGGATAATGGTTGCTGACACAGCTGTATCCCAGTGCTCGGAGAACTAACTTTGCTGGTGGAGATGGATGATCTAATAAGTCCTCGACTTGCTGTCTCAAAGAAATTGCGAAATGTGAAACAGATGCAACAAAGCTATTTGTGCTGAATTGTTCAGTTGTGTTGCTATAAATTCAAGATTATGCACAGGAGTGAAGTTAGATTTTGTCAGACTTATTGAAATATCCAGGGAATTGAAGATCTCGAAAAGGTAATCCCTGACTTGAATCAGTCGATGCCTTGTTGGTACAGTAAGGGGCCAATCGTCCAAGTATGGAAACACCTGGAATCCTTTTAGCCTTAGGTGAGCAGTTATGACTGCCATACATTTGGTAAACATCCGGGGGGCTGTGGAGCCCAAATGGCAGTGCTCTGAATTGGTAATGACTGGCCCCCAGACAAAAGCGCAAATGTCTCCGAGTGTTTGCTCATTTTGATATGATAAGCATCCTGGAGCTCTATGGAGCACATCCACTACTCCTTGTGTAGAAGTTGCAGAATGGACTGAACCATAACCATTTGGAACTCTGACTTCTCGACATATAGGTTTAGGCTGCTGAGATCCAGTATTAGTCTTAGGTCCCCTGTTTTCTTAGGCACAAAAAAAGAAGCACAAATAAGTTCGGTATCCTCTTGGATGAATTTTTTTCCATAAGTTTTTGAGCTTCTTTAATGGCAAACTCCCTCTGACTGGGTGGAACATTGGGGAGTATACCCCTGGGACTTCGAAGCGAAGGGGATAAGGGATTGTAGTAACTGGATATTATTTTTAGCATCCAGGCATTGTTTGCTGTATTTGTCCAGGCATCTCAGTGCAGTGATAGACGCCCCCAGACTGCCTCCAGAGATGGACAGTCAGGCAGTACTTCAGGAGCACTGTTAGGGCTTATCGGGAAAAGGTTACCTGAAGCCCTGATTCTGAGAAGCCCCCCACTGCCTCTAGGGTGGCATCTACCATTGCAACCTCCTCCTCTGCCTCTGGAGGAAGTATCCCTAGACAGATCCTAGAAAGGTCCTTGAGATTTCCTGAACCAAGTGTTCTTTCCATCTCTTTGATTTATTGAGAAGGTTCTCTGGGGGGTAGAAAACTTGATCCCCATACCAGATAAGATCTTTCTCGCTATGGGCAAGCTTTTCCTTTAGAGACGGTCCAAATAAGGAGGAACAATCCAAGAGGGCATGAATGAAAGACACCTTGAAGGGTTCCATGAAATGGCAAAGCCTCACCCAGGCATGTCTCCTTATGGCTATGCCTGCACCAGCTGCACCTGAGGTGCCTTCCGCAGAAAGCAAAATCAAACTGATCAAGGAATTTGCAAGGGAAGACAGAGTCGCCAACTGGGGAGAAACGTTTTTAAGGTCCTCCTCTGACAAGGTCTCTTTCAATGAGTTGGTTACCTCTTTGACCAGATCTCTCTGCAGCTGTATAAAAGGTTCCAAGTAGTTCAAACTCGCAGCACGAAGGTGGCTGAGGCATAAATGTGATTTCCATGTGTGTCCAATGCCTGAGACTCCTTGCTTAGGGGATGAACACAGGAGCTTTGTTTGGCCAGCTCCTTTTTTGTGGCTGCTGACACAACAATGTCATCAACTGGGTCACCTTTACTCCAATGTAAGTGGTCAACAGGTGGACAAAGGAACGTGTTTGGACATTTTGGGATTGGTTCGACTGCATCCGGCTCCTTCCAAGCTCAGTGGGAAACTAAGTCAATGAGTTTGTCTGCCGGTGGGGTCATTCAGGACAGAGACGGGCATGCCCTGAAAACCTCCAGGAACACAGACTCCTCGAAAAGATGGATTTTTGGGAGGACCAGCCAACTTTTTGCCTCAGGAGTTCAAGGCTGTCTGCAAAAGAGACACTGTCAGGTAGTGATCGGGGGGATCCTTCATCAAAATCAGTGTCCTCAGTCAAGGACTCCAAGGATGACTATAAGTGCCAACTCCTGGACTTTTTCTTACGAGGGACCTCATCTGTGGGATGTTCGGGGAGGTATCAGAAGAAAGGGGGCCCCCTTGCAGGATAGTAGTCTGGAGGCTTAACAGGGAAGGCTGACCTGTGGCAGGATTTAAGGGCTAATGCTCAGACCAGATGAAGGATGGGGAGGATTACAGAACTGAAGAGGCTTTTCTCCGATCCTAGAGAAAGCCCTTTTTGTGACCTGGAAGGCCTCTTTCAATGAGTTGGTTACCTCTTTGACCAGATCCCCCCCTCCCTCCCTCAGAGCCGAAGCTGCCAGAGGGTACAGAACACAGCCCACACTGGATCTGAGGCCTCCAGACAGAATCAAACCAGAGCTGCCAAGGGCTGAAGCCCCAAGGGGAAGGGAAGGATCTGACAATGGCGGACAAATGTAAAAAAGCGCTAGTCAGGGACATAGTAGGAGTTGAGGAAAGGAGTTTCACTGGATCCAACATAGACTCTCTCAGAATTCCTGGATCCTGGGTTTCCAATACCAGGGGCCAGATACGAAAAGGAGAGTGCAATGTGGGTGATGAAGCTCTCATGAATCCAAGATGGGGGAGGCAAAATCAAACCCCCATCTGTATCTGAGCCTTGAGGAACTTCCACATCATCCTGTCCATACTGGCAACAGAAAAACTCCATGAAGACCTGGAGGAAGATGGAGTGGAAGGGTGTTTGGTGAATGGTGTTCTCAAAATCTGAGCTGGGGGAGCCGGAGACACTAGTTTAATGTGTAGTACATCAGTAAGGCTCCAAACCTTCAGATCCGAAGCTTTAGGATCCAAGGTTGTTCTGCTTGGAGTGGAAGAATCAGAGATACAGATAGCGTCTGTCAGATCCTAGGAAGTTGGATCCGAAATTGGTTTTGATTTGCTCTGATCCGATGAGGCTTTCGGAACTGGATAAGGTCTTCTTTTGTTTGGATCCAGAGAGACTATCAGATCTGGAAAAGGTCTAGTCTGGGTCAGATCCGAAGAGACTGATCCGACAACTTGGGTCTTTTTTCCCTGATGTTCTGGCAAAGCCTAAGGGGAGACGGAGGGCTTGCTACTAAAGTTTTTTAGATATAGAAGGCTTTGAGGGGGTTTGAGCCCCAGAAAAAAGCAACAGTCCTTTTAGAAACAATTTATTCCTCCTGTCTGAGAGAGCACTTGGATTAAAGGCCACACAGGTTTGGCAGTCCGCATCTAAATAAATGGGTCCTAAGCAACAGACACACTTCTTGTAAGCACCTGAATTCAGAATTTTATGCTCACAAGAAGTGCATCTTTTAAAGCCTGTAGGTTTGTCAGACAATCAGGAACACAGGCAGAATTTCTAATACAGATGTACTTCTAAACTATTTGCTATATGTAAGCTAAACACCAATGCTATTAAGAGAAAATGCTTTTATATATACACGTGTGTGTGTGTGTAGATATATATATATATATATATACATACATACACACACACACACAGACACACACACATGTATGTATATAAAACTATTTAGAGAGAGAAAGGTGCCAACTGCACCAGAAGGAAAGAGAAATGGGAAAGGCAGTAGTCCCAAACGCCTCCAAAAAAACTTGGAGGGGAGGATATAAAAGTTAAAAATAAAGGAAATGTAAAGCTATTACTTATCTCAATACTGTTAAGTAACACTCGAGACTCTGAACCACGTCTAGACGCATTGGTAGCAAACGAGATCTGATGAGTTAGGGAAGGTATGATGCATTATGGGAGAGGGAGTAGCTCGAGCCTCGGACCTTAAAGTCTTGAAAATGCGGCCAACTCAGATCCAATGTTGGATATGAAGACAACAGTGAGGAAGAAGGAAAAGGACATATTAGATCAAAAGATAAAGCAAAAATTGAAAAAATTTAAACTCTTGATTATGGATACAGTTAGTAAGATATCAGCAGTAAAATATTTTAGCCCCTTACTCATAAATAGATAAGATATATTTTTATTAACCAGATGAGAAACTGTGGGTGATAGAGTTGCAGGAAAGTACAGTTGTGTACACTTATCATAAATGTAGATGTTCAAGTGTATTCACTGTTGCAGTCATCACATTTGGGTTATCTGCCTGCAGGTAGCCCTCAGCCGGCCTAAATACCAGAGTCTTCGGATTTCTGCGTCAGATGCTGTCGCTTCTTCCATGACGTCAGGAGCATAAAACATGCAGCCAACGCCATTACATCAGTTTTTCTTGCCCCAGATGTCAGGTGCCCCCACAATAGGAAGCAATTATATGGTATGGAACACCCCCAGCAAAAAGCAAATACACATGATACAATATATGCCAAACCAGAAGGAAAGGTAGAGCCAAGATAAGTTAGGGGGCTGGAGGGAGGGTAACCAGGACTGTAACAGTGAATACACTTGAGCATCTACATTAAGTGTACACAACTGTACTATATTCTTCGTGTTTCACTGTTGCAGTCATCACATTTGGGTTGATTCCCAAAGCTAAGGAAGGGTGGAGGCAGTTAAAGAGCCTTAGGGCTAGCAATCAGGCCCTGTAAGACTGCTGTGGCAAATCTAGCTCTGGATTTAGAAGAGATAGGCAGGTGGTAATGCTTGGTGAAAGTATGTACAGTGATTCAGGTAGCAGCTTCAAAGATGTCCCTGGTAGGGACTCCTCTGAGAAATGCCGTAGAGGTGACGCAGCCCTGGTGGGATGTGATCTTATCCCCTGTGGGGTAGGTTTTCCATGGTGCTTGTAGCAGAAATGGATGCAATGGGCTATCCATTTGGAAATGGTTTGCTTTGAAATGGCCTTCCCCCTCTGCCCTTTCAGCAAAGCTAACTAGCAGCGGGTCAGATTTACTGAGAGGCTTAGTTCTGTCCAAACAAAATCTAAGCTGTCTGTGCAGGTCCAGAGAATGCAGTATCCTTTCCCACTTATTTTGAAGATTAGGGAAAAAAGTAGTCAATTGAATGGACTGGTTTAGAGCCACACTAGACACCACCTTGGACATAAAGGATGGATTAGCCCTAAGGGAAACCCTGTCCACATGGAAGATAATGAAGGGTTCCACTGCCATGAGAGCCTGCAGTTCAGACACACTTCTTGCAGAAGTGATGGCGAGAAGTAAGGCTGTTTTTCAAAAAAGGAATTTCAACTCTGCTGTAACAGCTGGTTCAAAGAGGGGAAGAGTGAGTTTTTCCAATACAAAGTTAAGGTCCCAGGCTGGAGTGGGAGTTCTCCTGGGAGTCTTAAATTTTTGGCCCCACTAAGGAATTATTTTAGCGGGTGATGAGAGAAGAGGAGTGGCTCAGTATTATAATGTGCTGAAATTGCAGAGACATGAATTTTAATTGAAATGAAAGATAGAACATTTCTGTTAAATAATCTAGAATATGAGGTAAGCTGGGCACAGTTATGCCCATCCCCTGAGCCTGGCTTTAGGAACAGAATCTTTTCCACTTTTCTGAATAGGATTTTCTAGGACTAGGCCCCTCCTTGCCTCAAGAATGACATCCAGCACCTGCTTACTGAGGGTTGTTAGAGGTGAGCTCAGGGAATTAGCCAGGCTGCAAGGTTCAGGGTTTGAAGCTGAGGGTGCAGAATCTGGCCCGCCTGCTGGGACAGAAGGGAAGGGGTCTGAGGCAGGTGCCATGGTTGCAGCACTGTCAGACTGTGCAAAAGGGGTACCACTGCTGAAGTGGCCAGTCTGGGGCAATCAGGATTGTCCTTGGCTTGTCCTGTTTGATCTTTAGTAAAACCTTCGAGAAGAGGGCATAAATTGAGAGGCTTTCCCAGGTAAAAGACAAGGCATCCACTTTCCAAGCTAGACTGTGGGGAGTGCTGGTGCAGAATTTGTTCAATGGTCGTTCTGAGGTGAGGCAAACAGGTCTACATCTGGTGTCCCCATTTGTTCCTCAAGAGCTTGAATATTTTGGGTTCCAGTTTCCCTTTGTATGGGTCCATGAGATTTCTGCTCAAGTCGTCTGCCAGTAAATTTAGTTTGCCGGGCAGGAATTGAGCATGAAGGTTCACTTGGTAGCTCAAGGCTGTGTTCCACACAACCATAGCTAGTCTGCAGAGTGGGTAAGAATGGGTTCACCCCTGCTTGTTTATGTACCACATAACTATGGTGTTGTCTGTCTTTACCAATTAGTTGTCCTGGAAGAATAAGGTCTTTGAAGGCTGTCAGAGCATTCTGTACAGCTAACACTTCTTTCTGACTGACATGCAGGTGCATCTGTTTTGGGTTCCATTTGCCCTGAATGCACTGCCCTGCCATGTGACCCCCCCATGCATAGTCTGATGCATCTGTTTTTAGGGTTTGGGCGGCAGGGGGTAGAGTGAAAGGGAGTCCCTTGTTGTGGTAGACCTTAGACAAGGAATGACAGGAATCATTGTTTCCAGGTTCTGAGAATGTTGACACCATATAATTTTTAGATACCATTGAAGTTTCCTCATATGCAGTCTTGCATATGAAATTAACAGAATGCAAGAGGCCATGAACCCCAGGGCTTGCAGGATTTTCCTTGGAGATAGCTGGGTTTTTGTGGCCAGTAGGTTGAAGTAGGTTGTCAAATAAACCTGTTTCTCTGGCATTGGGAATGCCATCTGGGAAGTTGTGTTCAAGCTTGCTCCCAGGAATACAATCTATTGGCAGGGTACTAGGTGTGATTTCTTTTCGTTGATGGTGTACCCCAGTGAGGTTAGAAGTCTCTTTACAAATGCCAGGTGTTGTAATAGCAAGTCGTGACTTTCTGCCTGAATCAGGCAATCGTCCAAGTATGGGCAAATCTGAATATTTCTCTGCCTGCAAAATGCAAAGGATGGAGCTAGGCACTTTGTGAATACCCTGGCCACAGTAGATAAGCCAAAGGGAAGTACAGAGAACTGATAGTGCACAGAGCCTGCCCTGAAATGTAGCTATTGTCTGCAGGATTCCCTTATAGTGATGTGCAGGTAAGCTTCTTTTAAGTCTAGGGTTGCCAGCCAGGAATCCTTGGCTAGCATAGGAAGAAGCTGTTGAAGAGTTAGCATTTTGAATTTTGGAACCACCAGAAAGGTGTTGAGGATAGACAGGTCCAGGATAGGATGCCAGGAGCTTTCTTTTCTGGGAACCAGGAACAGTCTTGAATAAAAACCTTGTCCCCTTTGTTCTGCTGGGACAGGTTGAATAGCCCTGATACTGAGGAGAGAGAGCACTTGTTTTTGGGCGGAGGCCTGGCCATGCACTTGGGGATGGGAGTAAGTGGAAGTGGAATCTGTATCAGAGGGAAACTATGTTTAAAACCCATTTGTCCTGGGTAATGAGTTCCCAGTTTTTGCATGCTGGGCAAGCTTTCCTCCTAAGGGAGCAAGTAGTTGAGCAGGGCTTGGAAGAGTTAGGATAAGTCATTGTGCCATTTTTCCAGAGGGGGTGGCTTACTACTCCTGCTTTGATCTGTGCATAGCCTGAGACTGAAGTGCTGGTGGTCTGCTGCTCCTATGTTTGGACTGAGAAGGCCTGGAAGGGACTGGAAAAGAGACCAGTTCTTTGAAGGCCAATACCTACTGAATCTAGGAGGCTCTACTTGTAAAATATTTAACAGTTTGCACAGATTTAGCTTTTTCCTCCATCCTTTTGAGGACGACTTCTGCTTTGTTGCCAAAAAGGCGGTCTTTGTTTAAGGGTGCATCCAGTAATTTAGCTTTAACATAATCTGGCAAGTTTTGTTCCTTAAGTCAAGCATGCCTTCCAAGTACAGACCCAGTGACAGCTGCCCTGCAAGATGCTTCTAAAGCATCAAAACCACATTGCAAAGTATGTTTACCAACTTGTTCAGCAGAATGGACAGTCGGGAATCAACATCATAAGTAGTCCCATAATATGCTGCTGATACTTTAACATATGAAAAGTACAGTTGTGTACACTTACCATAAATGTAGATGTTCGAGTGTATTCACTATTACAGTCATCACATTTGGGTTATCTGCCTGCAGGTAGCCCTCAGCTGGCCTCAATACCAGAGTCTTGGATTCCTGTGTCGGATGCTGTCTCTTCTTCCATGACGTCAGGTCGTCAGGAGTACAAAACATACAGCTGACGCCATTACATCAGTTTTTCTTGCCCCAGATGTCAGATGCCCCCACAATGGGAAGCAATTATATGTTATGGTACACCTCCAACAAAAAGCAAATACACCAGAAAGCTTAAATATACCAAACAAGAAGGAAAGGTAGAGCCAAGAGAAGTCAGGGGTGGTTAGTGGGAGGGTAACCAAGACTGCAACAGTGGATACACTCAAACATCTACATTTATGGTAAGTGTACACAACTGTACTATGTTCTTCATGTTTCACTGTTGCAGTCATCAGATTTGGGTTGATTCCCAAAGCTAAGGAAGGTAGGAGGAAGTTAGAGAGCAGTAGGGCCAGCTATTAAGCCCTGCAAGACTGCAGTGGCAAAACCAGATCTGGATTTAGAAAAAACAGGCATGTGGAAATGCTTGGTGAAGGTATGTACACAGCTCCAGGTAGCAGCTTCTGGGATGTCCCTGGTAGGGACACCTCTGAGAAAGGCTGTAGAGGTACATGCAGCCCTGGTGGAATGTGATCTTATTCCCTGTGGGGTAGGTTTTCCATGGTGCTTATAGCAGAAATGAATGCAAAGGGCTATCCACATAGAAATGGTTTGCTTTGAAATGGCCCTCTGCCCCTGCAGCAAAGCCAACTAGCAGCTGTTCATATTTTCTGAGAGGCTTAGTCCTGTCCAAATAAAATCTAAGTTGTCTGTGCACGTCCAAAGAGTGCAGTATTCATCCACCTTTGTTTTGTGGATTAGGGAAAAAGGTAGGCAAATGAATGGATTGATTAAGGGCCACACTAGACACCACCTTGGGCATTAAGGAAGGATTGGTCCTGAGGGAAACCCTGTCTGCATGGAAGATAATGAAGGGCTCCACTGCCATGAGGGCCTGCAATTCAGACACTCTTCTTGCTGAAGTGATGGCTAGAAGGAAGGCTGTTTTCCAAGAAAGGAATTTCAACTCTGCAGTTGCAGCTGCTCAAAAGGAGGGAGAGTGAGCTTTTCCAATACAAAGTTAAGGTCCCAGGCTGGAGTAGGGGCTCTCCTGGGGGGGTCAATTTTTTTGGCCCCTCTGAGAAACTGCTTTAGCAGGGGGTGAGAGACGAGGGGTGGTTCAGTATTATAATGTGCTGAAATGCAGAGGCATAAATTTTAATTCATGAGAAGGATAGGCCCTTGTGGAGCATTTCTGTTAAATACCGAAGAATATGACGTAAGCTGGGCACCATTGTGCCCATCCCGAGTCTGGTTCCAGGAACAGTATCTTTTCCACTTTTCAGCATAGGATTTTCTAGTACTAGGCCTCCTTGCCTCCATTATGACATCTAGCACCTGTTTACTGAGGGATGCTATTGGGGATCTCAAGGAATTAGCCAGGCTGCAAGGTTCAGGGTTTGAAGCTGAGGGTGCAGAATCTGGCCCACCTGCTGGGACAGCAGGGAAGGGGTCTGAGGCAGGTGCCATTGTTCCAGCAGTGTCATACTGCGCAAGAGGGGGTACCAGTGCTGGCGTGGCCAGTCTGGTGCAATCAGTATTGTCCTTGGTTTGTCCTGTTTGATCCTTAGCAGAACCTTTGAGAGGAGAGGCAGAGGGGGGAAAGGCATAAACTGAGAGGCTTTACCAGGTAAAGGACAGGGAATCCACTTTCCAAGCTTGACTGTGGGAAGTCCTTGTGCAGAATTTGGCCAATTGGTAGCTCTGAGGGGAGGCAAACAGGTCTATCTCTGGAGCCCTCATTTGTTCTTCAAGACGTTGAATATTTTTGGTTCGTTTCCATTCGTGTGGGTCCATGAGATTTCTGCTTAGGTCGTCTGCCAGTGAATTTAGCTTGCCTGGCAGGAACTGAGCTTGTAGGTGCACTACGTAGCTCAACGCTGTGTTCCACAGAGCCATGGCTAATCTGCAGAGAGGGTACAAGTGGGTTCCCCCCTTAACTGTGGTGTTGCCTGTCTTTAACAATAATTGTCCTGGAAGAAGGTGGTCCTTGAAGGCTGTCAGGGAATTTTGTACAGCTAACATTTCTTTCTGGTTGATATGCAAGTGCATCTGTCTTGGGTTCCATTTGCCCTGAATGCACTGCCCTGCCAAGTGAGCCTCCCATGCATAGTCTGCTGCGTCTATTGATAGGGTTTAGGCGGCAGGTGGTAGAGTGAAACGGAGCCCCTTGTTGTGGTAGCAGGCCTCTGCCCACCAAAGGAACTCTGTCTTTATACAAGGAATGATAGGAATCATTGATTCCAGGTTCTGAGAATGTTGACACCATAGGCTTTTTAGATACCATTGTAGTTTCCTCATATGGAATTAGTACAATGCAAGAGGCCATGAACCCCAGGGCTTGCAGACAGCTGGGTATTTGCGGCCAGTAGTTTGAAGTAGGTTGTCAAACTTGTTTCTCTGGAGTGAGGAAAGCCATCTGGGAAGTTGTACTCAAGCTTGCTCCCAGGAATACAATTTGTTGGCAGGGTACTAGGTGCGATTTATTTTCGTTTATGGTGTACCACAGTGGGTTTAGAAGTTTCTTTATGAATGCCAGATATTTTAATAGCCTTTCTGCCTGAATCAGACAATCATGCAAGTATATCTGAATATTTCTCTGCCTGCAAAAAGCAATAGCTGGAGCTTGACACTTTGTGAATACCCTGGGCACAGCAGATAAGCCAAAGGGAAGTGCAGAGAACTGTAAGTTCATGGAGGCTGCCCTGAAGCATAGGTATTTCCTGCAAGATTCCTTTATTGGAATGGGCAGGTAAACTTCCTTTAAGTCTCAGGTTGCCAACCAGGCATCTTTGCCTATCATACGAAGCAGCTGTTGAAGTGTTAGCATCTTGAATTTTAGAATTACCAAAAAAGTGTTTAGGATAGAGAGGCCCAGGATAGGACGCCAGGAGCTGCATTTCCAGGGTACCAGGAAAAGTCTTGAATAAAAACCTTGGCCCCTTTCTTCTGCTGGGACAGGTTGAATAGCCCTGATGCTTAGAAGAGAGAGAGAGAACCTGCTGTTGAGCCTCTGCCCACTGATTTGGGGGAAGGTCTGGCCAACTGTTTGGGGTTGGTAGGGTGTGGAAGTGGAATCTGTATCCTTGGCAAACTATATTCAAAACCCATTTGTCCTGGGTAATGAGTTCACAGTTTTTTTGTATGCAGGGCAAGCTTTCCTCCTAAGGGAGCAGGCAGCTGAGCAGGGCTTGGAAGGGTTAAGGTTAAGTCATTGTGCCATTTTCCCGTAGGGGGGTGTCGTACTACTCCCTGTTTTGGAAGTAGGAGCCCCCCACTGCTTAGGCCTGTGCGTAGCCTGAGACTGTAACCTAGGTGGTCTGTTGTTCTTGGGTTTGGACTGAGAAGGTCTGGAAGAGGCTGGAAAGGACAAATTCTTTGAAGGCCAATGCCTACTAAATCTGGGAGGCTGTACTTGCAAGAAATTTTCAACAGTTTGCATAGATTTAGCCTTTTCCATCTTTTTGAGGACGACCTCTGCTTTGTTGCCAACCTGTCTTGGTTTAAAGGAGCATCCAGTAATTTAGTTTTAACATGATCTGGCAAGTTTTGCTCCTTAAGCCAAGCATGCCTTCTAAGTACAGACCCAGTGACAGCACCCCTGCAAGATGCTTCTAAAGAGTCAAAACCACATTGCAAAGATTCCAAGAAAGCATCATCCACAATGTCCAGAACAGGCGGGATAGCTAAAGGCCTGTGTTGAGGGAGGAGTAAGAATTCCCTAAGCCTCTTTTTGGAGTCAGAGTAATCCTGGCTTTCACAGCGGAAATGATCCCTAAGAGTGTGCAAGGTTTCACCAAAAGAAAAATCTTCTGGAGGGGAAGCAAAGGAAATGGAATACTCTGCATCAGAATCTTCATAGGTAGATGGGGGCAAATCCTGGTAAACAGAAGAAGCAGAAATAACAGATTCCTGATCAGACGCATCAGAAGGGAAATCAGTTCTAGGTCTCTCAGAGGGGGAAGGCTGGCTTCCCCTGATTAAGGTAATAAGGTCTTCAGCCATTCTAAGCATTTGTTTTTTAGGCATATGGGCCTGAGCATGCGGTTTGGACATCAGTTTTCTAGGCATGGGTCGAGTTTTAGGCCTGGATGATGAAGATGGCGTTGATTTAAAATGCAAGTTTGTAGGCCCCTCAGAAGCCGGTGCCTGCACAGCGGCTCCAGACCCATCCAAGGTAGAGACATCCGCAGGTTCCATAGTCGAAGCATCTCGCAGCATACCGGACTCTGAATGAGTCTCAGTAGAGGCCTGCGAATCTGAAGTAGCAGGTATCAGGGACTGCGAAAGCACCTTACTGAGTACCGGCAGACTGGCGACTAGCTTAACGGTAGCGTAGTCGGCAGTTTTGGACCTATGCGGTCTGTCTGACTTTATCCTTACGTTTTTTCGGAATATCAGTAGTCGAATGGCTTACCGAAGCCATTTCTGGATAGTTATACCAAGTACCAAAATAATTTGCTGCAAATATAGACAGACGACGAATAATTCAGGGGTTGAACAAGGCACAAAACCGACAGCGAGGTACGTCGTGGTCTGGGCCTAAGCAAGGAATGCAGTACGAATGAAAATCTTTATGAGGTATTTGCTTTCCACAGGTAATACTTTGTTAACTTTTACTGACATTGGTTAAGAGCAAGAAAAAGGATCCCCAACGGGGTACTTAGCTTTTTTTTTAAGACTTTGGTTCTGAAACTCGAAAATGAAAATTTCAGGAGTCGGCCGACCGGCACTTGTGAACTTGCTTCTGCTTCGGGGACTGCGCAGCAAGACAGACTGATGTAATGGCGTCGGCTGCATGTTTTATACCCCTGACAACCTGACATCATGGAAGAAGAGATAGCATCCAACGCAGGAATCCAAGACTCTGGTATTCAGGCAGGCTGAGGGCTACCTGCAGGCAGATACCCCAAATGTGATGACTGAACAGTGAAACACGAAGAACATCTGGCAATTTAAGGCCCTAAAGGCCAAAGTAGCAGAAGTGTATACCTTCTTACTCCATCTGTCTAAAGCTCTAGAGTCGTTATCAGACGGGGTAGGATTTTTGGCAGTAGTAGCCTTAATGCCTTTTGGTCCTTGGGAAATGGTCTCTGGATCCGCAGTAGGATTCTTAAAGAGGAATTTGTGAGAGTCGGGTACTCTGTAGTACCTGTCCGGTTTCCTGGGAGCTGGAGGGAAACTGTCTGGGGTAAGACTGGATTCCAAGAAAACATCATCTACAATCTCCAGAACAGGAGGGACAGCTAGAGGCTTGTGTTGAGGCAGGAGTAAAAATTCCCCAAGTCTCTATTTGGACTCATAATAGCCCTGGCTTTCCCAGCGGAAATGCTCCCTAAGGGTATGCAAGGTTTCACCAAAAGAAAAATCTTCTGGAGGGGAAGCAGAGGGAATGGAAGCCTCTGCATCAGAATCCTCATAAGTAGATAAGGGTAAATCCTGGTAGTCAGAAAGAACAGAGATATCAGATTCCTGATCAGAAGAATCAGAAAGAAAATCAGTTCTAGGTCTCTTAGAGGGGGAAGGCTGGCTTCCCCTAATTAAGGTAATAAGGTCTTCAGCCATTTTAATCATTTGTTTTTGAGGCATATGGGCCTGAGAATGCAGTTTGGTCGTTGGTTTTCTAGGCATAGTACGAGCTTTAGGCCTGAGGAATTCAGTATTCTTAGCTTGAAACAAAGTTGTCGGTTTAATATGAAAATTGGTAGGCCTGAATACACTCTCAGAAGCCGGTGCCTGCACAGCAGCTCCGGACCCATCCAAGGTAGAAAAATCTGCAGGTTCCGTAGTCGAAGAAGCATCTCGCGGCATACTGGACTCCCAATGGGTCTCAGTGGAGGCCTGCGAATCTGTAGTAGCGGGTATCAGGGCCTCACTGAGTACCGGTGGACTGGCGACTAACCTTAACGAAAGCATCGTCGGCAGTTCTGGACCTATGCGGTTTGTCTCTGTCTTTATCCTTACGTTTGTTCAGAAGATCGGTAGTCAGATGGCTTAACGAAGCCATTTCGGAGTACGGAGATAGAGAACGAAAGTATTTAGCTACAAAAATAGCCTGCCGACGAATAGTTCAGGCATTGAACAAGGCACAAAACCGACATCGTGGTCTGTGGCTAAACAGGTGACGCAGTAAGAATGAAAATCAATATAAGGTATTTGCTTTCCACAGGCAAGACAATTGTCAATTTTTTCTGACATCAGTTAGAACACGAAAGAGAGATCCCCAACGGGGTACTTATCTTTTTGAAGACTTCAAGTCTGAAACTCGAAAACAAAAATTTCAGGAGTCGGCCGACTGGCACTTGCGAACTGCTTCTGCTTCGGGAACCGCACAGCAAGAAAGACTGATGTAATGGCATCGGCTGCATGTTTCATACCCCTGACGACCTGATGTCATGAAAGAAGAGACATCATCAAACCCAGAAATACTCTGGTATGCAGGCTGGCTGAGGGCTACCTGCAGGCAGATGACCTAAATGTGATTACTGCAACAGTGAAACATGAAGAACATTTTATTTGAGAGGTGAGGAAGGCAAGAGTTAAGTGGGATAAGCTGATTCCTCCACAGAGCAAGGTGGTTTATGGCTATCTGATTTGAAGGGGTAATTTTGAGCTATACAAGTAAGGCTAATATACACAAGTAGACCGCTATAAATCAAAATGGAAAAGGGTGAGAGAGACTAGGATTTTGGATGCAAGTCCAAAATAAAAATAACACCCATACAGAAGAGTACATACATAAACCAACAGAAAATATAGTATAAATTAAGTTAGCAAGGGAATGGAGAAATGGGATTTTACCAATACGGATGTCTGCAAGTCAAGATATAGAAAATAGGCAAGAGAGGGCTGGAACTTACTGAAAGAAATTAGCACAGGAACCAAGGTATCTGAAACAAGTAATTCAAGAGGGAAAGGTAAGAGTGATTAGGCAGAAGTTTGGACAGCAGGTCAGAGAATGCATTCCCTAGCAGGGCTGAGACAGTAAGCCATGAGCAAAGGATAGGGCAGTGCTAAGTGAAATGCCAGCAATGGCCAAGTTTTTAGTTGAATTGTTCCAGAACAGAAACTACTGTTAAAAAAAGAATAATTAGTAATGCATACAAAACACTACATGCAAACTGTAAGAATCAGAGAGGGTAACAAAAGATTGGGAAGACAGAACAGAAATAAAATAGGCAATACACAAAGAAATAATAGGATGAAATTTGTAAGGCTCCCAAGTATACAACATAGTCCAAAAGATTTAGGATTTTTCCATGGAAGTGTTTGCATCGGTATTTTTGCATCTGTATTTTTATACTCCAAATACAGTGTAAGAAACGTGTGTGTGTGTGTGTGTGGAAGACTTTCAGTCCATATATCAATTAATCACTGTATATTAATCAGATCAGACAACAGTAGTAGAAGTAGCAAACTTAAACTAGCCTTAAGTCAAAAAATAATAAAAAATATATAATTTGAAATATTGTGCAGAGTTACTAAGTATTCGAAAATAATCCAAGCAAGGCAGGCAGTCTGCTTCCAGTCGAAAATCCTTTATTAAGTACACAGACAAACGATCCAAGTAAAACAAAAATAGAGCAATAGTTTCCTCACAATCTTTCTAAATATATATATACACTTTTTATCAGGCAAGGAAAGTAAAAAAGGTCTAAAAAATAAAAAGTATAGATATATATATATATATATATATATATATATATATGTATTTAGAAAGCTTGTGAGGAAACTATTACTCTATTTTTGTTTTACTTGGATCGTTTGTCTGTGTACTTAAAGGATTTTCGATTGGAAACAGACTGCCTGCCTCGCTTGGATTACTTTTGAATACTTTGTAATTCTGTACAATATTTTAAATTATATATTTTTTATTATTTTGTGACTTAAGGCGAATTTAAGTTTGCTACTTCTACTACTGTTGTCTGATCTGATTAATATACAGTGACTAACTAGAGATATATGAACTGAAAATCTTAAACACAGAGAAGTTTCTTACACTGTTTTGTTTTTGGACCCACTATATTATTTAGTGGGTTGTTTGTGATTTTGGGGATACCATGGAGATTACTTGTTTTTATTCTTATACTCCGAGTACACCTCAGAGGATTTTTCCTCATGTAAATAGCAAATGCTGCTGCAATGATGGGGAAGGGAGAAGTAAATGGAAAAATGTTTTTTTTGGTAAAGTAGTAAGTTGGCAGGTTTTAATAAACCTCTACAGAGTACTGTGACAGAAATGCTAGGGGAATAAACTGCTGTAACTAAAGAAATGATTCTTTTGAGTTGGGATACAGGATTTCAATTGTGCAGACACAGTGAGGTATTACTAAGTTTAAAGGGTCACTAGCTCAAGTTTTTGCTAGAAGAGTTTGTTTACATTTTAGTATTAAGTCACCTGTTCACACAAAGGCAGGCTTTTAGCCTGGGCCAGCTGGAGATCAACTAAAGACCCATTTAACCATTTAAAATCCAGTCAACTCAGGAACGATACAAAAAATCTATTTTACTAGACAAAAAAAGCTTTTACCAAAATCTCTTACAAAAACACCAAAACCACCCTCAAAAGTTCTGGGCAGGCCTAAATCAACTTCTACATCCAGGTCATTCTACCACCGCAACCCCAGCTAACCACACCCATAGCTCCCCTGAGACCATAGCCGCCGCTTAGAACTTTCACTGAAACAATACAATGCCTAGCAAATCAACTAACCCCCACAAACCTAAACCACACCCCTAACCAACCCACCAATCACCCCCAATTTAACTTCCAACTGGCATCCACTAGTTTTATCAAAACACTTATAAAAAAAAAATAAAACCTACCACCCTCACTGCTGACCTCCTCCCTGCAGAATACCTACAAATAGCGGCAGACGCCATTGCATATCCCATATCTATCCTACTCAACAGAACCTTATCCGAAAGCATTATCCCCTCTCTCTGGAAAATATCCCACTCCACAAAGGTGGAAGTTCTACAGACATATCCAACTATAGATCCATTGCCATTCTTTATCCTCTAGCCAAAATAATGGGAGAAATGTGTACACAAGCAATTAATGCAATACCTTATACAGAATAACTTACTAACTCCCAGCATGGTTTCAGGCCAAACCATTGCACCACCTCAGCCCTCCTTTCCTTTACTAATGCCATAAATCAAAATAGGAACAATAGGCTATCCCTCTGCCTTCTTTCTTGATCTATCAAAAGCCTTCGAGATGGTCAACAATGAACTTCTCATTATCTCTCTCAAATCTATTTTTATCAATAAGCATGCAATGCAGTGGTTCCAGTCCTACCTGACTGGTAGACAACAGGCAGTATTATGGCAGGGCAAACTTTCCAGCCAGCTAGATCTCACAATTGGTGCCCCTCAAGGATCCATACTGGGTTCACTACTCTTCTCTATATTTATCAAGAACCTTCATACCGCTATCCCTAAAGCTATCTGCATTAAATATGCAGATTCCACTCTGATCTGCTCAGCCACCTCACCATCCAAACTGCAAACCCTAACCCAAAATACATTCAACACTAGTGAGAACTGGCTCGCCAACCAACATCTACTGCTGAACTCCAATAAAACTAAACTTCTACTCTTCACCCCCACTAGCAGATCTGCCACACTTTCATTTTCTGTCACGTCTAACAAAGGTACCACTATCTCCTCAGATCAACATACTAAGCTCCTAGGGGTTATCATAGACAATAATCTTAAATTTCACCTACAGGTCAACAAAACCATACAGACCATCAATAAGAAGCTTGGATCACTGTATAGAAAAAAAACATTTTTAACCCCACTGGCTAGGACTGCAATTGCCCGGTCACACCTACTCTCTACTCTTCTATATGCCTCGCCGGTACTCCCAAACCTCAACAAATCAGAAAGCACAGTTGCATACACTTAACATAAATGTAGATGTTCAAGTGTATTTACTGTTGAGTCATCACACTTGGGTTATCTCTGCCTGCAGGTAGCCCTCAGTCGGCCCGAATACCAAAGTCTTGGGATTTCTGTGTCGGATGCTGTTGCCTCTTCCATGACATCAGGTCGTCAGGGGTATAAAATATGCAGCCGATGCCATTACATCAGTTTTTCTTGCCCCAGATGTCAGGAGCCCCCCAAAATAGGAAGCAATTACATGGTGTGGAACCCCTCCAGTAAAATGTAAATACCACTGCCATAAGATATGGCCAAAAAAGAGGAGAGGTAGAAAGTATAGAAAAGTCAGGGGGCTGGAGGGAGGGTAACCAGGACTGCAACAGTGAATACACGCCAACATCTACATTTATGGTAAGTGTACACAACTGTACTATGTTTTGTGTTTCAGTGTTGCAGTCATCACACTTGGGTTGATTCCCAAAGCTGAGGAAGGGTGGAGGCAGTCGAGAAGTGTTAGGGCTGGCTAGCAGGCCTTGTAAGACTGTTGTAGCAAATCCAGCTCTGGATTTAGAAAAGATAGGTAAATGGTAAAGCTTGGTGAAGGTGTGTACTGAACTCCAGGTTGCAGCTATGCTGTAGAGGTTGAGGTAGCCCTAGTGGAATGGGTTCTGATCCCCTGTGGGGTAGGTTTTCCATGGTGTTTGTGGCAGAAATTGATGCAGTGTGCTATCTACTCGGAGATGGTTTGCTTTGAAATGGCCTTGCCCTCTGCCCCTGTAGTAAAGCTGACAAGCAGATGGTCAGAATTTCTGAAAGGTTTAGTCCTATCAAGGTAAACCTAAGCTGTCTGTGCACGTCCAAGGAGTGCAGGATCCTTTCCCCTTTATTCTGTGGATTAGGAAAAAAGGTTGGTAAATGGATGGAATGGTTTAAAGCCACACTGGATACAGTCATGTGCATAAATGATGGGTTAGTCCGGAGGGAAACCCTGTCCGCATGGAAGATGATGAAAGGTTCCACAGGCATAAGGGCCTGTAACTCAGACACTCTTCTTGGTGAAGTGATGGCTAGAAGTAAGACTGTTTTCCAAGAGATGAATTTTAACTCTGCTGTAGCAGCAGGCTCAAAAGGGGGAAGTGTGAGCTTCTCTAGTACAAAGTTAAGGTCCCAGGCAAGAATAGGAGCTCTCCTTGGGGGGGGGGGGGGGTCTTAAATTGTTAGCTCCTCTCAGGAGCTGTTTGACCAGAGGGTGAGAGAAGAGGGGTGGGCTCAGTACTGTAATGCGCTGAGATGGCTGAGGCATGAATCTTAATTGATGAGAAGGACAGGCCTTTGTGGAGCAGCTCTGCTAGATAATCTAGGATTTGAGGTAAGGTGGGCACGGCTGTGTCCTTTCCCTGAGACTGGCTCCAAGAACAGTATCTCTTCCACATTTCTGAATAGGATTTCCTAGTACTAGGCCTCCTGGCCTCAAAGATGACATCCAGCACCTGTTTGCTGAGGGTTGCTGGTGATGTACTCAGGGAATAAGCCAGGCTGCTAGGTTCAGGGTTTGCAGCTGAGGATGCAAAAATCTGGCCCTCCTGCTGGGACAGCAGAGAGGGGGTCTGATGTAGGTTCCAGGGTGGCACTGTTGTCAGATTGTGTAAAAGTGGGTACCAGTGCTGGTGTGGCCAGTCTGGCGCAATAAAGATTGTCCTTGGCCTGTCCTGTTTGATCTTGAGTAGTAATTTCGAGAGGATGGGTGGGAGGGGGAGGCATAGATTGAGAGGTTTTCCCATGGGATAGGACATCCTCTTTCCATGCTTGGCTGTGGGGAGTTCTGGTGCACAATTTGCTCAATTGGTTTTGGGGGGAAGCAAAGAGGTCCACCTCTGGTGTCCCCCACCTGTGGATTAGAAACTTGAATGAATTGGGTTCTAGTTTCCACTCGTGTGGGTCCACTAGATTTCTGCTCAAGTTGACTGCCAGTGAATTTTGTTTGCCTGGCAGGAATTGAGCTTGCAGGTGCACTTGGTTGCTAAAGGCTGTGTTCCACAGAGCCATGGCTAACCTGCAGAATGGGTAGGAATGAGTTCCCCCCTGCTTATGTACCACGACTGTGGTATTGTCTGCCTTTATCAAGAGTTGTCCTGGAAGGATAATGTATTTGAAGGCTGTCAGTGCATTTTGTACAGCTAACATTTCTTTTTGAATGATATGCAGGTGCAGTTGTCCTGTGCTCCATTTGCCTTGAACGCATTTGCCTGTCATGTGAGCCCCCCATGCATAGTCTGATGCACCTGTTGTCAGGTTTGGGCAGTGGGGGACTGAGTGAAAGGGAGTCCCTTGTGGTTGCAGGCCTCTGCCCACCAAAGGAACTCTGTCTTTAGGCAAGGAATGATAGGAATCACTGTTTTGTGTTCAAGCTTGCTCCCAGGAATACAATTTCTTGGCTAGGTACCAGATGTGATTTCTTTTCATTGATGGTGTACCCCAGAGAAGTTAGGAGTCTCTCTACAAATGTCAGATGCTGAAGTAGAAATTCCTGACTGTCTGCCTGAATCAGGCTATCGTCCAAGTATGGGTAAATTTGAATGTTTATCTGCCTGCAGTATGCAATGGCTGGAGCCAGGCACTTTGTGAATACCCTGGACGCAGTAGATAAGCCAAAGGGAAGTGCAGAGAACTGATAGTGTATAGAGCCTGCCCTGAAACGTAGATATTTCCTGCAAGATTTCCTTATGGGGATGTGCAGATAAGCTTCTTTTAAGTCTAGGGTGACCAGCCAGGAGTCCTTGGCTAGCATAGGCAGCAGCTGTTGGAGTGTAAGCATTTTGAAATTTGGTACCACCAGGAAACTGTTGAGAACTGACAGATCCTGGATAGGGCAACCAAGAGTTCTCTTTTCTGGGCACCAGAAACAGCCTGGAGTAGAAACCTTGTCCCCTTTGCTCTGTTGGAACAGGTTGATACTGAGAAGAGAAAGTACTTGCTTTTGGGCCTGTGCCCACTGGTTTGTGGGAAGGTCTGGCAATCTGCTTAGGGTTGGCAGTGAGTGGAAGTAGAATCTGTATCCCTGGGATAGAAGACCCATCGGTCCTGGGTAATGTATTCCCAGTTTTTTGCATACAGGGTGAGTTTACCTCCTAGCGGTGCAAGTACTTGGGCATGGCTGGGAAAGATGCAGGACAAGTCATTGTGAACATTTTTCATAAGAGGGTGGTTTAACACTCCCTGTTTTTGAGGTGGGGGCACTCCATTGTTTAGATCTATGCATAACCTGAGACTGCAGTCTTGGTGGTCTGTTGCCCCTGGGTTTGGAATGAGAAGGCCTGGGAGGGACTGGAAAGGACCAGTTTTTTTGAAGGCCAATGCCTACTGAATCTAGGTGGCTGTACCTGTAAGAAATCTAACAGTTTGCATAGATTTAGCTTTTTCCTCCATCTTTTTAAGAACTTCTGCTTTTGTGCCAAATATTCTTGATTTAATGTAGCATCTAGTAATTTTGCTTTGACATGGTCTGGCAAGATTTGTTCCTTCAGCCAAGCATGCCTTCTCAGAAAAGACCCAGTGACACCAGCCCTGCAAGATGCTTCTAAAGCATCAAAACCACACTGCAAAGTAGTTTACCAACTTGGTTTGCAGAATGCATTAACTCTTGTAAATCTTTATTTTCTGCACAATCAGGAATCAACAACATTTTTTGTTTAATTAGTTCCATAACATGCTGCTCGTACTTCAACATGTGAAACTGGCAATTTAAACCACTGATGGCAAGACTAGCAGAGGTATATACCTTCTTACCATCTCTGTCTAAAGCCCTAGAATCCCTGTCTGAAGGGGTAGGTTTTTGGCTGTAGTAGCCTTAATACCTTTAGGTCACTGGGAAATGGTCTCTGGATCCGCAGTAGGATTTTTAGAGAGAAATTTGTGAGAGTCAGGTACTCTGTAGTACCTATCAGGCTTTCTAGGAGGTAAAGTATCAGGGGTAAGACTTGATTCCATGAAGACATCATCTACAATATCCAGGACAGGGGGTATTAGCTAGAGGCCTGTAATGGGGCAAGTCTAAAAATTCCCTGAGTCTCTTTTTTGGCTAAGGGTAGTCCTGGCATTCCCAGCGGAAATGCTCTCTTAGGGTATATGCAAGGCTTCACCGAAAGAAAAGTCCTCTAGAGGGGAGGCAGAGAGAATGGAATCCTCTGCATCTGAATCCTCATAGGTGGATAAGGGTATGTCCTGGTAATCATAGGGGTCAGTGTCATCAGACCCATGGTCTGTAGAATCAGAAGGAAAATCAATTCTTTGTCTTTCAGAGGGGGGAAGGCTGGCTTCTCCTAATTAAAGTAATAAGGTCTTCAGCCATTCTAATCATTTGTTTCTGAGACATGGGAGTTTGAGAATGCACTTTGGTCATCTGTTTCCTAGGCGAAGTGCGAACTCTGGGCCTGAGAAATTCTGTAGTTTTAGTCAAAAATGAAGTAGTTGGTTTAATACGAACATCGGAAGGTCTGAATACACCCTCAGAAGCCGGTGCCTGCACAGCGGCTCCAGACCCATGCAAGGTAGAGACATCCACATGTTCCATAGTCAAAGAAGCATCTCGCGGCATACTGGACTTGAAAGGGTCTCAGTAGAGGCCTGCGAATCTGCAGAAGCGGGTATCAAGAGCTGCGAAAGCGCCTCACTGAGTACCAGCGGACTGGTGACTAGCTTAACGGAAACATTGGCAGTTTTGGACGAATGTGGTCTGTCTCTGTCCTTACGTTTTTTCAGAAGATCGGTAGTCGGATGGCTTATCAAAGCCATTTCAGAATACGAAGAACGAGAGCGAAAGAATTTAGTGACAAAGATAGCCTGATGACAAATAGTTCTGGTGTTGAACAAGGCATAAAACCGACAGCAAGGAACGTCATGGTCTGGGCCTAAACAGATGACACAGTAAGAATGAAAATCTCTGTGAGGTATTTGCTTTCCACAGGCAAGACAATTGTTAACTTTTTCTGACATCGGTTAGAGCAAGAAAAAAGGATCCCCAACGGGGTACTTGGCTTTAGAAGACTTCAGGTTTGAAACTCGAAAAACGAAAATTTCAGGTAGCGGCTGACCGGCACTTGCTAACTGCTTCTGCTTCAGGCTCCCGCGCGGCAAGAAACGCTGATGTAATGGCGTCGGCTGCATGTTTTATACCCCTGATGACCTGAAGGCATGGAAGAGGCGACAGCACCCGATGCAGAAATCCAAAGACTCTGGTATTCGGGCTGACTGAGGGCTACCTAAAGGCAGATAACCCAAGTGTGATGACTGCAACAGTGAAACACGAAGAACATCTAGATAAGCTCTCCCATGGATACAGCCATATTGCCAAATTTGCCTCTGGCTCCACTTATAGAACCCACCACTGCCAGAACCTGAAACAACTAGAGTGGCTAGAACTGCCCAGTCTAATTCAATTCAATCAACTCTTAATAGAGCACACAAAATTTTGTACCACCCTGAGGATATCCCCTCACTTATAAATATCATTAAGCACTATAGCAACTTGAGATACCTGCAATCAACCAACAAACTACTCGTCCAAACCCACAAAGCTGACAATGCTGCTGGTGAATCCCTGTTTGCCAACTTTGTTGGCAAAACCCTGAATTCATTGCCAAACCATATAACCCTACAATCCTCCATAGGTCTATTCAAAAATAACCTCAAACAGCATCTCAAAATGAACTGGCTTTGCCCGTGTACCAACCCTGATTAAGTTAAATACTGAAATGATAATCTCTAAATATCGTACAGGTAACTATTTCACCAAGCTCTGCATGCTATCTAATGTCTCCTGCCTTTAATTGTGTCTGACTATGTGAATTGTGTGTCCCTATTAGGGAACACCACGAAACACTGAACATAATCACTTTGTTTCTATTCTTTGTTGTATACGTTGTTTTATACTTTTAAATGTTATCTATGTAATTTTGTCTATTTGGAGCTTTTCTCCCCGGGCCTCCACTGAAAATGGGCATATATCCAGTCGGACTATCCCGGTAAACAAAATGTAAAATAAATAAATTTAGAGAAGCTTGTCAGCATAATGCAAGTCAGATTTCGCAAACTTCAACGATGGTGGGTTTTTATAGGAAGTGCTAAGAATTTACAGTTTATCCTTTTGTATTTTCCTTCCTCTGTTCATGGGCAATTAGATTAGTTGAATTAGTGGTTTTCACTCACCCAGAGATGCTGCCTAACAACATTCCGCTCTGCAGCAGTGAAATTATATCTATTTTATTAAGTGGGTTTTTTTTGTTTTTTTTTTAAACTTTGTGTAATGATTATCCCAGTCTAGGCAACTGCATATTCTTTTGTTTGGTTTTGTTTCATGCTTGTTGATACATGTATTTTTTTTCCTTGACTCGTAATTATTTTTCATAAGTTTTGTGTTAGCTTATTACCGAATGTACTCATTGCAAATACACCTTTATGATCAGAGTTTCTCTCATTTCACAGTTCAGTTTTGCTTCGTACAGTTGCATCTTGGAAACAAACCCATTGAGTTGCAAATGTCCTTATAGTCTAGAAGAATAAAATCCTTTGCAACTTTTTTCAATAAAAAGGCCAGACAGCTCTGAAACTGAATTTTGTTACTGTACTGCGGTGGTGGTGCTGCAGTAGCGTTGTCGCCTCATAGTAAGACGCTGCCCGGTTCGATTCTCTGCTAGAGCATCTTCTGTGTGGAGACATGCGTGAATAGGCGTACCTTCGTTGAAGGTTGTGCGTCAGGGCTGGCAACTCGGCACGTAAAAATCTACTGCCAATCATTAGCGGACCGGAGTTCCACTGTGGCGACCCCTAACCGGGAAAAAGCCAAAAGACTGCGCTAAAAGTATTTTCCCATCATTTGCTGTGAGGCAACCACGCTAACCGCTGCACTACCGTGGGACGGCAGCGGTGGTGCAGCGGTTAGCGTTGTCACCTCACAGCAAGATGCTCTCCAGTTCGATCTTCAGCTGGGGTGTCTTCTTTGCAAAGTCTGCATGTCCTCCCTGTGGTTGTGTGGGTTTCCTCTGGGTGCTCCATTTTCCTCCCACATCCCCAAAGACATGCTGTAAGTGGATTGGACACACTAAAATTGGCCCTAGGCGTGAGTGCGTGCGTGTGTGTGCCTTCTGTGGAAGGTTGGGCACTGGGCTGGCAACTCGACACCGTAAAAACTCCACTGCCAATCATGAGCGCACAAGGTGATCTGCTGTGGTGACCCCTAACTGGGAAAAGCCGAAAGAGAGAGAGCTGACAACCTGCAGGAATCGCACAGTAACTATTTCTATAATACTGATTCCACGTCAACTGAATTTATTTTCTTTTTACTTCCCTGCATTGTAGCAAAATGTCTGGAGCTTTCACTCCTTCCTTGAATATTTAACTGCAACAGTTAAACTGACTACCATTTGAAAGTTGAGTCAAATGTAACTAATGTATTTCCCCATTTTTCCTATGTATGTGTATATATATGTGTGTGTGTGTGTGTATGTGTGTGTATATATATATATATATATATATATATATATATATATATATATATATATATATAGATACATGCAACATGTAATCTATGTTTATGTTAATGTGGTTATAAACCCACAGCCTTGGCATGTCTTACTGACAAGGCTTGCAATTCAAGGCATTCTTGAATGTCTATCAAATTTGTATATGCTGGATATGTGATAATGCATGTTGTTAACTAAAACTACACATGCAGTACACAATCATTTTAGTGCTTCACTGCTACTATTTGAATTCTCATTTTTCGCTAAGAGGCTTCTGTTGTGGCTGTGATGGCTTTGCTGACTAGGCCACTTACCCCCTCATGAAGCTAGAAATACATAACATAAATAAACAAATGTTTGTGTCACTATGTGTTTATCGGGTCTATATTATATTATCGAAAGTTGATTTCAACGAACGCTCACATGAGCGAAAACGCTGGAAATCGAAAGGGTGTTTGTGGGGTAGTGGTACAGTGAGGAGTGTGATATTTGCCCTTTCCTCACTGTAGTGCGATCTTGGAGTTGGAATATATAGTTAGCAGGGGTGTGGTGGCGCAGCCCCCCCAGAATAAGTTCGATTTCCAGCATTTTCGCTCATGTAAGCGTTCAATGAAATCAACTTTCGATAATATAATATAGACCTGTGTTTATCATATATACTGCACTGTTTGTTTAAATGTATTTGCTGTATATCTTTATGTTGTTATAGGTCTATACATATATTTGTATGTTTACATATAAAATATATGTTTGAGTGTATATAAATCTGTCTCTCTGTATCTTTGTGTGCCTGTGTCTATGTATGCAGATGTACACATACCCATATGTGTGTAGGTGATGTACACATATGCATGCAAACACTCATGCACTGCCATATTTTGACTAAGGTGACAGTACATCCATGTCACTTACCCTTTATTGTCGGTTTATAAAGCAACAGTCCTTGCCATTTCTTAAATGCCAGTTGATGAAACTATTAATAGTGTCTCAAGTAACAAGAGCATTCTTTCCTTCAGTCACCTAAATATTTTACTTGTGTGTTTGCACACACTCAGACTGCACTGGATTTTTTTTCAGGATAACTGTTGTCATAGCCCAAGGATTTGTGAGGATACTTCAGAGGAGGCAAGCTCAGCAGAAGGTTGCCAAGGGTAATTAGCGGAAGACATCAATTTGCCATTACAGAGTTGGAGTGCTTCTGGGGATATAAAATGAATGCAAACAAGGTACTCCCAACTCGGAATGGACAACACATGTATAGTTCAGGCAGGAAGAAATCAGCAAAAAGAGTGAGGTAAAGAATAATGGGACATTTTACACTGTGTTTTTGCAGTGGGCTCAGTTCAACAGAATGGCACCTGGAAACAGCACCAGTACAGGTACAAATTAATTTACAGTATTCGTAGACATATGAGAATGACAGCTAATAAACAACACTCTCAGTACACATAACTAAGTGGTTTACAAAAGAGTACTACAACAGTTTAAAGACACTAGAAAGGTGCAAGGCTGACCAGTGATATGTCTCTTAGCAGTAAAACAATGGAAGGCACACATGCTGTGAATATTAGAGGCAGATTAAAGCAATTTAAAGGCAGCATTACACCTGGCAAGCTATCAGCTGGCTACATAATGGCATTGGGTGGCACTGTGAGCCTTGTGGGACAACCTCCCAAAAGTATGTCATCAGTAATATAACAAATTGTTTTTCATAGCCTGTTCTTAAACAACCCTATGTTGAGCATTTACCTTGTCAGAATCAGTAGCGTAGATAGGGCAGGGTGAGAAGGGCAACTGTCCCGGTGCAGACTGTTGGAGGGGTGTGATCAGCTCTTTAGGATCTTTATTTTATGCAATATCAGCTTTTAAAACAGGTAATGTAGAACAGAAGATTATAAAAGTAGAAGATGAAAAAACAGAAGCTGAAGTTATGGAATACCTGCGAAGTGAAGGATTTAGTGTAGAAAGTTTAGCACAAGCTATATCACAGCATGATGTGACAATGAGCCCCCCAAGCAAGGAGGAGCAGGAGACACAAGAAATATGGATGGGGAAAGAAAAAAAAAGAGATGTAACATGGTACATTATTTATGCAAAGGAGAAAGCAAAACTAAACAATGCAAAAAGAGCAGCATCAAACATATTTGGAGAGAAATAAAGACAAAAGTATCTGGATATGAAAAATTTTACAATACAAAAAATACGGAAAGAGAGAAAAAATAGAAAAGAGGACTGATGATAGAGAAGTTAAAGAAATAGAAACTGAGGTTACGGATTACCAGCGAAGTGAAGGAGTTAGTGTAGAAAATCTAACAGCAGGATAGAGTAATGGATCCCCAAATGAAGGATAAACCAGTGGAGCGGGAAACATCTGATTAGTTGCCATATGAAGATACTTTGGAGCCTTCCAAAGGAAATCAGTACAAAAGTTCAGTTGGAGTTGTACAGCAAGAGAAGGAACGGGAAACTGAAGGAAAAGGAAACTGTAGCATCTCTGACACAGTCAATGTTGTGGAGTGCTAGGCTAGTGAGTTTTCATATGAAAGAGCAATGAAAGACAGAATGAAACCGAAGAGAATGTGGCACAGGAAGATGCTCTGAAACTTTCTGTAGAATGCTTGCAGGAAATGAACAAAAAAATGTGCCCTCAGTTTAGAAGAAAATTATCTAAGATAAGAGTTGCTTAATTTAATACTGATGGACAGATATTAACGTCAACGAAAGGGATAAGACTACAGAAAGTCGATAAAAGTCAGAAATTTGATAAAGCAAAAGAAGGCAGTAATCAGGGCTGTTCATAGAAATTCATGCGATATAACAAAAGTAAATAGTATGTATTACTGTGCAGCTAAATTAATAACAGATAAAGTTTTATCACAAAACCATAAGGCAGTAAGGGAAAGGAAGGGGAGAAATCAAATACCATCATGGAAGTATTGAACAGAGAAAACTACAAAGCAATTAATACAAGTGTAGAATGCACACAGGAAATGGAAAAGAAAGTTTGCACCCTCAGTTTAGAAGAAAATGATCTAAGGGAAGATTTGCTTGATTTAAGAGAGATGGATAAGACATTAAGAACAGTGAAAGAGAGATTACAGAAAGTAAGACCCAAAATGTTAGAAGTCTGACAAAGCAAATGAATACAGTAATCAAGATACTGAAAAGAAATGTCTATGACATAACAGAAGTAAATACTAATATATTACTGTGCAGCTAAATTAATAACAGATAAGGTCTTACCACAAAAACACAGTGAAATAAGGAAAAGAAAGGGGAAAAATCAAATACCATCACAGAAGAGAATAGAGTAAACAATAAAGCAATTAACACAGGAAGTGTCACTGTTAGAACAGTACAGAGAACTGATCAATATAAACATTTAGAAAGATAGATATGATAAAAGCATTGTGCAATATCAGAACAGATCAGGATCTATTGTACATTATTACAAACAAACAAAAGATAAAAACACAGGAAGAAAAACTTAAAAGATATGCAGATAAATACAAATGAAAAGCAAAAAATAATCAATTCATTGACGACCCAAAACGTTTTACAGAGAATTGGGGAACAAAGCAAAATAAATAGAAACACCACCCAAATCAGACACATTTTGGAAAAACATATATGAAGACCCAGTGGAGCAAAACAAAGATGCTGAATGGATAGAAGAAATTAAAGAAACAGTAAGAAGTTTAGCTGTACAGGAAATGAAATGAGATGCAGTAATGGCCAGAGAAATTGAAACAAAAATAAAGAAAATCTCCTAACTGGAAAACCTTAGGCTCAGATTCAGTACCTAACTTCTAAATAAAAGTATCAACATCTTTAAATGAAGCTTTAGCTCTGAGTCAGATTTATTTATATGGGCATCCCAAACAGACACCTACCTCATTAACAGGAAGAATGATACACCTCAAGAGTAAACCTGTAAGCTATCCTAAAAGCTACAGACCAATAACTTGTCTTTTGATGATGTACAAACTATATACTGGAATTGATGCAGGTCGTTTATAGTCATTTAGAAAAAATTTCAATCATGATAATAGAACAAAAGGGTAATAAAAGAAAGTCACATGGAACAAAGGATCCATCCATCCACAACCCCTTTTTCCCATTTTCTGCACATGGGGTTGGGGTGTCACTTCAACAGCAACAGTCATCTAGACCCAGGTTTACACCACTGACTAGCCCTGCTACTATAGTTCATCCGCACCACACACACAAACCTATGGCCAATTTAGAGTATCTAATCACCTAATGCATGACTTTGGAATGTGAAAGAAAACTGGAGCACCTGGAGAAAACCCACGTGAACATAGGGAGGACATGCAGACTCCACAAAGAAGGCACCCCAGACAAGACTCGAACCAGGGAACCTCTTGCTGTGAAGCAACAAAGCTAAACCACTGTGCCACCCATGGAACAAAGAATCATTTCTTGTTAAATAGTCATAATGGAGAATTGTAAAAAGGGGAAGACTAAGTATGGCATGGACAGATTACAAAAAAGCAGTTGACAGTATCCCACATTCATGGATGAAGGAGTGCTTACAGATGTACAAGACAATCTCTACAGTGATCAATTACATTACACCAACCATGAAAAACTGGCAAACAACTTTGCACTTAAGCCATGATAAAGGACAAATTATTCTCCAGGGATAAAAATTCAAAAAGGGATATTCCAGGGTGACACTGTCACCACTGCTCATTTGACATGCCTTTAATCCATTAGGGGCTTTACTTAAAAGATTAGGTCATGGTTACAATTTTTCTCCCAGAAAACAAGAAAGTCTAAGACTTCTCACCATTTTTTCTGAATGATTTTAAACCATATAGCTCTTCAGATGAGGAACCAAAACCACAACTGCAAGTGGTAAACACTTTCTCAAACGATGCAAGAATGCCATTTTGTCCTGATAAAAGCACAAAAGCAACATTTAAAGCAGGAAAGCTGCAGCACCGAGAAAATATCCGTCTGGAACAAGAATAGTTGCCCTCAGTCGGCCTGATTAACAGTCTTGGGTCCTGTGTCGGTTGCTGTCCCTTCTTCCATGACATCAGGTCGTCAGGGGTATAAAACAAGCAGCCAACGCCATTACATGAGTTTTTCTTGCCCCAGATGTATGTATGTATGTATGTATGTATGTATGTATATATATATATATATATATATATATATATATATATATACTGGCTGACAGGTTCAGTGCAAACTCCCCCCCCCTCCCCCCCAAAAGGAGAGATATCTATACCAAACGATTGCAGCCCCCAAACATCTCCAGCCCAAGTGAGAACTGCTCTCTCCAAAGCAAAAAACACAGCATCCATGGGACCTGATGGTGTCCCCGGCTGTGTGCTCCATGAACTCAATGAGGAATTAAACCCACAGCTAGGACAGCTGTTTAATCAAAGTCTTACCTCTGGATACGCACCAGGAGTGGCGCACTGCAACTGTGGTACCACTTCACAAAGGCGGTGCATCCACCGACCCTGGAAATTACCGGCCCATTAGCTTGACAAGCCTTATCTGCAAAGCCATGGAGAGGATCATAATGGACCTCATAAATAAAGACATAGGGAATTTGCAGACTTTGGATCCAACGCAGTTTGGCTTTGTCAAAGGCAGATCATGCCTTTTAAACTTGGATGACTTTTTCGAAACAGTCACCAAAGCCATTGATGAGGATAAGGCAGTCCATACAGCCTACCTCGATCTGGCTAAGGCCTTCGATACAATACCCCACTCGGGTATCATTGAAAAACTCATCAGCTTAAATGTCAACCCATACATCACAAGATGGGTTGCAAACTGGCTGAGTGACAGAACCCACAGGGTCAGAGTTGCTGGCGCCATGTCAGACTCAAAGCCTGTCACAAGTGGTGTCCCACAGGGCTCAGTCCTGGGCCCACTCTTGTTTGGCATCTACTTTTCCGAAGTACAAGCAAACACAGGAGGGTTATGGCTGACAAAGTTTGCAGATGACTGCAAACTGGGCCATAGTAGAAAACACATCTGACACAGATATCCTTCAGAAGGGTCTCACAGAAGCGGATAACTGGTGCCAGAGCCACGGCCT
Organism: Protopterus annectens; assembly: GCF_019279795.1. Classification (NCBI taxonomy): domain Eukaryota; kingdom Metazoa; phylum Chordata; order Ceratodontiformes; family Protopteridae; genus Protopterus; species Protopterus annectens. Next base: position 176,907,797 of record NC_056748.1, read on the forward strand.
AAAGTTAAATGCCAAAAATGCATAGTCATACGCTTCGGGAAAAACAAGGTTACCCCTAGCTACCAAATAGGTGGCAATCCACTGAGCACAGAAGAAGTTATCAGGGACCTGGGGACCCAGGTTGATAGTAGTCTGTCATTCGACACCCATGTAGCTAAAGTAGTTAGGAAGACCTTCTACATTGCCCACCTTATCATGAAGGGATTCTCATCTAGATCAAGGGAGGTCATAGTCTCCTTTACTCATCACTCATCAGACCAATGATAGAGTACAATGCCCCATTCGGAATGTATCTGACCCGACACTTGCAGCAGCTGGAGAGGCCACAAAGTTCCTCACCAAAAGGATAAAGGGTCTCAAAAATCTGTCCTATGCTGCCCGACTGAAAGAACTCCAGCTCTATTCAGTTGCTTACCGCTTGCTCAGAGGTGACCTTTGCCTAACATACAAGGCCATGTCAAACCCAGATTTGATGAATATGCTTCACCTCAAAAATCTAGATCCATCAGAGCCACAAGGCGGGAGACTTAAACCTTGACACAGCTATTAATAGGACGTGCTGGAGGGATAGATTCATCACCCAAAGACTCCCTATGCTGTGGAACAAAATCCCGGTACATGTGAGGCAGAGCACCTCGCTGGCCTTGTTCAAGAGAAATCTTGACCAATGGATGGGAGATCGCAGATATACCCCAGGGATTACCTCAGTGTCACTGCTCGACAGAGGCACAGCAAAATAATGGGTATAGTTCCCCATACTAAAGGGGTGGCGTAAGCCACAAAACGATGGGCTAGGCTTGTAAATGCCCTCGGGCAGATAGCCTAGTATGAACCTATGAACCTACATATATATATATATATATATATATATATATATATATATATATATATATATATTTATGTGTATGTATATAAGTTAAAACACAAAAAATATACCTCTAAACAAAAGCAAATACACCAAAAAGGCTTTTAAGCGTAGTAAAAGAAAGGAGAGGTATAGTAAGAGAAAAACAGGGGGCTGGAGGGTGGGTAACCAGGATTGCAACAGTGAATACACTTGAACATCTACATTAATGGTAAGTGTACACAATTGTACTATGTTCTTCGCGTTTCACTGTTGCAGTCATTACATTTGGGTAGAATCTGGTTGGGAGGATGGATTTATATAGCATTAGGAGCAGCTATAAGGCCCTGCAGGACAGCAGTGGCAAAGCCAGCTCTGGATTTAGAGAAGAGAGGTAAATGGTAATGTTTGGTGAACGTATGAACTGAGCTCCAGGTAGCAGCTTCTAGAATGTCTCTGGTAGGAACACCTCTGAGAAAGGCTGCAGAAGTAGATGCAGCCCTGGTGGAATGAGATCTGATCCCCTTGGGGATAGGTTTACCATGGTGCATATAGCAGAAACAAATACAATGGCTTATCCATTTGGAAATGGTCTGCTTTGAAATAGCCTTTCCCTCTGCCCCTGCAGCAAATGCAACCAATAGTTGTTCAGATTTTCTGAGAGACTTTGTCCTATTTAAGTAGAATCTAAGTTGTCTGTGTACATCCAATGAATGCAGAATCCGCTCACCCTTGTTCTGTGGTTTGGGAAAGAAAGTTGACAGATGAATGGTCTGATTAAGAGCCACACTGGATACCACCTCAGGCATGAAAGATGGATTGGTCCTGAAAGGCTCCACTGCCATAAGAGCCTGTAATTCTGAAATCCTTCTAGCTGAAGTAACTGCTAAAAGGAAAGCTGTTTTCCAGGAGACAAATTTTAGGTCCGCAGTAGCACCTGGCTCAAAAGGAGGGACAGTGAGTTTTTCCAAAACAAAATTGAGGTCCCATGCAGGAGTTGGCACTCTCCTGGGAGGTCTTAAATTTTTGGCACCTCTGAGATGCTGCTTTAGCAGAGGATGAGAGAAGAGGGGAGGGTTCTGTGTTGTAGTTAGCTGAAATGGCTGAGGCATGGATTTTTATGGAAGAAAAAGATAGGCCCTTGTTAAGCATCTCAGTTAAACATTGCAGAATCTGAGGAATATTGGGCATTGCTGTGCTTATTCCTTGTGATTGATTCCAGGCACAGAATCTTTTCCATTTGCCAGCATAAGATTTTCTAGTACTAGGCCTTCTACCCTCCAAAATGACATCCATCACAGGTTTGTTGAGGGATGGAAAGGGTGAAATTAGTTGAGTAGCCACGCTGCAAGAATCAAAGTTTGGAGCAGAGTGTGCAGAATTTGGTAGTTCTGCTGAGACAGTAGGTAAGGTGTCTGAGGCAAGTGCCATGGAGGAAGGTGTGACACATTGTGCAGGAGTGGGTACCAGTGTTGGCGAGGCCAGTCTGGAGCAATCAGAATCATTTTTGGTTTGTCCTGTCTGACTTTTAGTAGAACTTTGGAGAGCAGAGGGGGAAAAGCATAGACTGATAGGTTTTTTCAGCTGAATGATAGAGCATCCACTTTCCAAGCTTTTTTGTGATGAATTCTTGTGCAGAATTTGTCCAACTGATAGTTCTGGGGTGAGGCAAAAAGATCTATGCCTGGACTCCCATATTTGCATGCAGACATGCTGAAAACTTGTGGTTCCAGTTTCCATTTGTGTGGGTCCATAAGATTTCTGCTTAGTTCGTCTGCCAGAGTATTTAGCTTTCCTGGCAGGAATTGAGCGTGTAGTTGTATTTAGTAGGTCAGCGCTGTGTTCCACAATGCCATGGCTAGTCTGCAAAGGGGGTAGGAATGTGTACCCCCCTGCTTGTTTATGTACCACATAACTGTGGTGTTGTCTGTCTTTATCATTAGTTGTCCTGGATGAAGGTAGACCTTGAAGGCTGTCAGTGTATTCTGTACAGCTAGCATCTCTTTCTGATTGATATGTAGGTGCATTTGATTTGTGCTCCATTTGCCCTGAATGCAATTTCCTGCCAGATGAGCCCCACAAGCATAGTCTGACAAGTCTGTAGTTAGGGTTTGGGCGGCAGGGGGTGGAGTGAATGGCAGTCCCTTGTTTTGGTGGCAGGCCTCTGCCCACCATAGGAACTCTAGTTGCAGGCAAGGTATAATAGGAATCATTGTTCCCAGGCTGTGACAATGTTGACTCCATAAACTTTTTAAGTACCACTGAAGTTTCCTCATATGCAATCTTGCATATGGAATTAGAAGAATGCAGGAGGCTATGAACCCCAAAGCTTGCAGAATTTGTCTTGCAGATAGGGTTTTTGTGGCCACCTGTTTGAAGTAAGTCACCAACTGAATTTGCTTATCTGGCGTAAGGCAAGTCATCTGGGCAGTTGTATTCAAGCTTGCACCCAGGAATGTAATTTTTTGAGAGGGTACCAGTTGTGATTTATTTTCGTTTATGGTGTACCCTAGACAAGTTAGAACTCTTTTTACAAATGCCAGATGCTTTAGAAGAATGTCCTTGCTTTCTGCCTGAATTAGACAATCGTCCAGGTATGGATATATTTGAATATTTCTTTGCCTGCAAAATGCAATTACTGGAGCCATGCACTTTGTGAAGACCCTGGGCGCAGTAGATAAGCCAAAGTTGATTGCTGAGAACTGGTAGTGCAAGCAGCCTACTTTGAAGTGGAGGTATCTTGTGCAAGACTTCCTGATCGGGACATGCAGGTAAGCCTCTTAAATCTAGAGTTACCAACCAGGCATCTTTGCCTAGCATAGGTAGTAACTGTTGAAGAGTCAGCATCTTGAATTTTGGAATCTCCAGAAATGTGTTTAGAGTAGATAGGTCCAGAATTGGATGCCATGATTTGTCTTTTCTGGGTACCAGGAAAATTCTTGAATAGAAACCTTGTCTCTTTTCCTCTTCTGGTACTGGCCGAATAGCCCCCATGTTCATGAGGGACAGAAGTTGTTTCTGGTCCTCTGCCAACTGATTTGGGGCAGATCTGGCCATCCATTTGGGATTGGCAACGTGTGGAAATTAAATCTGTATCCCTGGGATACTATATATAAAACCCATTTGTCCTGGGTAATAAGTTGCCAGTTTTCCCCGCAAAGGGGCGGCTAAAAGGTAAGTGCTTGGTGATTGTAGAGGGAAGTCATTGCAATTGTTTACCATAGGGAGGTGCCTTGTTGTTTCCAGATTTGGAGATGGAGGCACCCCATTGTTTTGTTCTGAAAGTTCCTTGTGACTGAAACCTGGAGCCTTTGGAATGTCTGGATTTGACTTGAGCAGCTCTCGAAGGAACTGGAAAGGACCAGTTCTTAGTAGGCCAGTGCCTACTAAATCTTGGGGGTTGCACTTTTAAAACATCTTTCACAGTTTGCATAGATTTAGCTTTATCTTCCATCTTTTTTAACACTTCTTCAGCCTTATTACTAAAGAGACGGTCCTGTTGTAAAGGAGCATCCAAAAATTTTGCTTTAACATGGTCAGGCAGAGATTGCTCTTTGAGCCAAGCATGCTTTCTTAGCACAGATCCAGTTACAGCAGCCCTGCAAGAGGCCTCCAAGGAATCAAAACCACATTGCAAAGTATGTTTTCCAACTTGTTCAGCTGAATGTAATAAATCCTGCAAATCTTTATTTTCCACAATGTCAGAGACTAACATCATTTTCTGTTTAAGTAGTCCAATGATATGCTGTTTATATTTAAGCATGTGAAATTGACAGCTTAAAGTCCTGATTGCCAAGGTTGCAGACGTGTAAACCTTCTTACCCCATCTATCCAGCGCCCTGGAATCTCTATCAGAAGGGGTAGAGATTTTTAGCAGTAGAAGCCTCAATGCCCTTGGGACCCTGAGAAATGGTTTCAGGATGAGCAGTAGGATTTTTGAAAAGGAATTTGTGGGAGTCAGGAACCCTGCAGTATCTGTCTGGCTTACTAGGAGCCGGAGGTAAAGAATCAGGAGCCATACTAAATTCTGAAAAAACATCAACAATATCTAGCACAGGAGGTATAGCCAACGGCCTATGCTGAGGAAGAAGAAAATCCCTAAGTCTCTTTTTAGACTCAGAGAAATCCTGACTTTCCTAGTGGAAATGTTCCCTTAAGGTATGTAAAGTTTCTCCAAAAGAGAAATCCTCAGGGGGAGAAGCAGAAAGAATGGAATCTTCTGCATCAGAGTCCTCATAAGTAGGTATAGATAAATCCTGTTCAGTAGAAGAATCAGAAGAAATAGAATCCTGATCAGAAGATTCATAATCAATGTCTTGCTAGGCCTCTTAGCAGGAGGGGGTTGGCTACCCATGATCAAGGTAATTAAATCTTCAGCCATTTTGATCATTTGCTTTTTAGGCATAGGGACCTGCACATGTGGCCCAAGCGTTGTTTTTTTAGACATAGAAGTAGACTTTGGCCTTAGTTTTGAAGATGGCGTTGGTTTAATATACAAATCTTTAGGCCTGAAAACACCCTCAGAAGCCGGTGCCTGCACAGCGGCTCCGGACCCATCTAAGGTAGAGACATCCGCGGGTTCAGACATCTCGAGGCATACCGGACTCCGAATGGGTCTCAGTAGAGGCCTGTGAAACAAAAGTAGCGGGCATCAGGGGCTGCAAAAGTGCCTCACTGAGTACAGGCGAACTAGCGACTGGCTTAGGAGAAGCATAGTCAGTTTTGGACCTCGACGGCCTGGCTCTGTCTTTTTCTTTGCGTTTTTTAGGTATTCCGGTAGTCAGATTGCTAACCGATGTCATTTCTGTATAGTTAAATTGTGAGCCAAAATATTCAGAACCAAAAATATACAGACGTTTAATAGTGCGTTGATTAAATCTAGCACAAAACCGACAAGGTACGTTACGATCAGGGCCTAGGCAAGGAATACAGTACAAATGAAAATCCTTATGAGGTATTTGCTTCCCACAAGTAATGCAATTATTAACTTTTACAGCAGTGGTGCTGCTGCAGTAGCGTTGTCGCCTCACAGTAAGACACTGCCCGGTTCGATTCTCAGCTAGAGCGTCTTCTGCGTGGAGACTTGCGTGAATGGGCGTACCTTCGTTGAAGGTTGTGTGTCAGGGCTGGTAACTCGGCATGTAAAAATCAACTACCAATCATTAGCGGACCGGAGTTCCGCTGTGGCGACCCCTAACCGGGAAAAGCCAAAAGACACAAACAAAACTGACATCGGTAAGGAGCAAGAAAAAGTTTCCCCAACAGGGGACTTAGCTTTTAGTTGAAGACTTTGGTTATGAAACAAGAAAACGAAAATTTCAGGTGTCGGCCGACCGGCACTTGCAAACTGCTTCTGCTTCGGGCACCGCGCGGCAAGAAAGACTGATGTAATGGCATCTGCTGCATGTTTTATACTCCTGACGTCATGGAAGAAGGGACAGCAAACGACGGAGGTCCCAATACTTTGTTAATCAGGCCGACTGAGGGCAACCTGCCAGCAGATTACCCAAATGTAATGACTGCAACAGTGAAACACAAAGATCATCAAGAAAAATGTTTCATGCTTATCGTATGACACATAAAATCAGTGTACATCAAGATTGTGTATTCCTCAGTCTGAAGGAGGCATGGGCCTCCTCAAAACTGATTACATGTAAAGATCTGCAATTATAAGACTGCATAAATACCTGCTAATTTTATGACAGCCAAACATAATGAACATTTTAAAACATGAGAAGAAATCTGTGGTTCCAACTAGTTAATTTAGTTAGCTAAATGTGAAGAGTGTCCTAGTTTTTATATAGGCAAGACCGAGAGAGAGCTTTAAAAAAACATAATTTATGAGCACATATACAAAATAAGCATAAAAAGATGACCAACGCTCTTTATGGGTACTCTAAATTACAAAATTTAGATTTGGAATCATACATATTATAAAACCCAAATCTACTGTTGGTGATTGGGAATTAACATTACTAAAGAAAGAATTAGTGTGGCAGCTTAGACTAAATGCCATTTCCCCCCTGGGCTTAAAGAATATGTGTCCCTTAAACCTATATTCAAGGAGAAGGCAACTACTGTGTGTAAAGGAACAACTTGTGTAGTTGATGCATTGTTTGAACAATTTAAAATATCCATTATTTCAACTAGGCTAGTTTTCACTTTTTGGTTCGTGGACCCTTCTACAATGAAAAAATTAAAAAACATGTTTTTAATTCAGAATGTTTTTGTATAAATATTTAATGTTATACATATAAAATTTTAAGGTCTCGGTACCTTGAGGGTTAACAACTTGTTAAGCTGCTTAATTAATTGATGATGGAAGGTATTTAAAGCATGAAGTAATGGTAAATGGTTATCTCGTGAAGGCTTGCTGGTGAGACAAAAGCGCTTATAATTGTGTTTTATCTTATTTTATTATTATTAAAGTGTTGGTTTTCCCCTGCTAACATTGGATTGCCATTTTTTTATTTACTTTTTATTGCCATGATTCCTGTACACCGAAAGGCATAATCATGTGACAAGATTGTTGCATTGTGGCCTGTGTAAACATAACAATACTGTGGTAGCTGAGAAGCATTGAAAACATGAGCCAGAAGGCATTATAAAGAATTAAGTTTACATCATGCGGTAACACCCGTTGCGGTAACAACAGTTCAAAAAAAAAAAAAAAAGATATAGTCCAAGAAAAGAAGATAAAACTAGCACTGATCATTGAACGTGCTACATTCACTTATTACAGTGTCTTACATACAGAGAGCGACAACGTCATAAAATACCAGGATTTGTAGGCAGAAATGAGGGCAATGTGGAAGAGGCGTACCCAGACAGGTCCAATACTAGCAGGAGCAATGTGCGTCATAAAAACAAATTTAGTTATATTTAGATATGCTGCAGATACTTTTAACACCATATGAATTACAGGAGTAGTCAATTTTGGGCACATTGCAGGTGCTGTGAAGAGCACTTCTGGCGAACATGAAGGATTCAAACAATACAAATTTAATGAACTTTGCATTGCTTTTGATACAGTGGAGGCTTAATAGCTTGAAGACACCCAGTATTTGCATTGTTTATTTTAAAAGCTTTTTGGAACTGCTGAGGAAATTGTTTTCTCTTTCTCAAATCCTGTTAAGGCTACAAGCTACTAGCACCCACAAACTTCTAGTAGTTAGTTTCTTAAAGGAGTTTTTCATTGGAAAATAATTTAATTCTAATAGACTGACAGGACTATGACAATTTGCAAACGGCAATCAGAAAGGTGATGCCGGCCAATTATTGGTTATGTCTATGAGCTCTGGGCATGAGTAGATGTTATCATTTATTATTAGTTCTGGGGATTTTGTGAGGTTAGAATTACAATACTATAGGTTGTCAGAAAGTTAATTGTTATTTGAAGGCAGGATATATACATATACATGTATACAGAGAGAGAGGAATTCACTTTATAATCTCGAAATACTGAAATATCAAATTTCAGAATCTTGAGACTATAAAGCCGAAAACACACAAACCCGAAATTCAAAACTGTGAACTTCAACAAAACACTACACCACAATACAAACACAAATACACCTACCTCCCTACAGTACAACAAAGCAAAACAACACACATGAACACAACAAAAACACACACACCTACCCTTTCCTATAAGCAGGGGGGCAAGCACCCCACACCCCCGCTACTTATATATACCAACTCCGAGATCGCACTAAACACCGAAAGACAGAAAACCCACCACCACACATTCGACACCCCCCTTACACAAACACACATCACATACATACAAACACACATCAGATACATACAAACACCACCACTCTCAACACTGACACACACACACACACTCTTACCTACCTACCCTAACCAACACCTAAAACTCCCCAACACACACACAAACACACAAACCCTCCCAAAACCCTTAAAAAACATAACACTTACCTAACGTGCCATCAGTACCACAGGTTCGATATTCTGTAGTTTCGCACAACTGCAGATTTGACAATTTGGTCTCGAGATACTGAAATTCGACATTTCAGTATTTCGAGATTCCAAAGTGAACCCATATAGAGATAGATCATATATGCCTCAATACAAAAAGAAAATAATTAACAATTGGATTAGTTTGTGGTGTCATTTCAAGGGGATCCAGTACCTGACACCCTGGGAAGACATAATCGAAAGACCACAATGCTTTGCCACAATTGCATCTGTCTCCCTTGGGCTTCAGGTATCTGGCAAAGGCTCTTGCCTCCTTTATAGTGCCTTTTTTAGGCAATGCCATGAGGTCAAAACTACCAACACGAAAACTTTATCAAAACGCATATTAAAGGTCATGCTGCTAAATGCTAGAAGTCTAAACATGAAACTGCACTCATGGCAAGCATTCTTAACCCTGGAAGATGTTGACATTTGTGCAGTCACAGAAACCTGGCTCAAAGCTGCAGACATCACCCTAGCCATACCAACTTACTCATTCTACCATAAATTCACACCACAAACTGTGGGCAGCAAAGCAAAAGGAGGTGGAATTTCAATATACATATGAAAGACATACATACCTCTAGGCTGGTTAAACAGTATGACGCATAGGAGACACTCCAGATGCAGTTAACAATTGGCAAGACACCTATTCAAAACAGCTAGCTACAGGCTCCCAAATGTTGACTCAAGATGCCTATTCCACCTTTCTGGACTTCTTTGAATCAATCAGGATTCAAACCCTTTACCCTGATCCTGGGCTACTAACTATCCAACCAGAGACTAGAACTAATCATGCCAAAACCAAATGCGCAGAGATGCCTTCATTTTGTCAATGCAAATGCCTTGGACCAGCTAGTAGCAACACTCAAAAGAGGTGATAATATCTTGGACTTGGCAGTAACCAACATTAGTAACCATTGCAGCATCCCTACAGTGTCATCCTACATGGTAAAATCCGATCATAAAGCGGTCACTTTTGAAGTCACCATCTCCCCTGCCCCCCCCCCCCCCCTCATAAAAGCTAGGGTCAAATATAAAAACTTCTCCAAAGCTGATTACAACCTCCTGAGACAAGGTATAGACAGCTTCACAGCCCCCCTCCCCCTCCACAGGAACTGGCACAAATGGCCAAACCTTCACCAAAGTACTATACAAGCATTTATATAGCTGCATGGAATCAGGAATACTCAACAGGACAAAAATCCTCCTCCTCAAAGAAGAGTAAACCAGTCAAATACCTCTATAATAACAGAAAAAAAATTGCTGTACAGGACCAAGAAGGAGCAGGTGCCTAACTGGAAGCAACCTCTCCTTAACCTGAATAATCAAACAAGAACATTAGTGAAATATGCCAAAGCAAACTTCGACTCCAAAGTGGCTAAATCTACTAAAACACTTATAAGCCTTTCTTCACATATGTCCGCAATCTCAAAGGAAGCACTCAGATCTGCTCAGAACTGGTGGTCAAGGACACTATATACACAAACACCTTAGATATAGTCAACCTGCTGGCAGACAGGCTCACTGAAAACTTCACCCCTCTCTCCCCCCATCACATGCCCCCCTCCCCTTATCTCTAGTGAGCAAGTCATCACTGCCTCTCAAAGGCAAAAATTACACCCTCCATGAGACCTGATAACATCCCAGGCTGCATACTACATGAACGTGCAGCACTATTAGGCACCCTATTAAACCAAAGCCCAAGTACTGGGCTTCGTCCCAATCGAGTGGAGGACAGCCACCTTCATCCCTTTGCACAAACATGGAGCATCCACTGATAACAGAAATTATAGACCCATCAGCCTAACTAGCCTGCAAGGCCATGGAATGGATCATGGACCTCATTAACAAGGGCATTGGCAACCTGCAAACACTCAATCTCACACAGTTTACTTTCAGCAAGGAGAAGTTAAGCTTGTTAAATTTGGTCAACTTCTTTGAGACAGTCACCAAAGTCATGGATGATGGGAAGATGGTGCACACCACCTACCTTGACCTGGCCAAAGCATGCAATACTATTTCCCAATCTGATACAATGGATAAACGCTCTATACTAGTCATCAATCTATAGATTACCAGATGGGTAAGCAAACAGGCTCACTGACAGAAACCACCTAGTCAAAATAGGGGAAGCCATCTCAAGCAGTAGACCTGCAACGAGTGGTGTACCCCAGGGATCGGTCCTGGGGCTTCTGTTTGGTATATACTTTTCTGGACATGCAGGACAAAACCAGTGAGCACTGTCATCAAGCCCCCTAGTGATGTGGGCATCCTCCAAGAGGGTCTCACCCAAACAAATGACTGGTGCCAGAAACTTGGCATTAAGCTGAATGCCAAAAAAATGCATCTGCATTCCCTTTTATGACAGTGACATCCCCGCAAATTATCAAATTAATAAAGTCCTAAGAATGCAAAAAGTTGTGAAGGACTTGGGCACCCAAGTTGATAGCAAACTGACTTTTGACCACCATATTGCGTCCATTGTACGGAAAGCTTTCGTACATGGCCCACCTCATCAGGAAGGGTATCTCAGCCAGGGACAAGGAGGTCATAACATCGATGTATTCTTCCCTTATAAGACCCATTATTGAGCACAACTCCCCTTTCGGCATGTATCTCACAAAGCACATGCAGCAGCTGGAGATACCAAAGAGGTTCCTCGACAGAAAAATCCAGGGCCTTAAATATCTACCTTACACAGATAGGCTAAAAACCCTGTCCCTCTACTCATACAGACTCCTCAGAGGTGATCTCTGTCTGGCACACAAAGCAATCTCAGACCTCACCTTGATTGGGACTGCTGCATATCTGCAAGTCAAGCTCCACTCGAGTAACCTGCACATGTGAGCTCAACTGGTCTGGGACATCAAAAGGACTTGCTGGCAGGACCAATTTGTGTCCCAGATGTCAAGCAGAGTTGCTCTTGAACCCTTTTTAAGTGCAACCCAGATAACTGGATGGGGAAGTGAAAATACACCCCTGGGATTCCAACTGTGTACCTGTTGGACAGCGGCATCAGGTGCGGACTTGTCAGAACATGGGCTAATATCTTGGCTAGGCTTGTAAGGGCCTCAGGACCAATAGTCTAGTAACTTCATATGATCCTATATATACATACAAACATATCTATGTATGTATGTATGTATGTGTGTGTGTGAGTGTATACATATATATATATACATATACATACATATACATTTGTGTATATATACACGTGTGTGTGAGTGCATGAGTGCAAATAGATAGTTACCTAGATCTATATATATATATATATATATATATATATATATATATATATATATATATTCATTTGTGTGTGTGTATATATATATATATATATATATATATATTCATTTGTGTGTGTGTGTGTATATATATATATATATATATATATATTCATTTGTGTGTGTGTATATATTTATATATATATATATATATATATATATATATATTTATATATATATATATATATATATTACAGCTGGCTATAACCTTCTATAGCTAATTCTCACACAATCTCCCACACACTGTAAATATTGTAAATAGCTTTGACTAACTGTGTGATTTGTTAAAATGTATCTGCACGATATTTTTACACTATGGGCAATATTACTCACGCTTTGTATTATTTTATATGTATTTGCACTTGTGTTTTTATTTTTACTGAACTGCTATCTTTACTGTAATCTGTTTCATAGAGCTTTTCACCCTGGGTCTCCACAGAAAACGGGCTCTCTGGGCCCAGTGAACTTCCTCGGTAATCAAACTGGAAATAAACAAATATATATCTGGATTTATATATCATCATCATCTTCTTTTGGCTGTTCTCGTTCGGGGTCGCCACAGCGGATCACCTGTTTCCATTTCTTCCTGTCCTCTGCATCTTGCTCTGTCACACCAACCACCTGCATGTCCTCTCTCACCACATCCATAAACCTTATCTTAGGCCTTCCTCTTTTCCTGTTACCTGGTAGCTTCATCCTTCGCTCAGCATCCCTCCTCAGCACATGTCCAAACCAACGTAATCTTGCCTCTCTGGTTTTGTCTCCAAACCTTCCAACCTAGGCTGACCCTCTAATATACTTATTCCTAATCCTGTCCACCCTCGTCACACCCAGTGCAAATAGTACAGTTTTGTACCTACCATAAATGTAGATGTTCGAAGATCCACAATGCTGCAGTCCTTACATATGGGTAGTCCGCTGTCCTCGGTCGGCCCGAATACCAAAGTATTAGGCTGACGTCGGTCAAGGCGCTTAAAACTGACATCAGGACGTCAGGGAACAAAAGCGCATGACCGACGTCATATCCTCAGTCTTTTCTTGCCCCAGATGTCAGAAGGCCCTAAAAGGAAAGGCCAAAGCCAAGAAACAGCAAAAAACCAACCAACCACCCCTGCACTAACCATATTTACAATATTTACAATATTTACAACCCCAACCACACAACCACCTCTAACTACAGAGGGGAAGGAGAGGGGTTAATTGGACTGCAGCAATGTGGATCTTCGAACATCTACATTTATGGTAGGTACAAAACTGTACTATGTTCTTCATCTCACATTGCTGCAGTCCTTACATATGGGTAGAATCCCAAAGCAGAGGTAAGGGAGGATGGCAAAACTAAAAAGCATTAGGAGCTGCCAAAATGCCCTGTAAAATTGCAGTGGCAAATCCAGCCCTAGATTTAGAGTAAAGTGGAAGGTGGTAATGCTTAGAGAAAGTATGCACTGAACTCCAAGTAGCTGCCTCCAAAATATCTTTAGTAGCCTCCCCCCTTAAAAAAGCTGTAGAAGTGGCAGTAGCCCTAGTGGAATGAGGCCTAATCCCAGCTGGAATCTCCTTACCATGATGGGAATAACAGAAAGCAATACAAAAACCAATCCACTTAGAAATAGTTTGTTTTGAAACAGGTTTGCCCTGAGAACCCAAAGCAAATGAAACAAACAACTGCTGAGACTGCCTGAACCCCTTAGTTCTGCTCAAATAATATCGCAACTGTCTGTGTATATCCAAAGTGTGCAAAATCTTCTCCCCTTTATTTTGGGGGTTTGCATAAAAAGTAGGCAAATGAATAGTTTGGTTTAAAGCCACACTAGAAACCACTTTAGGCATAAAAGAAGGGTTAGTACGCAAAGACACCCTATCCTTGTGGAAAATTAAGAAAGGCTCAACCACCATAAGGGCCTGTAATTCAGAAACCCTTCTCGCAGAGGTAATGGCCAACAAAAAAGCAGTCTTCCATGATAAATATTTCAACCCGGCAGTTGCTGCAGGCTCAAAAGGTTGTAGAGTGAGTTTCTCCAACACAAAATTGAGATCCCAAGCAGGAGAAGGAGCTCTACGTGGGGGTCTTATATTCTTTGCCCCTCTAAGGAGTTGCTTAAACAAAGGATGAGAAAATAATGGTGGGTCACAGTCATAGTGAGCAGAAATTGCTGCAGCATGAACCTTTATAGAGGAGAAGGACAAACCTTTGTCCAATAACTCAGTAAGGTATTGAAGAGCAACACTTAAATTAGGTTTAGAAACATCAAAATCCTTTGCTGTGCTCCAAATTAAAAATCTCCTCCATTTATCTGCGTAAACTTTCCTTGTACTAGGCCTTCTGGCCTCCAAAATAACATTCAAAACTTGTTGTGGAAGCTGAGACCCTCCAGGGTTTAAAACAGAATATGCCAGGCTGTTAGATGTAGAGAGTGAAGTTTGACATTGAGTAAATGGCTGTTCTCCTGAGACAGCAGGTGTGGAATCGAAGGCAAAGGCCATGGAGGCTCCCGTACCAGACTTCTCAGTAATGGGTACCAGTGCTGTCGAGGCCAATCCGGAGCTATTAAAATCATGGTTGGCTTGTCCTGTCTGACCTTCAGGAGTACCTTTGGGAGGACAGGCAGTGGTGGAAAGGCATACATGTGAAGATTGCTCCAATTGAATGAGAGAGCATCCACTTTCCAAGCTGTGGGATGAAACCTTTTTGTGCAAAACTTTGTCAGCTGGTAATTTAGTGGAGAAGCGAACAGATCTATGTCTGGAGTTCCCCATAACACTGTCAATTTTTGAAATACATGAGGATCCAATTTCCACTCGTGGGGATCCATAATTTGTCTGCTCAACACATCTGCTAAGGAGTTCTGTGCTCCTGGCAGAAACCTTGCCTGAAGATGTAGCTGTAAACTGAGAGCAGTCTCCCACAAAATCATTGCTTGTCTGCATAGAGGATATGAATGTGTCCCCTTGCTTGTTGATGTACCACATGACAGTTGTGTTGTCTGTTTGAATCAACACCTGCCCTGGAAGAAGTAAATCCTTGAAAGCTATCAATGCAAATTGGACTGCTAACATCTCCTTCAAGTTGATATGTAAATGTTGAAGTCTGGCAGGCCACGTGTCTTGTACCCATTTTCCATTTAGATGAGCTCCCAAGCTTTGTCTGAGGCATCTGTCATTAGAATCTGACTCGCCTCTGGTCGGGTCACAGAGAGTCCCTTGTTTAGGTGACATTCCTGAGCCCACCACAAAAATTCCTTTTGAATGCAAGGTATTATCTGAATGACAGTGTCCAAATCTTGGCAGTGTTGTCCATACATTTTGAGATACCATTGTAGCTTCCTCATATGCAGTTTGGCATTGGGAAGTACCAGAATACAAGATGCCATGAACCCCAAGGCTTGAAGGACTGTCCTTGCAGTCAGCCTGGACTGACGAGACAACTGTTGGAAGTAAAGAAAGATTCTTTTGTTTGTCCGGGGTCAAAAAGGCCATCTGGGATGCTGTATTCAGCCTCACACCCAGAAAGCACATGTCCTGAGAGGGTACTAGACTGGACTTTATTTCGTTCACAGAATACCCTAGGCATCTTAACACTGCCATCACATACTGTAAATGATGAAGAAGTTCGTCCTTTCCTTGAGCCAGAATCAGGCAATCGTCCAAATAAGGATAGATTTGTATTCCTCTTAGCCTGAAGAAAGCTACCACTGGAGCCAGAACCTTTGTGAACACTCTGGGCGCAGTAGATAAGCCAAAGGGCAATGCAGAGAACTGATAATGAAAAGTCCCAGCCAGCAGATACTTCCTGCAACAGGGCCTGATAGGAACATGAAGGTAAGCCTCCTTGAGATCCAGAGTCACCATCCAGTGATCTTTGCCCAGTAGAGGTAAAAGCTGTTGTAACGTCAACATTTTGAACTTGGGAATGTCCAGATATGTGTTGAGGATAGATAAATCCAAAATTGGTCTCCACGTGTTCCCTTTCTTTGGTACTAGAAACAGGCGAGAATAAAATCCTAGGCCCACTTCTGGCAGAGGGACCGGTTGTATAGCTCCTATTTGAAGTAGTAGAAATCTGTTTGTGAGCCTCTAGTCTTTGCTGAGGAGGAGCGTCTGGCATGCCTTTGAAAGGAGGTAAGGTATGGAAATAAAACTTGTAACCTTGGTGTATGATATCCAATACCCATTTGTCTTGGGTAATTAAAATCCAATTTTCTTTGAAGAGTGCCAACCGTCCTCCCAAAGGTGCTGCCAGGCATGAAGGATCTGGCAGCTGAAAAGTAGGTCATTGGGCCTGTTTACGAAAGGACTGGCCCCTGCCCTCACTCGAAGACTGTGCAGGTGAACTCCATGTTCTAGGTCTGAAGGAACTCTGAGCTCTGCCCCTACCACGTCTAGATCTACCCCTAGACTGAGAATCAGAAGAAGGATACGTCCACCCCTTAGCAGGCCAATTTCTACTTAACTTTGGAGGCTGAACTTGCAAAAAATCTTTAACAGTCTGCATAGACTTAGCCTTGTCTTCCAATTTCTTCAAGACTGACTCCACAGGTGGACCAAACAACACTTCAGACTGCAAAGGAGCATCCAAAATCCTTGTCTTAACATGGTCAGATAAATTCTGATCCTTAAGCCAGGCGTGCCTGCGAAGAACTGAACCAGTGGCAGCCACCCTAGAAGAGGCCTGCAAAGCATCAAAACCACACTGCAAAGAATGTTTACCCACCTGTTCAGAGACATGCACCAAATCTTGTAATTCTTTACAGTCAATGCCTTCTGCCAGAGCATCCACCTTAGATTTCAATTGCGAAAGAAGAAAATTTTGATATTTCAACATATGAAACTGGCAATTCAAAGCCCTCATAGCTAAGGTAGAAGATGTATAGACCTTCTTTCCCCATCTATCCAAAGCTCTGGCCTCTTTATCTAGAGGAACCGGATTCTTAACAGAGGCCTTGACACCCTTAGGTCCCTGACTAACAGTTTCTGGGTCCGCCCTAGGACTCTTATAGAGATATTTATGAGCCTCAGGCACCCTGTAATACCTATCCGGTTTAACAGGCGCAGGGGGCAGAGAATCAGGATTAAGTGAAGCCTCTGAAAATACATCTTGCACAACATCCAGAACAGGGGGTATAGCTAAGGGCCTATGCTGAGGTAAAAACAAAAATTCCCTAAGCCTTTTCCGTGAATCAGAGAAGTCCTGACCTTCCCACTTAAAATGTTCCCTCATAGAATGAAGTGTCTCTGAAAAAGAAAAATCCTCTGGAGGAGAAGCAGAAGGAGTGGAATCTTCTGCATCAGAATCAGAATAAGGAGTGTACTCCTGCAAGTCTTCAGCCGAAGACTCTGAATCATCGAAGCCTGTTCAAAACCTTCCAACTCTGGCTCCACCCTAGGCCTCTTATCAGGAGGGGGCATAGAACCTCTAATCAGAGTAATCAAATCTTCTGCCATTTTAAGCATGTGCTTCTTAGGCACAGACCCTGCTGAACTAGGACTGACACCAGCAGAAGCTAAACCTGGCCTGCCTCTGGAAGAAGCCTTGGAAACAGAAGGAGGGCCTAACCCCCCTGGGAAGGGAGGGAGTACAGAAACCTGAGAAGCCCCTTCAGCCTGACCTGCCTCTTGAGAGGCCACATCCTGCAAAATTAAAGTCTCCCCCTGAGACTCCAGAGAAGCCTCCATCGGAACCACCGGTTCCACTGAAACCTCTAAAGAACCGGCGTCCGGAACAGACGACTCATCATGCCTGGGTTTAACCGCTTTGTCTTTGCGCTTCTTCGTGGAAGCGGGCGTCGGAGTATCCAACGGCATATTATAATTGCACCGCTTACCGAAGACCAGCCTAGCACAATCTAACCTTCGGCAATAGTGCGCTTATTAAACCTAGCACAAAAGCGACACCCGACTACGTCGTGCTCAGGCCCCAAACAAGGAATGCACAAAGAATGGTAATCCCTATGCGGTATCTGTTTCCCACAAGAAATACAATTATTCACTTTTTCTGACATCCGGTAATACACTGAGGCAAGAAAAAACCAAAATATTCCCCAACAGGGTACTTAGCCAACTTGGATACAGTCTGAAACTCCGAACTCGAAAAATTTCAGAACGCCGAACGGCACTTGCAACGCTGCTTCTGCGTCTGACCATGCGGCAAAAAAGACTGAGGATATGACGTCGGTCATGCGCTTTTGTTCCCTGACGTCCTGATGTCAGTTTTAAGCGCCTTGACCGACGTCAGCCTAATACTTTGGTATTCGGGCCGACCGAGGACAGCGGACTACCCATATGTAAGGACTGCAGCAATGTGAGATGAAGAACATCTTAACATCTTTAACTCTGCCACATCCAGCTTAAACCCCTGCCTTTTTGTCAATGCCACTGTCTCCAACCCATATAACATAGCTGGTCTCACTACCCTCTTGTAGACCTTCCCCTTTCACTCTTGTCTGTCACAAATCACTCCTGACACTCTTCTCCACCCACTCCATCCTGCCTGTACTCTCTTCTTCACCTCTCTTCCACACTAACTGTTATTCTGAACTATTGACCCCAAGTATTTAAACTCATCCACCTTTGCCACCTCTACTCCTTGCATCCTCACCATTCTTCTATCCTCCCTCTCATTGACAAACATATATTTTGTCTTAGTCCTGCTGACCTTCATTCCTCTTCTCTCGAGAGCATATCTCCATCTCTCCAGGGTCTCCTCCACCTGTTCCCGACTGACTACAGATCACAATGTCATCTGCAAACATCATAGTCCATGGGGACTCCTGTCTGAGCTTGTCTGTCAACCTGTCCATCACCATTGCAAATAAGAAATGGCTCAGAGCTGATCCTTGATGTAACCCCACCTCCACCTTAAACGCATCCGTCACTCCCACCACAGACCTCACAGCTGTCACACTACCCTCATACATATCCTGTACCACTCTTACATACTTCTCTGACACTTCTGACTTCCTCATACAATACCACAACTCCTCTCTAGGCACCCTGTCATATGCTTTCTCTAAGTCTAAAAAAACGCAATGCAACTCCTTCTGACATTCTCTGTACTTCTCCATCAACACTCTCGCATCTGTAGTGCTCTTTCCCGGCATGAAACCATACTGCTGATCACTAATCATCACGTCCCTTCTTAACCTAGCTTCCACTACTCTTTCCCATAACTTCATGCTGTGACTGATCAATTTAATCCCTTTGTAGTTACTACAGCTCTGCACATCACCCTTAATCTTAAAAATCGGTACCACAACACTTTTTCTTGATTCCTCAGGCATCCTCTCACTTTCTAAGATTTCATTAAACAATCTGGTTAAAAACTCCACTGCCATTTCACCTAACCACCTCCATGCTTCCACAGGTATGTCATCTGGGTAACAGCCTTTCCATTCTTCATTCTCTTTATAGCTATCCTTACTTCCTCCTTGCTAATCCATTGTACTTCATGATTCACTATCCCTACAT
The DNA here is from genome assembly GCF_019279795.1 of Protopterus annectens. Classification (NCBI taxonomy): domain Eukaryota; kingdom Metazoa; phylum Chordata; order Ceratodontiformes; family Protopteridae; genus Protopterus; species Protopterus annectens. The sequence continues at coordinate 176,927,372 of NC_056748.1, forward strand.
CATCCAACCTTCTCTCCCTCTCATTCTCTTCCTTCATCAACCCCTCAAAGTACTCTTTCCATCTCCTCAACATACTCTCCTTGCTTGTGAGTATGTTTCCCCTCATTATCCTTCATCACCTTTACCTGCTGCACATCTTTCCTAGCTCGGTCCCTCTGTCTAGCCAATCAGTACAGGTCCTTTTCTCCCTCCTTAGTGTCGAACCTTTCATACAAGTCTTCATATGCCTTATCCCGCCACCTCTCTCTTTGCCATGCACCTCATCTCCTTATACTCCTGTCTACGTTCTTTATCTCTCTGACAATCCCACTTCTTCTTTGCCAACCTCTTTCTCTGTATACTCTTCTGTACTTCCTCATTCCACCACCAAGTCTCCTTCCTCTGTCCCGATGTGATACCAACCACCTTTCTAGCCATCTCCCTTACTAGCTCTGCTGTAATTACCCAGCTATTTGGTAACTCTTCACTGCCACGCAGTGCCTGTCTTAACTCATCCTTGAACTCCACCTCACAATTACCCTTTTTCACTTTCCACCATTTGATCCTTGGTGCTGCCCTCACACTCCTCCTTATCTTCTTGATCACCAACGTCATCCTACAAACCACCATCCTATGCTGCCTAACTGCACTTTCTCTGGTCACCACTTTACAGTCTCCAATCTCCTTCAAACTGGCCCTCCTACATAAGATATAATCCACCTGTGTGCATCTTCCTCCACTCTTGTATGTCACCCTATACTCCTCCCTCTTGTTAAAATACGTACTCACCACAGCCATGTCCATCCTTTTCGCAAAATCCACTACCATCTGACCGTCTGCATTCCTTTGTTTAACACCATACCTACCCATCACTTCCTCATCCCCTCTGTTCCTTTCACCAACATGCCCATTGAAATCTGCTCCAATCACCACTCTCTCACCCTTGGGTACAGTCATCACCACTTCATCCAATTCACTCCAAAATTTTTCTTTCTCATCCATTGCACACCCAACTTGTGGAGCATATGCACTAACAACATTCATTATTACACCATCAATTTCCAGCTTCATAAACATCACTCTATCCGACACTCTTTTCAGCTCCAAAACACTCTTCGCATACTGTTCCTTCAGAATAACTCCTACGCACATTTCTCCTCCCATCCACACCATGATAAAACAATTTGAACTCACCTCCGATACACCTAGCCTTACTCCCCTTCCATCTGGTCTCTTGCACACACAATATACCAACCTTCCTTCTGTCCATCATATCAGCTAGCTCTCTCCCTATACCAGTCATACTGCCAACATTCAAAGTTCCGACCCTCACTACCACAGTTCTAGCCTTTTTCCTCTCTTCCTGCCTTCGGCCATGCCTTCTGCCTCTTCTCCTCCTTCGGCCAACAGTAGCCCAATTTCCGCCAGCACCCTGTTGGCCAACAGTACTGGTGGCGGTCTTCATTAACCCGGGCCTCGACCAATCCAGTATGGAAATATTTACTGGTGACTGCATGAAATGATTTGGCGAAGGTTTACGCTGGATACCCTTCCTGATGCAACCCTCCCCATTTATCCGGGCTTGGGACCGGTACAAAGAAATGCACTGGCTTGTGCATCCCCATATACACACACACACACACACACACACACAGGTAGGTATATACATACATATACATGTGTATAACACCCAAAATTCTTATACATCGGTTTATATACGTATGTAGTTATAATGTACCTATATGGTGATATGCTGTTTGGTGTTAAGTAAGAGTTGTGCATACCTTTCAAATGTCCCTGGATTTGCATTATGTGCATTATTTGCTATCAAATATTTGTCATGTCTCTCATACATTTTCTTAAGCACCTTTATTGAATTATCAATTAGGACACAGGCACATTTACATTTATACAAAAGTAATCAAACTGTATTAACAAATCATCATTAAACATTATACTTCACATATATCACTATATATCATATAACTTGAGCAACATTGCATAAATTATTCAATTCCTGCACCTTTCTTAAACAAGAAACACCTTCATTAAACCATCACTTACAACATAAGCAATCATACATTTATATAAATGAAAACAAACCACAAATACACAATCCTAACTGCAAGCCTTTTACATCACAAACCATACTGACATTTTTATAGATTCTATATGAAAACAGTACAGTTGTGTACACTTACCATAAATGTAGATGTTCGAGTGTATTCACTGTTGCAGTCATTACTTTTGGGTTATCCTGCTGGCAGGTGCCCTCAGCCGGCCTGAATTCCAAAGTCTTGGTCTGGCGTTGGTTGCTGTCACCTCTTCCCTGACGTCAGGGCGTCAGGGGTATAAAAGATGCAGCTGACGCCATTTTCTTCAGTTTTTCTTGCCGCAGATGTCAGGTGCCCCAAAAGGGTAGGCTAAAAATAAGTAAATAAAACATACATGCACCAAAATATATTTTACCTTCATCTACAAGCAAATACACCACATAGGTTGTATAGATTAGAGAGGTAAAGATAAGTTCCAGCAAAAATAAGGGGGATGGCGGGTGGGTAATCTGGACTGCAACAGTGATTACACTTGAACATCTACATTTATGTTAAGTGTACACAACTGTACTATGTTCTTCGTGTTTCACTGTTGCAGTCATTACTTTTGGGTAGAGACCCAAAGCTATGGTTGGGAGGCTGGAGCTAAAGAGTATTAGGAGCGGCTATGAGGCCCTGCAGAACTGCAGTGGCAAAGCCTGCCCTGAATTTAGAGTAGAGTGGCAGATGATAGTGCTTTGTAAAGGTGTGCACTGAACTCCAGGTAGCAGCCTCTAAAATGTCTTTGGTTGGTACTCCCCTGAGAAAGGCTGCTGAAGTGGCTGCTGCTCTGGTTGAATGTGGCCTAATGCCCTTAGGCACTGGCTTGCCATGTTGTGAATAGCAGAAACGAATGCAATGGCCTATCCACTTTGAAACAGTCTGCTTTGAGATGGCCTTTCCGTGTGATCCTGCAGCATATGCCACTAGCAATTGCTCTTTATGAAAATTTTGGTTCTGTCCAAGTAGAATTGAAGCTGTCTGTGTATGTCCAAAGAATGTAGAATTCTCTCCCCCTTGTTCTGTGGATTTGGATAAAAAGTTGGCAGATGAATAGTTTGGTTAAGTGCCACACTGGACACCACCTTAGGCATAAACGTCGGGTTTGTCCTCAGAGAAACCCTGTCTGGATAAAAAATGATAAAAGGTTCCACAGCCATGAGTGCCTGTAGCTCTGAAACTCATCTTGCAGAAGTTATTGCTAGGAGCAGAGCTGTTTTCCAAGATAAAAACTTTATATCAGCAGTAGTAGCTGGCTCAAAAGGAGGCAGGGTGAGTTTTTCCAAGACATAGTTGAGGTCCCATGCAGGTATTGGTGATCTCCTTGGAGGCTTTAAGTTTTTTGCTCCTCTGAGGTACTGCCTTAACAAAGGTTGAGAAAAGATTTTAATGAGCCGAAATGGCATAGGCATGAATTTTAATTGATGAAAAGGAAAGGCCTTTGTCCAGCATCTCAGTTAAGTATTGCAAAATCTTAGGGATATTTGGTACAGCTGTGTCAATTCCTTGTGCCTGATTCCAAGCACGGAATCTCTTCCATTTTCCAGCATAAGATTTTCTAGTACTAGGCCTTCTGGCTTTCAAAATGACATCCATCACAGCTTTAGTGAGAGGTGTGTTTTGTATGACTACATTATCCGCCATGCTGCCAGTTTTAATGTCCTGAGTTGGCTGTGCAGGATCTGATTGTTTTGTTGGGACAGTAGATGAGGTATTTGAGGTAAGGTCCAAGCTGGGCATTGAGACAAGTCCCTTAGGATTGGATACCAGTACTGGTGGGGCCAGTCTGGGGCAATCAGTATCATCTTTGGCTTCTCTTGTCTAACCTTTAGGAGTACCTTGGGGAGGAGAGGCAGTGGAGGAAAGGCATATACTGCTAGGTTTTTCCAGCTGAAAGATAGCGCGTCCACTTTCCATGCTTGTCTGTCATAAGTCCTTGTGCAGAATCTTTTTAGTTGGTAGTTGAGGAGAGGCAAATAGATCTATATCCGGGCATCCCCATTTCCTTATTATCATGCTGAAGACTTGTGGATCCAATTGCCAATCGTGGGGATCCATGAGGTTTCTGCTTAGTTCGTCTGCCAGAGCATTTTTCTTTCCTGGCAGGAATTGTGCCTGCAGATGTACTTGGTAAGTCAATGCTGTGTCCCACAAAGTCATGGCTAGTCTGCAACGGGGGTAAGAATGAGTGCCTCCATGTTTGTTTATATACCACATGACCGTGGTTGTTGTCTGTCTTTATCAGTAGTTGTCCCAGATGAAATGGGTCCTTGAAGGCTGTCAGGGCATTCTTAACAGCTAGCATCTCTTTTTGATTGATATGTAGATGCATTTGGTTTGAGGACCATGTGCCTTGAATACATCTTCCTGCCATGTGGGCCCCCCAGGCATAATCTGATGCATCCGTTGTTAATATTTGCCTGGCTGGGGGTAAAGTGAATGGTTGTCCCTTGTTCTGGTGACAAGCCTTCGCCCACCATCGAAACTCCTGTTGCAGGCAGGGAATGAGAGTAATCCTTGTTTCCAGGCTGTGGCAATGTTGAGTCTAAACACTTTTTAGGTACCACTGAAGTTTCCTCATATGCAGTCTTGCATATGGAATTAGTAGAATGCAGGATGCCATGAAACCCAAAGTCTGCAGTATTTTTCTTGCAGATAACTGGGCCTTTGTTGCCAACATTTTAAAATAGGTAGTCAGTTGCCTTTGTCTGGCGTGAGATAAGCCATCTGGGTAGTTGTATTTAAGCTTGCACCCAGGAATATTATCTCTTGAGAGAGTACTAGTTTTGATTTCTTTTTGCTGACTGTGTACCCTAGGCATGTTAAAAGTCTCTTTACAAACGCCAGATGCTGTAGTAGAATGTCCTTGTTCTCTGCTTGAATGAGGCAGTCCAAGTAAGGATATATTTGTATTCCTCTTTGTCTGCAGAATGCAATTACTGGTGCCAGGTGCTTTGTAAAGACCCTGGGCGCAGTAGATAAACCAAAGGGCAGTGTAGAGAATTGGTAATGCATTGAGCCAGCCTTGAATCGGAGGTATCTTCTGCATGTTTGTCTGATTGGGACATGCAGGTATGCCTCTTTTAGGTCTAAAGTCACAAGCCAAGCCTTCTTTTCCAGCATGGGTAGAAGCTGCTGTAAAGTCAACATTTTGAATTCTGGTATATCCAGGTATGTGTTTAGAATAGATAGGTCCACTACTGGTCTCCAGGTCTTGTCCTTTCTTGGTACCAAGAAAAGTCTTGAGTAAAATCTTTGTCCCTGCTCTTGCTCTGGTACTTGTTAAATTGCCCCCATGTCCATGAGGAATGAGACTTATTTTTGTGCCTCTGCCTATTGATTTTTTGGTAGGTCTGGCCAACCGTTTGCCCTTGGCAGGGTATGGAAGTGAAATTTGTAGTCTTGTGACACCATGCCTAGGACCCATTTGTCCTGGGTTATAATGTGCCAATTTTGAGAAAAAAGTGCTAGTCCCCCCCCCCCCCCAAGGGCGCTGCCAGAAGATAAGTGCTTGGCGCAGGCAAGGGAAAGTCATTGGGACCGTTTCCTGTATGGCTGTGATGTGTCTTCTCCACTTTTGGAGGTAGAAGCACCCTACTGTTTAGCCCTGTATGAACCTTGGGGCTGGGATCTGCCTCTAGGTCGTCTGGATCTGCCCCTTTGTGGCCTGTCTGACACTGGAAAGGACCAATTCTTTGTAGGCCAGTGTCTGCTAAATCTTGGAGGCTGTACCTGTAAGAAATCCTTGACCATTTGCATAGATTTAGATTTGTCCTCCATTTTCTTTAACACCTCTTCTGCCTTAACACCAAACAAGGTATCATGATGTAAAGGAGCATTGCAAGTTTTCCCAAAAAGAGTGGTCCTCAGGAGGAGAGGCTGAAGGGATAGATTCTTCAGCATCAGAATCCTCATAGGGACGAAGGGAGTATTCCCTGATCAGAAGAGGTATCAGATGAAACGGAAACCTGATCTGAAGATTCATAGTCTGTCTCTTGCCTAGGCCTCTTATCAGGAGGGGGATGGGAACCCCTGATCAAAGTAAGTCTTCGGCCATTTTGAGCATTTGCTTTTTGGGCATGGAGGCCTGTCCATGATGATGATGTACTTGTTTCTCTGTCTTTAAAGGTGCTTTATTCTTTGCCTTTGAAGCCAAAGTCGTTTTAATGTATAATTGCGTAGGTCTGAATACACCCTCAGAAGCCGATGCCTGCTCAGCGGCTCCAGACCCATCTGAGGGGATAGTCTCAGACGGTCCAATACCTTGAGTTTCCAGCGGCCTACTCGGCTCCAAGTGGGAGTCGGAAGCGGCCTGTGGCTCTAAAGTAGCGGACGTCAGGGGCGGCGAAAGCGCCTCACTGAGAACCAGCGACTGGCTTAGAAGAAGCCTCGTCGGTTTTGGACCTCGGTTGCCTGTCTTTTTCGTTTTCTGTGTGTTTCTTGTGAATTCCGGTAGTCGGATAACTATCCGAAAACATTGTATAATTAAATCTTCGGCCAAAATAACGAAAAGCAAAATCATACCAACGCTTAATAGTGCGTTGGTTAAATCTAGCACAAAACCGACAACTAGCAACATCGTGGTCAGGGCCTAGGCAAGGAATACAGTAAGAATTAAAGTCCTTATGAGGTATTTGCTTCCCACAAGAAATACAATTATTAACTTTTTCTGACATCGGTCTGGAGCAAGAAAAAAGTTTCCCCAACGGGGTACTTAGCTTTTAATGAAGACTTTGGATCTGAAATTCAAACACGAAAATCTCAGGAGTAGGCCGACCGGCACTTGCGAACTGCTTCTGCTTCGGCACTGCGCGGCAAGAAAGACTGAAGAAAATGGCGTTGGCTGCATCTTTTATACCCCTGACGTCAGGGAAGAGGCGACAGCAACCGATGCCGAACCAAGACTTTGGAATTCAGGCCGGCTGAGGGAACCTGCCAGCAGGATAACCCAAAAGTAATGACTGCAACAGTGAAACACGAAGAACATCTGATGTTTATAATCCTATCAGTAATGCCACACATTAGACTTTCATACTTACTGTTGGTAAGACTGATGCTGATATAACACTCTTGTTAACTTAACTAAGTGAATGAGAGTAACATAGGATAGCCTTTGTTGGCCATGATACACCTGGTTCATTTCCCCCTTTGGTGAAACCTATGCATGGGATAAAGCATTTAGGAGCAGCCACTGTCCATTAGTAGTAGATGGTGCAGTCTGGGGGTACATTTTCTATTACCCATCTATATATCAAAGTTCTGCTTGAATATGGACAGGATTGAGCTTTGCTTTATGTGAATGGGGAGTCTGTTCCAAAGCAGTGGTATCCTCTTGAGATACAAACTGTTCTGCTGATGTTACAGAAGAGGTTTAGATCACTGGACCAAGTATTTCTGATGCCATTTGACTTGTTGATGTGCAGTAGGACCATAAATACTGGGTTGGAGGATGCGCTGTATGCCAGATGCAGGACACCTCTTAGCAGTCTGCCAAAAGTGGCATCTGTAAGACTGTCATATTCCATGCGTTTGTAAATGACTTGAGACCTAACTGCTTGGACTACATGAAGAGACACATGATGCATCTCTTTGGAGTATGTATCCCAGACCAGTATGAGCCTAGCATTGAGTAGCATTATACCTTATGCATGGATGATGTCGCAATATGTACAGAAAAAGAGACTAACAATTGGCTTAGTTGTTGGAATCACTACAAGGGGGGGGAAGTGTTAACACTTTTCTGCAAGGGAGGACATATTTTCTTATTTTTGATCTTTGCACCACTGAATATTTTCCTGGGTTGATGTACAAATTATCACTGATCTTCAGAATCAGATTTTTCACTGGCTAGAACTTCAAAAAAATATTAGTGTCAGTCCCTTCTCCTGACATCTTTTCCTGCATGCAGTCTCTCTCATCTTTTTTCCCGTCCATATTTTTTCTTCTTCTACAGTTTCTGCTTCAGCTAGTTCACTCTCTCCCATGTCTTTTTGTCCTTCCTTATGCATTTTTTCATCCCTTTACCCTTCTTTTTCACTTTTGCTGTTTGCTGTATCCAAAAGTGTCCCTTTTTAAAACATGTATTCAACCACATACCTTCTTTCTGTATGCCCTTTATCCCAAATCTGTTTATACTGTATCTTATCACAATCAATTAAATGAGATGCTGGATGACTGGCTCTGGTGATCAATTCTTGACTATGCAGAATAGATAAATAGACCAGCTGACTGAAGGAGGAATGACAGTTTACAGGCAGTTTACAAAAAAAAAAAAAGATTATACAGTTAAGGTCATTTATAGCTCATGGTACCAGGGAGCTCAATAATACTAAGATTACAGAGAAAGATAATAAAATTTACAGCAATGCAAACATATACTGGGTAATAAATCTAGAACTTTAAATGTACTTAAATTCTGCAGGCTCTGTAATGCGTCTCTTGATCACTTGACAAAATGTTTGAAACTATCCTTAGTAGCTATTGGTTAAAATATATAATTTGGTAAATGGATTTTAGTCTCCTTAAGATTAATTAAGCAGAGGTATACATTTGTGGTCATTCACACTCGTACCATTTGAAACAAATCATAAGCAAACTAGGAAGGTTTGATGACATTTAAGATGCGAACCTACCATAATGTGCATCAGCACTGTAGCAAGGGCATAGTGAAAGGGGCAATCAGACTGAGCACTGTCTTAAGGACACAATTCAATAATGTAAAACTAAAAAATTATTTATTTATTTATTTATTTTACATGTGTTGACCGGGCTAGTCTAACTGGATATTTGTCCATTTTCAGTAGAGGCCCGGGGAGAAAAGCTCCAGCATGAACAGTAAAAAAAAGTTAACATATAAGAAAGACATGTATGAAAACAGTACAGTGGTAGCATTGGTTAAAAGAAATAATATAGTAATAAAATTATAGGATAGACATTATGCTAAAAGTTAAACTAAGTAAAACAAAACAGGTATTGCACAACAGAGTAAAGTATTTATAATTTATCCTCTTACTATGAAAAAAAGTAACAAGATTTAGAGGCCTAAGTTAGGGGAGTGGGGAAAGGGGTAAGAGTAGGAGGGGAAAAGATTTTAGTCTGGGTTAGCACAAGGACAAAGCCACTGAGTTTTAAGATGTTCTTTAATATGTTTTTTAAATAGAGAAGTAGAAGCTAGGTTAGAAAGTTCAGGAGGGAGCTGATTCCAGTTTTTACCTATAGTGTTTGAGAACAGTGAGTCGCCAGCTTTGTTGTTCGATTTAATCAAGGAGACCAGGAGTTTATTAGCAGAACGTAGTGTAGCTAGATTTTTATAAGGTGAAATCAGATTAGTGAGGATAGGGGTATCATTGGGGTGGTATAGGACCTTTTGAGTGATAAGTAACTGTTGACAGAGTATGTGGTTATGCAATTCTAGCCATCCTAGTTGTTTGAGGTTAAGACAGTGGTGAGTTTTGAAGGGAGTACATGTAATGAATCTAGCTATGCTATTGTAACAGGTAGAAAGTTTGCTCATGTTGTTTTTTGATAGTTTAGTATATATAGCAGAGGCATAGAAAAGGGTAGAGATGAGGTGGGTCTGGGCAATGGTTTTCCTGGCTGAGGGGGTAAGGAAGGGTTTAATTCTATAGAGAGTACCAAGTTTTTTGTTAACAGAATTTATGGTGGCGTTAATATGGTCATCATAATTAAGACGATTGTCAATTGTAACACCTAGTAGATGGGTGGTAGTATCTGGGGTTATGTTGGTAGCATTGTTAGAGGTTATGGTGAAGAATGGTGTGGATGATTTATGAGTTGGAGTAAAGAGTAGTAGTTTTGTTTTTTTGGGATTAAGGAGGAGGCAATGTTGCATAAACCATTTTTCAACATTTTGGAAAACAGTTTGGGTGAGGGACTGGAGGGAGGCTACGTGTTTAGCAGTACAGATTAAGGTTGAGTCATCTGCATATTGAATGCAGGTGGCTTGAGGTATGTTCAAGTGTAGGTCATTAATAAATAAGGAAAAAAGAAGGGGACCTAAGATTGAGCCTTGCGGGACTCCAATATTTACTGGGAGTAATGAAGACAGATAGTTATCCCAAAGCACTGCTTGCTGCCTGTTTTGAAGATAACACCTAAACCATTGTAATGCTTGTGGATCAAGAGAATGGTACTTTAGTTTGTCTAGAAGTAAATTATGGTTAACCATATCAAAGGCTTTTGACAGGTCTATAAATAGTGCAGAGGAAAAGGAGTTATTGCTACGATTTTTATTTATAGAGTCAGTGAAGGATAGAAGGGCAGTTGTGCTGTGGAATGGTCTGAAGCCATGTTGACTGTTGGCTAATAAGTTATTTTGTAGTAGGTGGTTGAGTAGTTGTTTGTGAATACATTTTTCCATTATCTTAGCTAATGGGGAGAGTAAGGCAATAGGGCGAAAGTTAGAAAGCTCAATAGAAGATCCACCTTTATGTAGAGGGATTATGTGAGATACTTTCCATATGGTAGGGATTTTGCCTTCAGAGATAGTCCTGTTAATAAGTATAGATATGGGGTAGTCTATAGCATTTGCAGCAATTGGTAGGTATTCAGATGGGAGTCGGTCGGCAGATGGGGTGCAAGGTTTCAGTTTCTTAAGTAGCTTATGGATAAGAGATGTAGGAACAGGTTGTATATGAAAGGTATGAGATGAAGTTTTGGAGGTATTTGGTGGGGAAGCAGTAGATGGAGGTAAAGAATTGGCTAGGGTTTGAATGGCTTCTGTAAAATATTTATTAAAGGTATCAGGGATCTGGTTGGAATTATTGTGGTTGAAGCCTAATGGGGCAGGAGTAGTCGAATGTCCTGGTTGAAGAAGTTTGTTTATCCCTGACCAGAATTTTTGTGGAGTTTGTTGACTGGTTTGTTGGAGGTGAAGATAGAAGTCTTTTTTGTCTCTAAGAGTATCTTTCTTGGTGGCATTTCTTAACTGTTTAAAGAGGAGGTGATCAGATGGACATTTGGTAGCTCTCCATTTAGCCCATATTTTGCTTCTAAGGATCATTTTTTGCTTAGTTTGTTTTGTTAGCCATGGGGCAGATTTGGTTCTTATCCTAGTAGAGCGATAAGGTGTGTGATACTCTAGGATTTGAAGAAAATTAGTGTTGAAGTAGGTCACAGCCTCATCAAGTTCAAGATGGGTCAGTGGTGACCAGTCACATGCTTGCAATTCATTCAGGAAACTATCAGGATTAAAGAATTTTTTTGAGCGGGAAGTTTTGAGTTTATGAGTAGTTGGGATATGAGATCTTTGTCTAGTAATGTAAGCAAGCATATGGTCACTAATGTTATCAGGAAGGGTTCCTGGAGTATAATTGCTAGGGTGGTTATTAATAAGGATCCAGTCAAGAGTAGATTCTTTCCTGTTAGGTTTGTGGATTCTAGTCGGAGTGGATATTAATTGAGAGAATCCATAGAGATTTATGTGGTTAGTAGGGTTCTGGGAAGTACAGGTTAATCGGTCTATGTTGAAGTCACCAAGTACAATGGTTTCCTGGGGTAGTTCGTTAGAGAGGAAATTAAGTAAGTTTTCAAGAGTATTAGTATGGTTTCCAGGGGGAAGATACATACAAATTAGGTAGATAGATTTGGTGTTGTTAATTTGGAGTTTAGCAGACAATATTTCAGATTTGGTGTCTAGTGATGGAAGCTCATTATAGAGGGTAACTTGGAGATTAGATTTATAGATAATGGCTATACCCCCGCCTTTTTTGGTTTTGCGGTCACATCTAAGTATGTTATAGTCAGGAGGGGTAATTTCCTGGTCTTGAGTAGAAGGTTTTAGCCAGGTTTCTGTAAGACACAGAATATCAAATGAGTGCAAGTCCAGGAGTGCATGCAGGTGGTGTATTTTCTTGTTTATACTTCTAATATTAAGGTGAGCTATCAGTAGGGAGTTAGGTGCTTTAGTTAATGAAGAAGGTTTAGGTAAAGGTACATTATCATGGTTATTCTTATTGTTAGTATTGGGACCAGGGTTTGGATGAATATCCCCGTGTAGGAAGAGGTAATGCTGGGGATAGTGTAGGAATTTATGGATCTTAAGAGAGTTATTCAAATTCTTTTTGATTGTGCAGTATGTCATATGGGTTGTTCTGTGATATTTTGGTAGTATACAGTTAGTGGTACAGGTTATGTTACTATGGCTGAGGGTATGGATAAAAGAAGAAGGTAAAGTTTGTTGAAGATGAAGGTTTTGTTCATGTAGAGTAAGATTTTCAAAGAAGGTGATTGAGTAAGGTATGGTCAGAGAGGCTATAGTAGTAGTTAAGAGTAGGATGTATGTGAAAATAGTTTTGTGGGTTGGAGACATGGTAGTGAGTAGATATCAGATGAGAGTAGCTTGTGTGAGTAGGTGTGGTAGAAGGAATAAATGAGGATGCTCCAAGTGATTAAGTAGGGTTTTGAAAAAAGAAAAGCAAAAGGAAATTAATGGAGGTTGAATAGGAGGTAGATACTAGAAGTAGTTAGTACAGAGTATGGTTAGGATAGGTAATGGAGTAGTTAAAATGAGAGGTAATTGGAACTAGGTGGTAATGAAAGAGTTAGGTGAGTGGCCTAGTGATGTGGTGTTTTGTGATAGGTTGAGAAAAATAAGGGGAGTGTTTAGTGAGGTATAAGTCTAGGGGAGTGGCCTAGTGATGAGGAGCTTTGTGATAGGTTGAGAAAAATAAGGGGAGTGTTTAGTGAGGTATAAGTCTAGGATACCTGGGGGTGGGTGGAAATTGGGGGTAGGGTAGGGGAGCTGTGCGGGGCAGACACAAGTAAGGTGAAAGCAGTGAGGGAAGAAAAACAATCAGTAAGGTAGTAGGCAAGAACAGGAGGCAGTAAGTGAGAAGGCAGATGAAGTTATACTGAGGATGTGGGGAATTTAAAAGGGTGGGAAACCTGGGAGATTAAGGAGTAGCCTAGGAGTAGTGGAGGTGGAGAAGGAGGGCTAGGTAGAGGGTTTATAGGACTATGGGAAGAGATATAGACAAGGTTTAAAAGGATTAAAGAAGAAGACAGTAAAGGAGAAGAGCACAACAAGCGTAAATGTTTTAAAGTAAGAGGTGGGAAGAGAAACTATATGACTTTAGAGGTGGGTAAAGACTGCCATCTAGGGTCAAAGTCTATAATTACCCAGGAAAGAGATTGCAGCAGTCGGAAGTAAATGGGAAAGGCAAGTAATGGAGAAGGGAGAGGTTGGGGGGCTATTACAATAAAGGTAGGGGTCTGCAGTATCGTAGAGACAGACAGAGGAGTACACCAGTAGTTAGACAGGGGGGTATGGCTGCTGGCAGATCATCTAGTACACCTAGGAAGTGTAGTGGCCTAGTATATACACAATGTAAGTGAGAGAAAATCAAAAACACTTTGTGACATACAATATTAGTTACTGTGGCTTTTGGTCCAGGGCGTTTAGATTACCCAGGTGAGGAAATACCCAGGCAGGTTTAGGTAGGTGGATATAACAGGTCTTTGGAGTCCAATAGGGCACATCCAGGAGTGGAGAAAGAGAGTATAAAAGGTTTGCACAGCTGGTGAGAAATAAAAATAAAGTGAGAAGAATGTTAAAATTTAACACTAGGTAAAGCAAGACAGATGATTTATTAGCAGTACAGATTTCACAGTATTACTTAACTTGGTCAAATATAAATCATCACCAGGAGTAGACAGCTCATGTCCTGACAAAAGGTTACAAGCTCTTGTTAAGGTAATAAACATCAGCAGCAGGAATTAGAAAAAAAAACAACATTGCATAGGTCAAAAGCACAGAGCAAACACCTAATTGCAACATAACCCAACTACTTATAACACAGCAACTATGCTTAGCTATTAAAATAGAATAAGACAATGTAAAGTAATTAAATATAAGCTAGAATCATATCCTTCTAACTAATAGTGAGTCCATTACAGTTAGAACATGGTAGCCAGGATTAAAAGAACAGTAGGAAAACAAGCAGCTATCTTTCAGCCATGACAGACAACTCATTTCAAGTACATTTAGTGATCAGTGATGGAAAGCGGTTTAGCTCTATGACAACAGTATGTAAGTCATGAAACTAGAATTACTAATCACGCTGCTACTAGTCAAGATCCAAGGGGAGCAGTAAGGCTTCAGCCGTGTAAGCTGTTTTGTTTGGCAATATCATAAAACAAAGTTCCTAGGTGTACATATATCAGAGAATGTTACTTATATATATATTTTAAATTAAATATGTTTTCATTAATGGGATGGCAACATGTACGGCCTAAAGGTACGTCCAAGGCACTCCTGTGAGCCTCCTGTCCCTGCTTATATCACCTTGCTTGGGCCACTGTGGAATAATAGCAGTCTCTTTAGTTAAATCTTTGGTGTCAACTGTGAGTTGAGGGATATCCTCTTTTAGGAAATGAAATCAGTCACTGTGGGCACATTTGGTGTGTGGGGAGACAAACTGAATGGGCAGGGGAAAAAAAAAAGGAGCCTCTGAATTTAATAGGTTAAATATTTCATTTTGGTGCTTGTGCATACTTGGACAGACTGCTGAAGGGGGGGATGTTTCATTTTAGATTTAGTGACCTGCTTGTGCAGACATGGATAAACTACTAAAGGTGTCATTATATTAGGAAAATGTGTCATTCTGCAGTCATTGAAGTGTTTATACTTCCATAGACAGACTACTGAAGGGGTCATTACTTGGGGGGAGGATGTGTTTCATTCTGATGTCCTCTGAGTGTTTGTGCATACATACTTGGACAGAATACTGAAGAGGTCATCATGTGGATGAAATACGTTTCACTTTGAAGTCATTTGAATGCTTGTGTATTCACAGACTGACAACTGAAGGGGTCGTTGTAGGAAACATTTAATTTTGTTGCGTGTGCATACATACACGAACAGACTACTGAAGGGATTGCTTGGGAGATGTTTCATTTTGATGTCATTTGAGTGCTTGTGCTTACATGGACAGAAAGACTACTTCAGCGGTCACTTGGAGAAATGTTTAATCTTGGTGCTTGTGTGCACCTGGACATAGTACTGATGATGGGGTTGCTTTGTGAACGGTTTCCTTTTGTAGTCAGTCAAGTGCTTGTGCAGACAAGGACAAACTTCTGAAGGGATCTTTGGTGTCAATGAAGTGCTTTTACATACATGGGCAAACTACTAATGGGATCCAAGACACTGAAAGAAAGAAAACCAACAGTGCAGTCAATTCTACTTCATAGACAGCAATACGGCAAATCCAGACGTAATTTTAATGTACATTACCCTTGATTTTAAAACAAGGATAAAGTTAAGTCCTTCTGCTATGACTTACGGATTATTGAACCCCTTGATAATCAGGCTCACTGAAATTGAAGTGTTTTGCAGGGGTGGAAATCAGGCTCCCCTGCACCCCCCCCCATGTGGAAAGTGAGCCACCCACATCCTCAAAATTTATAGCATTAGTCTCTTCTTGGTCACCGAAAAAGTAACATATATCTCTGTCTCTCATGAAAGCAGTGTCAAGGGGGCATACCCTCACAATCGCTTAGCAGAACAGGTCTGGATATAGCCTACAAAAATAAGGACCAGTTTTAAACATTGTTCTTATAAAGTTTACACTTAGATGCTAGAATAACAAGACGTGGTAGCATGTAGCATGCATTTTTCTTAAGGAAATGAAGTCTGAAACAGAAACACATGTTAAGACTCTCTGAAACACACATTTTGTGAGAGATGCCGAGAAAAATATGCACTCATTTGAGTACAGAGTATGCCTAGCTATTCCCTTGCTCCAGGTACGTTTTATCACACTCTATCTGGGGCTGCTATCCTTACCCATGACTGCTCTGCGAAAGCTAGCAATAACCACATCATCAAATTCACAGATGACACCACAGTGGTGGGACTCATAAGTGGTGATGATGAGAGTGGGTATAGTAAAACTCCTTGATTGAATAGTGCAACAGCAACAATTTGGACCTGAACATCAATAAAGCAAAAGAAATTATTACTGACTTCAGAAAGAGCTCTGCCAGGCACCTGCCCCTCAAGTTCAACATCCAAACTACAAAGTTCCTAGGTGTACATATATCAGAGAATGTTACTTGGAGTACTAACACAGGCCAGCTAATTAAAAAAGCCCACCAGCAAATACACTTCCTAAGAAGGCTGAGACAAGCAAGGCTCTCTATGAATGCTCTAAATACCTTCTACAGAAGAGCCATCGAGAGCATTACCACCAGCAACTGCAACAAATGGTTCAGTAACACCACAAAGGCCGAAAGGAAGAAACTGCAAAGAATAAGAACAGTAGAAAAGATTGTGGGCACTAGTCTTCCTATCTTACATGAGCTCTTTGAAATGAAACGTAAAAAGTGATCCAGCAAAATACTGAGTGACACTTCTCATCCAGTATATGGTTAGTTCACTAAACTTGCTTCTGATAGGAGGTTACGGAGTATCCGCTGCAGGACCTCCAGATACAAGAACAGTTTTTATCCAACTGCAATAAGACTCAATAAAGTAGACCTAAATCTGGCTGTATCAAAACTATACTAGATTGTTAAGCTCTCAGTCTTTCTTTTTTTCCATACAGTAACTCTATTTATTAATTGCATACTAAAATTAATATATTCTCATTCAAGTGAAATTCCACTCACTTGCTTATGTGCAATATCACGCAGTCTCATCTCTGTGTAGAGTGCACTTTTTTCATTTGTTAATCATCTAGTGGTAAGTGTAGTCCTATGTAATAGTGTACAAGCATGTGCATCAGCTATTAGATATTTACTTTTGTACTACAGTAATTGTTTACTCTTTAATACCTATTATGTCTGTCTTTTTGTGTTTGTTTTCTCCTGTAAAAGAGCTGATGGTCGAAATTCAGTTTAGTTAGCACTTGTGTTTCCTAAATGACAATAACATTTCTTTGCATCTTTAGTATTACCTCAGCTAATATCTTTCTGAAGTTTCTGTTCTGTAAAAAGTGGTCCTGTATTCGATTTCCACTGTTGATCTTTTCTTTTGCAGCCATGAGGACCTGCTCCCTTCTTGGAAGAAGTTTTCCTCAATTTCTTACGTTCATTAGCTTTACAGCTTTCACTAATTCCACATATAATGCAAACTTTCAGAGCATGTTCAGATCCCATTTTAAGTGTTAGAGTAGCACAGTTGGCTGGTGTGATAAACATCATAGGCAATGCAAGCTATATTACATAAACATGATGATGTTTAGCTGTAGACCACTGCAGACCCAATCATCCTGAAAGTCTGGTTTCTCCACAGTAACAATATCTTCACCATTAGCAGAACCAAGGACTAAAGACTTTTCCTGCTAAGGTAAATATGGTAAACACATGTTTATAACAGAGTGCCTTCCAAACAGATGTAATAAATTATGCTTACAACCATCTCCTCATCCATAGGTCCACATTATGCATGACTAGGATTAAGGGAAAAACTCATATTCACATGGATGGGAAGCCTGTTTCAGAGAAGGGGGTATTCTCTGAGACAAACACCTGTCCCTCCAACATATCCATATTCTCTGAGACACATACCTGTCCCTCCAACATATCCATATTCTCCGAGACACATACCTGTCCCTCCAACATATTCAGTTTATGTTAATTTCCTGACACACATACCTGCCCCTCCCACATATCCAGAAAGGGGTATTCTCTGTGACACATACCTGTCATTCCAACACATATAGAAGGGGGTATTCCCTGAGACACATACCTGCCCCTCCAACATAGCCAGAAGGGGGTATTCCCTGAGACACACAGCTGTCCCTCCAACATATCCAGAAGGGAGTATTCCCTAAGACACACATGTCCCTCCAACATATCCAGAAGGGGGCATTCCCTGAGAAATATACCTGTCTCCCTCCACCATATCCAGAAGGGGGTATTCCCTGAGACAGATACCCGTCCCTCCAACATATCCAGAAGGCGGTATTCTCAGAGACACATTCATGCCCCCGCAATATATCACTTTTATAAATTCTCTGACACACACCTGTCCCTCCAACATATCCAGTTTATGCTCCATGCAAAGTTTGTCTTTACATCTTGTAGTTGTGATACTACTCCTTTTGTAAATATGAAACTGGTACATCAGAGCAGGATCCAGGGATGTATTAGTATGACAGACACAGACCAGCCATCAACATCCTGCATGGGGCCAAATACAGTGATTGGGTATTGGAGGCAATCCGCATATGACATGTTGTGAAAGCTGTGCATTCCTTTTCTTTGCTGTATGACAATTCAGCACCCAGCACAGACTGTTTCAGTGTTTTTGAAACTTATTTGACATTTGTTTAATGGGAAAGTCAGTCTGGGTCAAGTAGTACCCATTTTCAATTTAGGCCTGGGGAGAAAAACTGCAGATACATACATATGGTTAACAAAAGGAAAAAATTAGACAGACCTAAAAAAGTCGTAATATTCAAGCATTAGTTTGTCATAATAAAAACTCAGACATATTAAAAGTCTTGGTGTTCAAGCATAATTAACATACTTAATGATCATAATGATTACTATTATTTTAGAGGTCATGAAATAAGGTAACACATTATATTGTTGAAGGTGTAGGATAGTACAAGTAGAGAAGGGTAGGGTGTGATAGAGGAGTTAATAGGAACAGATATGAAAAAGGTATGACTGTAACCTCAGGGGAGTATGTGTAGAGGAAGGGAGGTTAGGGTTAGTTAGTAGTGGGGATAGAGAGAACAGAGGTAGAAAAGGTTTAACTTCTTCTTCTTTCAGCTTTTCCCTGTTAGGGGTCGCCACAGCAGAGCACCTGTCCACTCATGACTGGCAGTGGAGTTTTACAGTGTTGAGTTGCCAGCCCGGTGCCCAACCTTCCACAGAAGGCATACACATGCACGTACTCATGCCTAGGTCCAATTTGGAGTGTCCAGTCCACCTACAGCGTGTCTTTGAGATGTGGGAGGAAACCGGAGCACCCAGAGGAAACCCACACGAACACAGCGAAGACATGCAGACTCCACACAGAAGGCACCCCAGCCAAGGATCGAACCAGAGAAGCTCTTGCTGTGAAGCGGCAACACTAACCACTGCACCACCACGGCCTCCCGAGAAAAGGTTTAACAGTGTGTGCATATAACTTTTAAAGATACAGGTGTTAAAGTATATGACATGTTCATAACCTAAACGATGGTCTAAGTATATATCCACACATTTCTCAGGAGGAACGATGATGTATTTATATTTTAAATCAAACCTGAGCAAAATGCATGTTTTCTCCAACACATGACCCAGTATGATACTATTCATTTCCTTTGAAATAAGATCTGATGTAATCAGATAGTACAATTATGACATCTATGGGGAGTATTGGCTACCTGTGAGATAACCCCCAACCCCTTATCTTCTGTCAAATCTGTTCTTCCAATCTCTCTCTCAAAAATCAAGCACTCATTTACATAGGAGTCCCAATGTCTGCAGTTGTCTTTCAGATGGAATCAGTAACATTTTCTTACAATGCCTCTCCCTTCCTACTGAAAACACTCTGGGTCATTCTTATTCAACTGACCACGAATGTTATGTTTACTGAGGAAGTAAGGCGATATCAACCCTGCACTTCAGAAGAAATGTTGCTGTCTTCTCCTCTAATCTTATTTACATCACATACTTCACAGACATTCATTTCAATTTGAATCCAGAAAGCTCATGTTTGTTCATTAATATTTGTCACCTCTCCAGGGTTCTTTCTCTCTGTACTTCAACTCTGTCTTTTGATATGCACATGCTTATTACAAGGCATCTTTCTCACGTCTTGACAATACTGCACTCTTGAAAAATGAGTCATGGCCAGTACCCTGTATGTAATAGGTTCATAGGTTCATAGGTTCATACTAGGCTATCTGCCCGAGGGCATTTACAAGCCTAGCCCATAGTTTTGTGGCTTACGCCACCCCTTTAGTATGGGGAACTATACCCATTATTTTGCTGTGCCTCTGTTGAGCAGTGACACTGAGGTAATCCCTGGGGTATATCATTTGTTTGTGGTCCACCCAACAGTTTCATTTATTTAATTTTTTTAACTATCGGTTGTTTTCAACTGTATCCAAGGTAGTCACAACAGACTGAATATACAGTGTAGAAATCAAAGTAAAAATACAGACCACCATTAAAAAAAAAAAAAAACGTTTCCTACCTTTCCTGGCACTAGTGTAGCCCAGATACAGATTTGCTGTATCCAGGACTTTTTGTAAGCTTCTGAGCGGTGCTCTTCAATTTTTTCCCTTAGATCTGCTAGTTCTCTGCTCTCCTACACTTTTATTAGCTTATTAGTCTAGCACTTTAAACTATGCCCACTGCCAGAAAGTCTGCTCTTCAAACTTTCCCTTAGAACAAGCTGGTTTCTCAGTAGTAGCACTAAAATTTGAATCTAGTGTGACTAGCACTTCCTCTAAAACCAGCTGGAAAGCAATAGGAAGCCTTAAACTGATACAAGCACTGAACTCTCCTTGTTAATAAGGAAAAATTAATAGTAGGCACTAAACAGCCTATAAATGCAAAGTTCCTTGCCAAGATAAGGGAAACCAGCTCTTGTACTTCACAAAAGAAACACCGAACCAGGCATGTCTAAGGGTCAGCTTCCGGTGATTCCTCCTGTCCACCTAGTGAATCTGGGCATACTGGAGCAATGCAGCAATTCCCTCATGTACACAGACAACCCTCTCCTCCTACTACCCTACAACCTGTGAGAGAGCATGTCTAAGGGTCAGCTTCCGGTGATTCCTCCTGTCCACCTAGTGAATCTGGGCATACTGGAGCAATGCAGCAATTCCCTCATGTACACAGACAACCCTCTCCTCCTACTACCCTACAACCTGTGAGAGATGCACTTACATAGCCAAACTGGAAGCAAAGCTCTCTCCACCCAAGATTATGCTTGACAGTCAAGAGGAGAAGGTTAACACGTGCACTACATCTCAAGCAACACACAGCCCTTCAAAACTCACACCACCAACATGCACACATAGTAAATTACAGTTGTGTACACTTACCATAAATGCAGATGTTCGAGTGTATTCACTGTTGCAGTCATCACATTTGGGTTATCTGCTTGCAGTAGCCTTCAGTCAGCCTGATAATCAAAATCTTGTGTCCTGCGTCGGTTGCGGTCTCATCTTACATGATGTCAGGTAGTCAGGGGTATATAAAGCATGAAGCCGATGACATTACATCAGTTTTTCTTGCCCCAGATGTCAGGTGCCCCCCTAATGGGAAGCAATTAAATATATATATGCAAGGTTATACCGCCAACAAAAAAAACAAATACACCAAAAAGCTTTTAAGCATAGTAAATGAGAATAGAGGTATAGCCAAAAGAAGTCAGGGGCTGGAGTGAGGGTAACCAGGACTGCAACAGTGAATACACTCGAACATCTACATTTATGGTATGTGTACACAACTGTACTATGTTCTTCGTTTTTCACTGTTGCAGTCATCACATTTGGGTAGATTCCCAAAGCTAAGGATGGGAGGAGGAATTTAGATAGCATTTGGACCAGCTATAAGGCCCTGCAAGACTGCAGTGGCAAAGCCAGCTCTGGATTTAGAGAAAATTAGCAAATGGTAATGCTTGGTGAAAATATGTACAGAACTCCAGGTAGCAGCTTCTAGGATGTCCCTGGTAGGGACACCTCTGAGAAAGGCTGTAGAGATAGATGCAGCCCTGGTTGAGTGTGGTCTTATCCCCCCGTGAGGTATGTTTTCCATGGTTCTTATAAAGGAAATGAATGCAATGGCCTATCCATTTAGAAATGGTTTGCTTTGAAATGGCCTTCCCCTCTGCCCCTACAGCAAATGCCACCAGCAGTTGTTCAGATTTCCTTTGAGGTTTAGTCCTGTACAAGTAAAATCTAAGTTGTCTGTGCACATCTAAGGAGTGCAGTATCCGTTCCCCTTTGTTCTGTGGATTAGAAAAGAAGGTTGGCAAATGAATGGACCGATTAAGAGCGACACTGGACACTACCTTGGGCATGAAGGAGGGATTGGTCCTGAGGGACACCCTGTCCGCCTGAAAGATGATGATAGGCTCCACTGCCTTACGGGCCTGTAATTCAGATATCTTCTTGCTGAAGTGATTGCTAAGAGGAAGGTTGTTTTCCAAGAAAGGAATTTTAACTCTGCACTTGCAGCTGGCTAAAAAGGAGGTACAGTGAGTTTTTCCAATACAAAGTTAAGGTCCCAGGCTGGAGTTGGGGCTCTCCTGGGTGGTCTTAAGTTTTTGGATCCTCTGAGGAATTGCTTGAGCAGTGGATGAGAGAAGAGGGGTGGTTCTGTGTTGTAATGAGCTGAAATGGCTGAGACATGAATTTTGATGGAGGAAAAAGAAAGGCCCTTGTGAAGCATCTCAGTTAAGTATTGAAGAATCTGAGGTAAATTGGGTGCTGCTGTGCCCCATCCCTTGAGTTTGGTTTCAGGAACAGAATCTTTTCCATTTTTCAGCATAAAATTTTCTAGTACTAGGCCTTCTTGCCTCCAAAATGACATCCAACACTTGTTTACTGAGGGATGGTAATGGAGAGATTAGGTAATTAGCCAGACTGCCAGGTTCAGGGTTTGAAGCTGAGGATGCAGAATCTGGCCCTCCTGCTGGGACAGCAGGGTAGGGGTCTGAGGCAGGTGCCATGGAGCCAGCAGTGACACACTGCACAAGAGGAGGTACCAGTGTTGGCGTGGCCAGTCTGGTGCAATCAGTATCGTCCTTGGTTTGTCTTGTTTGATCTTTAGTAGTACTTTGCAAAGGAGGTAAGGCATAAACTGATAGATTTTTTCCAGTTGAAGGACAGGGCATCCACTTTCCAAGCTTGTTTGTGGGGAATCCTTGTGCAGAACTTGTCCAATTGGTAGTTCTGGGGGGAGGCAAACAGGTCTATATCTGGGCTCTCCCATTTGTTTATCAACATGTTGAAAACCTTTGGTTCCAGTTTCCACTCGTGTGGGTCCATGAGATTTCTCCTTAGTTCGTCTGCCAATGTATTTGGCTTTCCTGGCAGGAACTGAGCCTGCAGATGCACTTGGTAGCTCAAGGCTGTATTCCACAGAACCATGGCTAGTCTGCAGAGGGGGTATGAATGGGTACCCCTCTGCTTGTTTACGTACCACATAACAGTGGTGTTGTCCATCTTTACCATTAATTGTCCTGGAAGAATGTGGTCCTTGAAGGCTGTCAGAGCATTCTGTACAGCTAACATTTCTTTTTGATTGATATGCAGGTGCATTTGTCTTGAGTTCCATTTGCCCTGCACTTCCCTGCCGGGTAAGCCCCCCATTCATAGTCTGATACGTCTGTTGTTAGGGATTGGGCGGCAGGGGTAGAATGAATGGTACTCCCTTGTTTTGGTGGTAGGCCTCTGCCCACCAAAGGAACTCTAACTGTAGACAAGGTATGATAGAAATCATTGCTTCTAGATCCTGAGAATGCTGACACCACAGGCTTTTTAGATACCATTGTAGTTTCCTCATATGCAGTCTTGCATATGGAATTAGGAGAATGCAGGAGACCATAAACCCCAAGGCTTGCAGTATTTGCCTTGCAGATAGCACGGTTTTTGTGGCCATTAGTTTGAAGTAAGTTGTCAACTGAATTTATTTCTCTGGCGTGAGGAAAGCCATCTGGGAAGTTGTGTTCAAGCTTGCTCTCAGGAATATAATTTGCTGACAGGGTACAAGATGGGATTTATTTTCGTTTATGGTGTACCCCAGACACATTAGTACCTTTTGTACAAATGCCAGATGATTCAAAAGTATGTCCTGGCTTTCTGCCTGAATTAGACAATCGTCCAGGTATGGGTATATATTTCAATATTTCTTTTCCTGCAAAAAGCAATGACTGGAGCTAGGCACTTTGTGAATACCCTGGGTGCAGTAGATAAGCCAAAGGGCAGTGCAGAGAACTGATAATGCATGTAGCCTGCTTTGAAGCGTAGGTGCCTTCTGCAAGATTCCCTGACTGGGATGTGCAGGTAAGCTTACTTTAGATCCAGTGTTGCCAACCAGACATCCTTGCCTAGCATGGGAAGCAACTGGTGAAGGGTTAGCATCTTGAATTTTGGGATCACCAAAAAGGTGTTTAGGATAGAAAGGTCGAGGATAGAACGCCATGAGTTGTCTTTTCTGGGTACCAGGAAAAGTCTTGAGAAGAAACCTTGTCCCTTTTCCTCTTCTGGCACAGGCTGAATAGCCCCTTATACTTAAAAGAGAGAGTACTTGCTTTTGAGCCTCTGCCCACTGATTTTGGGGGTAGATCTGGCCAACTGTTTGGGGTTGATAACGTGTGGAAGTGAAATCTGTATCCTTGGGAAACTATATTTAAAACCCATTTGTCCTGGGTAATGAGTTCCCAGTTTTTTGCCTGCAAAGCAATCTTTCCCCCTAAAGGAGCAGTCAGTTGAGAAGCGCTTGGAAGTTTTAAAGTTAAGTCATTGAGACAGTTTACCATAGGGGAGAGTCTTACTACTACCTGATTTGTTAGTGGGAGCCCCCCACTGCTTAGTCCTGTGAGTACCCTGGGACTGAAGCCTGGGTGTTCTGCTGGTTCTGGGTTTGGGATGAGAAGGCCTGGAAGAGGCAGGAAAGGACCAATTCTTAGAGGGCCAAGGCTTACTAAATCTTGCAGGCTGTACTTGTAGGAAATCTTTAACAGTTTGCATTTTAGCTTTTTCCACCATATTTTTAAGTACTTCTGCTTTATTGCCAAACAGGCGTTCCTTATTTAAGGCAGCATCCAACAATTTAGCTTTAACAAGATCGGCAAATATTGCTCCTTAAGCCAAGCATGCCTTCTAAGTACAGACCCAATGACAGCAGCCCTGCAAGATGACTCTAGTGTATCAAAACCACATTGCAAAGCACGTTTTCCAACTTGTTCATCAGAATACATTAAATCCTGTAAATCTTTATTTTCAGCAGAGTCAGGAATCAACATCATTTTCTGTTTAAGCAATCCAGTAATATGCTGTTGATACTTTTAACATATGAAACTGGCAGTTTAAGGCCCTAATAGCCAAGGTTGCAGAAGTGTATACCTTCCTACCTCATCTATCCAGAGCCCTGGAATGTCTATCAGAGGGGGTAGGATTTTTGGCAGTAGTAGCCTTAATACCATTGGGTCCCTGTGAAACAGTCTCAGGATCCGCAGTACAATTTTTAAAAAGGAACTTGAGAGTCAGGAATCCTGTAATATCTATCAGATTTTCCGGGAGCAGGAGGTAGAGTGTCAGGGGACAAGCTAGATTCCAAAAAGGCATCATCAACAATGTCTAGTACAGGGGGGATAGCTAAAGGCCTGTGCTGGGGCAGGAGTAAGAAATCCCTAAGCCTCTTTTTAGAATCAGAGTAATCCTGGTTTTCCCAGTGAAAATGATCCCTAAGAGTATGCAAGGTTTCACCAAAAGAGAAATCCTCTGGAGGGGAAGCAGAGGGAATAGAGTTCTCTGCATCAGAATTCTCATAGGTAGATAAGGGTAAATCCTGGTCATCAGAGGAAACAGAAATTTCAGAATCCTGATCAGAAGTATCATAAGCAAATTCAGTCCTAGGTCTCTCAGAGGGGGAAGGTTGGCTTCCCCTGATTAAAGTAATAAGGTCTTCAGCCATTTTTATCATTTGTTTTTTAGACATAGAGGCCTGACCATGCGGTCTAGGCATGGTTCAAGTTTTAGACCTTGAAGAAGAAGAAGATGGCATTGGTTTAATATGCAAGTCAGTAGGCCTGCATACACCCTCAGAAGTTTGTGCCTGCACAGCAGCACAAGACCCATCCAAACTAGAGACATCCACAGGTTCCACAGTTGAAGCATCTCGTGGCATACCAGACTCCGAATGGGTCTCAGTAGAGACCTGCGAATCTGATGTAGCGGGTATCAAAGGCTGCAAAAGTGCCCCACTAAGTACCGGCGAACTGGCAACTAGCTTAGGAGAAGCGTTGTCGGCAGCTTTGGACCCAGGCGGCCTCTTTCTTTATCTTTGCGTTTTTTCGGAATGTCGGTAGTCGGTTGGCTTACTGAAGACATATCTGGATAATTGAACCGAATACCAAAATATTTAGAAGCATAAATATACAGATGACGAATAGTTCATTGTTTAAATAAGGCACAAAACAGACAGTGAGGTAAGTCGTGGTCAGGGCCTAGGCAAGGAATACAGTATGAATGAAAATCTTTATGAGGTATTTGCTTTCCACAAGAAATACAATTACTGAACTTTACTGACATCGGTTTAGAGCAAGAAAAAGTTTCCCCAACGGGGTACTTAGCTTTAGTTGAATACTTCGGTTCTGAACCTCGAAAACGAAAATTTCAGGAATCGGCCGACCAAGACTTGCGAACTGCTTCTGCTTCAGTCACCGCATGGCAAGAAAGACTGATGTAATGGCGTTGGCTGCATGCTTAATACCTCTGACTACCCGATGTCATGGAAGATGAGACAGCAACCGAAGCAGGACCCAAGACTTTGATAATCAGGCCAACTGAGTGCTACTGCAAGCAGATAACCCAAATGTGATGACTGCAACAGTGAAACACGAAGAACCCCACTTATGCAGAGGCCCTTAACATTAACCTGCCCAAGCAACAAGGACCTCTGAAGTTGAAATGCAAACAAACACCAATCGCAACCGAAGTGTCACATAGCTCACACCACCAGTGTGCCACCCAACAACAGCCAGTACGGCAAGACAATGTACTAACACTTTAGTCATAGGTGACTTAATAGTCAGGGCACACTGATGTCCCACTCACCAGGCTGAACAAGGAGAAAATTACAGTCAGCTGCCTGTCGGGTGCCAGGATCCACCACATCACGCACACACTCAAGTCACTCCACAAGTACAAACATGACTCTGTCATTGTCCATGTTGGAGT
The DNA here is from genome assembly GCF_019279795.1 of Protopterus annectens. Lineage (NCBI taxonomy): Eukaryota > Metazoa > Chordata > Ceratodontiformes > Protopteridae > Protopterus > Protopterus annectens. The sequence continues at coordinate 176,954,319 of NC_056748.1, forward strand.
GATTGACTTGAGACGTACCTCCCTGGACTACATGAAAACCGACATGGAAGAGCTCTCAGATCATGTGGCCCAGGCAGAATTAGACCCTAGCCCTGAGTAGCATCCTGCCTTAACTCAGAATGATACCACAGTACAAGGTCAAAATGATTGACTTCAACTGGCTAAGTTTCTGGTGTCATTCAAAGGGGATCTAGTATCTGTCTGCATGGGATGACATGGACAAACCACGATGCTTTGCCAGAGATGGTCTGCACCTGTCTCCCCTGGGATTCAGGTTACTGGCTAAGGCTATTGGCAATACTATAGTGCCTTTTTTAGGCAAAGCTCAAAGGACAAAACCACCACCATAACAGATATAAGCATGCAAAATCAGAACGTAATGCTACCCAATGCTAGAAGTCTAAACCTCAAAATGCACTCTCTCGAGGCACTCCTAAAAATGGAGAACATCGATATCTGTGCAGTAACTGAGACCTGGTTTCAGGCTCCAGAGAGTACCCCTGAAATACCAGGCTACAACTCTTACCACACTTTTCGGCCACGAAACCAGGACCGAAACACTAAAGGTGGAGGAGTATCCATATTCACCAAGGTTATTCACACCTCCAGGCTAGTTGCCCAACACAATGCATCTGAAATTCTACAGGTACAACTAACACTAAGTAAGACTGCAATCCAAATTGTGGCTTGCTACAGGATCCCCCACCTTGCCCCATGATTCTCACTACACCTTTCTAAACATACTGGAAAATATTAAGATACAACCAAACACCCTAATACTCAGTGATTTCAACTACCCTGCCATTAATTGGGAAAACTACTCGCGTACCAACACCTTTGCCCAACTGTTCTTGGAATTCATAAATTCCAACATCTTGGATCAACTAATCCATAGTCCCTCCAGGGGTTCAAATATCCTAGACCTGATCATTACCACCATGGGAGATCGATGCTCCACACCAGTGATCACCCACTTGTTGGTCAGGTCTGACCATAAGCTAATCACCCTTGACGTCCACATCCCACCCCCACCCCCAGGTAGGGAAACCTCCCAAAAAACTTCTCCAAAGCTAACTTCATGCTACTCAAGTCAGAAGTGACAAACTTCTTGACACCCATGCTGACAGGAACTGAAAGTTCGACTGCTGAATTCTACACTAAGGCACTCATGAATGAATTGTGACATTCCAAACAGAACCAAGACGGTCCCCTCCAAAAAAAAGAAGCCAATCTGGTGGTCCTCTGCCATAAACAAACTATACAACTGAAGGAAGAATTGCAAAAGAGAAAAAAATCCCAGGATGCAAAATACTCCCTCACCAGCCTCAGTAAGAAGCTGAGATCCCTTATAAAATCCTCCAAAGCTAGTTACGAAAATAAAACTGCCAAACATTCTGAGGACAACCACAAGGCATTCTATAGTTATGTCAAGAATCTAAACGGCAATGCTCAGATCTGCTCTGAGCTACAACAGAATGGTATTAAAAATACTGATCCCAAGGATATTGCCAATATCCTGGCAGATCGATTCAGTGCCAACTTCACCTCCCCTCTCTCCTCCTAAGGGCCCATCTCAATACCAAAAGATTGCCAAATTCTGGTAATCACGGCCACACAGGTAAAAACGCACTCTCCAAACCTAAGAATACAGTATCCATGGGACCAGACAACATCTCGAGCTGTGTACTACATGAACTACAAAATGAACTGGCACCTCACCCAAGTGTCATCTTTAATCATAGCCTCACCTCAGGCTTCATGCCCAATGAGTGGCGCACAGCTACAGTTATCCCACTCCACAAGGGGGGGATCCACCTTGGATCCCGGGAACAATCGTCCCCATCAGTCTAATGAGCCTGATCTGCAAAGACATGGAATGCATTATCATGGAACTTATAAACAAAAATGCTGGCAACCTTCAAACACTAGACCCCACCCAGTTTGGTTTTGTAAAGGGACGATCTTGTCTCCTCAACCTGACTGATTTCTTTGAATCAGTCACCAGAGCTGTGGACAAGGGCAATACAGTCCACACAGCCTATCTGGACCTCGCCAAGGCCTTCAACACCTTCCCCCCTCTGGAATCATAGATAAACTTACAAAGCTGGGCATTAATCCCTACATCACTCAATGGGTTGCCAACTGGCTTACTGATAGAACACACACTGTAAAAGTAGCAGACTCAAAATCCAGCTCCAGACAAGTGACAAGTGGAGTGCCTCAAGGTTCAGTCCTGGGGACCACACTTGTTTGGCATCTACTTCTCTGAAGTACAGGCCAGCACTAAGGGATTCTAGCTAACAAAGTTCACAGATGACTGCAAACTGGGAGCCATTATTGAATCCCCAAATGATGCTGATATTCTACAAAAGGGCCTTACAGAAATAGATGCTTGGTGCCAGAGTCACGGGCTCAAGCTCAATGCCAAGAAATGTATAGTTATCCCCTTTGGGGAAAAAAGTACAGTTACGTACACTTACCATAAATGTAGATGTTCGAGTGTATTCACTGTTGCAGTCCAGGTTACCCACTCGCCATCCCCCTTTTTTCTACTGGAACTTATCTTTCCTTCTCTGATTTATACAACCTATGTGATGTATTTGCTTGTAGATGAAGATAAAGTTTATATTGGTGCATGTATTTTTATATATATATATAAAATTTGGCTACCCTTTTAGGGGGCACCTGACATCTGGGGCAAGAAAAACTGAAGAAAATGGCGTCGGCTGCATGTTTTATACCCCCGACGACCTGGCGTCAGGGAAGAAGTGACAGCAACCGACGCAGGACCCAAGACTTTGGATTCAGGCCGGCTGAGGGCAACCTGCCAGCAGGATTACCCAAATGTAATGACTGCAACAGTGAAACACGAAGAACATCCATGTACCCATGAATTACCACATAAGTGACAGTACACTAAACACCGAAAGTCTGATAAGGGACTTAAGGACACAGGTGGACAGTGGTCTCACCTTCGATAATCACATCGACACAACAGTCAGGAAATCCTTCTGTGTGACACACCTCATCACAAAGGGCTTTTCATCCAGAAAAAAGGAGGTCACTGTCCCACTGCACTCATCCCTCATTAGACCCATTATAGTGCACAATGCCCCATTTGTTATGTACCACACAAGACATCTGCAACAACTGGAAAGGCCACAGAAATACCTCACTAAAAGAATCACAAGCCTAAAGCAGATGCCTATGCTAACCATCAAAAAAAAACTCCAGCTATAATTTAACACATATTGCCTAGTCAGAGGCAATCTCTGCTTAACATACAAGGCCATGTCAAACCCACAGCTGCTGGACATGCTACACTTTAAGAAATCCCAATCCCTCAGAGCCACATGCTCCAGGGATCTAAACCTGGTCATCACAATGAACAAAACATGCTGGAGGGGGATACGTTACTGACCCCAGATACTCCCCATACTCTGGAATAGACTGCCCATACATGTCTAGCTTAGCGCCTCCTTGGCCAGGGATCATGTCAGTCGCCCTGCTAGACAGGGGACCAGGGAAGTAAATATTCTAAGAAGAAATAGCCAGGGAATTGTTATGGCTAGGCTTGTACAGCCCTAGGGCCGAAAGCCTAGTACCAACCTATGAACCTATTTGTTGAAAAGGTATACATGTATGCATTAGTACTACTCTGGCATACACAGTGAGTGCAATACTATAAACCGACATCTGCATATGTACAAGACGTACAAGTCATTGGGGAAAAAGAAATCGTGCATGAAGACGACGGCTAGGAAGGAACATGAACTACAGAGTGAACTGGCTCCTAACTTGTGTGCCCTGTTCAATCACAGCCTCACCTCAGACTTTGTCCCTACCGAATGGCGCACTGCTAAAGTCATCCCTCTCCACAAAGGAAGTGCGACTACAGACCCTGGGAACTATCGCCCCATTAGCCTGAAGAGTCTGATATGTAAAGCTATGGAATGTATCAGGTTTACTATCATATACCCAAAATGAACTTGGTCGACTGACATTGTGCAAAATTCACAATGTCGAACACCGGACTTGCCGAAATACATGTTGACTGCTACCTAGGGATGAGTTTTAACATGGGTCAAGATAGGGGCAGATGTGTATTTCGGCAATAGTGTTCGACATTGCCTATGGTCGACATTCTGATTTTTGAACTAAGTGGCGTCGACAGACTTCACTTCGAATAAATGAAAGTAAACCAATGCATTCATCATGGACCTAATAAACAATAATATAGGGAATCTCCAAACTCTGGATCCCACACAGTTTGGTTTTTGTGAAGGGTAGATCATGCCTGCTCAACTTGGTCGACTTCTTTGAGTCAGTCACCAGAGCTGTGGATGAAGGCAAAGTGGTTCATACAGCTTACCTTAATCTGGCCAAGGCCTTTGACAGGATACCTCACTCAGGAATCATTGAAAAACTCACTAAGCTAGGCATCAACCCCTATATCACTAAGTGGGTTGCAAACTGACTTACAGATAGAACCCACAGTGTGAATGCAGCTGACTCCAAGTCAGACTGTCGACCAGTCAAGAATGGAGTCCCACAGGGTTCGGTCCTGGGTCCTCTCCTGCTTGGTATCTACATCTCTGAAGTCCAGGCCAACAAGAAGGGACTCTGGCTGACAAAGTTCGCAGACGATTGCAAGTTGGGAGCTATTATTAACTCCCCAAGTGATGTTGACATCCTACAGAAAGGCCTCACTGAGACCAATGACTGGTGTCAGAACCATGGCCTTAAGCTCAATGCCAAAAAATGTGTCATCATCCCCTTTGGGAAAAATCCGGTTCCCATGAATTACCACATCGATGATAGTCCACTGAATACAGAAGGCATTATAAGAGATCTGGGAACACAGGCTGACAGCAACCTCTCTTTTGACCACAGCATTGCCACTGTGGTCAGAAAGTCCTTCTATGCGGCACATCTCACTACTAGGGTTTTGCATTCAGGAAGAATGAGGTCATTGTCTTCCTCTACTCTTCCCTCATTAGGCCAGTCGAGTACAAAGCCCCAAATGGCATGTACCTCACTAGACACCTGCAATAACTGGAAAGGCCACATAAGTACCTCACAAAGAGGATCCTAAGCCTTAAACACTTGTCCTATATGGACAGACTAAATAAACTCCAACTATTTTCTGTCTCGTATCGCCTACTTAGGGGCCATCTCTGCTTGACTTAAAAAGCCATGTCTGACCCAGCTCTGTTAGAAATGCTATGTCTAAAGAAATCCCAATCCCTCCGCAGCACATGCTCCAGAGACCTCAACATCATTACCACAATCAACAGAACAAGCTGGAGGGACAGGTTAATAACCCAGTGACTGCTCATGCTATGGAATAGACTTCCCATACATGTCAAACAGAGCACCTCACTGGCCCTCTTCAAGAGAAATCTTGATGAGTGGATGGGAAATAGAAAATTCACCCCGGGGATCACTCCAGTGGCTCTACTCGACAGGTCGGGTGGCACGATGCCAGGGTAATCCTATAGGCTGGGCTAGGCCTGTAACAGCTCCAAGGCCATTAGCCTAGTATACACACACACCTATGAACCCATGAGAGAGGAAGGGTGAATGACTCAAGGAAAGATAATTTAATACGTAAACACTTGAGAAATAAAGTTTAATTTCATTAGAAGACCCTTTGAATACATACATATACACACACATTAAATATATATATATATATATATATATATATATATATATATATATATATATATATATGTGTATATATATGTGTATATATATATATATATATATATATATATATATATATATATATATACACACACACACACACACACACACACACACACACGTGTGTATGCATATACATACATGTATGTTTGGGATTGCCTTTTTAAAATAAAATAAATACACACACATTGCGTCCCTTCTTTTTGCTTACACGTTTGCTCTGATATAGTACAATCCATAACGATTTGCGAATAAGGTGTTTGATTCTCATGAACAAATAACGACATTTATTGCAGGTAACAACTCTGTTTCATAAAAGAGATGTCAATTCATGTAATCTTATTTTTATTTGACATTTGTTAACCGGGTTAGTCCGACTGGGTAGAGACCATTTTTCAGTGGAGACACACAGAAAAAAGCTCCAAATTTCAGCAGAGACCTGAGGAGAAAATCCTCAAAACAGTGACACTGCCAATGTATACAGGTGAAAACAGGTTTTTTTTTTTTTTTTTTTTTTTTAAATAATGAAGACAAAAATCACAAACTATACAAAATCTTTTAACAAAGCATGTAAAGCCATGATAAAATCCAAAACAGTTTTTTATTTTTTTTTTAGGGGGCAGGAATGTGTGAAAGTAGATGAGGCAGAAAAGAGGCATAGTGAGAAATGTATAGAGATGCAGGAAGAAAAATCAAGTGCAAATAGTATAAGATGGGAAGATAGCTAAAGAGAGTGGCAGAAGTGTAGGGGAGAGGCAAGAGAATTGTAGGAGTACACAAAATCATTGAAGGTAGGACTTAAGTGAAAGACTATAGTTAACAGAAGCTAAGGGGATAGTAGTAGAGTTTAAAGGACCACTACGTATTGTTTTCTCATTTGTGAGGTCCATTTTTTCCCTCCATCTTTTTGTAGCACTCACCTATACTCCTCTGGCTACCGTAAAAAAAGTTGTTGACTATTTTTTCAGTAGCCATTCTTACAGCTCCGGTACTGAAAGCCATTTTTAAGCATGAGACAGTCTCACAGTGGTGTAGAGAATGCATGGGCACTCAAACCATTTGATAACGCCTGTTATTTTATTTTTTTCTCACTTACTGGCCAGGAGCCACCCATGAACCGCCTCCTTGAAGTCCTTTCGCCCTGTAAACACCACCCCTCTATTAACTATGCATGAGATCTTTTAGTTTTGGTTCCTGCAGCCAATAAAAATGTGATGTTGACTGACTGTAGGAACTAGTCTACTGAGTGCAGTTTCTGGATGCATCTGTTTTGTAGAGGCATTACTACCTTAACTTCTTATATGGCAAGAGTTTTCCAGTGAAGTTTTTTTTTTTTTTTTTACATTACAAAAGGTATGTGGTTATCTCAGTTCCCCACGTCCTTGCAATATTTTTTTGGTCCAGAAATAAGTTAAGCTCTGCACTGATCACGTCTGTGAATTTTTTTTTTTTTGTTGTGTAATGCCATTGCCTTTAGTTATCTGTTAATTCAACCAAAACACTTAATGGCAGCTAGTATAACTGTTTCATTACTTCCCTACAACACATCTATTCATTCACCTGATACTAAGGCTGAGGGTCGCGCTTGCCCTTCTCAACACATGCAGACAATGTTGCGCCTAGTTGATATATTTGCCGTAGTATTTTATTTTATCTCCTACATTCTGTAATGCGATCACTTTGGACATCAAAGTGCTTACATAGAGCAACATTTATTGCTTGCAAATCTGCCTGCTTTTTTACACTGACCTCCACTTCACTGAAGTGTAATGCACCACTTTCGTTTTGCACACTAAATCAAGGTAATCAACGTAATTCGGAAACTGTGAGAATACCCTGCATTTTTCCTATGTATATATTAGAGCTGTAAATAGCTACATTAGTGAATTTAACATTTTGTTCAGTGAATATGTGTTTAGTGCATTTACTAGAATTATCGTACTGTAACGTTTCTGTGCAGTAACTGTACATCACTGTGCATACAGTTATTTGCTATTAAACGTGAAACCCTGCACTGGGTCCAGGAAATGAGAAAGCCTGTACGATTAGACAACCAGCGTTTGTAAAATGGCAATGTGTTCCTTTATTACAGTTCATTTTTTATACATGCAGATATGTTTTAAAAGATATATATATATATATATATATATATATATATATATATATATATATATATATAAAATTGTGCACTTATTTGTTTGTGCAGGGCATATCATTGCACCCCTTCTGTAACTGCCAGTTCCCATTATTTTACACGTTTTCGGTCACTCCAATCCAAACTAGTGTTCTGCAGTACACAGCATGTTGCTTGACATAAAATTGCCAGACTTTGTTTCTCTGGAGAAGTACTTTATGGCAGAACAGGGCTACAGCCAAGAAACCTTTGTGCAATATCATATCCAGCATGCTTTTTACCAATGGAGTACATGCTATCCTGGGTAAAGTTGTAATATGGCATGTTCTACGCCTCAAAGCTGATTTATGTAATGAAACACTGATCTTTTACTTATCCCTTCATTTTTAGAGGTATCTTTGTTGCACAGAAATGCAAGCCAACAGCAAATTACAGTAAATGAACTACAGTGTTGTCTGTGTGCTTGAAAGGGGGACTCTCAAATTATCATGAGGGGAAGGTTAGGGAAGTTTGTTGTACTTAAAAAGTACATTTAAAAAGGCGACTGCAGCAGAACTTGGGTACAATTTGTATTGGCAAGGTTATTTTCTAGCAGTTTTTTTTTTTACATTGACATTTCACAGGTACAACACTGCAAAGCAGACGGGGGAACAATTCTGGGGGACGGCTTATTGTGGCAGTGTCAGGACTTGTTGCAGTGTCTGTGAATATAGAACCATAGTAGCTAGGGCTTGCCTCATTTAGTCAGTCTAGCCACCTGATTTTTATTTTGCTGCAACTTATTTTTGGGTCGATTGCCGAACATGGAGCAACTAGACTTCTTTTAATACCCCCTTATTTAGCTCTGGTTGGGGATACATAAGTGACTCCCTTTTCCTGTTTTTCAGAAACTGATGCATACTGGTAAAGGGATAATAATGTTTTATATCTGCCTAGCCTGTTAATGCCATTACACATTTGATATTTGTAAGGAGCGTACTCGCAGGTTGCAGAGGATGGAATTCTCAAACATTTTAGGGTCCTGAAGCCTTTACTTCTCCAGAGTGCTCTTATTTGGGCACTAACATGCTTCACTTTCAAGGTCCTTCATTCTGCAGCATTTGACCCTTGGGGTTGTGCACTTTCACGTTTGTTTGTGCATTGGCGCTTCTGTGATACTCCTGGCTAGTCTTTGTTCCGTTTCTTCTAAAATTTATGGACTTCTGACAAATCACTAGCTAGTCTCTGAGGGCTGAAGTGAGAAAACAATGGAAGAAATTTAATTTTCAGACTTAATATCAGTCAGAAAATTCATGCCAATACAAAACCTGTTTTACCAACTGTCTAAGTTTGTAAGAGTAATATTTAAAAAGTGGCCCTATTTTTCATCCTCTGTCCCCATATATATACACACACACACACACACACGTGTGTGTGCGCGCATATACATGTCTCTGTATGTAGGCGTTTATATAAATGTGTGAATGTATATGTGTGTATAGATATATATATATATATATATATATATATATACACACACACACATATATATATATATATATATATATGTATATATATATATATATATATATATATATATATATATATATACATACACACATTATATATATATATATATATACATACACACACACATGCATATATTATATATATAATGTACATTAGTATGGTGTGTAAAATGTGTGCGTGTCACTACATGTATGTTTGTGAATATATGTGTGCATGTGAGTGTGTGCATATATATACATACATATATATATACATATATATATATATATACACACACATATATATATAAAATATAAAAAGTCGGTTCCCTATTAAAGAAATACTTAAAATGTCGAGTACGACATGCTCGACAGCTTTTAAGTGAACGTTCATTTAAGCGAAACTGGAGAATGTCGAAAAAAGGAGTTTCGAAAACTTACAGTTGGCAAGCCATGAGGAAGCCAACGGCTGAAGTCAGAATGTTCACCCTGTCTCACCATTCTTGCAGTCCTCCACTGTGGTGCAGTCTCGACGTTCACCCTGTGTAATGTTCTGACAGTCCTCCACTGTGGTGCAGACTCGGAGTTGGTATACTTAAGTAGGGTTTTTTTACAGGGAGGTTGTATCGGTGCACAGTAATTGCAGCAGTCAGCCATTGGCTTCCTGAGGGCTGGTCAAGTATAACTTTTAGAAACTCCTTGTTTCGATATTCTGGGGTTTCGATTAGATGAACGTTCGCTTAAAAGCTGCCGTACGCGACATTTTAAGCATTCGTTCATCTAATATAGACCCTATACAGCTCTATATATATATATATATATATATATATATATATATATATATATACACACACACACATATATATATATATATATATATGTGTGTGTGTGTATATATATATATATATATATATATATATATATATATATATATATGTGTGTGTGTGTGTGTGTGTGTGTTCTCTCGGTTTAATTTCAGCAACTCTTTTCAGACTCTAATATCATGTCAGCAATGGACCATTCTTAAGTCAAAGTATGATTAAAGTTCATGTAATTAGTACTGTTTCAGTCTTTGAAGTTAGCTAGTACTGTATTTCACAGCACCCGTAATGTGCCAAGTATTCACTCCTCCTGCAATTCATATGAAATTACATCTATTGTTAAGTTATCTAAGTATGATTTCAAATTCTTTTTTATGTTTTATAAGAGCCGTTGCTCCTACCACTATTGGAACTGAGTGTTCTTCCTCCATATTGCCTTCATCCTGGTGCCATAAAGTCTGCTCTGCAAATTTTCCCTTAGAACTAGCAAGATTTTTAGTTTTAGCACTCATATCGGTTTCTCTGAGCTCAGCACTTGTTCATAACTCGGAAGCACTAATTAAGCTACAAATTACTACAGCACTCAATTTTCCTCACTTATCTAGAGGAAAACAGTTTTTAGTACTTAATAAATAAGCACCTATCCAGGCATGTCTAAGGGTCAGCTCCCAGTGTTTTCTCCCGTCTACCTGATGAATCTGGGCATCGTGGGGCAATGCAGCAACTGCCTCATGTACACAGCTCTCCTCCTACCACCCAACACTACAATCTGTGACAGATGCACTTATATAGCCAAACTGGAAGCAAAGCTCACTTCACCAGAGACTGGACTAGACAGTCAAGAGGAGAAGGTAAACACTTGCACCACACCACACATCACATAGTCCCTCAAAACCTACACCACAAAAACACATACATAGCAACACAAAACACACACATACATTCGTGGAGGCTCTCAATAAAAATCTACTCAAGCAACAGAGACCGCCAAAGGAGAAACACATGCAACCCCCCCCCCCCCAACACAACCCAAATGACACATAGCCCACAAACAGTGTGTCACTCAACCACAGCCCATAAGGAATAACAACGTACCCAACACTACAGTCTTAGGTGACTCTATAGTCAGGCACACTGATGTTCCTTCTCATTAAGGCTAAACAAGGAGAAAGTTACTGTCAGCTGCCAGTTGGGTGCCAGGATCCGCCACATAACGCAAGCAGTCAGGTCACTCCAAAACAAGTACAAATATGACTCTGTCATTGTCCATGTTGGTGTGAATGACCTGAGAAGTATCTCCGTGGACTACATGAAAAGAGACATGGAGGAGCTCTCCAATCTTGTAGCCCACGCAGGTATGACCTTTGCCCTGAGCAGCATCCTGCCATAACCCAGAACGATACCACAGTACAAAGACAAAATGACTGACTAACAATTGGCTAACCCTCTGGTGTCATTCTATTCTGTCTGCCTGGGATGACATGATCGACAGATTACAATAGTTTGACAGAGATGGCCTGCACCTGTCGCCCTTAGGCCTTTTTTAGGCAAGGTTCAAATGACAAAATCACCACCATAACAGGTACAAGCAAGCAAAATCTGAGGATAATACTACCCAATGCTAGAAGTCTAAAATTCAAAATGCATTAATTCAAGACACTCCTTAAAATGGAGAACATCGACATCTGTGCAGTGACAGAGACCTGGTTCAAAGCTCCAGAGAGCACCCTTGCATTACCAGGCTATAATTCATACCACACCTTTTGGCCACCTAACCTGGACTGAAACTCTAAAGGTGGAGGCATGTCCATATTCATCAAGGATATCCACACCTCCAGGCTAGTTGCTCAGCATAATGCAGCCGAAATTATCCAAGTGCAAAATATCTCTGGGCAAGACCGCAATCCAAACTGTAACTTGCTACAAATCCCCCACCATGTCCTAGGATTCCCACTCCTCATTTCTTGATACACTGGAAAATATTAGCATACAACCCAACACCCTAATAATGGGCAATTTCAACTATCCCATCATTAACTGGGAAAACTACTCATGTACCAACTCTTTTGCTCAACGTTTTCTGGAATTCATAAATTCCAACGCCTTGTATCAACTTATCCACACCTCTAACAGGGGCAGCAATATCCTAGACCTGGTCATTACCAACATGGGTGACCGGTTTTCCACACCAGAGGTCAATTCCTCGTTGGTCAGATCCGACCACAAGCTAATCAGCCTAGACATCCACATCCCACCCCCCATTAGGGAAACCACCGTAAAAAATTTCTCTAAAGCCAACTTCACGCTTCTTAAGACAGAAGTGGCAAACTTCACAACACCCAAGCAGACAGACAATAGAGGTACGACTGCTGAATCCTACACAAATGAACTTTATAAGCACTTACACAAGTGCATGGATTGTGCTATCCCTAACAGAACCAAGATGCTATCCTCCAAAAAAAGGAAGCCAATCTGGTGGTCCCCTGCCATAAACAAACTCTACAACAGAAGAAAGAAACTGTTGCAAAAAACAGTAAAATCCCATGACTGGAAGAACTCCCTGGTCAACCTCAGTAAGAAGCTGAGATCCCTCATAAAATCCTTCCAAAGCTAGTTATGAAAACAAAATTGCCAGTGATTCTAAAGACAACCACAAACCATTCTATAACTATGTCAAGATCTGCTCTGAGTTACAGCACAATGGCACTAAACATACATAACCAACTGATATTGCCAACATCCTGCCAGATAGGTTCAGTGCTAACTTTACCCCCCACCCCACACCCCCTAAAGGGCCCATGTCTATAACGGAAGAATGCAAAGTTCCTGTAATCATGGCTGCACAGGTAAAAAACACTGTCCAAAGCTGACCTGGCTGCGGTCTACATGAACTACAGAAAGAACTGGTACCCCACACCTACACACCATGTTTAATCATAGCCTCAACTCAGGCTTTGTGCCCACTGAATGGCGCACAACAATGGTCATCCCACTCCACAAAAGGTGGTGCCACCAAGGACCCCGGGAACTACTGCCCCATTAGCCTAACGAGCCTGGTCTGCAAGGCCATGGAACCTATCATCATGGAACTTATAAACAAAGACATTGATAATCTCCAAACTCTGGACCCCACCCAGTTTGGTTTTGTAAAAGGCAGATCATGTCTCCTAAACCTGAGTGACTACTTTGAAGCAATCACCAAAGCCATAGACGAGGGTAAGGTGGTTCACAAAGCCTATCTACATCTCGCCAAGGCTTTTGACACCATCCCCCCACTCTGGAATTACAGATAAACTTACTAAACTAGGTATAAATCCCTATGTCACAAGATGGTTTGCCAACTGGCTCACTGACAGAACCCACACTGTGAAAGTAGCAGACTCCAAATCCGACTTCAGACCAGTGACAAGTGGAGTACCACAGGGTTCAGTCCTGGGTCCTCTCCTGTTTGGTATCTACTTTTCTGAAGTACAGGCTAACACAGAAGGTCTTTGGCTAATGATGTTCACAGATGACTGCAAACTAGGAGCCATAAATGAAACTCCTAACGATGTGGACATCCTTCAAAAGGGCCTCACTGAGACAGATGCCTGGTGTCAAAGCCATAGCCTCAAGCCCAGTTCCAAAAAGTGCATTGTCATCCCTTTTGGTAAAAACTCTGTACCCATGAACTACCACATAGGCGATAGTCTACTTAACACCGAAAGTGTGATAAGAGACCTAGGGACACAGGTGGACAGTAGCCTCTCCTTTGATAATCACATTGCCACAGTAGTCAGGAACTCCTTTTACGTGGCATACCTCATCACAAAAGGTTTCTCATCCAGGAAAAAAAAGAGGTCATTGACACTCATTAGACCCATTACAGATTTCAACACCCCTTTTGGTATGCCCCTCACAAGACATCTACAACTGGAAAGGCCGCAGAAACACCTTAGAAAGAGGATTACTGGCCTCAAACAGATGCCCTAAGCAGACCATCTCAAAAAACTCCAGCTTTACTCAGTCGCAGATCGCCTACTCAGAAGTGATCTCTGCCTAACATACACAGCTATGTCAAACCCAGAGCTGTTGGACATGCTCCACTTAAAGAAATCCCAATCCCACTGAGGGACCTAAACCTTGTCACCACAATAAACAGAACATAAAAGCCATGCTGGAGGGATAGATTCCTGTCCCAGTGACTTCTCATACTCTGGAACAAATTACTTATCTATATCAAACAAAGCTCTTCATTAGCACTATTCAAGAAAAATCTTGATGACTGAATGGGAAACAGGAAATTCACCCCGGGGATCACCTCTATGGCTCTGCTCGACAGGGGCTCAGGAAAATAATTTTCTTGGGTGGCGAAAGTCAGGGTACCTTTTTGGCTAGGCTTGTATAGGCCCTAGAGCCGATAGCCTAGTGTCTATCTATGAACTTATTTATGGCTGTTAAATGTAGTATTTTATCACTGTGTGTGTCTGTACAAAAGCCACTGTAGTCATTGGTTGTAGCAATTTCAATGGTCAGTCCTACTGTTGTCTTCTTTTCATGGACTACTATAGCTTGTTTTCTCACATCTGTTTTTTTTTAACTGTTGTAATGGATGGTCCCATCTGATATAACTTCATCATTTTCTATAATGCTTTGGGCTATTGTTTCCAGTGCTTCTCAGCTATGTCAGTGTTATAATGTTTGCACAATACCCAATGCAACAGTCTTGTCACATTATTACTCCTTACACTAATGGCAGAAGTACTGTATAATGAATAACACCCAGCAAACAAGACTGTCATCGGTTCCAGTGAAGTTTTACTAAACCTGCATTTGTTTTTGTTTTCCTGCATTTGGTCCTGATTGACATTAGGTTGTTAAAAGACATTCACTGCTGCAGTACTCATTACATTCGGGATTCCCTGCTGTGGAAGCCTGTCACCCGGCCATTATACTAATGACTTCTGTTGCATTTAAAGGTATGCCTGAACATCACCCAGATGCTCCTTGCATACCGTAGGGCATAAAGATGATGTTCAGGCTTACCATAAGCAGAACTTGTTTGCCACCAGTCTGTATGCGTCTTTTCACTGTCAGTCTTCCTGCGTCTGTTTTGCCAGCTGAACACATTTTTGTTCTCCAGTGATAACCTATGCCTGTTTGCAGTGCAAATAACTGTCCAGTTTTTTTTTTTTTCGGTGCTTCTTGGGATTAATCTCATCCAGGAAGGGTAAATGCCAGTGTGGGAGACAGATTCCCCATAAAGATCACCACGAAAAGTGTCTTTTTTGACTAGAAGCATGTCATGACCATATGTCTTGTTCTGTTTGCCAGGCATTCATTCTGAAAACCCTTCACAGTAGACTTTCTTCCCTCTCCTTGTATCTTGAGAACCAGCATCGTAAGCGTCTTACTAAATATACAAGTGATGGAGTTCTCCTGCCTCAAGTGTCAGCTATTAGGGAAGAAGAATGTAAAAAAGGTGTGACTGGAATCTTCCTCAGTCCAGCCTCTGCCAGCTGTTTCTACTGAGGTTGTTACAAACCCAGAGACTCGTCAGGCTGTGTTGTTGGATTCCTCTACTGTGACCATGTTGGAGGGAGGCTCTGACTGGCAGCACATCTGATGAGGCTTTGCAAGCAACCATCTTGGATGTTCAAGGGAACCATGGTTGATTTTTCCCAAGGGACTTAAGGGAGTTCCTCAGATTTTACTAGGGGAAGAGGTTCTTACTACAGTTCTCGACTGCTATCCTGGGTCTGAGTCTTCTCATTGTTATTTTGGAGGGGATGTTCCCTTAAAAAAGAAACACTTAAACATGTTTTTTCTGCTCTTAGGGATCATCAAAGTGAATGGCAGGCTTTCACTAAGGGGCTATTTTCTGCTTTAATTTAGTTCTTGCTCCTCCTTGCTTCTTTACTCCCCATAAAAGGCCTAGAGAACACGATCCCTCTGAGACTGAGTCAGATTCTGATGACAAATTCCTGACTTATTCTACTCAAATTTCTTCTCCTTTGGACTATGGATCAGCGGAGAAGGAATCTATTAGTCCTGATGCTCCTTTTGAGGAAATTTCCTTTGGAGATGGATTTTCTTTTCCCTGATATCTATAGCAGTACAATGAGTTGCTACAAGTGGAGTCTCTTAAACCTGTGGCTATTCCTCCTGTTTTGGCTGCTTTGCTGGATGCATTTTTCCAATGCCTGTCATGCTCTTGATTCTTTACCCCCTGCTGCCAAGAAGCTTAACAGGTTTTATAGGGTGCCTAAAAATTGTTTCTTTTAGTATAAATGTCCTGCTGCTGACACTTCTGTGGCGTCTGTAGCCTCTACGCTATCTCAATTGCTTCCTTCACCCAAGTTATTGTCTTCTGACAAAGACAGCAGAACTGGGTAAGAAGGTTTACTCTTCTACTATCCTAGGTTTTAGGGCTATTAATTATCAGACTCATATGTCTAGGTACATGTTGGCTATTCTTTCTCAGGCCGGTCAACTTAGTTCTGATTTTCCTGAGTCTGAGGGTAAAAAAAAGAAGTTATGTACCCACCATAATGTTCCATCTGAGTAGTTATACTTCATTTTTCTTCAACCTGTGGGTATTTGGATCCATATCGGATCCGAGCCAGCAACTTTACAAGCATCTGCTCCGAGCTCCAAGCTCCTCCCCCTTACCCATAATACACCACCATCTACTGCCTTCCCTCAGATCAAGTTTGTTGCAAACCAAACTAACCAGCAACTCAAACTAGAAAGAAACCATAACAAGAGCATAACATGAGAAGGTTCGGGGGAAGGAGGGTGGGACAGTTGGAAGAAAAATGAAGTATAACTACTCAGATGGAACATTATGGTGAGTACATAACTTCTTTATCTTAAGTAGTTAACTTCATTTTATCTTCAACCTGTGGGACAGAGTCCCCAGCTACTTGCGCCCCTGGGAGGCCCTCATGAAAGGATATTCCAGAACACCGCAGAGCCAAAAGATGCTCTCCCTCTAGAGATTAAATCCAACTTATAATGAGAAATGAAGGTGTGCGACTTACCCCAAGTTGCCGCCGCAAAAATGTCATCCAATGACACCCTAGACCAGAAAGCAGCAGATGTCGCCATAGATCTGTAGATCTGGTAGAGTGAGCTTTCATTGGACCAGGTGGAGACAATCCTTTGTCTTTGTAAATCTGCAAAATACACAGAGTAATCCATCTAGCTAAAGAAACTTTGGAGATGGCCTTACCCAAAAAGGGCTTAGAAAAGGACACAAACAACTGGTCGGACTTACGGAAGGGCTTTGTTCTGTGCAAATAAAAATGAAGTTGTCTATGAACATCTAGTAAATGCAGTTTATATTCACCTTTGTTTTGAAAATTTGGGAAGAAAACAGGCAGATTAATTGTGTGATTAATGTTTGATTCAGATGCCACTTTTGGTAAGAAAGAAGGGTTCATGCGGAGAGAAACTATCCTTATGGAAGCTCAAATAAGGGGGCACAGCAGACAAGGCCTGAAGCTCAGAAACCCTCCTAGCTGAAGTGATCGCCACTAGAAAGGCCATCTCCCAGGATAGAAACTTTATATCCACTGAAGCTGCAGGTTCAAAGGGGGGAGCAATCAAGGCCTGAAGAATCAAAATAAGGTCCCAAGGAGGAACAGGATTCTTAACTGGAGGGTGTAAAAGAAAAGTGCCTTTAAGAAAAGCCTTACACAACCTGGAAGAGGCCAGGGCATTCATGTTCTCGCCAACATGAAAATTTGAAATAGCTGCCAGTTGCACTTTCACAGTGGAAGAACTGGCTCCTTGTTGAAAAATGCTGGCTAAGAAATCTAGGACCGTGGGTACAGGGGCCATAAAAGGATCCTTTTTTCTCTGAGATGCCCAAATAGAAAATAGTTTCCATTTACTGCGATAAATCTTCCTGGTGGAAGACTTGTGAGCAGACACCAGAATATTTTTTACTGAAGACGAAAGACCAGGAGTCGTGGCAATTAAGGGAACTGGAGCAACCAAGCTGTCAGCTCGAGACTGTCCAGGTTGGGCGGACAGATGCCTGAAGGATGTGAAATGAGATCTGGGCAGGGATCTAGAATCCAAAGAAGAGCTAAAACATGAGACCAAAGGAAGGGGAAACCAAACCTGATGAGGCCAGAACGGGGCAATGAGGATCACCTTTCACCCAAGTCGACAAGCCTTCTGAAGAAACTTTGGAATGAGTGGTAATGGGGTATAAGCATACAGAAGCCTGGGAGGCCAAGCATGGACTAATGCGTCTCTGGGGGGTTCCTCTGGTGAAAGGATCAAAGTGAAGAACTCGCTGCACTTCACGTTGGAAGGAGATGCAAAGAGATTGCAGCAAGGCTGACCCCATGCAAGGAAGATCTCCTCCGCTATTGACTGCTTCAGAGACCACTCATATGGCATCAGCATAGCCCGACTCAATTTGTCCATTAAAATGTTGGAGCGTCCCAGGATATGCGTTGCACTCAGAAACCGATTGGTGGAGATCACCCACTCCCAAACTCTCATGGCCTCATGACACAGAGGGTAAGATCTGTTTTTTCCCTGTTTGTTGATGTACCAGACAACAGACATGTTGTCTGACTGAATTGCAATAGTTCCCAGAGGAAGAACAGTATGGAAGGCCTGCAATGCTAAAAGCACTGCTCTCATCTCCAGTATACTGACGTGTAATCTGGTTTCGATCTGGGACTACGTGCCTTTGACAGTCCTTCCCAGATAATGCCCCTCCACCATAGCTGGGAGGCGTCCGTGGTCACTGCGGCTTGGGCTATGGATGGAACAAAGGGTCGTCCCGCTACAATCTCTGGAGACTGGACCCACCAGAGACATGACGCTGTGCAGGCTTTGCTGATGTGAATTGGGTATTCCATGGGGAGATCCAGCCAAGACCACTGTACGTCTAGAGTCCATTGCAGAACACGCATGTAAAGACGCGCGCAGGGGAGGAGAGAAATTGTGGCAGCCATAGAGCCCAAGGACTCTGAGAACATCCACCACCGTCGGCAACCTGGGGCTGACAATCAGTGATACATGAGCCCTTAAACTCTGGACCCTGTCTGGAGTTAGGAAGACTTTCAATTGAAGGGTGTCCAGCCATGCCCCAATAAAATCCAAGATCTGTAACAGGATTCAAAAGTGACTTGGGAATGTTGACCGTAATCCCTAAAAAGGCTGCAAGATGTAGGAAGAAATCCCTGGCTTGGCAAAGAAGACACTTGGTGGAAGCAGCGAGGAGCCAATCGTCTAGGTAAGGGAATACCAGAATCCTCTGAAGCCTCAGGTGAGCCACTACTACTGCCATTACCTTGGTGAACACCCTGGGGGCTGTGGTGAGACCGAAGGGTAGGGCTCGGAACTGGAAATGACTGGCTCCCAGCCGGAAGCGAAGGAATCTCCTGGAACTTCTGTGTACCTGGATATGGTAGTAAGCATCCTGGAGATCTATCGAGCACATCCAGTCGCATTCTCGAAGATGAGGTAGAATAGACTGCAGGGTGACCATCTGGAATTTCTGTTTGGTGGCAGCCAGGTTTAAGGTTGACAGGTCCAAAATGGATCTGAGGTCCCGTCTTTTTAGCACTAAAAAGAACATGGCGTACATGCCTAACCCGAACTGATCAGGGGGGGGGGGGGACTGGTTTGATGGCTCGTTTTTGAAGCAGCTTGGAAACTTCTAGCGCTGCCGTCTCCCTTTGAGTGGGTGGGACATCTGGGAGGAGCTTTGGTCTGATTGGAGAGGCAACAAATGGGATGGTATAACCTCTGGATATTATTTGTAGCACCCAACGATCTGCAGTTATGGCCTCCCATGCCGCCAGGTGCAATGATAATCTTCCCCCAACTGCCTCCAGAGAAGGGCAGTCGCGCAACCCCTCAGGGTTGCTGCACGGGCCTGTCCGAGAAAGGCTCTCTAGACCCAAAGTTCCTCGAACCCCCTCTGCCTCTGTGCCGGCGTCTATCAGGTCCCTCTCTGCCTCTAGGGGATGAGTTGTCCAGAGTCTCCCGGGAAAACTGAGATTTCCAGAACCACATCTTTTACCCTCTCTGATTCTGGGAAAAGGATCTTTGAGGGTTAGAGAAGTGGATTCTGACGGCAGACAAGGTCTTCCCATCTTTCCACTCTGAACAAGGGTGCCACGTACGGTCTTCCCAAAGAGAGAAGAACCATCAAAGGGTGCATTCGTAAAAGACGCCTTGAAGGGGTCCGCAAACTGACACAGTCTGAGCCAAGCGTGTCACCTGATAGCAACGCCAGTCCCAGACACCCTAATTGTTCCTTCCATAGCATGAGAAAAGAGGCGCATGGACGTGTTCAACAGTGATTTCACAGTAGACATCTTCGCGGAGAATAGACACTTATCCTCCTGCTACAAAGATTCTGGAGGCGACTCAGCTAACTCCATAACTAGGTCCCGCTGTAGTCGTACGACGTGTGCAAAGTAGTTCAGCACTCAGATGGAAAATGTCGCTGAAGAGTACACTCGCTTCCCAAATCGATCCATAGTCCTGGATTCCTTATCCGGAGGGTGGACCGAGAAACTCTATTGAGCCAGTTCCCCTTTTGGTGGCTGCTGCAACCACCATAGCATCCACAGGGGATCCTTTATAGCAGGCTGGTCTGTCAGAGGATGCAGTGAGTATTTTATCCAGGCGCTTCAGTATCGGCTCTACGGTGTCCGGCTCCTTCCATGCCCACGTGGTGCTAAGATCCACTAAAGGATCCACCGGCAGGGACACCCAGGAAGTGGATGGGCCCGTGCCAAAAGCCTACAGGAACACTGATTTGTCCGAAGAAGGTTTTGGGGCTGACCAACCTCCCCTCTGGCGGAGGATCTCCATGATGTCTCAAAAGGAGACATCCTCGGGAGGTGACCTGGGGGAACCTTCGCCTTCATCCAAATCAGTGCCCTCGGTAAGGGACTCAGGGGAGTCCAAGTGCCTCCTTTTGCACGTGTGCTTATGATGCCACTCCTCAGTGGGACTCTGAAGAGGGCTCGCGAGCAGTGGGGAGTTCTTCCAGGGGAACTGCCTGGGGCTCCTCTAGCACAGGCTACCCCTGAGACAAGATGAAGGGAGTCGCAACCGAGTCCGAGGGAGTCTGGGCGAAATCCAAGGGAATAGGCCTGGGTCTCGATCCTTGGGAGAGAACCCTCTCCACCACGTCGAACACTGAAGGAGACCATACCTCCTTAGAGCCCAACAAGGAGGAAGCTCTCCCTGGGCCCATCGTGAGGATCGGAGCCAAGGTTAAGGCAACCGGAGCTCAGAAGGAACGGCCTGGATCTGACAAGGTCGGAGCCTAAGGCATCCATCCCCTTGGGTCCGACTCCCAGTTCTTGGCCCCGAGAGCTGCTCAGATGCGAGCTAGTCAAATCCGAAGACCCCAAGGTAACTGCCGGAGTCTAGGTTGGTGGAACCATTGGTGCCAAATCCCCAGCTCCGAAGATCCTCGGATCCATGTACCCTGAAACCGAAGGCCAGATCGGGGAAGGAGAAATCGGGTGGAAGAAAGGCATCTAGGTCCCCCCTCTAGAGGGAGAGGGGCCTGGCAAGACTCCCATCTGGATTTGGGTCCAAATGAATCCCCTCATCATCCTGTCCATGTCCATTTCTGAAAGACTCAGAGTCAGGCGAGAGGATGTGACCGACCCGGATCTGGCTGGTCGCTGGGAGGATCTGGAAGAAGGCCTTGGCTCCGTCAGCTATGGGAAAAATCTGGGGGAGTGGAGCCAAGGAGAAACAGATCTCGAAACTTTAGAAGGCGGGCTAGGGAAGGCCTCCCGATCAGGAGACCTCTTACGGGGCCTATCCCCTTTCTTTTCCTCGTCTCTCCCTCTCTCTGAATCCTTTTGTCTGTCCTTTTATTCTTTGTCTCTCCCTTTGATAACATCCCCTACAGCAGGTCTAATGGGAGGGTGAGTCCCAGCCTTGGGGCGGGGGGGCTTGGACAGGAGCTGCAGAAGAAGAAGCTGAGGCTGTGACCGTTGACTAAGCAGGCCGTTAAGAATGAGTTTGGCCTGTCTCTTAGGCCCTAGGCTTGAACCCTGCACAAATGCTGCATTGGACAGACCAGCGGGAAATGCCCAAGCAAACAACACACACAGTGTGGCCATCCGCTGGTGAAAGCTTATGACCACACTCTGTGCATTTTTAAAGGTTGGTTTAGGCTGATCGGACATCACAGCAAAGCAAAAACACACACCCAGTCACCAAAATAAAACCTAGCCTGACCATGCATACGCTAAGTTTTTGAAAAACCGATGACTAGCGAGGGGGAGGAAAAAAAGGGGAACGAACTCAGTGAAAAACTCACTAGAAGAGCCCCAAAAGCACTTACAGTACCACTGAAAGCTCAGAGCTGCAGAGATCACGATGCTGATGCATGAAGCTGCACACAAGATCTAAGAGAAGGCAGTAGATGGTGGTGTATTATGGGTAAGGGGAGGAGCTTGGAGCTCGAAGCAGATGCTTGTACAATTGCCGGCTCTGATCCGATATGGATCTGAATACCCACAGGATGAAGATAAAATGAAGTTAACTATTTCAGATCTTCCGTTCTTTCCTTGATAGGAACCTTCCTCAAAAGGCATTTATCATTCTCTTAAATGTAGTTATGATGTGGCAAATGCCTCTCTAGGGCAGTTATTTTTCTTTCAGTTATGAGGAGGTATTTTTGGCTTAGACAGCAGCCTCTACTTGATGATATTAAAACTAAGCCTGCGTTTGCTTCCTGCCTTTCTTTTAACTAGCCTAGTCCAGATACAGATTTGCTGTATCCAGGACTGTTTGCAAGCTTCTGAGTGGTGCCAAAGTCTGCTCTTCAATTTTTTCCTTAGATCTGCTAGTTCTCTCCTCTCCTGCACTTTTACTAGCTTATTAGTCTAACACTTCATCAGACTTCTTGTAGCAACTATTGTAGCACACAAAAGTGCTACCAGCACTAAATGTTCTACAAGGAAACAGGTCCAGTACTTAATGCCCATCCCTCCAGGCATGTCTAAAGGTCAGTTCCCTGTGCTTTCCTCTTATTAACCTGGTGAACTTGGGCATCCTGAGGCAATGTAGCAACTGCCACATGTACACTAATAACCCACTCCTCTAACTTCCCAACACTCAGACTTCCGAGCGATACACTTATACATCGAAACTGGAAGCCACCCACTCTTCAGCCAACACTGGAATAGCTGGTCAAGAGAAGGTCAACACTTGCACCACACCACATGGAACACAAAGCCCTGCAGAACACACACCAGCACTGCCTTCAAATAAAAACACAAACACACCTACCTCCACGGAGGCTCTCAATAAAAATCTACCCAAACAGCAGAGACCTCCAAGGCAGAAACACACTTGACCACCACAACACAACACTAATCATGAGCCACACAACTCTCAAACAGTGCCCACTCAACCAAAGTCCCAAATGCAAAACAGCATGCCTAACACACTAGTCATAGGTGACCCTATAATGAGGCACACTGATGTCCCACTCACTAGGTTGAATAAGGAGAAAGTAAGTCTGCCTGGGATGACATGATTGACGGACCTCAATGCCTTACCAGAGATGGGCTGCATTTGTCACCCCTGGTCTTCCGGATACTGGGCAAGGCTCTTGCCACCCTTACTGTACCTTTTTTAGGCGGTGTTCCAAAGACCAAATTACCACCATAACAGCTACAAATAAATGCAATCTGAGGGTCATGCTGCTCCAAGTTAGAAGTCTAAATCTCAAAATGCAGTCGCACGAAGCACTCCTTAAAATGTAGAACATTGACATTTGTGCTGTAACAGAGACCTGGTTCAAGCCAGCAGAAAGCACCCCTGCACTACCAGGTTATAAATCATTCCACACCTTTATGCCCCATAACTTGGACCAAAGCTCCAAAGGCAGTGGTTTTTCCATATTCATAAAGGATGTGCACACCTCCAGACTGGTAGCCCAACATAACGCATTAGAGATACTTCAGGCGCAGCTAACAATGGGTAAGACAGCAATTCAGGTTGTAGCCTGCTATAGGTCCCCAACCATGCCCCAGGACTCTCACTCCACATTCCTAAGCACCATGGAGAATATTAGGGTCCAACCTACCACTCTCATACTGGGCGACTTCAACTACCTCCCCATTAACCGGGAAAGCTACTCATGTACCAATACACTTGCCCAACGTTTCCTGGAATTCATTAATTCCAATGCCCTGGACCCCCACTAGAGGTAGCAACATCCTTGACAAGGTCATTACTACCACGGGCGACCATTGCTCTACACCAATAGTCAACTGCTCCATGGTTAGATCCGACCACAAACTAATCACCTTGGAAATCCACATCCCTCCCACCCCGCCGCCGCAAAGGTAACCACCATGAAAAATTTCTCCAAAGCTAACGTTGGGCTCCTAAAAACACTTCATGGCACCCATGCAAATGGAAAATATTTGCATGACTGCTGAATCATAAACCAATGCACTTTACGAACACATACACAAATGCATGGATTCCATCCTAGCCCACAGGATTACCCTGGCATCGTGCCACCCGACCTTAGTTCTCAGTGCCTCAGTCAAGTACAGCCACTGGAGTGATTCCTGGGGTGAATTTTCTATTTCGCATCCACTCATCAAGATTTCTCTTGAAGAGGGCCAGTGAGGTGCTCTGTTTGACATGTATGGGAAGTCTATTCCATAGCATGGGCAGTCTCTGGGCTATGAACCTGACTCTCCAGCACATTCTGTTGACTCTGGTAATGAGGTTGAGGTTTCTGGAGCATGTGGTGCAGAGGGATTGGAATTTCTTTAAATGCAGCATTTCTAACAGAGCTGGGTCAGACATGGCTTTTTAAGTAGGCGATATGAGACAGAGAATAGTTGGAGTTTTTTTGAGTCTGTCCATATAGGACAAGTGTTTAAGGACTAGGATCCTCTTTGAGAAGTACTTTTGTGGCCATTCCAGTTGTTGCAGGTGTCTAGTGAGGTACATGCCAAATGAGGCATTGTACTCTGGCTTAATGAGGGAAGAGTAGAGGAAAACAATGACCTCTTTCTTCATGAATGCAAAACCCTTAGTAGTGAGATGTGCCACAAAGAAGGACTTTCTGACCACAGTGGCAATGTGGTGGTCAAAAGAGAGGTTGCTGTCAACCTGTGTTCCCAGATCTCTTATAACGCCTTCTATATTCAGTGGACTACCACTGTTGTGGTAATTCATGGGAACTGGCTTTTTCCCAAAGGGGATGACGACACATTTTTTGGCACTGAGCTTAAGGCCATGGTTCTGACAACAGTCACTGGTCTCAGTGGGGCCTTTCTGTAGGATGTCGACATCACTTGGGGAGTTAATAAAAGCTCCCAACTTACAATCGTCTGCAAACTTTTAGTCAGCCAGAGTCCCTTCGTGTTGGTCTGGACACTCCAAACAGGAGAGGACCCAGGACCGAACTTAGTGGGACTCTACTCATGACTGGTCGGCAGTCTGACTTGGAGTCAGCTACTTTCACACTGTGTTCTATCTGTGAGCCAATTTGCAACCCACCTAGTGATATAGGGGTTGATGCCTAGTTTAGTGAGTTTTTCTATGTTTCCTGAGTGGGGAATGGTATCAAAGGCCTTGGCCAGATCAAGGTAGGCTGTATGAACCACCTTGCCTTCATCCACACCTCTGGTGACTGACTCAAAAAAGTCAAAAAAGTTCAGCAGGCATGATCTATCCTTCACAAAACCAAACTGTGTGGAATCCAGAGTTTGGAGATTCCCTATATCCTTGTTTATTAGGTCCATGATGATGCGTTCCATAGCTTTGCATATCAGACTCGTCAAGCTAATAGGGCAATAGTTTCCAGGGTCTGTAGTCGCTCCTTCTTTGTGGAGAGGAATGACTGTAGCAATGCACCATTCAGTAGGGACAAAGCCTGAGGTGAGGCTGTGACTGAACAGGGCACACAGGTAAGGTGCCAGTTCACTCTGTAGTTCATGTAGAACACAGCTAGGGATATTGTCAGGTCCCATAGAAGCTGTATTCTTGGCCTTGGACAGTGCTGTTTTAACCTGTGCAGCAGTAATACTGGGTGCCTGGCAATCTACTGGTATTGCGATTGGTCCTGGGGGGGTAAAGTTGGCACTGAATCTCTGTCAGTTTACTGGCAATATCTGTTGGCTCGTTATAGGAGGTACCACTGTGCAGTAGCTCACAGCAAACAGTACAACTGTGTACACTTACCATAAATGTAGATGTTCAAGTGTATATACACTGTTGCAGTCATCACACTTGGGTTATCTGCCTGCAGGTAGCCCTCAGTCGGCCCGAATACCAGAGTCTTGGGATTGCTGCGTCGGATGCTGTCGCCTCTTCAACGACGTCAGGGGTATAAAACATGCACCCGACGCCATTACATCAGTTTTTCTTGCCCTAGATGTCAGGAACCCCCAAAATAGGAAGCAATTAAATGGTGTGGAACACCTCAAGTAAAAAGTAAATACCATAGTCATAAGATATGGCCAAAAAGAGGATAGGTAGAAAGTCTAGAAAAGTCAGGGGGGCTGGAGGGAGGGTAACCAGAACTGCAACAGTGAATACATTCGAACATCTACATTTATGGTAAGTGTACACAACTGTACTATGTTCTTCGCGTTTCACTGTTGCAGTCATCACACTTGGGTTGATTCCCAAAGCTGGGTAAAGGTGGAGGCAGTCAAGAAGTATTAGGACTGACTAGCAGGCCTTGTAAGACTGCTGTGGCAAATCCAGTTCTGGATTTAGAAAGGACAGGTAAGTGGTAATGCTTGGTGAAGGTGTGTACGGAACTCCAAGTTGCAGCTTCCAGGATGTCCCTGGTAGGGACTCCCCTGAGAAATGCTGTAGAAGTTGAAGTAGCCCTAGTGGAATGAGATCTGATCCCCTGTGGGGTAGGTTTTCATGGTGGTTGTAGCAGAAATGGATGCAGTGTGCTATCCCTTTGGAAATGGTTTGCTTTGAAATGGCCTTGCCCTCTCTGCCCCTGTAGTAAAACTGACTAGCAGCTGGTCAGATTTTCTGAAAGGCTTAGTCATGTCAAGGTAGAACCTGAGCTGTCTGTGCACGTCCAAGGAGGATCCTCTCCCTTTATTCTGAGGATTAGGGAAAAATGTTGGTAAATGGATGGATTGGTTTAAAGCCACACTGGATACCACCTTGGGCATAAATTATGTGTTAGTCCTGATGGAGACCCTGTCAGCCTGGAAAACAAAGAAGGGTTCCACAGCCATTAGTGCCTGTAGCTCAAGCACTCTTCTTGCTGAAGTCATGGCTAGAAGTAAGGCAGTTTTCCAAGAGAGGAATTTTAACTCTGCTGTAGCAGCAGGTTCAAAAGGGGGAAGCGTGAACTTCTCTAGTACAAAGTTCAGGCCCCAGGCAGGGGTGGGAGATCTCCTCGGGGGTTTTAAATTGTTAGCTCCTCTCAGGAACTGTTTGATGAGAGGGTGAGAAAGGAGAGGTAGCGCTGTATTGTAATGAGCTGAGATGGTTGAGGCATGAATCTTAACTGATGAAAAGGAAAGGCCTTTGTGGAGCAGCTCTGCTAGGTAATCTAGAATTTGAGGTAAGGATGGCACGGCTGTGTCCGTTCCTAGAGACTGGCTCCAAGAACATACCTTTTCCACTTTTCTGAATAGGATTTCCTAGTACTAGGCCTTCTGGCCTCAAGGATGACGTCCCAGCACCTGTTTGCTGCGGGTTGCTGGTGTTGTGTTCAGAAAATAAGTCAGGCTGCAAGGCTCAGTGGTTGCAGCTGAGGATGCAAAATCTGTCCCTTCTGCTGGGATGGCAGGAAAGAGAACTGATGTAGGTGCCAAGGTGGCACTGCTGTCAGACTGCGTAGGAGTGGGTACCAGTGCTGGAGTGGCCAGTCTGGTGCAATAAGGATTGTTACTGGTCTGTCCTGCTTGATCTTCAGTAGTACTTTTGAGAGAAGGGGCAGAGGGGGAAAGGCATAAATTGAGAGGTTTTCCCATGTAAAGGGTAGGGCATCCACTTGCCATGCTTGGCTGTGGAGATTTCTGGTGCAAAGTTTGCTCAATTGATGGTTTTGGGGGGAGGCAAAGAGGTCCACCTCTGGTGCCCCCCACCTGTGGATTAGAAGTCTGAATGAGTTGGGTTCCAGTTTCCACACATGTGGGTCCAGTAGCTTTCTGCTTAAGTCGTCTACCAGTGAATTTTGTTTGCCTGGCAGGAATTGAGCTTGCAGGTGCACTTGGTTGCTCAAGGCTGTGTTCCACAGGGCCATGGCTAACCTGCAGAGTGGGAGGGAATGAGTTCCCCCCTGCTTGTTTATGTACCACACAACTGTGGTGTTGTCTGTCTTTATCAAGAGTTGTCATGGAAGGAAAAGGTATTTGAAAGCTGTCAGAGCATACGGTACAGCTAACATTCTTTTTGATTGATATGCAGGTGAATTTGTCCTGGGCTCCATTTGCCTTGAATGCCTTTGCCTGCCATGTGAGCCCCCCATGCAAAGATTGATGCGCCTGTTGACAGGGTTTGGGCAACGAGGGGTTGAGTGAAAGGAAGTCCCTTGTTGTGGTTGCAAGCCTCTGTCCACCAAAGGAACTCTGCCCTTATACAAGGAATGATAGGAATCAGTGTTTCAAAGTCCTGAGAGTGCTGACACCAGAGACTTAAGTACCAGTGAAGTTTCCTCATATGCAGTCTTGCATATGGAATTAGTAGAATGCATGGGGCCATGAACCCTAGGGCTTGCAGTATTTTTCTTGCAGATAGCTGGGACTTGGTGGCCATTAGTTTGAAGTAGTTTGTCAAATGAACCTGCTTTTCTAGAGTGAGGAATGCCATCTGGGAAATTGTGTTCAAGCTTGCTCCCCAGGAGTGCAATCTTTTGGCTGGGCACCAGATGAGATTTCTTTTCGTTGATGGTGTACCCCAGAGAAGTGGAAGTCTCTTTACAAATGCCAGGTGCTGAAGAAGCAATTCCTGACTATTCGCCTGAATCAGGCAATCATCCAAATATGGGTAAATTTGAATATTTCTCTGCCTGCTGTATGCAATGGCTGGAGCCAAGCATTTTGTGAATACCCTGGGCTCAGTAAATAAGCCAAAGAGAAGTGCAGAGAACTGATAGTGCATACAGCCTGCCCTGAAACGTAGATATTTCCTGCAAGATTCCCTTATGGGGATGTGGAAATAAGCTTCTTTTAAGTCTAGGGTGACTAGCCAGGAGTTCCTGCTAGCATAGGAAGCAGCTGTTGTAGTGTAATCCCTGTGAATTTTGGGACCACCAGGGAGGTGTTGAGAATGGCCAGATCCAGGATAGGGTGCCATGAGCTCTCTTCTGGGCACCAGTCTGGAATAGAAACCCATGTCCGTTTTGTTGTACTGGAACAGGCTGAATAGCCCTGATACTGAAGAGAAAATACTTGCCTTTGAGCCTCTGCCCACTGGTTTGGAGAAAGGTCTGGCAAACCGCTTGGGGTTGGCAGTGAGTGGAAGTAGAATCTGTATCCCTGGGATACAATGCTTAGGACTCATTGGTCCTGGATAATGGACATCCCATTCAATTTTATTTCTTTTTTTTTGCATGCAGGGCGAGTTTTCCTCCTAGGAGTGCAAGTACTTGGACATAGCTGGGAAGGATGACAGACAAGTCATTGTGAACTTTTTCCATAAGGGGTTTTAGAGGTGGGAGCACTCCATTGCTTAGATCTCTGCATACCCTGAGACTGCAGTCTTGGTGGACTATTGCCTCTGGGTTTGGACCGACAAGGCCTGGGAGGGACTGGAAAGGACCAGTTTTTAGAAGGCCAATGCCTACTGAATCTAGGTGGCTGTACCTGTAAGAAATATGTAACAGTTTGCATAGATTTAGCTTTTTCCTCCATCTTTTTAAAAACAACTTCTGCTTTTGTGCCAAACAAGCGTTCCTGGTTTAATGGAGCATCTAGCAATTTTGCTTTGACATGGTCTGGCAAGATTTGTTCCTTCAGCAAAGCATGCCTTTTCAGTACAGACCAAGTGACAGCAGCCCTGCAAGATGCTTCTAAGGCATCAAAACCACACTGCAAAGTATGTTTACTAACTTGGTTTGCAGAATGCATTAACTCTTATAAATCTTTATTCTCTGCACAATCTGGAAGCAACATTTTCTGTTTAATGAGTTCCGTAATATGCTGCTGATACCTCAACATGTGAAACTGGCAATTTAAAGCCCTTATGGCAAGAGTTGCAGAGGTATATACCTTCTTACCCCATCTGTCTAAAGCTCTAGAATCCATGTCCGAAGGGGTAGGGTTTTTGGCTGTAGTGGCCTTAATACCTTTATGGTCTCTGGATCCACAGTGGGATTCTTAAAGAGAAATTTGTGTGAGTCAGGTACCCTGCAGTACCCGTCAGGCTTTCTAGAAAGAATCAAGAGTAAGACTGGATTCCATGAAGACATCATCTACGATATCCAGGACAGGGGGTATAGCTAGAGGCCTGTGCTGAGGCAAGTCTAAAAATTCTCTGAGTGTCTTTTTGGACTGTGGGTAGTCCTGGCATTCCCAGCGGAAATGCTCTCTTAAGGTATACAAGGTTTCACCAAAAAAAAAGTCCTCTGGAGGGGAGGCAGACAGAATGGAATCCTCTGCATCTGAATCCTCATAGGTAGATAAGGGAATGTCCTGGTAATCAGAGGGATCAGAGTCATCGGACTCGCAGTCTGCAGAATCAGAAGGAAAATCAATCCTGTGTCTTATAGAGGGGGAAGGCTGGCTTCCCCTAATTAAAGTTATAAGGTCTTCAGCCATTCTAAGCATTTGTTTCTGTGGCATGGGAGCTTGAGCATGTGCTTTGGTCATCGGGTTTCTAGGCGTAGTGCGAACTCTGGGCCTGAGAAAAGTACAGTTTTGTACCTACCATAAATGTAGATGTTCGAGGATCCCATTGCTGCAGTCCTAATACCAGAGTATATGGCTGGCAGGGTCCTAATGCGCATGACCGACGACATATCCCCAGTCTTTTCTTGCCCCAGATGTCAGAAGACCCTAAAAAGACAAGGCCCAAAATACCTGCACCAAAAATATGTACAATATATACAAGAATATATACAAAAATATCAGCATGTAACCTCACCTACACAACCACCCCTAAACACAGAGGGAAGGAGGGAGGGTAAACTGGACTGCAGCAATGGGATCCGAACACACATCTACATTTATGGTAGTACAAAACTGTGCTATGTTCTTCGCTCCCCATTGCTGCAGTCCGGTAGAATCCCAAAGCAGAGGTAAGGGAGGCTGGCAAATCATAAAGAAGCAGGAGCTGACAACATGCCTTGCAAAACAGCTGTGGCAAAACCAGCCCTAGACTTAGAGTAGATAGGAAGGTGATAATGCTTAGAAAGTATGGACTGAACTCCAAGTAGCTGCTTCCAAAATATCCTTAGTTGCCACGCCCCTTAGAAATGCTGTTGAAGTGGCAGTAGCCCTAGTGGAATGAGGCCTAATCCCAGCTGGAATCTCCTTGCCATGATGGGAATAACAAAATGCAATGCAAAAGCCAATCCACCTAGAAATAGTTTGTTTTGACACAGGCTTGCCCTGCGAACTCAAAGCAAAAGAAACAAACAACTGCTGAGACTGCCTAAAATCCTTAGTCCTGCTTAAATAATAATTGCCTGTGTACATCTAAAGTGTGCAAAATTTTCCCCTTTTTTTTGGGGGTCTGCATAAAAAGTAGCAAAATGAATAGTTTGGTTTAAGCCACACTAGAAACCACCTTAGGCATAAAGGAAGGATTAGAATGATACCTATCCTTATGGAAAATCAAAAGGGCTCTACTGCCATAAGGGCCTGCAACTCAGACACCCTTCTTGCAGAAGTAATAGCCAACAGAAAAGCAGTCTTCCATGACAAGTATTTCAATTCAGCAGTAGCCGCAGGCTCAAAAGTTGTAGAGTAAGTCTTTCCAACACAAAATTGAGATCCCAAGCAGGAGTAGGAGCTCGGGTCTTATATTCTTTGCCCTCTAAGAAACTGCATGAACAAAGGATACGAAAACAATGGTGGGTCACAATCATAGTGAGCTGAAATTGCTGCAGCATGAATCTTAATGGAAGAGAAGGACAAACCCTTGTCCAATAACTCAGTAAGATATTGAAGACAAATTAGGCTCAGAAAAATCTCATCTCTTTGCTGTACTCCAAAATAAAAAAAAAAATCCATTTTTCATGCATACTTTTCTTCTGTAAGGTAGGTCTTGTCTCATAACATAATCACAAAAAAACTTTTTGGAAGTTGGACTCTGCTGTGTGTTTCAACACAGAAATATGCCAGGTGTTAGAGATGAGAGAGTGAAGCTTGATTTGAGCAGATGACCGTCCTTCTGAGATAACAGATGAGGAATCAGAGGTAAAGGCCATGGGCTTCTTTACCAGACTCCGTAGTAGTGGGTACCAGTGTTGCCGAGGCCAATCTGGAACCTTGTTGATGTGCTTGTTGACAGTTGTGTTGTCTGTCTGTTAGAATGTTGTGTTTAGAAAGAAAAGCCTCCCAAAAAAGAAGTATAACCTTTTGACTGCTAATAACTCCAACATCTCCTTCATGTCATGATGTAGTGTAGTCTGGCAGGCCACTTGTCTTGTATCCACTTATCCACTAGATGAGCTCCTGAGAGCATCTATCCGAGGCATCTGTCGTTAAATCTGGACGCTGACGCCTGGGGTGGTCACAGAGAGTCCCTTGTTTAGGTGACATTCCTGAGCCACCCACAAAATTTTTTGAAGGCAAGGTATTATTTGAATGACAGTGTCCAAATCCTGGCAGTGCTGTGTCCAAAGCACCAGAATACAAGAGATACCATACCGATGCTATGAGTCCTGCCCTTGCAGTCAGCACGGTCAATGATAACGATGGCAAGAGAGATGGAAGGAAGTAAAGTTTTTGTTTGTCCAGGGTTAAAAGGTATTCAAATCTCTGCCATCTGATCTCAGTGTCAAGTCACATGTCTTGCTACTGTACTAGACTGGACTTTATTTCGCTCACAGAATACTCCTAGGCATCTTAGCACTGCTATAACATATTCCAGATGCTTCAGAAGGTTTTTTTTTTTCTTCAGGCATGAGCCAGAATCGTCGAGTCCAAGGAGAAGGATTGATTTTCTGCAGCCTGAAGTAAGCTATCACTGAGCCAGAAACAGAGAATAAATTGGGCGCAGTAGATAAGCCAGCCAAAGGGCAGAGAGAACTGATAATGAGAATTTCAGCTCGAAAACCGGCAGACTTCTTGCAACCCCTAGCTCTATAGCACATGAAGGTAAGCTTCCTTGAAGAAAGTTACCATCCAGTGATCTTGATCTTTGCAGCAGAGGTAAAAGTGCTTGTAACGTCAACATCTTGAACTTGGGAATGTCCAGATAAGTGTTGAGGATTTCTGACGATGGCCCCCATCTGGAGGAACTGAGAAATTGTATGGTGGTTTCTTATTCTTGGTGGTTCTTTGTGGAGGAGGAGGAGAGCTCATGGCTTTGAAATTGTATGATTAATAAACTGATAAAACAGTTGATGACCGTGAACAACCCCAACAACCAGAGTAATTAAATCCCAATTTTCTTTGAAAAGACACAGAAAGACACAGTCTTCCTCCCAAAGACTACTCTCTGAGCAATCTACTGGCAGCTGAAGGTCATTGGGTTCTGAGAGGCACTAAAAGGACTCACCCTCACCAGCCCCACCAGAAGTCTGAGCAGGTGCCCTTCCTGTTCCCCCTGAGCTCTGCTAGCACCTCCCTAACTCACTAATGCCTAGACCTTAAAAGCAGGATAAATCATAACCAGGAAAAAACTTTTTCTTCTAATTTGAATTTCTACTAAACCTCGCTCTTCCACCTGTTTAAATAGACTACAAGTTTGCATCCACTTTCAACAATTTTCCATCTTCTGCTAAATTCTACAAAACATCGAACCAATAAACTGCTCAACAACCAAAATAGCCCTCAAATCACATGAAATGGCCTGTCAGCTAAATTCTGATCCTCAAGCAGGCAGAGCACCTACAGAATAGAATCCAGTGGCAGCCACCCTACAGGAGGCCTTACACATATCAAAACATCAACTAAAAGAATGCAAGAATACTTGTTCTAGTCATTACGAACTAAACACAGCAACTCTTTAAGCTCAATACCTTCCGCTTTTTCATATACCAAAAGGAGATAATTTTGATATTTTATTTTGATATTTTAGAGTGTAGCAGCTCATGGCTCAATTTTTGAAGAAGTAGGAAAGGACCTACACCCTTCCCCAGCCTCCCTATCCTTCCTGCCTGACATTATTTTTAACCACAGAGGCCTTAACAGAAACAGGCCCCTGAACAGTTTCCCCTGAGAAATAAAGTTTCTTAAACAAATACTTATTTAGGAGGGGCACCCTAGGGTACTTATCAGGTTTAACAGGGGCAGAGTTTAAAAGAGTCAGGGCAAAGAGTCAGCCTGCAAAAACATCTCAAAAACATCTTCCACCAGAGGTAACACACAGGATATAGCCTAGGAATAAAAATAAAAAATCCTAAAAGCCTTTTCCTAGAATCAGAGTCATCCTAATCTTTCTTGTTTAAAGTGTTCTCTCATGGAATGCAGAGTCTCTGAAAAATGAAAAATCCGGGAGAGGAGAAGGAGGTGTGAGATCATCATCACATCAGAATCAGAACAAAGGAAAACTCCTGCAAAAAGAGAGAGAGAAGACTCTGAAGCCTCTGACTGTTCCAAATGACTCAAACTCAGGTTCCACCCCAGGCCTCTT
Source organism: Protopterus annectens (assembly GCF_019279795.1). Lineage (NCBI taxonomy): Eukaryota > Metazoa > Chordata > Ceratodontiformes > Protopteridae > Protopterus > Protopterus annectens. Next base: position 176,989,214 of record NC_056748.1, read on the forward strand.
ATCAGGGGGCATAGAACCTCTAATCATAGTAATCAAATCTTCTGCCATTTTAAGCATATTTATTTTTAAATACTGAGGCAAATACTGAGGCAAAAATACACCAACGGGTTCTAGCCAACTCCTGATGTCTGACTAAGAACGTCTGAAAATATTTCAGAACGCCCAACCTGCACCAACGAAAACAAAACTGCTTCTGCATCGGACCATGCGGCAAAAAAGGATAAGGACGCCGGTCGCGCGATCGCGTGTATGACCCTGGCACTGCGTGCCAGTCTCCTCGCGCCTGACCCCTGTCCAGCCCTACTCTGGTATTCCGGGGCCACTGGGAGGACGGACTACCCAATAGTAAGGACTGCAGCAATGGGGAACGAAGAACATCTCGGTAGTTTTAGTCAAAAACTAAGATGTCGGTTTAATATGACCATCAGAAGGTTGGAATACACCCTCAGAAGTCGGTGCCTGCACAGTGGCTTCGGACCCATCCAAGGTAGAGACATCTGCAGGTTCCATAGTCGAAGAAGCAACTCGTGGCATACTGGACTCCGAATGGGTCTCAGCAGAGGCCTGCGAATCTGTAGAAGCGGGTGTCAGGGGCTGCGAAGGCGCCTCACTGAGTACTGGCCTATATGGTCTGTCCCTGTCTTTATCCTTACGTTTTTTCAGAAGATCGGTAGTCGGATGGCTTATCGAAACCATTTCGGAATACGGAGAACGAGAGCAAAATAATTTAGCGACAAAGATAGCCCAACAACGAATAGTTCAGGCATTAAGGCACAAAACCGACAGCGAAGAATGTCGTGGTCTGGGCCTAAACAGGTGACGCAGTAAGAATGAAAACCTTTGTGAGGTATTTGCTTTCCACAGGCAAGACAACTGTTAACTTTTTCTGACATCAGTTACAGCAAGAAAAAAGGATCCCCAACGGGGTACTTAGCTTTAGAAGACTTCAGGTTTGAATCCCGAACAACAAAAACTTCAGGAAGCGACCGGCTGGCACTTGCTAACTGCTTCTGCTTCGGGCTCCCGCATGGCAAGAAAAGCTGATGTAATGGCGTCAGCTGCATGTTTTATACCCCTGACATCCTGACTTTATGGAGAAGATGACCGCATTCGATGCAGAAATCCCAAGACTCTGGTATTTGGGCCGACTGAGGGTTACCTGCAGGCAGATATAACCCAAGTGTGATGACTGCAACAGTGAAACACGAAGAACATCGGGTATTGCCATGGAGATTTTTTACATAACTACAGAAGGCCTTGTGGTTTTCTATACTATCTGCTACACTTCTGTTTTCATAGCTAGCTTTAGAGGATTTGATGAGGGATCTCAACTTTTTGTTGAGTCTGATAAGGAAGTTTCTCCAGTCTTGGGACTTCAGCTTATTCCGCATCAATTTCCTCTTTCTGTTGTAGAGTTTGTTTATGGCAGAGGAACATCAGATTGGCTTCCTTTTTTTGGAGGACAGCGCCTTGGTTCTATTGGGTATGGTGAGAGCCATGCATTTGTGAACGTGTCCATACAGTGCATTGGTGTATGATTCAGCAGTCATGCAACTATTCTCCATTTGCATGGGTGCCGTGAAGTTAGTCACCTCTGTTTTTAGGAGCCCAAAGTTAGCTTTGGAGAAGTTTTTCATGGTGGTTAGCTTTGCAGGGGGGGGAGGGGGTGGGAGGGAGGGATATGGATTTCCAAGGTGATTAGTTTATGGTCAGATCTAACCAGGGAGGAGTTGACTATTAGTGTAGAGCAATGGTCGCCCATGTTTGTAATGACCAGGTCAAGGATGTTGCTACCGCTAGTGGAGGCAAGAACGAGCTGGTCCAGGGCATTGGAAGTAATGAATTCCAGGAAACGTTGAGCAAGTATATTGGTACATGATTAGTTTTCCCAGTTAATGGAGGGGTAGTTGAAGTCGCCCAGTATGAGTGTTAGGCTGGACCCTAATATTCTCCAGGGTGCTTAAGAACGTGGAGTGAGAGTCTTGGGACATGGTTGGGAACCTACACAGCAGGCTACGACCTGAATCATCGTCTTACCCAATGTTAGCTGAAACCTGAACTATATCTGATGAGTTATGTTGGGCTACCAGTCTGGAGGTGTGTGCAACCTTTATGAATATTTAAACACCACCGCCTTTGGAGCTTCAGTCCAAGTTCTGGGGCCAAAAGGTGTGGAATTAGTTATAGCCTGGTAGTGCAAGGGTGCTTTCTGTTGCCTAGAATCAGGTCTCTGTTACAGCACAAATGTCGATGTTCTCCATTTTAAGGAGTGCTTTGAGCGAGTGCATTTTGAGCTTTAGACAAGAGGAACGGGGAGATTTTCACCTCTTTCACACCTATTGTGGAATTCTCTTTGCCACCAAAAAGCTTTTAAGTGACTGATGAACAACATAGCCAAGAATGATGAAACCAAGTCTGCAGCATATCACTTAAAAAATATTATGGCTTTCAATAGTACATATATAATTTTGTGAAAATGCTTATACTATTATTCTGTATGTTTTATTTACTATGTATTTAAGTCTGAATTGTTAGAAGGTACATAACGACAAATTACCACAACTATGGAGTCTTGTGAAGACCGAGATGAAAAATGTCAATAGAATTTTGGAATACCACTGGACATGAGCAGTGTATGCACAAAGGGAATGTCAGCTTCAACAGATAATTTGCAAATAAGCATATTTCCCTGGGACCCATGTTAGTGACTGTGTGGTAACTGTGTTATTAGCAGATGGCAAGTAACAGAAACAAGAGCACAAACATTCATCTTTACTGAGATACTTTCAATCATATTTTCTATGAATGCATTTGTTACTTGAGTAAAAGTATTCATTCTCATTAGATATTCACTACTGGATCTATATTACAAAATCACCTAATTTAAGAGGGTACCATCAAGATTTCATCCACCAAGCAAGCCAACTGTAAAAACAAAAAAGAAAAAAAAATAAACAGTTGGTCTGACAGCACAGACACCCTTATGACTGTGCCACCAGTCACATGGGGTCAGGAACAGGCTTAAGATGATGACAGAGCAGGCTTGGTAGGATAGGATGAAACAGCCGATGGCCAGGTCACCTACCCCAGGGATGGGAGGAGTTACTGCCTCTACAACTTCTGGTGGACACTACATGGCCTGCAGCTCTACAGTCCAAAGGAATGTGGCAGGTGTTCTACATTACAGTACACCACTTCTGCAAAGTTGAATTGCAATAGACTAATTCTGCAGAATGATGGCTCCAGACACCTGGTCTAAGGTGCCCTATATGGCTCTTACTTCCCAGTTCTAAGAAATTGACCACAAGAAAAAATCCCTGAGATTTGTGTGGGGCACCAGCAAAAGGTACACATCCATGACTGTGCATTAAGGAACTTTGCTGGTATCGGGGGGGGGGGGGGGAGTAGATGAAATATGCAGAAATGTAGCTTGGAAGGACAGTGGCAGGTTAGAAATTGGAAGATTTGATGGAATAAAGAAAAGTAAGCAACACAGACAATTAAGTCTTCTCTCAAAGGCATCTCATGATTCTAACAGAAAGGTAAAACTCAAGCACATATGCATATACAAACAAAGCTGCAGAGGATTTAAGCAGTCACACAATAATGAACTAAGTAAATGAGGATCAGTAGGGCAATGATTTTTAGAACTCTTTTCAAACACAGAACTGTCGCAATGAAGTTCTTTTTTTTTTATCTTTAGCCATCATAAAATTTTGTCAATACATTTTATTATTGCTTTTGTTTATACCCCCTGAGTGTAATATATGTGAGACCAACACAATATATGTTTATCTCTACATCTGTCTTGGACATCATAACTTTTCTTGGACTACAGAACTGTGCTTGTTTGTCCAAGCAGCTCATTGTGTACATTTTCTGTTAAAATGCAGGTCGTGATATATGTTGGTTCATGCCCCTTCCTCTTACTTGTGCATGCTAACAGCCTTGTTAATTTGTGAGGTGTTCAATGGTTCTTCAAGTAAATAAATTAGGCTTAAGTGTGTTACAGTCAAAGTACATATCAGTTTATGTATGTCCTAAATCTACTCTCTTTTCTTGCATCTTTCTCTATCCTCAATTTCATACAAAATCTACTCTTCTCTCATATCCTTTTCTTTCCTCATTTCCAGCTCCCCTCTATATTGCTCATACTACAAAACACCAACACCTCACTTCCTCTAAATACAACCTTACATATAGACTAACTCACTGCTACTGTATATTGCAGACTGAAACCTGTACATAACTGCAAATTTGATTATTTCACTTTGCTGTATAACTCTTGCTATAAGCCATCTCTGATAAAAATGTTTGTCTTGAATGACTAATTGTAAATGGAGCTTTTCTCCTCGGGTTTCCACTGAAAACGGGCCTGTGGCTGAGCTGGACCAACCCAGTTAACAAATGACAATAAATAAATAAATAAACGTTCTTCATATTATTTGTACTTTTCCGCCCCTGCCCTCTGTTGTTATCCTTGTTATTACACGCATTTGTTATGGTCATTATTTTTTTTCCCCATTTATTTTACTGTTGCATGCAGTAGCATCACAACTTGCACCCGATCCATCCAGCAACGCCTGCTGGGCCCCCATAGGTGGCAGCAGGGTCCTATCCTGCAGTCTCCTCCACACCTCCTGCCTGCCTAAAGCACACACCTGAGGTAGCCCTGCATCAGATGCTGAGACAGCTGTAACCACTGGTAACACTCAGGGGAAATAATACCTTTGTTATAGACTGACAGCTGGCAGACGTTATATGAGATTATTGTCAGGAGGTTGGCTGCTCAAATCAGCCAGATTGAGAACCTCCTCTGCTAACTCTGAGTCATGTCCCTGTCCAGCACTGTCTTCATCATCTGAGACTGGGCCAGTGAAGAAGGTACTCATGCTGGTGAGTAACCTCCCACTGGATCACAACTGGAAGAGACTGCAGCTGCAGACACCCTAAACCATCATCCATTTGGGTGTTCCTCACCCTTTTGTTTTCATGCCCAACCATACTAGTCATTTAATTCTCTCCCTCAACATGGTTATCCCTCTGTTTCTTTGATGTCTCCTTCATGTTTGTGTCCCCATTGTGTTAGCAAACATTCGGTTAGCTGCATCAGTCTCCCCTGTTACCTAATCTGTCGTACATTCCTCTTACATCTTTACTTCCTTCCACAGAATATCTTCTCTTTAGAAATGTAAAACAGGCACCTGTCTCACAAAAAAAAAAAAAGTTGTAGTTTCCCTCTTTTCCACCTCCATCCTGCTCATTTCCTGATTTACCTTATGTTTTTACCCTCTGCTTGGTTTTACTTTTCATTTCTTTTGTATAATCTCATTTCCACCCTTTAACCTAGTCAAAAATAGTTGCTCAGAGCGCACACATACCCACCTAGGGCTTTCATAACACTTAATCTTTGTGAGTTTACTTTTTGTGATGGGGTTGCAAACTGCATCATCAAAACACACACACACTTGATGAAAACTGGCATCAGTCATTATACAGTAAAGAGCTAAGTTGTCAAGTTTCTTAGGGAATATCTCTAATGACTACTTCACATAACAGGACCTGATTCTGTCACTCACAGATACCCCAAATCACTAGAATAATTCAGGAAAAAGATACACTTCTACGCACACACACACAAGCAGAGCTTCTTTGGGGAGTAAGTATTCTCAACGCTGCCCACAGATATTTGGTATACTGCCAGTGTAAAATTTATAAAACTTTCTGAAAACAAACGTCTCTCAAGATTTACTCCCCTTAACATGTTTAGACAACTGACACATCTAAAGTGAAACTCATTTTCCCTGATTTTGTTACAAAAATGTTCTGTGTCTCCCTAACACCTTCTAAAAATGTTGGTTATCTCCAAGTGTAGTACCTCACACTCAGTTCTGCGCAGCTTTGGACGTGAAGTGGGCGGTGCATGATTGGCAGGGAAAAGTAGAGTATGAGTGACACTCACTGCAGGTTACCGTTTCAATAACAATAATTCAAAGCAGTAAAAAGCGAGATTACTCCCATTTTTGAGGTACACAAGAATTGTTAAGAAATGTAAAAGTATTGTGTGTGTGGGGAGGGGGAGGCAAAGAGCCAATGACAGGGGCAGATTTTAAATATATTTCCGTTATAAACAAAGTGCCCAAAATTAGGAACAGATTTAAACATTCCTCTTATAAACGGAGAAAGTGTTGCATGAGCAGGTACACGCATTATATGAGGGATGTTTGAAACTCATATGCCTGTAATTAGTCATTTTACTCTTAGTGATTTGTCAGAAAAGTGCAAATTTTGTGAGGAACAGACCAAAAATATGGTCAACAATTTACTAACAACTTCAACTAGGAAGCTTACAGGAAGGTGTAATTGTTAGCTTGCAAAACGTTAACATTTGTCATGGCCATTAGTTAAAAAGTACTTAACCTGGGATGTTGTGAGGCTCTGCTTATTTGTGTGCACTTGGAGGTTAGTTCTGCAGGGACTTAGGAAATGGGTCAGGATGGCCTGAAGGACAGAAAAACATAGAACCATACCATGAAATGACATTCCGAAAATAATAAATGAAAGCAGCCAAGTGTAAGGCATATTTCGGAAAGGCAGTGATCAAGAAATGCGTCGGTTACGTAGGTTACATGTAACTGGTGCCAGCAATAGTAACACCGAAGTGAAGGGATCAACACCTATCGAAAAAATAGGAGGAAGAAGTAGGGTGACGTGCTGCCATAGCTCCCAACCTTCCATGTCCAAAATGAGGAGCACTAGCCCTCATAATGTGGGACAAATGGTCAAAATGTGAAGTGCACGCAGTAAAGAAAAAGCGGTAGGCTCAGGCTGACATTACAGAAGCGAAGCGGGGGCGGGGTCTGTGTGCTGGAGGTGTGTTTGGGGTGGGATTTGCTACTGCGCATCCTGCGAGGTACTACACTTGGAGATTACCAAAATGTTAACTTAGGGAGAAAAATTAATGGATTACACTTAATAAATAATGATAAGACTCATTTTATTGAACTCACTTTCTATGTCAATGTTTCAATTTTATGGTATAATATTTTAAAAAGTGTCCCTGATTCAGGGCATTTATCTCTGACTATTTGTGAATTTGTCCCGGATTCTCAAGATAAGCCATTTAAATGTATGACAACCAATCTCTATATTACAACCATCACAACCTGATCATTCTAAACTCAAAAAACGAATCATTTATGTGTGAAATGTGCTGTTACCTCCATAACAGACATGGCTGGTACTATTATGAAAAAAAAAAAAAACATAACACAAGCTTTCTGTAAAGTTTGGGAACAGACACATCTCAGTAAACTGAGATTGGCTGCTCTAGGCTGCCAATCTACAGAGCTTACTTTAAATAGTGAAGGTGCTTGTTGCTGTTATTTACAGACATTCTAACACTGATCCTTATAATAGTAACTTGAGGTTTAAAATAGGTGACTGGCTTATTTCTGTGGGCAGGGTACACTGTTACCACTGACCAGAGATACATTTAGTGTCCTGTCAGTATTTATGAAAAATACCAAAAGAATGACTTTCCCTGAGGATTGGTAGTTGACCCATCTTAGTAAGTACTAAGCAAGCCTTTAAAACTCTAAGCAAAAACATCTGGACAAAGCCACAAATATGGGGGACAGTCCCCAAATCAGTCACAGATGTAAGTTGCTAAAATAACAGATTTTGCATTAGCAAGCATTTTCTGAATAAAACAATGTCTTAAATTCAAATGTATGTTGGTTACCAACTTCAACCTTCAATGATTTGAAAGAAAAAAAGCATTCATTTTATGAGAAACAAAAAAAGAGGCAATAGATGGACATTCTGCAAAAATCTAGACAGTTGAGAGGTATGAGAACTGCATATTGGCTCTTCTAGGCAAATGACATTCTAAATCAGAAAATGAAGCAAGATTACAGACTTTGCAATGACTCCTTCAATAAGTCGAGAAAAAATATAAGCCTACTTCAGAATATACAGTTAAGGTTCCTATACATAACAAAAACAGAAAGCTACTTCAAAGTGGAAAGGGATGACAATGAAACAGTGGAGAAGCTCAAGAAACAAGGAGAGAGTGGGGCTTTGGATGGAGACTCAATGAGAATAACAATAACACAGAGCACTATTATTCATAAAGTAGCAGAAAGTACCCAAGAACTAAGCCAACACTGGAACTGAGAAAGGAAATTTTGCTGAGAGGGTTGACTGCAGTTAGGGGTACATAGAATAGCGGGGTCTGGAATTTATTGGAGAAAAGTGGCAAAGGAACCAATGTATTGTGAGCAAATAATTTATGAGGGCAGGGTAACAGAATGGAAAGAGGACAATAATTCATTTGGAACACAGGCTTGAGATTGCTTTCCCTATCAAATACTGATATCAGAGTACAAGCAAAGAGAAAGAAATAGTGGGACCCCAAGTGAAAGTCTAGCAATGGTAGCGTTTTTAGTAGAACGCAGAAAAGAAGCTTCTGTTAAAAATAATGGATTACTAGTAGGGCATTTAAAACACTACATAACTATAGCAATCACTCAAAGGAGCGGAGAAAGGATTAGGAAGAGAGATTGTATATGTATAAGCAATTCACAAACAGGAAGGACATATGCATTGCTCTCAAATATGCAACCAAGTCTAGAAGATTTAAGCACACTGGTTGGGCTGTCCAATAAGCGTGATCATTTCTGAATAGCTATGAACAATCATTGTATAAACAGTAATATGTAAGTTGCTTTGTACATGACTTAAGTCGACTGCTTCTGTGAATGCACTGAAAACATGTCCACAGAAATGGTCAGTGTAATACTCTCATGGAACCCCTAGCAGACTGAAAGTGCAAAAACACTGCTCTACAATTTCATTTCCTTTTTTGTTCACATATTGAGACATATTAAAGAATTTAGGTAAGAAAATTAGACTGACGCAAATCATGAATACTGCTAAATGTAGTTTTCATAGATCTGCCAATAATAAGCCTTAAACATTTTTCCAAAGGTAAGCAAAACAGAATTAAAATTTTAAACAAACGAAGAAGTTCCAAAAAATTCAACCCAAGTCCAAGGGTTGCCAATTTCAAATGCAGAGTCCCTTTTGAGGCGTGATCCTAACAGCTGTTTCCCATATATATTTTTTTAAATGATTAATTTAACTTTTGCTCCTAAAATCTATTTCCCTATTCTGGTCTTTGAACCAAACACTGTATTTCAATGAATAGGGTAGCCATAACTGCAGAACAATATGTGAAAGTAAGGTTATGCAACAAAACTATTTCAGAATTAATTTCAGGTTCTATCAATACTACCTTAAACAGTAGCTACATATGGGCTCTGCCTTTGTTATAATTGCATGTGAGCGGTTTGGAGAGCTTCCCTGCAGCACAAAACAAAGCACACACCCAAAAAAAAAAAAAAAAAAAAAAAAAAAAAAAATAGGAAATTTGTTTTTATTTCAACGTTTTTTCTTGTTACAAAACGGATTGCAAATGGAGAACATTTCTGGATTTTCACAACACAAAATATTCCAGAAGTTAACCATTCAAGCTTTATTTTCTTTGCTACTAAAAGGAGCCTGGATGGTAAATCTGGATTTAGAAGCTAATAATATCATGTTATAAGGAAGTCCCACATGCAATAATCTGGACTTTTTGTAAGGAATTCAAGCACTCAGTTCACATTCTTAAAGTCTGGCTGTATTATTGCTTCCAGAGTATTTACCAAATGCCTTGAACAAGTTCTGGCTACTCTCGGAATTGAGGAGGGCACGTTTACCCTTCCCTGGATGATTGCCTACTACCAATTCTGTTTTGGATCTTTCAAACGTGTCAGCAAAATCATATCTCTTTCCAACAGCCTGGGGTTGATGCTCAGACTAGAAAAGACAGAATTATCACTACCTTAGATATGGTGGTTTCTTGACGCCAGTATAAATTAAACTTCACAAACAATCACATACGGCAGTTCTTCCAGACAGCTGTTCTATACTAATCATGCCTCTTATTTTTATGCCATCAAATGGTAATTTTTTTATATACAAAAATTCTATCATAGCAAATTAAACTTATTGACATCAGTAACTTTAATTATTTAATTTTAAACTGGTGGATTTCATGACTTCATAATCCAAGCATGTCCTTTCAGCAAGCATCGCCAGCTTACATTCGGTCTTCATGTACATCAGTCTTAGGGTGTACATCTGTAAAAATGAAAAATACAGTGTACCTGTTACTTTGGTAAATGGCAAAAGCATATCAGTCTGAAAGGGATGCTGACTATCCATTTAGAATTGAAGTCATAAATCCACTCTTCTCTCCTTAAATCAGGTCTTCACTGAGTTAAGGAAAACAGCAACAGACTGATGTGGTGACAAGCTCATACCTGTCCTATGAACAGGTTACCCCTAACATAATCAGTCTTTTGGGGTGTTAGTTTACGTTATATATAGTTCCAGTCATATAATATAAATAGGTTACAAATTTCCAACAGTAAAAACAAGTTCACCTCCTTACTAACAGAATCTCAAGAGTATAACTTTTTCCCAGTTCAAACTAAGTTGAGGACAATCAAAAATAAACATTTTACATATATGATCACCAGTTACCACTAATTTGCACTCTACCTCTTCATCATAAAGCATTAAAGACAAAGATTACAGTTGTCATAATCCTTGTGCATGACCTCCAATGCCGTTTTTTTTCCAGAACATTTTTTCAGCTATAAAGAGAGAAGGCAAATTATTGGCTGTTTTGGCTGAGACAACCATATTTTGCCCAGTGCAGTAAATTAAATGACTTGCAGTAAAATTCTTACTTTGACAGTGGTCAAACTGAGCAGCTTACCTCATACTAACATACTAATTAACTAACTAAACCTCCTGCATTATCTATACATCTATGTGTCTACACACACCCACACCTGTTTTCATTTACAGCCTTCCTCCCTACATAACTCCATATGATGATGAATGAACAATTTTCGTGCTCTGCATGTACCGTTTCCACTGGCACCTCTACTGTTCTGACAGTATTTACAAAAAAGAAAAAAAAAAAAAAAAAAAACTTCCTGAAGGTCTGGGAAGAAGGGAGCAGACAAGTCCCAGTAAGTACTATAGATCGGCTTCTCTCTAGACTGTCGATTTCTAGCGCTTACTTTCCATAAGCTTTCATTTGCAGCCTTCCTCACCCCAATGCTTGAAATATCTTTGGGGGGGGGGGTGACTAAATCAACTGTCACCATATAAATCTAATGTCCTGTAAGTTTTTTTTTTTTTTTTTTACAATATTTCCAAGGACTTTCTCTGATGTGTATCCCAACACTGATCCTTATAAACTTAGAAAGTCAGAAAGTTGCTAGTATAACAGTATCTGTGAAAGCATACATTTTCTGAAGGATATGAAGTCAAACTCAAAAGTATGACCTTATTTAGTGACTTCAGTCCTCAGTGATTTGCCAGAAAACCACAAATTCTATAAGGAACAGACCAAAATAAGAGGCAAAAATCTGGACAGCTGAGAGGTATGAGTTACAGAGATCAGTTCCTCCATGCAGTCAATCTCTAGTGTGTATTATGCTTTTGGCTGTCATTCACTACATAAAAAAAAGATTAATGGATTGTTTGTGTGTGCAGTATGTACTGTTTCTACTGATACCTCTACTGTTCCACCAATATTTACAACAAAGAAAAAAATTTCCATGAAAGTCTGGGAGAAGGGCAGCAAACAAGTGTCAGTAAGCAGTGGAGATCAGCTCCTCTCTAGGCAATTGATCTCTGGCGCTTATTTTGCATAGTACCACTACTTTCATTTACAGCAATAATCACCCTGGTGTTTACATCACAACAAAATAAAGACGTCAGCAGTGTGTATTGGTACAAATGCCCACATATAAATCTAATGTCCTGCAAGTTTTTTTTATAATATTGCCAATGACTTTCTCTGAAGATTGGCAACAGACATATCTCTAGTGCATACTTTAATTGTGTCAGTATCAGAACACTGATCCCTATAATAACTTTAGTGAAGGAAAATTGCAAAAGAACAACTTTCCCCCGAAGATCAAGGAATATTGGGAGCAGGCACATGTCAGTAAGATGCAAAGACTGGTGCCTCATCACAGTAAATATTTAGTACTTAATACAGATGTGGTTGTCATTCTCTACATGAAAAAAAAAGACTAATGAATCATTTCTGTAGACACTGTGACTTTTGCCACTGCCTACACATCCAAAAATCCTAAGATCGAGCGACTACGCTCACATTAAGGTTTTGAGGACAGGCTACTACTACTGTCATCTTCTGTCTTAATCACTAAAATAATTTATTTACTATGTTGTGTCTTTCGGCTTTTCCCGGTTAGGGGTCGCCACAGTGGAACTCCGGTCCGCTAATGATTGGCAGTTGATTTTTATGTGCTGAGTTACCAGCCCTAACGCACAACCTTCAACGAAGGTACGCCCATTCACACGTCTCCACACAAGACGCTCTAGCTGAGAGTCGAACCAGACAGCGTCTTACTGTGAGGCGACAGCACTACCGCAGCATCACCACCGCGGATAAAAAAAAAATGGGATACAAGAATGAGAAGCTTTTACAATTAGTGGGAACTAGTGATGCTATCTTGGCACTCCTAGAGGAAGCAAGAGTGGACTGGGACAGGGTACATTAAGAGAAAAAAAAAAAGAGAGATGTGGGAAAGGACTGACTGTGATGTCACAAAGTGGGAGGCTGTTAACAAGGTGGATGGCAACATCTGCATTTTGATCCAAGGTAAATAACTCAGTTTAAAAGTGGTATGGTGCCCCTTTAATGTTATTAGCTGCCAAAAAAGCAATTATGAAAATGGAAATTAAAATGTAGTCCTAATACAAATTAAGTTTTGGATATTGTCAAGCATACAAAAGAAGTGGAGGCAGGATGTTTAAAAAAGCAATGCGCAAGTTTCAAATAAATAATAAATGGAATTTGTGGGAACAGTACATGCAAAATAATGTTGAGTATGAGTGAAGTTTAAGGAAAGTTATGGACTGAGCAATGTATGTAATACTTGAGTGAATGAAAACTGCTGAAAAGAAAACATGCATGTAATCTATATGACAATAACAATGGGAAAAAAGTTATGTATTTACTATAACATTCCATCTGTGTTGCCCATTTTCATTCTACCTCAACGAATGGATTTGGAGCCAACCCTCAGATCCAACTCGGACTTTTTTTTACAGCTTGTGGAACACTGAAGGCTCTTGAGCTCTTCTCCTACCCACGATGCATCAATCCCCTACCATACCTCTTGATTGCTGACTTCAGTGAATGAAATAATTTTATCTACATCATTACCTGGAGGCTCAAAAAAAGGAACACTGGTTCCCTTTGCCTCTTCTGATCGTTCCAGAAAAAAACTGGTAGGGGGTTAGAAGGAGGGAAGTTCAGGAAAAAAGAAAATGGACAACACAGATGGAATGTTATGGTAAGTACATAACTTCTTTATCTGAGTATGTCATTTTCATTCGCTCCTTAACTAAAGGGACAGAGTCCCCAACTACCTAAATCCCAGAAGACTTCTTTCGGTTGCTCCCGTTAGGGGTCACCACAGCAGATCAACTGTTTCCATTTCCTCCTGTCCTCTGCATCTTGCTCTGTCACACCAACCACCTGCATGTCCTCTCTCACCACATCCATAAACCTTATCTTAGGTCTTCCTCTTTTCCTGTTACCTGGCAGCTTCATCCTTAGCATCTTTTTCCCAATATACTCTGCATCCCTCCTCAGAACATGTCCAAACCAACATAATCTTTCCTCTCTGGCTTTGTCTCCAAACCTTCCAACCTGGGCTGACCCTCTAATATACTTATTCCTAATCCTGTCCATCCTCGTCACACCCAGTGCAAATCTTAACATCTTCAACTCTGCCACGTCAAGCTCTGACTCCTGCCTTTTTGTCAATGCCACTGTCTCCAACCCGTATAACATAGCTGGTCTCACCACCCTCTTGTAGACCTTCCCTTTCACTCTTACTGGTACTCGTCTGTCACAAATTACTCCTGACACTCTTCTCCACCCATCCATCCTGCCTGTACTCTCTTCTTCACCTCTCTTCCACACTCACCATTACTCTGAACTGTTGATCCCAAGTACTTAAACTCATTCACCTTCGCCACCTCTACTCCCTGCATCCTCACCATTCCTCTATCCTTCCTCTCATTCACACACATATATTCTGTCTTAGTCCTGCTGACCTTCATTCCTCTTCTCTCTAGAGCATATCTCCACCTCTCCAGGGTCTCCTCCACCTGTTCCCTACTCTCACTACAGATCACAATGTCATCTGCAAACATCATAGTCCACGGGGACTCCTGTCTGATCTCTTCTGTCAACCTGTCCATCACCACTGCAAATAAGAAAGGGCTCAGAGCTGATCCTTGATGCAATCCCACCTCCACCTTAAACGCATCCGTCACTCCCACCGCAGACCTCACCGCTGTCACACTACCCTCGTACATATCTTGTACCACTCTTACATACTTCTCTGACACTCCCAACTTCCTCATACAATACAACTCCTCTCTAGGCATCCTGTCATATCATCATCATCTTTCGGCTTTTCCCGTTAGGGGTCACCACAGCGGATCATCTCTTTCCATTTCTTCCTATCCTCTGCATCTTGCCCTGTCACACCAACCGCCTGCATGTCCTCTCTCACCACGTCCAGAAACCTTATCTTAGGCCTTCCTCTTTTCCTCTTACCTGGCAGCTCCATCCTTAGCATCTTTTTTCCAATATACCCATCATCCCTCCTCAGCACATGTCCAAACCAACACAATCTGGTCTCTCTTGCTTTGTCTCCAAACTGTCCAACATGAGCTGACCCTCTAATATACTGATTCCTAATCCTATCCATCCTAGTCACACCGAGTGCAAATCTTAACATCTTTAACTCTGCCACATCCAGCTCTGACTCCTGCCTTTTTGTCAATGCCACTGTCTCCAATCCATATAACAGCTGATCTCACTACCCTCTTGTAGATCTTCCCTTTCACTCTTATTTCTCTAAATCCACAAAGACACAATGCAACTCCTCCTAAATCCCGGAAGACTAAGGAAAGATATTCCTGTGCACCGCTGAGATGAGCGCTGCTCTTCCCCCTAGAGACCAGATCTAATTTGTAACGGGGGCAGTACAGGTATGTTGGTTAGCACAAGCTGTAGCTGCACAAATATCATCCAAGGAAGATCTGGATAGAAATATTGAAGAGGTTGCCATAGACCCTGTGGACCGAGCTTTTACAGGTTTTAGTAGAGACAAACCCAATCTGTTGTAAACAATGGAAATAGAATCCATTATCCATTTGGCCAAGGTCACTTTGGCAACCGGTTGGAAAGAAGACTGGGAAGGTTAACAGTTTGATTGATTTTGGATTCTGACATCACCTTAGGAAGGAAGGATGGCTTGGTTCTTATGGACATACTATCTTTAAGAAAACTCAGATAAGGAGGCTTAAAAGATGGGGCTTGAAGTTCTGATACTCTTCTAGCAGAAGTAACAGCCACAAAAAAGACAGTTTTACAAGTTAAAAGTTTTAGTTCACACTTGGTCAATGGTTCAAAGGGGAATTGTGTCAAATATTGTAACACTAAAGTCAAATCTCAAGGGGGAGTGAAATCATTAATAGAAGATTTGAGAAGAAAGGTACCCCTTATAAAACGTTTACAAATTTCGGAAGATGCTAAGGATGAATTATTGAGTCTTATGTGAAAATTAGAAATTGCAGCTAGTTGCACCTTAACAGTTGAGGAACTAGCTCCCTCATTAAAAATTGTAGCTAAGAATTCTAAAACATTTGGTATTTGTGAGGAAAGGGGTCAATATATTTTAGCTGTGCCCAAAAAACAAACCTTTTCCATTTGCTTTTGTAAAGTTTTAGTGGAAGCTTTGTGGGATAATAACAGCATGTGACGCACAGGGGAGGAGAGCCTGGGCTATCTATCAGTGGAACTGGAGAAACCATGCGGTCAACTTTAGGCCTAGAATGTCCAGGTGAGCCAATCTGTTGGGTAAGACAGGAGGTCTGGATCCAGAGTCCAGGTTTGGCAAAGGAGATGAGGCCAAAGAAAGGGAAAACAAATCTGATGATGCCAATGAGGGGCAATGAGGATGACTGTGCTGTTCAACACTGACTCTTTCTGAAGAAATTTGAGGATTAGCGGTATTGGGGGAAAGGCACACAGGAGACGGAGGGGGCCAATACTGGAGAAGAGTATCTCTCGGTGGCTCCCCAAGAGGGGGGAATCTGGGAAAAGGAAATGTTTCACTTGTTGAGGGGAGAAGCAAAAGGATTGCAGCTAGGTTGGCTCCATAGATGGAAAATCTATTCCACCATTTTCATGTTGAGAGACCACTCGTGAGGCATTAGAATGGACCTGCTCAGCTTTGTCTGCTATCACGTTTAATTGCTCTGGAATGTGCATTATCAGAAACTGATCGGATGAGATCGCCCATTGCCACACTTTCAAGGCTTCTTGACAAAGAGGGTAGGATTTGGTTCCTCCCTATTTGTTGATTTACCAGACCACAGGCATATTGTCCATCTGAATGGCAAGCGTCTTGGAAGGCCTGCAATACTAAGAGGTCAGCTCTCATTTCCAGGACATTGATAAGCGTAAAAAAGTGAGCCATCAAGGCAGTATTTGTGTGAAACACAAGTTTAACATTAAACACTGTCAAAGTAAAACCAACTAAGCACTTTTGTCAAGAAACATGAATTGGCTTCATCAGAGTCACTCACTTATGATGCAACTTCCTTTATATACTCTAATTACTTAAGCAATTATTCATGATTTTGCTTGCATCAATGAAATTACCCTGACTAAATTTAAAGGTATACTTCCCCTGAATTTGTCATATGCAGAATAACATGCTGTAAACCACAATAATCAGTACATTTAAGATAAAAGTATTGGTGCTAATACTAATAATTAACATAATAGTATAAAACATAGTTAAAAATAAACTTAAAAATGCAAAACATAGGTGTTCTGTTAGTTGCAGTCAGACAAGTGTTTTCACAGTACACTTAAAATTAAATCTCTGCTGCCCTTTGCTTCAAAAAGGGAGCTATTGAACAATAATCATTTAAACCTGGCTTGCAACAAGCATTTAATCTCAGCTGCCATTTAGTTTCTCTGGCTTCTAATTCTAATTCATCATCCCCACCCCTACAGCCACTCTGCACTCAGTCAATGACAAAGATTAAAAATCTCTTATAACTGGGACATTCTAGATCGTGAACATATAAAGCATTGTTCATTTTTTAATGTCTCTGAGGTGCTCAGTAATGCAATCCCGTAGTCTTCTTTTGGTCTTGCCTACGTAGAAACCAGGGTATGATAAGGATGTAGCTAAATAAACCACCATAGTGGTATTGCAGTTGCACCTGCCCGGGCATCCTATAGTACGTTCAAAACTTCCTATAAAGACATTCGTACCATCATTTATATTTTTACATGTCTTGCAAGCACCACATCTGTACATCAATGACCTGTGCTTGTCTTGTTTTCTGTCGACACTTTCAAGAATATTTTTTATATTACATCCCCTACTGTACACGACCTTAGGTTTATGCCCCAATGTTTCCTTAATTTCATTGTCAGTGAGTTTCCCATGTTTTACTAACACTTGATACCAAGTTTGATGTTTCTGTATTGTATTGTAATACTAGGACATTGTTGTCTAGCTTGGTCATGTTGGATCTATTAGTATTTAAATCTGCTTTTAAAATAGGTTTAAATGTAGTATTTCTTTTAAGCATAACTTCTCTTTTCACTTTCAGCAAAAAACTTAAGGGGAAACCTCTGTTTCAGAACATTCCAATTAATGTATAGATCTCTTTTTTTAATGTTTCTTCACTACTAAGTCCAGATAACCTAACCATTTGGCCTTTTATTATACCCTTCCTCTGATGGAAGGGGTAGCAACTGTTACAGTGTAATAACATATTAGAATATAGGTTTCCTTTCTGTGGATACTACTGGCCAAGGTGCCCCCCAGCAATGTCCTTAGTCAACTCAATATCTAAAACTTCTATCTTATCACAGTGCCATTTATATGTGAACTCAAGGAAAATGCTTGTACCATTGATGTATTTTACAAAGTCATTCATCACATGTTCCTCCCCTCGCCATAAAATTAGTATGTTATCCAGAAACCTCACATACAACAATACACTGGCCATAAAGGCAGAGGAAAAAATGTTCTCTCCCATTCTAGGATAACCAGATTCACAAAACAAGGGGGACATTTAGAAAATGGCGTCAGCTGCATCTTTTATACCCCTGGCGCACTGACATCAGGGAAGAGGCGACAGCAACAGACGCCTGACCAGGACTTTGGAATTCAGGCCGACTGTGGGTAGCCTGCCAGCAGGATAACCCAAGTGTAATGACTGCAACAGTGAAACACGATGAACATCAAGTTAACCACATCCACAGTTATGCAACAAAAATCCATGCTCTCTATATTTATTTGTCTTAATTCCAAAAAGTGCCATGAGTCTGAGTATATGTTGTGCCTCACTTACCATTAAACTTGCACAGGTCCTTGATGTACAAATGTGGTGCTTGCAAGACCTGTAAAAATATAAATGATGGTACAAATGTCTTTATAGGAAGTTCTGAACGTACTATAGGATGCGCGGGCAGGTGCAACTGCAACACCACTTGTTGTCGTTTGACTTTCGGCTTTCCCCAGTTAGGGGTCGCCATAGCAGAACTCCGGTCTGCTAATGATTGGCAGTTGGTTTTTATGGTGCCGAGTTGCCAGCCCGACGCCCAACCTTCAACGCATGTCTTTCTAACGCCCACTCGACCGCGGGGAGGACATGCAGACTCCACACAGTAGGCACTCCTAAAGCAAACTGAGAATTGAACGGGAAAACCTTTTGCTGTGAGGCAACAACTTTACCGCTGGACCACCGCGGAAATCTACTATGGTGGTTTATTTAGCTACATGCTTATCATATCCTGGTTTCTACGTATGCAAGACCAAAAGAAGGCTACAGGATCGCATTACTGAGCACCTTAGAGACATTAAAAATAAAAAAAATGAACAATGCTTTATATGTTCACACTCTAGAATGTCCCAATTATAAGAGATTTTTAATCTTTGTCACTGACTGAGTGCAGAGTGGCTCTAGTGGTGGGGATGATGAATTAGAATCCAGAGAAACTAAATGTCAACTGAGACTAAATGCTTGTTGTAAGCCAGGTTTAAATGATTACTGTTCAACAGCTCCCTTTTTGAAGCAAAGGGCAGCAGAGGTTTAATTTTAAGTGTACTGTGAAAACACTTATCTGAATGCAACTAACAGGTCAACTATGTTTGCATTTTTAAGTTTATTTTTTTAACTATGTTTTATACTAGTATGTTCATTATTAGTATTAACACCAACAGCATTCTTCCGCGGTGGTGCAGTGGTAGCATTATTGCCTCACAGCAAGAGGTTCTCCCATTCGATTCTCGGCTGGAGTGTGGGGAGTGCCTTCTTTGTGGAGTCTGCATGTCCTCCCCGCGGTTGGGTGGCCGTTTGAAAGTCATGCGTAAATGGGCATGCCTTCGTTGAAGGTTGAACGTCGAGCTGGCACCTCAGCATTCGTGAACATCTACTGCCAATCATTAGCGGACCGGAGTTCCGCTGTGGCGACCCCTAACTGGGAAAAGCCAAAAGACAACAACAACATTAGTATTAACACCAACACTTTTATCTTAAATGTACAGATTATCGTGGTTTCCAGCATGTTATTCTGTATATGACATATTCAGGGGAAGTATACCTTTAAATTTATTTAGTCAGGGTAATTTCACTGATGCAAGCAAAATCATGAATAGCTGCTTAAGTAATTATAGTATACAAAAGGAAGTTGCATCATAATGGAGTGACTCTGATGAAGCCAATTCATGTTTCTTGGCGAAAGCGCTTAGTTTAATGTTAAATAAACTTGTGTTTCACACAAATAGTGCCTTGGTGGCTCACTTTTTTATTTTTATTACTGCTTACAAGTCTTTGAGCCATTTGGCTTGTCTTTTGTTACACTGATAGGCGTATTGGACTCATCGGGAAACCACATGCCTTGTACCGTCTTTCTCAAGAAGTGTCCCCCACCTGATTTGGGAAGTGTCTGTGGTCACTAAAGTCTTGGGCTGAAGAACAGTGAAGGGGCGACCTTGAAGGACTTGCTCTGAGTAAATCCACCAGAACAGGCCATTTTTGTTTACTTGAGTTATTTTGATCTGGGTGGATAAAGAGTGGTGGAGAACAGACCACTGAGTTGCAAGTGTCCACTGCAGAATTCTCAAGTAATACCTTGCTAACAGAACCAGGACAATAACAGCGGACATTGACTTCAATGCTTGAAGGATCATTTGTGCTGTGAAAGAAGAATTTTTAATAATAATTTTGACTTGGAATTGTATCATTTGTACCCTTAGAAGGAGGAGACAGGGTCTCAGGGAAGACGTGTTGAACAAGGACTCTATGAACTGCAATGTCTGAGCTGGTGTTAGATGAGATTTGTTGTGGCTGGTAGTAGTTCCTTGTTGAGAGCACACTGGAGTATGTGATCTCTTGCTTTGATCAACTGATAGCTGGTCACAGCGATTATGAGCCAGTCATTCAAATAAGGTAACACCTGGAATCCTTGCAGTCTTGAATGATCTGTTACTGCTGCCATGCATTTGGTGAACACCCTGGGGGCTGTGGTGAGACCAAAGGGCAGAGCTCTGAACTAGTAATGACTGGCTCCCAGCAGGAAGTTTATATCGAGAACATTCAGTAGTCCTTGTGCAGAAACAGCAGAATGGACTGAACCATATCCATTTAGAAGTTTGTGTGCTGAACTGACTTGTTCAGACTGCTGAGATCCAAAACTGGTCTCCAGTCTCGTTTTCTTTGGCACTAAAAAGAAACTTAAGTTCTGAATTCTTTCTTGTCTGGGGGGACCTCCAGGATGACTTTTTTTTTAAGCAGCTTTCTCATTTCTATTTCTGCTGCTTTCCTCTGAGTGGAACATCAGGAATTTTGTTTACTGTAGAGGGAGGAGGGAAAGAAAAAGGGAATTACATAACCTCCGGAAATAATCCTCTGCATCCATGAATCTTTTGTAATCTGTAGCCAGGCTCTCTGGTGGAGGGATAAATGACCCCTGACTGCCTCCAAAGGTGGACAATCGGGATCTGTCAGAGAAAGTATCTCTACATACTTGGTTCTGTGTGCTGCTTCTGCCACGTGGCCAGTGTCTTCCTATTAGAGTTCCCCCCTCTGCCTCTGGGGGAACTATCTCCATGTGGATCTTGGAAGGGAACCTGGGAAGTTTTGAACCACCTTTTTGACCACCCCATTGATTCCTGGAAAATGTCCTTTGAGGTGTTGAAAAAAATACACCCACAGCACATGCATAGTGTGTCCTTTACCCTGGGGCCAAAAGGTGAACTTCTGTCAAAAGGAGTACTGACAAAGAAAGACTTGAAGGGCTCCACAAAATCACACAGATGTATACAGGTATGCCTTCTAATGGAAATGCCTGAACCCGCTGCCCTGAATTCTAGTAAAGTGTGCCAAATAGCTCAGCAATTGAAGTGCAAAGGTCGGTGAGGCATATACCCACTTCCCAAACTGTCCATCACCCTAGACTCCCTGTTAGGATGATGAACAGAGAAACTTTGTTCCATAAATTCCTTCTTTTGTGGCCGCTGCTATGACCATAGCATCCACAGATACTCCCTTACTCCAAAAATCCCTGTTCTTTAGAGGTTCCAGAATCCTGTACGGTCTTTTGGGGATTGGCTCAATGGTGTCAGGCTCCTTCCACGCTCGTGGAGAAATAAAGTCAGTCAGCTTGTCAGCAGGCAGTGTCACCCAGGAGGTAGATGGGCCAAACCCAAAGCCTTCCAGGAATACCGATTCCTCTTGGGAATGGTTGTCGGTAGACCAACCACCTCTCTGCTTTAAGATCTCAGGAAGAGACATCATCAGTAGGTGACCTTGGGGACCCTGCCCCCTCAGTGAAATCAGTATCCTCTGTGACAGGACTCCTGATCGGAGTTTAAGTGCCTCCTTTCACACCTTGTCTTCCTACGGATTTCTTCGGCTGGGTCTTCTAGAGAAGTTTTGGAAGAGATCAATATACCCCTGAGGGGTATCCTGGAGAGACTGAGCTGGCTGCTCTTGTGGAGTAGGACTGTTGAGGTTTTTGATGCCAAGACAAGTGGGACTGGGAAGTGGGAAAAGAAGGTAGATGTGTCCTTTCTCTAGGAGCAGAGAATATTCTTTCCACCACCTCGAAGGGAGAATACCCTGGGGAGAAAAAACCCAATAGCTTCAAGAAGACATGCTTCCTAACCATCGACTTCCTCTGACTTGAAGGCAAACCACTCAAAGCAGGGATTAGTGCTGAGCTGTCTTGGGCCATAACACAGAGGATCATAGACAGCTCTGACAATCTCAGAGTCAGTTCTAACACCCGAAATTCAGCGCTGACACTATGGCTCAGAGAACCATCCTGCTCCGACGCATTCAGAGCTGGTGCACTCAGTGCTGTAGTAGAAGATACAATGAACGTCAGATCCGATATGGATCCACTAGAGATGGGACTGTGATTCTCCCTTCCAAGTGCTCTGAAACTAAAGCTCGGACCGGAGAAGGAGATACTACTGGAGAAATATTTCTAAAGGTCTCTAGACCTGATGGGGTAGGAGTCAGGAGAACTCTCATTTGTATTTGCATCGAGAGAAATTTCATCATTATCCTATTCACATTTGCTTTGGTCAGCTTTTCTGGAATATCGAGAAGACGGCACAACAGATGAAGTTCTGGAGTGGTGGCATCTCTCCAGGAACTGGGATAGGAGAATGGATCCATAGATGACTGATACCACGTCCAAAGAAAAAAACTGAGTGCAAGAGGGTCAGATCAGAGGATGTCGATTTTGCTTTGGAAACTGTACGATCCAAGTGTTCAGACTTTGGATATCACAAAGGCTAGATCTGATGATGATGTTTTCTTTCGGCTTTTCCCGGTTAGGGGTCACCACAGCGGAACTCAATTTAGGTAATTTTAAAGGAGGTTCTGCACTGGTAGCTGAGCTTGGAGCAGAAGGTCCAGAAGAGCCAGAAGGACACCTCTGAGTCTTTTTTGTCATTTTTCTTACAGGTTGGAACCCAGGCACTGTGATAAGATGATGGCAGGGAGCAAACCCTTCAGAATAAGTTTTTTTTTTTTTTCTAGCCAACAAGGCCAATGGATTAAAGCCCTTACAAATACCATAGGACATAAATTATTTGGGCCTCAACAGTAGATGCACAAGTCATGTGCATCTGACAAGGGAATCTTGTGGCCACAGGCCTTGCATTTTTTAAAACCTGTTTTTTCAGACATTATATACTGATATAAAGAAGAAAAAGGGGAAAGAAAAGGGAATTTATTTATTTATTTTTTTTTTGAAAGCAAGTAAAAGGGGGAAAAGTTACTAACAATCATAACCAAGGCTACCAGAAAGGTATTAGAGTAGAAAAGCTAGAAAAATACCACCAATGCTAATAAAATTACACACAAGGTTGTAGGAAGGGTAATAGAGGCTAGAAAATTAAAGATATACATATAACATTTGCTTTTAAACTCATAAAAAATCCCACTAAATCTCGAGAGCTATCTCTGATGACGTCTGCATGTGAAAGTGGCAAACAAGATCTGAGGTATGGTAAGTGGCCGATGCATTGTGGGTAGGAGAGGAGTTCAAGAGCTTTCAGTGTTCCATGAGCTGTAAAAAAATGGCCTAATCAGATCTGAACCCATTCATTGAGGCGTGAATGAAAATAACATCATTAGAGCTGCTATTACAGTTTGTTTTTGCTTCTGTTACTATTTGCAAAATGTGATGATTTAATAAAGATGCTTTAAAAAAAAAAAAAAAACAAGCAGAAGCAATTACTACATTCAGGGATTTTCTAGCAGGACTATAGAACATTACATTGTACTTACCGTGGTTCAAGTTTAGACCATGGTACTTGAATCACACTGAATCTACTGTTAAGTGAAGCAATATCGTTCTCTTTGGTTATAATAGTACTAGTTCTAATATCACTACATTTTACTATCCAGTATTTGGATGTGGTAGAAAAAAAACACATTATTAAACAGAATGGGTTTCAAAACTGACACCTGTGGGACCATCAGAAGAAACCTGTGATCAGTCTGAAAATCCACCAAACCACAACGCTGTTACCTTCTGGAGAAGCGAAAAGGACCAAGTCTGACATACTCCAACAATTGCTCGGTCAGATATAGATGGTTTCAATGTTCAACATCAGGAATCTGCTCTGTTTCTCTTAGGACAATCTCTTGACACAGCATGCCGGATTTCCAGGGCATCTCCCACGACTGCAAAGCTAATATGCAGAGGATATATGGACTTGGTCTCCCTTTGCGTCTAGATGTAATACATAACTGTGGTGCTACCTTTGATAATTTAGAGAGTCTCCTGCACCCAAATCTGATTGAATGTTGTTGATGCCAAGACCACCACTGTCATCTGTTTCACAATAATGTTTTTCTTTCTAATGCCTTTGCCCCACAAACACCCGACTTTCAGATGCCCTGTATCAGCTCCTCTAAGTCTGAGGAATATGTAATGAGTGACTTCGTAGGTTGCGCTAGTCTAACAGGTACTCCAAGCTGAGGCATACCTGCTTCTACCACAGAAGCATCTTCCTTATGCAAGGTGAATAAGGATGAGGGCTGGCATCATCTGTTTGTGAGATACCACTGTACCTTCTTCATGTGTACTATTGCTAAGGGTAGCATCAGGATGCATAAGGCTCTCAACCCCCCTTCCCCCCGGTGTGATGAGTAGAACTTGGGTGCATGTGAATGAAAAAGCTGTTTAATACATTACACATTGTTACCCTTTCCTCTATTTTTTCGTAGATACGTTCAGAAGAGATTTCAAAATTTATCCAGGGTTAAATTAAGGAATTTTACCAGCACATGGTCTGGAAAGGGCTGCGTCCTCAACCAGGCATGTCTCCTAAAAACTGAACCTGTTACTAACACTCTGCAAGATGCATGTGCTGCACCATAACCACTTTCATAGAGTGTCTGATGACCTGGGCTGAAAGGTCATATAAATATTATATATAAACTATATATATATAAATATTATATATAAACTATATATATATATATATATATATATATATATATATATATATATATCATATAAACCTTCTGTTTCATATTTTTGTCAGTTATCCCCCTGCCCTGGAAATAATGTTTTCCAGCAGAATTTCTGGTAGCCGAGCATACAGGTCTGCCAGTTTAAGGATCTGAAAGCCAGAGTACCACAGGTATATGCTTCCCCCCAAACTGGTTTAGAATCTTACAATCATGGTCACCGAAAATAGATTTCCTGGAGGAAAATAAATCGCATCCTTTGCAATAGCTCTGAATCAGGAAAGGTGGTTTTGCACAGGAACTTATGGGAATACTGGACCATCAAGTTTCCTACAAACAGGAGGAAGGGAACTGGGCTCCTAAGATGCATTAGTGAAAGCATCCTCCTGACCATCTACAACTGGAAGAAAGTACAGTTGTGTTACACTTACCATAATTGTAGATGTTTGAGTAGATCAATGCTGCAGTACTGATTCTTGGATCTTTCTGCCATGCAAAAGCCTCTGACTGTCCTGATTTCCAGAGTCTATTTATTTTTTATTTATTTATATTTGTTGACCAGGAGTGTCCGACTGGACGTAGGTCCATTTTCAGTGGAGGCCCGGGGAGAAAAGCTCCACAGTTAAAATAGACAGTAGTTACATTAGATTACATAGCGATTAACAATTTACATAGTAATTACTTACAACACATTTACAGATGACGAACATAGTACATCAGTAGACAACTAGAATCTTTATCTGTGAAGTACATAACAGACATTAACAAATGTTACAATAAGAAGTTCCAGCTGTATAATAAGTACTAGGCTTATGAGCATCTGAGCTTGCTATAATCAAGGTAGTTAGTGGAGTGGAAAGAAAGGTAGTGGTTGGATGGGGTGGGTGATATTAGAGTGGGAGTTGCAAGGGCATAGCCAGCATGTTTTTAGGTGTGCTTTTAGTAAAGTTTTGAAGTGGGTGCATGATGGTATGGAGGTAATTGTGAGAGTGGCAGGGAGTTCCATAATTTGGCTATGGTGCAAAAGAATAGTGCTTCACCAGCAGAGTTATTGGACTTAGTGATCTGCAAGTGATTTTTGTTGCTAGATCTTAGTGTTCTGGTGGTGCGTGCGATAGGGTTAGAGTAGATTCTGGAGGGATGGGACATTTAGTGGATGGTTTACTAGTTTGTGGGCGAGTGAGAGTTGATACCATTGAAGGAAGTGAGGGAGTTCAAGCCAGCCCAGTTCAGCAAGTGAAAGACAGTGGTGACTACGGTAGGATGCCCCTGTGGCGAATTTGGCGATTTTGTTGTAGCAGGTCTCTAGCTTGTTTAGACCGCATTGCCTTAGGTTGGTATATATTGGAGAGGCATAAAGTAGGGTGGAGATAAGGTGGGAATTTGCTAATGAAATCTTTGCTGCTTTGGTGAGAAGTTGCTTATTTCTGTATAACGCTCCTAGTTTTTTGTGGACTTTTTCATGGTCATGGATATGTGAATGTCAAATTTTAGTTTATTGTCTATTTCCACTCCTAGTAATTTGGTGTGTTCAGTTGGGTATATAGTGGGTGTTGCCTTTTGCTGTGATGTTATAGTGAGAGTTGTTTTGAGTATGTTTGGTGGGTTGGAAGATGAGTAGTTTAGTTTGGTTTGGGATGAGTATTAATTGGGCATCGGATAACCAAGTTTCAACAGAGGAAAAGGCTTCCTGTGTGACTTTTTGCAGTTTGGGTAGGGACTGGGCTGAGCAGATGATGGTTGAGTCATCTGCATATTGTATGAGTGCGCCATGTTTGGTGGCAGAGGCTAGATTATTGGTGAAAACAGAGAAGAGTAGGGGTCCAAGGATGGATCCTTGGGGAACCCCTATGGAGACAGGTAGTTGGGGAGATATGTCATTCTGCCATACAACGGATTGTTGGTGGTCAGACAGGTAACTCTGAAACCAGTTGGTGACTGATTGTGAGAAGGATAGGTTATTGAGGACAGAGATATGTTGTTTGTGTGGGACCATGTCAAATGCTTTAGATAGGTCTAGGAAAGTAGCAGGGGAGAGATAGCCATTGTTTTTATGCTGAAGGATAGTGCTAGTAAAGGAGAGTAAGGCAGTGGTGGTGTTATGGTTTGGTTGGAAACCATGCTGAGTATTGGAAAGGAGGTTGTTAGTAAGGAGGTAGTCTTGAGACCTGAGTGTATGCATCTCTCTAGTATTTTGGAGAGTGGAGAGAGAATAGCTATGGGCGGTAATTGGTTAGTTCTCTGGAGGGTCCGCCTTTGTGGAGGGGAATTATGTGTGATACTTTCCACAGTGTGGGAACGTAACTTCCTGACAGAGATGGGTTAATCAAGATGGATACTGGGTAGACCAGAGCATGAGCTGCGATTTTGTAGGTATTCACTTGGGAGGTTGTCTGCTGTTAATTTGGTGGGCTTAAGTTTATTTAAAAGTTTTTTTATGTTGGAGGTAGGTACAGGAGAAAAAGAGAAGGCAGTGGGGAGATTACTAGTTGAAGGTGTGGGTTGGAGAGGAGGGGGGTTGTGTTGTTTAGCTAGTGATAGTATGGTTTGTGTGAAGTGTGTGTTGAATGAGGTAGCAATATTTTCTGAGGAGTGAGGGATGTTAGGAGGAGGGGTACTGACTTTACCTGGGTGGATGATGGAGTTTATGGAGGACCAGAACTGTTTGGAGCTGTATTGGGAGGAGTCTAGGGCAGACTGGTAGTATTGGAATTTGTCCTGTTTTATTAGCTTTTTGACTCTATTGCGTAGTTCTATGAATTTCTGTCTAGTTGAGGGGATTTTGGTTTTGCGCCAGTGCTCCCAGGCTTTATCCCTGTTTTTCATTTCTGACTTAGTGGTTTTCTGTAGCCATGGGGAGGGTTGTGCTTTGATTCTGGAAAGTCTTATGGGGGCATGGTAATTAAGGATGCTCAGGAAGGTAGTATTAAAAAATTCAACTGCAACATCAAGACTGAGGTACTTTAGAGAATGCCAGTTACATTCTTTGATGGATGAGATGAATGTGAGTGGGTTAAAGTTGAGTTTTTTTATGTATTTGACTGTAGATGACAGGTTTAGCTTGGTATAGGTATTTTTTGAGTAGGAATGTTGGGGAGTGATCACTGAGGCTATCTGATAAGCAGCCTGTTATATATGACTGGGGGCTCTTACTGACTAGTATCCAATCTAGGGTAGTGTGCTTGCTGGAGTTTTTATTTATCCTGGTTAGTGACTGGACTAGTTGGGTGAAGCCATGAAGGTTTACATGATGGGTTGGATGGCTGCCAGAACAGGATTGCCAGTCAATATTGAAATCACCTAAAATGATAGTTTCTTGGGGGAGATGGGGGGTAGACAAGCTGAGGTGGTTTTCTAGTGGAGGGATGTTTTGGTCAGGTGGGAAGTAGCATCCAATTATGTTGATGGTTTTGTTCTGGTTTATTCTGAGGTTGGTATATATTATTTCTTCATTGCCTATTTGTGGAGCTGATGATTTTAAGATCTGGAAGTTTAGATGCTGTTTAAATATTATAGCTACACCGCCTCCTTTCTTGTTTAGCCGGTCTACTCTTAGTATGCCATAACCTGTAGGGAGTATTTGCTCACTGGTAATATGAGGTTTTAGCCAGGTTTCTGTCAGGATGAGTATATCTGGGGAGTACAAGTCTATGGTGGCATGGAGTTCATGGACTTTGTTGAATATACTTCTAATATTTAGGCTTAGTAGAAGGAAGTCACTTTGCTTTCTATTGGCTGTAATAAGGGAGAAGTTGTGGTTTCTAGTCTGATTATGAGGATTGGGGTTGGAGGTGGCCAGGGTTGGGGTGGATGTCTCCACTTAGGGCTAGTTTTGATAAGCATGAAGTTATTAGCTTTCTCAGTTTTTGAATGTGTTTGTTTATAAGGGAAACTTTATGATTGTGCTCTGTGGGAAATAGGTATGGTGGGAGGGTTAATATGTTAAGTTGTAGGGATGCTTTATGTTTGAGTAATAGAGTTGGTAGAATATGTGGGGGGTGCATAGGGAAGGTACTTTTATTTATTTATTTTTTTAAATTCTCTGAGTAATTTTTTTTTTTTAGTAACAACTATATAAACAACATATAACACATTTGATACACTATATCTATTAAACAGGACAAGGACACAAAAAAAAAAAACACTAAAAACTATATACAATTATACAGTGCCCAACTAAGCATAAAAAAACAGATACAGCAAAGTAATATGTATTAGTACATCAGGTGACATGTAGTCATTTTAAAATATGATCAAATAAAATTCTCCACAATTCTTTAATTAATGGTTTGTGGTGGATGTTGTGGAACAAGTATTTATGTGCTTTGAGATGCTTAATAGCGAGAGATTTAAAACCTCCCCATGATAGAGTGCCTGTTTTTCCAATTCAGAAAAATATATTTAATTAACATAAAAATAGGGATCAGAACTTTATAATTCTGCTCAGAGAGACCAGGGGGAGGAATGTGAAGAATAGTAAATTCCCACGAAAGAGTGGATTTTTCATACCCAATTTTCTCAAGTATAACTCTCAAAGCACACCATAACTTGTATGAACATTTGCAACTCCAAAAGACGTGTAAAATGTCATCAGTTTGATTAGAGCAAAATTGACATTTCGGAGAGTATTTGGGAGAGATTTTATTAAGTATGTCAGAAGTAAAGTAAGCATTATTCATTATCATGAGCTGTGTATATTTCAATTTTTTTAAGGGTATATGTTTGGAATTAATTCTTATAGCCTTAGATATCTGATTGTGATTAATGGAGGAGTTAATTTTTAGCCAAAAGTTGGAGAAAATAAGCTCATTATGGGATTTAAGTGTCATAATGGCCTTGTATGTAGTTGAGAATTTTTTTCCCATAAGAAACAGGTTCCGCAATGTTTTGCAGGTTGAAATATCCTTCTCTGAAACCATGGGGTGCTCCAAATATAAACGTACAAGTTCTCTGATTTGTCTTAATATGATCGTATATTTTTTAGGTAAATTCAGACTAGAAAGTGACTGACGTTTAAAAGGAAATAGATCGGAAATAGAGGTGTTCTTAAGAAGGGGGTATTGTTCCAGATTTAGCATGTGTGCGTTCAGTCAGATTAGGGTTAAGGTGGAGTGGTTGAAGAGTGTTATAAGAATGAATCAAATTTAAAGAATTGAAGAGGTTCTGAAGAGATCTTATACTAAATTTAATATTTTTTATTAGCTTAAGATTGCCTATGTTTGCTTTGTTTAAAAAGGGGAGTGCTGCAGGGTTAATGTTTAAAGCTTTGACATAATTGTTGTAAAGAACAACCCAAGCAGGGGCCCAAGGTGAATGGTCTTTATGGTAGGAAGCAATATTTAAAATTCTACTTCCATTTATTATCTCATAGTATGTTTTAAGATCAGGTAGGCCCAGGCCTCCTTGTTCCTTAGGGAAAGTAAGCTTTGCATAACTAATCCTAACGGATTTAGGGGCCCAAATAAATTCTGAAAGGAGAGATATAATATTTTTAAAGAAGTTATTGTGTAATATACTGGTAGTTGCATTAAATATATATAGAAATCTAGGAAGAATGTTCATTTTAATGATTGCAGTTCTGGCCAAAAAAGGGAGCTTAAGTTTAGCCCATCTGTTAAGATCACTTTGAACACTTGACCAGCATTTAGCTATATTGTCCTAATAATGGGTGGAATTCCCTTGGGAGAAGGATATACCTAGGTGTAGGAGTTGTTGCCTAGTGTTAAAACCTGTATTAGCAAATATATTCGGAAACGAGGAATAAATATTTATCGGGAAAATTAATGATTTATCTCTGTTGAGTTTGTAGTTTACTAGGTCAGAAAAGGTATTAATGGTAAAAACGATCTTAATCGGGTCAGAACAAGGGAGTGTAAAATAAATGTTTAAGTCGTCAGCGTATGCCAAGAAAAAAAGATTCGAGTTAATGATAGTAGGTGGGCGATAATGTGTTTTCTGTTTGAGTAGGATGAATAATGGTTCCATGTAAAGATTGAACAGCAGTGGGGAGAGGAGGCAGCCTTGCCTAGCACCATTAATAATTTGGATTCTGTCAGATACCTGTTTATTTATTTGTAAAACAGTATAGGCAGAAGAGTATAGTGTTTTGATATTATTAATAAAAGAGTTTGGAATGTTGAAGAAGGGGAGGGAATCAAACAGAAATTCCGTATTAATACGATCAAAGCCCTTGGAGGCGTCAACTGCCAGAGCGTAAATAGGGGATTTATTTAAAGAAGAGAGCTATATCACAGCTTCCAGAGCTAGGGTGTGATCCTTAGTTTGTCTACCAGAAATGAAGCCAGATTGTTCAGGTGAAACAATAAAAGGGATAACTACTTTCAGTCTATTAGCTAAAATTGTGGCCAAAATCTTCATATCAATATTAACTATAGAAATAGGTCTGTAGTTCCAAGGGTTTTTAGGATCAGCATTCTGTTTGGGAATAAAAATAGTTCTAGAGGCATTCAAATGTATATCCTTAAAGCCAGAAGAAGTGATATAAGTTAAACAACAAAAGCAAGGCCTGAGAAATTTTTGCAATAAATGTCTTATAGAATTCGGCTGTAAATCCATCCGGGCCAGGAGATTTGTTAGGTTTAAGACTATTAATAGCCACGGGATAATTTCTTGTATTGAAATTTCTCTATCTAGGAGATTATGTTGGTTTTCGTTTAATTTAGAGAAAGTTAAATTGTTAAAAAAAAATTGTAGCTCTTCTTTATTAAGGGAGTTTCCTGTAGGACCATAAATCTGGGTGTATAAAGATTCAAAAACTTTAATAATCTCATTAGTCTTCAGATATTCTTTCCCTTGAAAATAAATTTCTGATATATAGGGGGATGTTCTATTCAGGTTTACTACTCTGGCCAAAAATTTAGAGGGGAATTGAATTAAATCTGCGTAGTTGGCCAGGGATTTAATCTCATGGAATTTAAGGTTCTCTGCTTGTAAAGATAGAAGTTATTTTTGTAACCGTATCATTTGTTCCTCCAAATCTGCGGAGTGTTTTGCCTGCATTTCAGATTCTATCTTTTGAAGTTTAGAGGTAATATCAGATTCCTTTTTATTAAAAAGCTTCTTATAGTATGAGGCTTTGTTAATAAGAAAACCTCTGATCATAGCCTTAGTTGTAGCCCACTCACAATCTAAAGGAGTCTGAGAGGAGTTAACCAATTTTAGAAATTGATCCAGGTAAGACTCAACTTGAGAAATAATCTCCTCCTTCACAAGAAGGTTAGGGTTTACACGCCACCAAATAGCTATGTTCTTCGCGGGGTCCTTGTTCTGCCAATGAATAGAAAGAGAGATCCTAGAATGATCAGAGAGGCTTCTAGGGTGATTGGCATAAGAAATGTCTAGACTATGGAATACTGAGGAGATTAGAAAAAAGTCCAGCCTAGACCAACTTTTAGCGCAGTTAGAGAAAAAGGTGAATCTGTTACTTTTATGTGAGGTGTTGAAAAAACTATAAGGATCGAATAAGTCAAAATCCTCCTTTAATTCAGACAGGGACATGGTTGCAGAGATATTAAATTTGGCCTTAGTATTTGTTCTATCATTCTTAGGGTCCTGTACGGAGTTCCAATCTCCCCCTACAATATAACAGTGGTTAGGAAATGAAGCAAGTAAGTTGTATATCTGCATAATGAAATTCTGTTGAGCTGAGCATGGCGCATATATATTAACAATTAAAATAGGTTTATCAAGTAAAGGACAGGTCGTAATAAAATAACACCATCTACCTTCGTTATCTGAATCTATTCTTACGATATCATACAAAAATTTAATTTTAACTATAATAGCCACCCCTGTATTATTAAATGTAGCCCCCGAAGCTATGATCTTCTTAATCCATGGTCTCTACCTTTCGTGTTCCCATTGGTGATTAAGAAGATGCGTCTCCTGAATAAAAACAATATTAAATGTAGATTTGAGAATCAGATGCATGAAGAGTTTTTTTTTATTGGGTGCTTGTAACCCTTTGATGTTCCAC
The DNA here is from genome assembly GCF_019279795.1 of Protopterus annectens. Lineage (NCBI taxonomy): Eukaryota > Metazoa > Chordata > Ceratodontiformes > Protopteridae > Protopterus > Protopterus annectens. Next base: position 177,022,416 of record NC_056748.1, read on the forward strand.
GATTCTATTTCCCACATAGACTTAGTATCATAGTTAGATTAAAGAAAATAAGTGGGGTGGAGAATTTATAATTAACTGTAGTTTTCTAAAAAGGAGAAACAAAACGAGTTGGGCAAGTATAAAAAACCCTTCCTGCTTACTACCCGTGCCTATCCACCTCCCCCAAAGCCCGGAAGGTTCTGGGAAAGTAAAGAGTAGAATAAGAAACAATAGTCAATTACAGCTAATCTTTGGTCTCTCCAAGGGGGGGGAGACAGTTTAGTCCCCGGAAGCAATTCCTAAAACACCAGAAACTAAAATGCATAACTATCCCAAGCAGTTCTAGTAACACTCATGACTCCGCTATAATTATTAAAACATAAGGTTAGACAACAGTAGTAGGTATAAAATATCTGTTATAATCTTAGAGACATCATATAAAAGAAAGAATATAGCGACTGGTGGGAAGAAGTCTTAACACCTTAATGTATTAAGTAGCCTACTAAAATAGCACTAGTAAGTAAATCCAAGCTATTATCCTAACACTAAGAAGTGTAATACTAATTCTATTGATATTTCAACGAAGTAGGAGTATAAGCAACATTGTCATAACAGAATAATTTAACAACAGCGCCCTACAAGTATTTCACCCACAGTAACTATTATGTATGATAATTGCTCAAGAGGAGCAACAATATTGATGGTCCAATTATATTGATTATGCATCTAAACAGAAGTTGAAATTTAGAAAAATAACTATGTATTTGACATGTCTTGCACAGCATCTTTTAATCTATCTCAACACTTTACTATCCTCTGTATGTTATATATGCACAGCCTATTATCATTTCAAACATTCTTCATGTTCTATTCCATATTTGTGAACTTATTTTCTATAGGCTGTGTTTAAGACTATCAGTGTGTAGATTTGTGATAGCATTTAACATAACGCTATTTCTATCTAAATTGATCGTCACAAATTTATACCAGGGATACTGCTCTTTACTTAACCACCATTTTTAAGGCTCTTGGAGTATAATGATAGTTATGTAAACCGTAAGGACTGAAACCCACAAAAAGGCATTGAAACTTTAAGAGAGCAACCCTGTACCAGTTAAGCCTTCTGTCAAGGCTGGGTATCAGAAAGGAATTAATATTAATTTCCGGATTATTTTATGAGAAGTAACCTGTGATCTTTATGCATACATAAACAGCTAATACACATCATATACAGATATGATAATACAAAATAACAGCATGAACTTGTTCACTCCTTCAAATGGTATAAGAGGAACAATAACACAGTTTACAACATCGCTCGCTGAGCCAATCGCTTATATTACTGAAATTAAGAGATCCAGTCTATTCCTGCTAAGCGTGTCGTACACAAAATCGGTATGAGCAAAAAGTCTGAAAACACACTCATCAAATGATACTTCTAAGTACTAAGTTCCTCTAAAACCCTAGATTGAGAAGACCGGAACCATTTGGCAGTCATATAGATTCTAATTAAATTAGAAGGGCAATCGTAGCTGATTTCTTTCGCACAAGTCAGAGTACCTCTATTGCGCAGCGCTTAAAAGACAGACAGTAAGAGTCCATAACCTCGACGATTAGAGATCCTTACCACTTTAAGAGACCCAACAGCTCATGGGAAATGAATAGGTCAAAGTTCTTCTGTCTTAATAAGCAACATGGCTGATTACTGGGATTCCTAAGGATGCCATGAGGGAACCAGGCTGTAAAACGGCTTCTCGAGGCGCTGTGATGACTCTGGATCTGTACAACGTTAAGGTGGGTTAGAAAACAAGGCAAAATATTCTTTTAACATTTAGCGAACTAGTGACTCCCCAGCCTTTATATCAGCTACTGGTTTTGCATCGTTGATTCTGGACATTCTTTAAATGCTTGCAGAAAAATTGCAGATGCTTCCTTATAGTTTTGGGCAGAGAATTTGGATCCTTGGTAAACGAAAGTAAGAGTGTTGGGATATCTCATCTGAAATCGAATTTGTTTCTTAAGCACAAAATGGAGCTAGTTTTTGTCTTTCCACTTTAATCAGAGCAGGAAGATCAGATGAGAGAGATATTTTTAAGCCGTTCCACTCCATGTATTTTTTGATTCTGGCTGCTATTAGTAATTTGCTTACATGTTGATAATTAAGTATCTTTACATATACAGGTCTCGGCTTGGTTTTTTCACAAGAAGGTTTTAGTGCTCTATGGGCACGTTCAATTATTATTTGATCTGTTAAAGGTGCTTTATCCAGAAATAAAGCAAAAATTGTAGAAATGTTTTCCAGCAATGAGAAATGATCTATATGCATATATATGTATATATGTATACCTCTTAATATGAGGTTGTTACGCCTGGATCTGGCTTCAAGGTCCAATAATTTCTGTTGCATGACTATTCTATTTGCAGCATTATTTTTTTGTTCCTTCTGTAGTTGTTCAATTTTTAACTCATTGTCAAACACCTTTGCTTCTGTTTTATCAATTCTTGTTAGTATTCTGTCTATGGACTCACTAAATGTTTTAAGCTGTTGTGAGAAGCTTTGAATTGCTGTTTGTATAGGCTGCAGAGCCAGCTTTAGTTCCTCCATGCTGGTAGGGTCGGTTTTCACTTTTGCTGGTGGTTTTGAAGTTTCCTGTTGCTTAGCAGTTCTACCTCTCAGTAGTAACGTCCTTCTCTGGAGATGCTACAGCTGAAAATTTCGCTTTAGCAGTTTGAGTTTCCATGGAGTCAAGTTCCTGAGACATATCTGGATTTCCCTTTTTTGTCTCTTTTATTTTCAAGTAAGTATAGGCCCCAGAGATCCAGACCACATGTGCAGCAGGGAGGCCGGAAACTAAAAGAAAAATCAGACTCAATCCTTCAAGCAAGCTCTTCAGTAATCCAAACCAGACGCAGATACTTAAAACAGGTATGATCCTTATTGCTTCAGTAGGGTTATTGAATGCTACTTAGACCCCTCTCCCAATGAATTTGATTGTTGTATTTTTGAGAGTAGCAGAGCCACAGAGTTACACTGCTTACAGGACGGCAGCCATCTTAGAACTCCCCATAGGGAAGGTGCTTGAGTTGGTGGGAGGGGAGCTGAGTGAGGGTGAGACATGAGTGGTGGTGTGAGTAGTAGTACAGTGGTAGTGGTTGAGTGGGGGAATGATGGAGTTTTGGTAGGATGTAAGATATGCAAGGAGAGTGCATGCAGTAAGCATAGGTAAGGTATGCTTGTACATGTTAGTTGAGGAGGTGTGACAGTAGTGGGAAGATGGAGGAGGTAGTGTTGAGTTAGCACTGTGGTTGACTATTGGAAAGATGGGAGGGGTTTGTGAGTGTAATAAAGGTGGGACCACTCGGGGCGGGAGGAAACAGGGGGCAGGGTGGGGAGTGAAGCGGGGAGAGACCCTCTTATGAGGGGGCTGGAAACAATCAAGTAACAGAGTTAACTGATAAATGAACATATGATAGTGACATGGATGGTTGTAGTTTTAAAAATGGTGCCTGCCAGAGGTAATATTTATTAACTTTGGGATTGTCTTAAGGTAATAAACAGGGGAGGGGAGAACAAGGGTGTGAGCAGGCAGTTCTTTGTACTGCTGCTAATGAGCCTAAGCAAAGACAAGTTTGTGTTTAAGAAACAATCACAATTGACCAAGGACTGCTCTGAAACTGTAAGTCATTTCTTAACCATTTCTCAGGTGGAAAAATAAGATAACCTTGTATCAGTAGGCTACTGTGGTCTCAGTTTAAATTAACAAATACACAGTACTGATCAGTTATGGATACTATTTGCTAACAGAAGAGAATAAGAGAGAAAGTGGAAGATGAGTGTGTGTGTGTGTGTATGTGTGTAGGGTGGGGGGGCTGCTTACAAGCCAAAGCAGAGTGCTCTCCAGGGGAAAATGAATATTGGCACAAACAGGTAGACACATACTCAAAGTCAACTTTAGCTGTTTGCAGACAGTTCAGTCTATGCATTACCCCTAGCTGCTGGTCATCCACAGACCAACATCCAGGTGACAGGTATAAGAGGGGTGTTCATAGGTGCCATTTTTAGGTCTTTCTAGGTTGTTATGCAGTCTGATGTCCAAGGTTAACACGACCTTTTGAGTCATTAAAGTTTTAGAGTGAAAAAGATTTTTAACCCTGGATGAGGGGATAATGATGGACGAGAGATCCCCAACCAGAAATTCCTCCAGGAATAAGGTACAGGCTAGCAGATAGAGGGGTAAGGAGGATTGATGTCCGTTACTGCAACACTGATCTACTCAAACATCTAGAATTATGGTAATTGCAACACTATGTCAGTGGTGAAGTACTGGGTGGCAGGCTGTCAGTACTGTAGGATAACAGCAGCAAGCCCTGGTGGCAATGTCTAAATGGTAGTGCTTGGAGAAGGTATGGACAGACATCCATGTGGCAACTTCCAAAATGGCCAGGGCAGGGACACCTTTAACGAAGACAGTGCTGGCTGCCCTGTGTCTTGTGGAGTGAGCCCTGGACTTGGGCTGGAAGCAGCTTATCACGATGAGTATAATCAAAGGTAATACAAATTACAATCAATTTTGATATCGTCTGATTGGACACAGCTCTACCTTCTTTTCCTTCAACAAAAGCAACTGGCAGTTATTCTGCACTATTTGGAAAAGGACAGTTAAGTAAGTTGAACTTATTGTAACAGTACATGTTGGAAAGATCACTACTGCAGTAGCCTTAGCTACATGAGTCGCATCCTGCCAAAGAAACAACTGGCCAGCTCCCAAAACTTCAGAAAACATTCCATATGCTCAAACTGTCAAGCAGCTCAAGACAAACTGACTAAAATAAAAAAGTTTGGGCACAAAGCCCTTCAGAGCTTTCCTGTCAGCAGAGAGAGGAAGGCTGAACCGTGAAAAGACAATGCTAGGAATAAGAAAAAAAACAAATGTCCAGACCCTGACATAAAAAAAAAAAAACATACCAAAAGCAAGGGAGATGGAGGGAGAGAGTGGCTACTGCAACAGTGAGCATTCGAACATCTACTATTATGGTAAGCTCAGTTTACACAACTGTACTATGTAATTCATATTGATCATTGCTGCAGTAGCCTTAGTTATATGGGTAGATTAACACAGCTAACTATATTTGGGAGGTGGGAAGTGGAGAAGGGTCCAGGATTCCCTGAAGAATAGTCCTAGCAAAACTTGATCTAGACCTGGAGAAGAAATCAAGCTTATAGTGCTTTATAAGTGTGTATAACAAGACCAAGTAACAGCTTCTGAGATACTTCTAGAATCCAACCCTTTCCTAAACACCATACATGAAAGCCAAGGCCCTGGTAGAGAGGGCCTTAACTCTACCTGGAATAAATTTGTCAAGATGAGTATAACAAAAGATAATAAGTCTTAGACAACCATCTGGAAATACACAGGTTGTCTCTTCTAACCTTCATAACATTCAAAAAATGAACTGGAGATTGGAAAGATTAATTCTGTCAAGACAGCACCAGAGCTGTCTGTTGACATCCAAGGTATGGAGCATCTTTTCTCCATCATTTTTAAGTTCAGAAAAGAAAACGGGGAGATGGACAGTTTGGTTTAAAGTAAACTCGGATACCAATTTTCGCACAAAAGAAGGATTAGTTCTCAAAGAAATCCTGTCTTTGAATTCAGAAACCCTTCTTGCAGAGGTCAGTGCAATCAGTAAAACTGCTTTCCATGTTAAGAACCTCAAAGTCAGCAAGACTAGCTAGTTCAAATGGAGCAAGTGTTAGCTTCTCTAACACAAAATTAAGATCCCAAGGAAGAGCCACAGGTTTACTTAGAAGCCTCTTATGCAAAACCTGTTTCAAGAACAATTTGTCATGAGACTGTCTTGAAAGAGGAGGATCCATGGGCAGACATGGTGAAATTGAGGACAAATGAACCATCATAAGGGAATAAGGAAGGCCCTAGGATAGTAACTCACAAACACTATAAAACCAACAACAACTAGCCCTGAATGGGTGCTAGTTATGTTGTTGGCACCAACTACAAAACCTTTTACATTTGCTAATATATGATTTTCTAGTAGAAGGCTTTCTTGCCTCCATTAGTACCTACTGCACATTCTCAGAAAATGGGTGCCTAAAAGAAATTAAGACCCTATTACCCAGGCAGTCAAATGCAGATAATTGATATCAGGGTGCATCAAATACCCTATTCCTATGTGAGTAGATCCATTCTGTGAAGAAGCTTATAGTAACTTCCCCTGGTCACTTCCGAAAGCAGAGAGTGCGCAACTGTTGCCAGGACCAGAAGGGAGTCAATACAATGACCTTGGGTGATTTCTTCTGAATCTTCAGAGGTACCCTGGACATTAGTAGAAAGACAGACATGAACTTTATTGCCTTTTCTTTGGTCTTCCACGCCTTCTTGAATGGAATCCTGAAACAATTTTGCCAGTGGATTGTTCAGAGAGGAGGCAGATAGGTCTATTTGAGGAACTCCTTACAGATAGCTCAAATCTTGGAAGACCCCTTGATCTAAGTTTGCAAATGAAAGGGTCTTTCTTGTCCTACACAACTTGTATGCCATGCAGTGTTGCATTGATGGAATGAAGGCTGTTTACAGAGTGAAACTGTGCTATGAAGCTATGTCAAGCTAACATGGCTAACCTGCAAATTGGTACAACCTGGGTCCCCCTCTGACTGAAAATGTATCACATGACTGTGGTATTGTCTGAAACAACTTGAAGAGGTCCTGGGAACCAAAAATTATTCAGAGAAAGGTCTGCCTTGATCATGGTAAGCATCGCTTTTATATTTACGTGCTAGGTGTCCCACACATATTGCACTATTATCCCTCCTGAAACTGTTCCCAAGCAAAGACCAAAATGTCTGAGATGAATGACTGCTTTGGAACAGAGAGGGAACTAGGAAAGACCCAAATTTACGGATATTTGCGATCTATAACAAGTAATTTCTCTACTGTAAACCACAGAAATGAGATTTCAAAACACAAGGGATGTTGATGCTGGGATCATGGGGACTTCAGATACCAGTGTATCTTTCTCATGTTGAGTCTTGCCAGGGTTACCACTAGTAACACTGATGCCATGAAACCCAAGATTCTGAGGTATTCCCCTCACAGTGACTGAAGTCAGCGTGCAAAACCTTAAAAATAGATATAGATAAAGATCTACTTTTCCCAGTAGAACAACATCCTTTTGAACTGAGGTGTCCACCCAACACTACAGGAATATAATCTTGTGTGAAGGAGTTAAAAAGGATTTTGAATATTCTCTTGGAATCCCAGCTTGTGAAAGAAATTTCTCACCCAAGAGAAAGATTCCTGACACTTGGCAAAAAACTCTACAAAATAATCAAGTCTTCTAAATATGGAAAAAAGAACAAGCTTTAACTGGAGCTAACCATTTCATGAACACTGCTGGTACAGTGGTTAGTCCAAAGGGTAAAGCAGAGAACTTATAATATGATCCAGACACATGCAGCTTAAGAAATGCCTTAAGTCTGGAAAAAAATGTGATAGGCATCTTTTTAATGTAGTGTTACCAGGAAACTTGAATGAGGAAGAAGAGGTAACAGATTGTGAGGTAACATCATTTAGAAGTTAGGCACTAAGGGAAAAGGGATGTCTAGGGTGAAGAAGGAAGCAAAGCCCCTTAAACAGTCTAACTGAATAGTTGGGACTGAGTATGGAGGTTTTTTAGTTCTTTTTGGAACACCCTTGGAATTATGCCAAAATTGGATGAGTTAGAAAATTCCTCAGAAAATTTGAAAAGAAGGGTGTAAGGTGCAGAAAAATCTTAGGACTCCCTCATTTAAGTTACCCTTTCATCACACTACTTGATCACCTCTTCAGCAATCATCCTCCTGAGACAGCCAATCTCCAAAAACAGTACCAGAGGCCATAGCCCTGGTAGAATTATCAAATCATACACACAATGCAAACAGCTGTGACAAGTGCAACAGGAGAAACTAAACTTAAAACAGATTTTTCCTTTCTCACAAGGCGAAAAGTACAGTTGTGTACACTTACCATAAATGTAGATGTTAGAGTGTATTCACTGTTGCAGTCAACACTTTTGGGTTATCTGCTTGCAGTAGCCCTCAGTCGGCCTGATTAACAAAGTCTTGGGTCCTGTGTCGGTTGCTGTCCCTTCTTCCATGACGTCAGGTTGTCAGGGGTATAAAACATCTAGCCGACGCCATTACATCAGTTTTTCTTGCCCCAGATGTTAGGTGACCCCTTAATGGGAAGCAATTAAATCTATAAATATACAAGGTTATATCTCTAACAAAAAAGCAAATACACCAAAAAACTTTTGAAGACAGCAAAGGAAAGTAGAGGTATATCCAAAAAAGAAGGGGGATGGAGGGAGGGTAACCAGGACTGCAACAGTGAATACACTCGAACATCTACATTTATGGTAAGTGTACACAAATGTACTATGTTCTTTGTGTTTCACTGTTGCAGTCATCACTTTTGGGTAGATTCCCAAACCTATGGATGGGAAAAGGAATTTAAATAGAATTAGGACCAGCTAAAAGGCCCTGCAAGACTGCAGTGGCAAAGCCAGCTCTGGATTTAGAGAAAATTGGCAGATGGTAATGCTTGGTGAAAGTATGTACAGAACACCAGGTAGCAGCTTCTAGGATGTCCTTGGTGGGGTTGCCTCTGAGAAAGGCTGTAGAGGTAGATGCAGCCCTGGTAGAGTGGGGTCTGATGCCCTGTGGGATAGGTTTTCCATGGTGTTTGTAGCAGAAATGAATGCAATGGCCTATACATTTGGAAATGGTTTGCTTTGAAACAGCCTTCCCCTCTGCCTCTGCAGCAAATGCCACCAGCAGTTGATCAGATTTCCTTTGAGGTTTAGTTCTGTCCAAGTAGAATCTAAGTTGTCTGTGCACATCTAAGGAGTGCAGAATCCATTCCCTTTGTTCTGTGGATTAGGAAAAAAGGTTGGCAAATGTATGGACTGATTAAGGGCCACACGGGATACCACCTTGGGCATGAAGAAGGGATTGGCCCTGAGGAACACCCTGTCCGCATGAAATATGATGAAAGGCTCCACTGCCATGAGGGCCTGCAATTCAGATACCCTTCTTGCTGAAGTGATTGCTAAAAGGAAAGTTGTTTTCCAAGAAAGGAATTTTAAGTCCGCAGTTACAGCTGGTTCGAAAGGAGGAGGGGTGAGCTTTTCCAATACAAAGTTGAGGTCCCAGGCTGGAGTTGGAGCTCTCCTGGGTGGTCATAGATTTTTGGCCCCTCTGTGGAACTGCTTAAGATGAGAGAAGAGGGGTGGTTCTGTCTTATAATGAGCTGAGGTGGCCCTTATGAAGCATCTCAGTTAAGTATTGTACAATCTGAGGTAAATTGGGCACTGTTGTGCTCATCCCTTGAGACTGGTTCCAGGCACAGAATCTTTTCCATTTTTCAGCATAAGACTTTCTGGTACTAGGCCTCCTTAACTATAAAATGATATCCATCACTGGTTTACTGAGAGATGGTAAAGGAGAAATTATGTAATTAGCCAGGCTGCTAGATTCAGTGTTTGAAGCTGAGGATGCAGAATTTGGTTCTCCTGCTGAGACAACAGAGTAGGAGTCTGAGGCAGGTGCCATGGGGCCCACAGTGACACACTGCGCAAGAGGGGGTATATCAGTGTTGGCATGGCCAGTCTGGTGCAATGAAAATCGTCCTTGGTTTGTCTTGTTTGATCTTTAGTAGTACTTTGGAGAGCAGAGGCAGAGGAGGAAAGGCATAAACTGTTTTTTTCCAGCTGAAGGACAAAGCATTCACTTTTAAAGCTTGTTTTTGGGGAGTCCCTGTGCAGAATTTCTTCAACTGATAGTTTTGGAGAGAGGCAAACATCTATATCTGGGCTCCCCCATTTGCTTGTCAACATGTTGAAAATCCTTGGTTCTAGTTTCCAATCGTGGGTGCATGAGGTTTCTGCTTAGTTCGTCTGCCAGTGAATTTAGATTTCATGGCAGGAATTGAGCTTGTAAATGTAGTTGGTGGCTCAGGGCTGTGTTCCACAATGCCATGGCTAGTCTGCAGAGGGGTGGGTAAGAATGTATACCCCCCCTGCTTGTTTATACACCACATAACAGTGGTGTTGTCCGTCTTTATCATTAACTGTCCTGGAAGAATGTGGTCCTTGAAAGCTGTCAGAGCATTCTGTACAGCTAACATTTCTTTTTGATTGATATGCAGGTGCATTTGACTTGGGTTCCATTTGCCCTAAATGCACTTCCCTGCCAGGCGCCCCCCCCCCCCCCCCATGCACAGTCTGATGCGTCTGCTTTTAAAAGTTTGGGTGGCAGGGGGTAGTATGAATTGTAGTCCCCTGTTTTGGTGGCAGGCTTCTGCCCACCAAAGGAACTCAAGGCGTAGGCAAAGTATGATAGGAATCATTGCTTCTAGATCCTGTGAATGTTGACACAATAGGCTTTTGAGATACCATTGCAGTTTCCTCATATGCAGCCTTGCGTATGGAATTAGAAGAATTCAAGATGCCATGAACCCCAAGGCTTGCAGTATTTGCCTTGCAGATAACTGGGTTTTTGTGGCCACTTGTTTGAAGTAGATTGTCAAATGAATATGTTTCTCTGGTCTGAGGAAAGCCATCTGGGAAGTTGTATTCAAGCTTGCTCCCAGGAATATAATTTGTTGATACGGTACCAGTTGTGATTTCTTTTCGTTTATGGTGTACCCCAGACAAGTCAAAAACCTTTGAACAAAGGCCAGATGATTCAAAAGTATGTCCTGGCTTTCTGCCTGAATTAGACAAACGTCCAGATATGGGTATATTTGAATATTTCTTTGCCTGCAGAATGAAATGACTGGAGCTAGGCACTTTGTGAATACACTGGGCGCAGTAGATAAGCCAAAGGGCAGTGCAGAGAACTGATGGTGTATGTAGCCTGCTTTGAAGCGTAGGTATTTTCTTGCAAGACTCCCCAATAGGGATGTGCAGGTACATTTCTTTCAAGTCTGGTGTTGTCAACTATGTATCTTTGCCTAGCATAGGAAGCAGCTGGTGAAGAGTCAGCATCTTGAATTTTGGAATCACCAGAAAGGTATTTAGAGAAGAAAGGTCGAGGAGAGGATGCCATGTATTTCCTTTTCTGGGTATCAGGAAAAGTCTCGAATAGAACCCTTGTCCCTTTTCCTCTTCTGGTACCAACTGAATAGCCCCCATGCTTAAGTGAGAGAGTACTTGATTTTGGGCCTCTGCCCACTGATTTGGGGGTAGATCTGGCCACCCGCTTGGTGTTGGTAAGGTGTAGAAGTGAAATCTGTATCCTTGGGACACTATTTAAAACGCATTTGTCCTGGAGTTCCCAGTTTTTGGCCTGCAGACCAATCTTTCCGCCTAAAGGAGCATTCAGTTGGGAAGTGCTTGGAAGTTTTAGAAGCAATTCATTGAGACAGTTTTCCATGGGGGGGGGGGGTCTCACTACTCCCTGATTTGGGTGCAGAAACCCCCTACTGCTTAGTCTTGTGTGTCCCCTGGGATTGAAACCTAGGGTTTCTGCTATGTCTGGGTTTGGCTTGAGAAGACCTTGAAGAGGCTGGAAAGGACAAATTCTTAGAGGGCCAGTGCCTACTAAATCTAGGAGGCTGAACTTGTAAGAAATATTTAACAGTTTGCATATTTAGCTTTATCTTCCATCTTTTTTAGAACTTCCTCAGCCTTGTTACCAAACAGGCGGTCCTGATTTAAGGGAGCATCCAACAATTTAGCTTTAACATGATCAGGTAAAGATTGCTCCTTAAGCCAAGCATGCCTTCTGAGCACAGAACCACTAACAGCAGCCCTGCAAGAGACCTCTAAAGAATCAAATCCACATTGCAAAGTATGTTTTTCAACCTGTTCAACAGAATGCATTAAATCCTGTACCTCTATTTTCCGCACAGTCAGGAATCAACAACCTTTTCTGTTTAAGCAATCCAATAACCTGTTGTTGATACTTCAACATATGAAACTGGCAGTTTAAAGCCCTAATGGCCAAGGTTGCAGAAGTGTAAACCTTCTTACCCCATCTATCCAGCACCTTGGAGTCTCAGAAGGGGGTAGGATTTTTAGCAATAGAAGCCTTAATGCCCTTGGGTCCCCTGTGAAATAGTCTCTGGATCCGCAATAGAATTTTTAAAAAGGAACTTGTGCAAATCAGGAATCCTATATCATCGGTCAAGTTTTCTGGGAGCAGGAGGCAAGGAATCAGGGACCAAACTAGATTCCGAAAAGGCATCATCAACAATGTCTAGTACAGGCGGAATAGCTAAAGGCCTCTGCTGAGGCATGAGTAAGAAATCCCTAAGCCTCTTTTTTTAATCAGAAAAATCCTGGCTTTCCTAGTGGAAATGCTCCCTTAGAGTATGTAAGGTTTCACCAAAGGAAAATTCTCTGGAGGGGAAGCAGAGGGAACAGTGTCCTCTGCATCAGAATCCTCATAAGTAGATAAGGGCAAATCCAGATCATCAGAAGAATCAGAAAAATCAGAATAGAGGTCAGAAGATTCATAAACAACCTCAGTCATAAGTCTCTTAGAAGGGGGAGGCTGGCTTCCCCTGATTAGAGTTATAAGATCTTCAGCCATTCTTATTTGTTTTTTAGGCATAGAGGCCTGAGCAAGCAGCTTGGGCATTGTTTTTTTAGGCGTGGTTCGAGATTTAGGCCTAAAAGAAGGGGGCGTTGGTTTAATATGCAATTCCATAGGCCTGAATACACCCTCGGAAGCCGGTGCCTGCACTGTGGCTCCAGACCCATCCAAGGTAGAGACATCCGCAGGTTCCATAGTTGAAGCATCTCGCGGCATACCGGACTCCAAATGGGTCTCAGTAGAGGCCTGCAAATCAGAAGTAGTGGATATCAGGGGCTGGGAAAGCACCTCACTGAGTATCAGCGAACTGGCGACTGGCTTAGGAGAAGCATCATCGGTAGTTATGGACCTCAGCGGCCTGTCTCTGTCTTTATCCTTGCGTTTTTTCAGAATCCCGGTAGTCGGATGGCTAACCGACATTTCTAGATAATTAAACAGAGAACAGAAATATTTAGAGGCGAAAATATTCAGACGGATAGTGCGCTGATTAAATAAAGCACAAAAACGACAGCAGGGTACGTCGTGGTCAGGGCCTAGGCAAGGAATACAGAACGAATGAAAATCTTTATTAGGTATTTGCTTTCCACAAGTAATGCAATTATTAACTTTTACTAACATCGGTAAGGAGCAAGAAAAAGTTTCCCCAATGGGGTACTTAGCTTTAGTTGAAGACTTCGGTTCTGAAACTCGAAAACAAAAATTTCAGGAGTCAGACGACCGGCACTTGCGAACTGCTTCTGTTTCGGGCACCACACGGCAAGAAAGACTGATGTAATGGCGTCGGCTGCATGTTTTATACCCCTGACGACCTGACATCATGGAAGAAGGGACAGCAACCGACGCAGGACCCAAGACTTTGTTCATCAGGCCGAATGGGGGCTACTGCAAGCAGATAACCCAAAAGTGATGACTACAACAGTGAAACACGAAGAACATCTGCACACCAATCAATACTCATATTTTCATAGTTGGTCAGAATATAAAAACATGTGAGCCTGTAAATTCAAAATTCTGAAAATCCAAACTGCAGAAGCGCACATTATTTTCCCTTACTCCTCAATAATCTTCCCATCCTTACCAGAAAGGGTACGCTAGGAATTAACTAACTGTTTAGCAACAGAATGATTAAAGATATAGCTGGTGGGTCAAGTTTGGGAAGGGAATAGAAAGAAATTTATAAAGTTCCTCAGTCTTAGCAAGACTTATCCTCCAAAGCTGACAGCAATGGAGGAATTGGTGCAGCTTCAGAAAATTCCTTCTGTAACGGCTCATAAAATTTCCCTGGGGGACTGAGAAACCTCAGTGTATTCACACAGAAAACAATCATGCACACACAAGCTCAAAAAGAGAGAAGAATCCCAATGGGAGAATCAGAAATTATGCTCTTCTTTGAGACTGAATTAGAAAGATGAGGAGAAAATCTTTATCTGTGCCTGCATCTTCCTGTCTAGATTCAGAATCTTGAACCTCTGCAGGAAAAGAGGTTTTCTTTTGTTTAATATAAAGCAATAACTTAGGATCAAAATCCTATATAAAACCCTGAGCCAGACCTAGTAATCCATTTCAGTCTTATTTCACTAGGAGTAGATAAATTTAATTTTCTGTTTCTTTTTTCCAGAAAAGATGGGTGTAATGCTGTTACAAATAGCAGCAGCAGTTTCCCAAACGATGGGCACAACATTCTGACAAAAGAGGGCAGCCTTCCATGTTCCCTGTCCCAGGACCAATGAGAATCTCTCTACTTTGCCCACTGAGAGGACCCAAACAGCTGCAGAAGACAAGACTAACCCCTGGGTCCATAGTGGCTGTAGGTGCTACACTAGGAGTCATCCACTTAAGGCTGAGGCAAATTGCTACCGGTCTACTGAAGTTACTTTTTAACAGAAAAAAAACACAGTAAAAAGCACTTTCAAACACTATGGTAGACCCACAATGGAAAATTAAGCACAATTTCTCCACAGAAAATATGTTACCAGTTCGTTTATACTACTATAAAACTGACAGAAAAATAAGTGCTCTGTTTAAAAGAACATTACAGTCTCCAGACAGTCCATCAAAATAAACTCATTGTCAATCCTCAAAAGTCTAAGCAGAGTGTACTCCTTTGACAGCAGTAAAGCTCTGCAGGTCTTGGTGCCCAAACTTTACTTTTAGTCAGCTCAGCTCACACTGCCTGACAGAGTAGGTGAGTGGGAAGGTATCCTGAAGCTCTGGAAGCTGGCCGGCTGTTGTACCCTTGGCAGGATATATATAACTCAGACAGCTAAGGCTATTGCTTCAGTGGTCAACATGAATAACCGTGTTGCCTTGGCCAGAAAGGGCAATAAGCATCATTCTTGGCCTATATGACCTCACTGTTATCAGTACCCTGAAGATCAGAGTAACGGAGGCAAGACATACAGAAAGAAGTATGCCCATTTGAAGGAGGAAGAGTCTGTTCTCTATATCTTTGTCTTTCATGTTCTTGAACAGAAACTTTGTAGTTGTCTGTTCGATGAGAGGCAAAGAGTTCTGTGCTGTGGGGTCCCCACTGATAGGCAATGTCAAGGAAGTTTTTACTGCCAGACTGCACATGAGATAAGAATGATCTCCCCCCCTTGCTTGTTTATGTATCATGACATGGTGCTGTCTGTCCAAATCTGTAGTGCTCCTGGGAACAGGTTGCTCTGAAAGGCTTTCATGGCTAAAATCACTACAGCAACTATTTCTGGTTTATGTAAAGTTTTCTTTGCTCTAGGGTCCAGATACTCTGCATCTTCAAGAGTACTAATTTTGCTCCCCAAGCCATCTCTGAACTGTCTGTGCTGATGGTCTTGTCCATCTCTCTCTGGTAGAGAGAGGTTTTTCCCTGGATTCTGCATGATGGCGAGTTTCCATCAAAGAAGCCCCCTTTTTATACAGGGGAGAAGGGACACCAGGGATTCCAGTGGCTGACAATGTTATTCTCAAGTGTTTCTGGGAACCATCAGGATTTCCTTGTGTAGGATCATTAAAATGCAGGATGTCATGTATCCAAGGATTTAGATATTCCCTTGGAGAGATTGTCTGCTTTGTCTGTAGGCTGTGCAAAGAAAAGAAAGCTTGTCTTGGGGTAGGAAAGCCTTTTGTTGCACTGCATCTATCAATGCGCTCATAAAGAGAATTCTTGTCTGGGGTTGAATTTGGGATTTATGGAGGATGAGAGAAGCCTACCTTTTGGAAGTAATCCATGGTAACATACAAGGCTGTCTGAAGCTCCAGGATGAATTTTCCATAAATGAAGCAGTCATCCAGGTAAGGGTAGATGTGCACCCCTATATTCTGCAGTGGGCTATAACTGGGACTAGATATCTGGTGAAAACTCTGGGAGCACTGGATAAATCAAATGGTACAGCACAGAACTGGAAGTGCAAACATGCTGCCACAAACAGAAGGCATTTCCCGTGGTAACAATTTTTGAAGGGTTAACATTCTGAATTTGGGAATATGAAGCAATTTGTTTAAATCTGACAGGTCAAAGCTTGGTCTCCAGGTGTCTTCCTTTTTTGGGACTAGAAAGATGCTAGAGTAAAACTCTGTAGCTTCCTTCTCAGCAGGGACTGGCTGAATGCACCCTTATCGCAGGAGTTCTTGCAACACAGGTGGAAGAAAACCCTCTTGGTGTTGTGGGGGCTCTGGTAGCCATATCAAGGTAGTTTTTCCATTAACTGAATGAAACAGCCTTTTTTCTATATTTAAGACCCACTTGTCACTGGTGATGAGTTTCCACTGCTGAAGGAAAGAAAAAAAACTCTTCCTGCTAGAGAGGTGGGGGGGAAGGTATGCATTTGGGGAGGGGGAATTGGGGGAAGGAGCTATGCATAGTCATGGCTATTCGCAGAGTGTGGGGGGTTAGAGTCCTTGGATCCCCCAGCTCTAGGGTGTTGCTTAGGTTATCGTCTACACAGTCTTGGTCTCTCAGATCAGGGAGACCTCCCCTCATCTTGCCTAGGAGGTATAGGTCAAGGCTTAGTAGGGTAATTACTACTATAGCAAGGTGTTGGAGACCAACAGAATTCTTTCACAGTTTTGATTTGCTTCCCTTATTTGACCAATTTCTCAAAAACTTTCTCTGCTGGGACCAAAAAAGTAATTCTTTGCCGATGCCCCACTAGATAAAGGAAGTCTTTATCAAATGTGGCATCCAGGAATTGAGCCTTTACTTGGTCAGAGAGTGGCTGAGCCCTCAGCCAGTGTGCATCTATGAGTGACAGAACCTGTAGCAGCTACTCTATGCAATGAATCCAATGCATCTTAACCACATTTTAGATGATGTTTGGATACCCTAAGTGCTGCTCTAGCTGTCTCCTGTATGTCTGTCTGTAAGCAATGCCCTCTGTCTTAGTAATGACTTTTTTCTGTACGGACTATAAATGTTTAACATGTGAAATTGGTAAATGAAAGCCCTCAGAGACTGTAGCAGATGTACATGCCCTTTTGCCTAATATGTTTAGAAATCTACTTTGTGTCATTAGGTAAGGGGAATCTAGCTACTCATATACGGGCACCTTTAGTGGATTCAGTAGACACTACTAAAAGATCAGCATGTGGGTTCTTTTAGAGGTGTTTCTGAGTGTCAAGCACTATAACAAGAATCTCATTTCCATAGTACAGGTGGCAGAGTGTATCTGTGCAGGCAGATATTTTCAAAAACATCATCTAGCATTACTTGAACTGGAGGAACAGCCAGTGGTATGGGAGATGGCCAGTTTAGAAGCTGCCTGTAATGTGTTTGGCCTTGACAGAATTCTTTGCTCTCCCAATTAATGACCTTTTTCATCTTATGCAAGTATCCTCAAAGGGTAATTCTTCAGGGGGAGAAGCAGAAGACAGTGCATAGAGTCAAAATCAGTGTAGGATCAATGGGTAAGTGTTCAGACAAACAATTCTTCCTCATGCTCAGATCCTGAAGAGTCAGATTCATCCTAAAAGGAAATAACGCTCCTTTTAACTGGCAGAAGCTGCAAGGGTAGGCAGTTCTGTCTGCCTAGTCTCCCTAGATTTCATAAAGGCCATAAATTCCTGGACTATTTTAAGAAGGTCTTGAATTTCAACCTGGGTAACAGTGGTTGAAGAAAAGGAACTGGGTTGAGGCTAGTTGACTTTTCCCTTTGGTTTAGGCATCTATTTAGAAAGGGAGACCTTGGTATACAGTCGGGTGACCTCAACCTTAGTCCGGATTCCTGAAGTTTGTTAATGCACAACAGCAGACGATAAATTATCTCCCTTGGTAACCAACACTGAAAAGTTGGAATCGAAAACCTGCAGAGTGGCTTCTGACCCAACCGATGAGGGAAACCACAACAGTTTGTCCCTGTTACCATGGCAGCCTCTTGAGGAGTCACGCCAGCTGACTTGGGTGGGAATTGAGATGTCAGTCGACTTGGATGAGGGTGCAGAATGATCACTGTCATCCACTGAATCATAGTTTCAACTTTTTTTCTTTGCATTTTTGAGATAAGGTACTTCCCAAATCTGAGAAATGAAAAATGCAGAAGGAACAGAGTAAGAAGACTCCACGTGGGCTATATAGACTTAAACCCTAAGCTAAAGGGTCTTAGCTCAAAACTCAGTACAATTCTGACAACTAGAAATGTCATGATGAGGTCCCAAACAAAACAGACAAAAGGAGTAAAAAACTTTATGCAGGACTTTTTTCCACTATTCAATCAACAACCTTTTTAAACATTAATTAGAATAACATTTTCCCCAGCAGGGTACTTATCTGAAAGCAGGCTGCAAGGAATTCTGAAGAAAATAAACAAACCAACAGACTGCATGGCTAGAAAGAACAGAAGATGGCACCAATGGATGCTCCTTTTATACCCTGGCATCCACACCTTCGTCCTCAGACAGCTAGGGCACAAACCTTCAGAGTTTTCTTGCCACTGAACAAGGAGATTAGCGCCATGACAACTAGATCTGTGCTACAAAAAAACTGGATGCCAGAACTTCAAAAAAGAAGGCGAGGAGAAGTAAGAAGGTTAAGAGTCTAGGAACCTTTGGAGAACAGCCCTAGCAAAGCCTGCTCTGGACTTAGAAAAGAAAGTAAGTAGTAATGCTTGGTAAAAGTATGCACAGATAACCAAACTGTTGCCTCTAGAAATTTCTACAGTCAATCGCTTTCCAAAAAGCCACCAAAGTAGCCCAAAGCCCTGGCACAGGGGAGCCCTGACTTTCCCTGGAATTGCCTTTATGGTGAGAACAACAAAAAATAATGGGATGCAATAACCATTTAGAATTGACTGTTTGACACTAACTGCCCTTTAAATTTACCTTTAAAGGCTATAAACAGCTCATCAGCAAACCTGAATGATCCTGTCATATCAATGCAGTATCTGTGTTGCCACAGGAAATTCAGATTATGCACAATTTTCTCCCTTATTTTTAGGTTCCAGAAATAAAACAGAGGGATGAATCACATAGCTAAATGTAAAAACCTAAAAAACCTTGGCCATAAAAGTAAAATTTGTTCTCAAAATTATCCCATAATATAATAAAACCTGGGTAGCACAGTGGCACAACAGACAGTGTTGTCACCTTACAGCAAGAAATTCTCCAGTTCAATTCACAGCTAGGGTGCCCTCTGTGTGAAGTCTGCATTTCCTTCCTATGGTCTCATGAGTTTTCACCGGGTGCTCTGGAATTCTCCCAGATTCCCAAAACACGCAGGAGGTAGACTAGATATTCTAAGCCATAACCATAGGGGTGTGTGTGCATGCGAGTGAGTGGTAAGAAAGAACAACCATGGCAGGGCTAGTCAAGTGGTGGTGTGAGTCTTGACTCCAGATGATTGTCATTGCTGAAATGGACACCCATATGTGCAAAGGATGGGAAAAGGGGTTATGGATGGATAGATCATAAAAAAAAAAAAAAAAACCCTTGCAAGAAATACCCCCTTTTATCTTAGATTCTGTTGATTTTTAAATAAAAATCAAGGCCACCACTATCAACATGGATAACAAAGTGGTCACCACAGATCTAGTAGCACTCTCAGTTAAGAAGCCCTTACATCACAAACTGACTCACTTCTAGAGGAAATAGACCTGTACTGCACCTAATGGACTTGGCTCCTTTGAATATCTATTCAGTTATTAACAAAAACTACTATAAGCAGGTTAAAGGAAGAGTCACGAGAGTTGCACTGGTATCCAGCTTAGCCAATATGGCCTTGGCCAAACAGAAAAAAAAAATTGTACCTACAACATATAATTATTTGCAAAAATGGACTGCTAAACCCACTTCACTGATATTTTCTTCACCTGAAGTAACTCCTTGGAAAAACCTCCAACAAGTTTCTACTCCACATCAGTCACTCCACTGACCATCTAAGGTTCAACACAAGCTAGGAAAGACTACATTTTCTGACACTTACTTTGCAAAAAGGAAGACTACATGAACTTTGGCAATAACTTACTCAGGAAACCTACCAGAGTGAACCTGCACCTCCATAGCACCAATATGCACACCTACATCACCAAAAGGAATGCAATTAAATATCAGGGCATGAGGGTGGCCTCAGTTACAAGTGAGGTGGAGAAATGAATCACCAACCATAGCACTCTACAGAAGGATTTTATTCTGGCAGATTAGGATCGCAAGACTGTTTTACAGATTCTAGGGTCAATTAGAGAAATAACACACTGCATGAACAGCTGAGATGTGAACTAGGACGATTGGCAATTACCTACCCTGACCGAGGTACCAGAAAATTTAACAGAAGTATGCTCCTGGTAATCTTAAAGGACGTAGGTGAGATTAAAAAAAGTATAGTGGGACAACTGGAGAAACATTAAAAGAAATAGATCCCTCAGTAAGATCCTTGATTCTGAAACCATCTTTATCAAAGGAGTACTGACTACCTAGTGGGACCTACAAATGTACCCCACCTGACTAAGTTTTTCCATCTTCATGAGTGGAAGAATTTGGTTACTTAGATTTTCAGAAGTAGATACAACTGCAACAAAGAACATGCAGTCTGACTTCACCTAGTGCTCTGTGTGCAGTGCTGTTTATGTTATGAAAACCAAAAGTAGTTTCAAAATGACTGTTACCCAATGTACTTCTAACACTGGGAAAAGAAATCTTAAAAACCCATTCCTCGAATTCCAAGGTGTCAACAAAGATGTAGAAAACTGCCAGTTTGCTGAAGATCTGAACACCATTTTAGATAACGGGGAAGTGAAATATTAAATTAAGATGAATGCATGTGTTGAACCACGCCTAAATGGAGCATGCTCCATTAGAAGCATGCTATTACTTAAACTAAATCACTGCAGGTTCTACTAAGCTCACCCTGACATCTAGAGAGCAGCACATTTGCTTGGACCACCTAATAATGACACTGCTTTCAAGGCAAGAACACTAACAAACTACAGTAAATAAAGCACTACCACTGCAGAATGTACTCCAAGTTCCACATTAGAGTTCCATTACATCAGTCATTAAATGAACTAGTCCTTCGCAATACCTGTACAACAACAACTCTGAATCTTCAGCCGGAACTTTGATCCTAGGGACTGGTATTTTGGTCCATCCCCATCTCCAGAACTAGTGATTAAATTATGACTTCTAACTTTAAAAGTGTTATACGAATATTTTTGGGCAATGTTCAGCTACCTATGGTGGGATGGGGTACATTACAGAATAGAATCATTTGGGATAAGCTGACATTTATTATATTTTAATGCAATGATGACATAAGCACTGAGACTGGGTCTGTAAGGTTTACTTTAATATGTGATTTTTATTTTTTTTTTAAATATGGGTTAACTGGTGTTTGACAATGGAATATTTCCTGGATTTGATGAAGCTCTTTATTTGGTCCTCGGATGCTGGTTTCATGTTAGACCACTGCTTAGGTTTCTAGATTAATTTCCCATGCCAGAGAGCTTATGTTATGATATTGTGGCCAGCTACCATCCAGATTCTGCTTTACAATAAAAATAAAGAAGTTATGTACTCACCATAATGTTCCATCTGTATTATTGTTCTTCATTTGTCTTCAACCTGTGGGTACAGACATCGGTGCCGAGTCAGCCATATCCAAGCTACGGTGCTGTAACTGAGCTGCTCCCCTCCCCATAACATCCCCCTCTCCCTCACTACCTCAGCTCATGTTTGCCTGACAAATAGGTTCCTGACCCAGACCCCTAGAAACACCGTGACAGTCAACAACCTCTAGAAGAGGAGGCATAGAGAGAACAGAAGGCCTCCTCTGCCAGGCAAAGCACTCATGGTAAAGGGGGAAGGAGGTAGGGAAGGTTGAAAACAAAAAACAACAATGTAGATGGAACGTTATTTTGAGTATGTAACTTTTCATTGTTGTCTTCACTTGATTTTCAACCTGTGGGACAGAGTCCCCAGCTACTTCAGCCCTGGGTGGCCCTAAGGAAGGATGTTTCAGAGCATGGTGGAACCAATGGAAACTCAGCTCCTAGATGAAATATCCAATTTGTAATGGGAAATGAAGCTGTGAGACCAAGCCTATGCAGCTGCAGTGCACAGCTCATCAACTGGTACTCTGGAGGAAAACCCTGATGATGTAGACACAGCTCTGGTGGAGTGTGCTTTCACTGCAGAAGAAAGACCACCACCATGCTTCTTTTAAATAAAAGTGATACAGTTCACAATCCAGCTGGCAGTGCTTACCTTGGAAACAGGTGATCGATCCCAATCTGGACTTAGAATATTTAGAATATGAAATAGACTGCTGACTGGACTTCCTGAAAGATCTGGCTCTGTCTAGCTAGAAAAGTTGCCTGTATACATCAAACCATGGGTAATTGATACTCCCCTTTATTTTGAAACTCTGGGAAGAACACAGGAAGATGAATGACCTGAATAATACTCTTCGCTGAAGTAACCTTGAGTATGAAGGAAGGATATGACCTAAGTGACACACGATCTTTGTGAAAAATAAGGTACGGGGGCTGAATGCAATGCGCTTGTAATTCAGAAACCCGATTAGATGAAGTAAGAGCTACTAACAGAGCCGTTTTCCATGACAAAAACTGTAGATCCACTCTTTCAAAGGACACCAGTGCTTGAAGTACAAAGGTTAGTTCCCAAGGAGGAAAGTACAGTTTTGTACCTACCATAAATGTAGATGTCCGAACAGGATAGCATCTGCAGTCCTAACAAATGGGTTGTCCTGTCGTCAGGCAGCCCTTCGGTCGGCCGGATTCCAAAGTCTGGGTCTGGCCTCGGCTGGTGTCGCACTTCACCCGACGTCATCTCTGCTGGTCTTCAGGTAAAAAGGCATCAGCCGACGCCATTTTCCTCAGTGTTTCTTGCCCCAGATGCCAGTTGCCCTCTTGGAAAGCTAAATTTTGGATAAATGCCAATGTTTCCAAAAAGGTAGAAGGCAAACACAAAAAATAAGCATGTATGTACATATATACAAACAAATACACCATAAGAGATCCCCAGCTAGCTATTAGGAGGGTAAATACCTAGGAGTACCACAGAGGGGAAGGAGGGTGGGTAATCCTGACTGCAGATGCTATCCTGTTCGGACATCTACATTTATGGTAGGTACAAAACTGTACTATGTCCTTCAAGGATGCATCTGCAGTCCTAACAAATGGGTAGAATACCATAGCCAAACTAGGGGAGGAGGAAGAAGAATTATGGTGTAGTTAGGATCCCTTGCAAAACAGCAGTGGCAAAGCCTGCTCGGGATCTAGAGTATAGAGGTAAGTTATAATGCTTGGCAAATGTATGCACGGAGGTCCAAGTAGCCGCCTCAATAATGTCCTCGGTAGCCACTCCTCGTAAGAAAGCTGTGGTAGTGGCTGTAGCCCTTGTAGAATGAGGCCTTATGTTCTGTGGAATTTGCTTTCCATGGTAGGAGTAACAGAATCTTATGCAATTTCCTATCCACTTGGAGATTGTCTGTTTGGAAATTGCTTTTCCTTCCCTTCCTGTTGCATAAGCTACTAGAAGCTGGTCAGTTTTTCTATTGCCCTTGGTTCTGTCCAGGTAGTAGCGCAACTGTCTGTGTACATCCAAGGTATGCAGCAGTCTTTCCCCCCTGTTCTGTGGATTGGGACAGAAGGTAGGTAGGTGGATTGCCTGGTTTAGAGACACTCTGGATACCACCTTAGGCATAAATGTAGGATTAGTTCTCATGGACACTATCTTGATGAAAGATTAGGAAGGGTTGTACTGCCATTAAGGCCTGTAGTTCCGAAACCCTCCTTGCTGAAGTAATTGCCAGTAGGAAAGCAGTTTTCCAGGATAGGTGTTGAAGGTCTGCTGTTGCTGCTGGTTCGAATGGAGGGAGTGTCAATTTTTCTAGCACAAAGTTCAAGTCCCATGCTGGTAATGGTGGTTTCCTAGGAGGTTTTAAATTCTTGATTCCTCTGAGGAACTGCCTGAGTAGAGGGTGTGAGAAGACAGGGGGATCGAAGCTGTATTCTGCAGAAATAGCTGATGCATGCATCTTGATGGAGGAATAGGACAGGCCTGTATGGAGAAGCTCTGCCAAATACTCCAGGATGTTGGCAATATCTATCTTTGACACATCTTTTCCTCTTTCAGAACTCCAAATGACAAACCTTTTCCATTTTCCTGCATAGTTCCTTCTTGTTGAAGGTCTGCGGGCCTCAAGGATAATGTCTTTAACCCTTTGGGATAAATCTGGGTTAGTTGCTCTTATGTGATGTTCCAGGCAGTCAGTTGTAGAGTTTTCAGGTTTGGATGCAGGATGTTGTAGTCGCTCTGAGTTAACATCAAGGGAATCAGGGGTAGGTCCACGTTCCTCCCCGAGACATGCTCCTCAGCAAAGGATACCAATGTTGTCTTGGCCAATTTGGAGCTATCAGAATTATCCTTGGACGTTCCTCTGATTTTCAGTAGTACCTTGTGCATCAAAGGAAGAGGTGGAAATGCATATGCTGTCAGGTCTTTCCAACTGAAGGATAGAGAGTCCACCTTCCAAGCCAGTGGGTGGTATGTCCTTGTGCAGAATTTCTTGATCTGGTGATTGAGTGGGGATGCGAATAGGTCTATTTGTGGCATTCCCCATTTTTTTGTGATGGCCTTGAAGATGTCGGGGTGTAGCATCCATTCGTGAGCATCCGAGGTAGTTCTGCTTAACATGTCTGCTAGGATGTTTTCTTTTCCCGGTACAAATATTGCCTGTAACTGGATGTTGTAGCTCAGATTCATATTCCATAGGTCCAGAGCCATTCGACATAGGGGGTATGAATGAGTGCCTCCCTGTTTGTTGATGTACCACATGACTGTGGTGTTGTCTGTCCTTATCATTAATTGGCCTTCTTTGAGGAATGGTCTGAAATTCTGGATTGCTAGTTTTACTGCCAGCATTTCTTTTTGATTTATGTGCAGGTGCAGCTGATCTGGAGTCCATAATCCTTGAATGCATTTGTCCAGCATGTGGGCCCCCCAACCTAGGTCTGAGGCATCCGTTGTGATGGTCTGGCTTGCTTGAATGTTGTGGAAGGGCAAACCTGGGTTTGACTGGCATGCTTGAGCCCACCATAGGAACTCTTGTTTCAGGCATGGGATTAGTGGTATTTCGGTTTCTAAGCTGTGCCTGTGTTGAGACCATAAATTCTTTAGGTACCACTGTAGCTTTCTCATATGCAGTCTGGCATGGGGGACCAGGATTATGCATGATGCCATGAAGCCCAAGGCGTGCAGTACTTTCCTTGCTGTGAGTTTGTTCTGCTTTGTTAATGCCAAGAAGTAAAGAGGGAGATGCTCTTGTTTTTCTGCAGTTAGGAATGCCATCTGTTTTACTGTGTCCAATTCTGCACCCAAGAATGTTCTTGTTTGGGATGGTATCAGTCTTGACTTTTTTAAATTGACTGTGTATCCCAGGGCTTGTAGTAAGCAAATGACTCTTTGTAAGTCTTGTGTCAGCTTGCTTTTGTTGTCCGCTTGTATCAGGCAGTCGTCCAGGTATGGATAAATTTGGATTCCCTGTAGCCTGCAATGAGCGATTACTGATGCCAGGCATTTTGTGAATACTCTGGGCGCAGTAGATAAGCCAAAGGGCAATGCTGAGAATTGATAATGCTCTGATCCTGCAAGAAATCTGAGGTATCTTCTGCAATTTGGTCGTATGGGGATGTGCAGGTATGCCTCCTTGAGATCTAGAGTTACCAGCCAACACTCCTTGCCCAGCATGGGAAGAAGTTGCTGTAGGGTCAGCATTTTGAATTTTGGAACAATGATGAATGTGTTAAGCGGACAGGTCGAGAATAGGTCTCCAACTTTTCTCTTTTCTTGGTACTAGGAAGAGTCTGGAATAAAATCCTTTGCCCTGTTCTGTAGGTGGCATCCTTTCCACAGCTCTCATCTTTATTAATTGAGTTATCTGTTTTAGAGCTTCTGTTTTTTGATTTGGTGGTAGGTTTGGCATTCCTCTTTTTACTGGTAAGGTGTGGAAATGAAACCTGTAGCCTTGGTCTATAGTTTGCAAAATCCACTTGTCTCTTGTGATATAGTGCCAATTTTTTGAAA
The DNA here is from genome assembly GCF_019279795.1 of Protopterus annectens. Taxonomy (NCBI): domain Eukaryota; kingdom Metazoa; phylum Chordata; order Ceratodontiformes; family Protopteridae; genus Protopterus; species Protopterus annectens. Next base: position 177,048,505 of record NC_056748.1, read on the forward strand.
ATAAGGCTAACTTTCCGCCTAAGGGTGCTGCTATTTGTTCCCTGGAAGGCGGTGTCAGACCCAAGTCACTGTGTTTGTCCTGTTGTAGTGGCAGTGGTTGTGTCTGTGCCTCGTTTGTTATTGCCTTGCCACTGGCGTCCTCTTTGCTGGGCAGGAGAACCAAATAGACTGACCTTATCCATAGGAGCATCTAATAGTTTTGCTTTAACATGATCCGGCAAGACCTGTTCTTTCAACCATGCATGCCTTCTTATAACTGTGCCAGTCATGGCTGATCTAAATGAAGCCTCCAGTGCATCATAGCCACATTTTAAAGAGTGGTTACTAACCTGCTGAATGCTATTCACCATTTCTAAAACATATTTCTTATCTAAGGAATCATCAGAGGACAGTTTCTTAGTTAACTGATCAAGCATAAACTCTTGGTATTGGATCATATGAAACTGACAGTTCAAAGCTCTAGCTGAGAGAGTAGCAGAGGTGTATACTTTTTTACCCCATCTCTCTAAGGACCTGGATTCCCTTTCAGAAGGGAGAGGGTTTTTCGCTGAGGTCGAAGCTACTGCCTTAGGCCCCTGGGAGATAGTCTCAGGATCTGCAAGGGGAGCCTTGTATAGGTGGTGATGAGTGTCCGGTACCCTGTAAAACCTATCGGGCTTGGCAGGGGCTGGAGGTAAAGTATCAGGAGCAGTGCAAACATCATTAAAAGCATCATCCACAACAGGAAGAACTGGAGGTATAGCTAAGGGCCTATGTTGCGGTAAGTGTAGAAAGGTCCTAAGCCTTTTTCTTGAATCTGAGAAATCTTGTCCCTGCCATTGGAATTGCTCTCTCATGGCATGTAAGGTTTCCCCAAAGGAAAATTCCTCTGGTGGAGAGGCAGAAGGAATAGATTCTTCAGTATCGGAATCTTCATAAGTAGAAAAAGGAGCCTCTGGATGGTCTGTATTGTCTGAATCATCAGAAAAGTCATCTGAGGACACTGGTTCAGGGGGCTCTGCTCTAGGTCTCTTTTCTGGAGGTTGAGAGGCCCTGTCTGGGTGAGATTGGAATCCCCTTATTAAAGAGAAGAGATCCTCTGCCAGAGTAAGCATTTGGGAACTGGAACTGGGCCTGAGAGAGGGGGGCTTAACAGGCGCAGACTTAGCAGTTTTGGCTGCTTTAGCCCTGGCAAAGGCCTTTATAGACATGGCTGCAGGAGGCCTAGCAGCACCACGTGCTGGGGTAGAGACATCCAAAGGGATGGTGTCCGATAATTCTGGAGAAACCACATTAGTAGGCAAAACGTCAGAGGCCGATTCAACTAGGGTAGCAGGAGCCTCGGTAGTAGTCATGGATTCGGCTGAAGATTGACCCGTTTGCTCGGTTTCGGCCGAAACAGAGACACTCGCTGTTTGCTTAACCATGGTTTCGGCCGAAACCGCGGACCGCGAGTGTCGGTCTTTTTCTTTGCGTTTCTTAATTTGAGAAGTCGGAGGATCTGACGGCATAATGTACGCAAAATCTGAGCCGAAAAACTGTTCAGCAAACTCCGACCGACGCCTAAGCGTTCGTCGGTTAAAGGAAGCACAGGCTAAACAGGCTGCTACGTCGTGGTCTGGGCCTAAACAAGGTAAGCAGTAAGAGTGGAAATCTTTATGAGGTATTTGTTTCCCACAAGTTAAACAGTTATTCACTTTTTCTGACATCGGCTGAGGCAAGAAAGAGTCCCCAACGGGGTACTTAGCTTTTTAGAAGTCTTCGAAGTAGTATTCGGTAGTAGTAATCTCTGGATCTGACCGACCGGCACTTGCGAACAGCTTCTGCTTCGGGCGCCACGCGGCAAGAAAGAATGAGGAAAATGGCGTTGGCTGATGCCTTTATACCCGAAGACCAGCAGAGATGACGTCGGGTGAAGTGCGACACCAGCCGTGGCCAGACCCAGACTTTGGAATCCGGCCGACCGAAGGGCTGCCTGACGACAGGACAACCCATTTGTTAGGACTGCAGATGCATCCTTGAAGGACATCCGGGTCCTTAACTGGAGGTCGTAAAGTACAGTTGCGTACAATTACCATAAATGTAGATGTTCGAGTGTATTCAATGTTGCAGTCATCACATTTGGGTAATCTGCTGGCAGGTTGCCCTCAGTCGGCCTGAACAGCAAAGTCTTGGGTCCTGTGTCGGTTGCTGTCTCCTCTTCCATGACGTCAGGTCGTCAGGGGTATAAAACATATATATATATATATATATATATATATATATATATATATATATAAACAAACAGTATAATATATAATTGCACTTTTAGAAACATAAACTTTACCTTCAGCTAAAAGCAAATACACCACAAAGGCTTTTGAGTATAGTGAAGGAAAGAAAAGGTACAGAAAGGGGGATGGCGGGTGGGTAACCCGGACTGCAACAGTGAATACACTCGAACATCTACATTTATGGTAAGTGTACACAACTGTACTATGTTCTTCGTGTTTCACTGTTGAAGTCATTATATTTGGGTACAATCCCAAAGCTATGGATGGGAGGATGGAACTAAACAGCATTAGCAGCGGCTATAAAGCCCTGCAGGACTGCAGTGGCAAAGCCTGCCCTGGATTTGGAGAAGAGAGGTAAATTATAATGCTTTGTGAAGGTATGAACAGAGCTCCAAGCAGCAGCTTCTAGAATGTCTTTGGTTGGGACCCCTCTTAGAAAAGCTGCTGAAGTAGAGGCAGCCCTGGTGGAATGTAATCTGATCCCCTTGGGCATCGATTTATCGTGGTGCAAATAGCAGAAATGAATGCAGTGGCTTATCCATTTAGAAATAGTCTGCTTTGATATAGCCTTCCCCTCTAACCCTGCAGCAAATGCTACCAGTAGTTGCTCCGACTTTCTTAGAGATTTGGTCCTATTTAAGTAGAATCTTAGTTGTCTGTGTACATCCAGTAAATGTAGAATTCGCTCCCCCTTGTTCTGCGGATTTGGGTAAAATGTTGGCAGGTGAATGGTCTGATTAAGAGCCACACTGGATACCTCCTTAGGCATAAAAGAAGGATTGGTCCTGAGGGACACCCTGTCCAGGTAAAATATAATAAAAGGCTCCACTGCCATGAGAGCCTGTAGTTCTGAAACCCTTGCTGAAGTGACTGCCAAAAGGAAAGCGGTTTTCCAAGACAGACATTTTATATCCGCAGTAGCTGCTGGTTCAGAAGGAGGCAGGGTAAGTTTTTCCAGCACAAAATTGAGGTCCTATGCAGTAGTTGGTGCTCTTCTGGGTGGCCTTAAATTTTTGGCCCCTCTAAGATACTGTTTAAGCAGTGGATGAGAAAAGAGGGGAGGCTCTGTGTTGTAATGAGCCGAGATGGCAGAGGCATGGATTTTTATTGAAGAAAAAGATAGGTCCTTGTCAAGCATCTCAGTCAAATATTGTAAAATCTGAGGGATATTGGGCTTTGCTGTGTCTATTCTTTGTGCTTGGTTCCAAGCACAAAATCTCTTCCATTTATCAGAATAAGATTTTCTAGTACTAGGCCTTCTGGCTTCCAAAATGACATTCATCACAGATTTACTGAGAGGTGTTGTTTGAATAATTAGCTGATTAGCCATGCTGCAAGATTTAGAGTTTGGAGCTGTGTGCAGAATTTGATAGTTCTGCTGAGACAGTAGATGAGGTATATGAGGCAAGTACCATGGAGGAAGGTGAGACATATTCCTTTGAAGCAGGTACCACTGCTGGCGAGGCCAGTCCGGAGCAATTAGGATCATTTTTGTTTTTTCCTGTCTGACTTTTAGTAAGACCTTGGAGAGTAGAGGCCGAGGGGGAAGGCATAGACTGAAGGACAGAGCATCCACTTTCCATGTTTTTTTGTGATGAGTTCTTGTGCAGAATTTGTCCAACTGATAATTTTGGGGAAAAGGCAAATAGATCTATGTCTGGGCTCCCCCATTTCTGTGTTAACATGCTGAAGATTTGTGGATACAGTTTCCAGCCCATAAGATTTCTATACCCCCCTGCTTGTTTATGTACCACATAACTGTGGTAATATCCGTCTTTATCAGTAGTTCTCCTGGATGAAGTAAATCCTTGAAGGCTGTCAGAGCATTCTGAACAGCTAGCATCTCTTTCTGATCGATATGCAGATGCATTTGGTTTGGGTTCCATTTGCCCTGAATGCATCTCCCTGCCAGGTGGGCCCCCCAGGCATAATCTGATGCGTCTGTAGTTAGGGTTTGGGTGGCAGGGGGTAGAGTGAATGACAGTCCCTTGTTTTGGTGACATGTCTCTGCCCACCAAAGAAACTCCTGTTGTAGGCAGGGAATGAGAGGCATCATTGTTTCCAGGCTCTGACAATGTTGACTCCATCAACTTTTTAGGTACCATTAAAGTTTCCTCATATGCAGTCTCGCATATGCCATGAACCCCAAAGCATGCAGAATTTGTCTTGCAGATAACTGGGTTTTTGTTGCCATTTGTTTGAAGTATGTTGTCAGTTGCCTTTGTTTGTCTGGCGTGAGGTAAACCATCTGGGCAGTTGTATTCAAGCTTGCACCCAGGAATGTAATTATTTAAGAGGGTACCAGTTGTGATTTTATTTTTGTTTATGGTGTACCCTAGGCATGCCAGAAGCCTTTTTACAAATGCCAGATGTTGAAGAAGAGTGTCCTTGTCCTCTGCTTGAATGAGACAATCGTCCAGATAAGGATAAATTTGAATGCTTCTTTGTCTGCAGAATACAATTTCTGGTGCCAGGCACTTTGTAAAGACCCTGGGCGCAGTAGATAAGCCAAAGGGCAGTGCAGAGAATTGGTAATGCAAAAAACCTGCTTTGAAGCGGAGGTATCTTCTGCATGACTCCATTTATTGGGATATGCAGGTATGCCTCAAGTCTAGAGTTACTAACCAAGCATTCCTGCCTAGCATAGGCAGTAACTGTTGTAAAGTCAGCATTTTGAATTTTGGAATGTCCAGGAACATGTTCAGAATCGATAAGTCCAGTATTGGACGTCATGAATTGTCTTTTCTGGGTACCAGGAAAAATCTCGAATAAAAACCTTGTCCTTTTTCCTTTTCTGGCACCGGTTGAATAGCCCCCATATATCCATGAGGGACATGACTTGTTTCTGGGCCTTTGCCCACTGGTTTTGTGGCAGATCCAGCCATCCGTTTGGAATTGGCAAAGTATGGAAATGAAATCTGTACCCCTGGGATACTATGTTTAATACCCACTTGTCCTGGGAAATTAATTTTGAGCATGAAGTGCTAGTTTCCCCCCAAGGAGGCTGCCAAAAGATAAGTGCTTGGTGACAGTAGAGGAAAGTCATTGAGACTGCTTACTGTAGGGTTGTGCTTTGTTTCCTCCAGATTTGGAGGTGGAGGCACCCCATTGCTTTGACCTGTAAGAACCCTGTGATTGGAATCTGGAGCCTTTTGAACACCTGGATTCACCCTGAGTGGCTCTGTTGGACACAGGAAAGAACCATTTTTTAGTAGGCCAGTGCCTACTGAACCTGGGTGGCTGAACTTGCAAAAAATCTTTTACAGTTTGCATAGATTTAGCTTTGTCTTCCATTTTCTTTAAAACTTCTTCTGCCTTATTACCAGAGTATCATGCTGCAAAGGGGCATCCAACAATTTAGCTTCAACATGATCAGGCAGATTTTGCTCCTTGAGCCAGGCATGCCTTCTAATCACAGATTCAGTAATGGCGGCCCTACAAGAGCCCTCCAAGGAATCAAAACCACATTGCAAAGTATGCTTTCCAACCTGTTCTGCTGAATGCAATAATTCCTGCAACTCTATTTTCCACACAATCAGAAATCAACATCATTTTCTGTTTCAGTAAGCCCATAACACGCTGTAGATATTTAAGCATATGAAACTGGCAGTTTAAGGCCCTGATTGCCAAGGTTGCAAACGTATAAACCTTCTTTCCCCATCTATCCAGCGCCAAGGAATCTCTATCAGAAGGGGTAGGATTTTTGGCTGTAGATGCCTTTACACCCTTGGGACCCTGAGAAATGGTCTCAGGATCTGCAGCAGGATTTTTGAAAAGAAATTTCTGGGAGTCAGGAACCCTGCAATATCTGTCTGGCTTACTAGGAGCCGGAGGCAGGGAATCAGGAGCCATGCTTGATTCCGAAAACACATCAACAATGTCTAATACAGGAGGTATTGCCAAAGGCCTATGCTGAGGAAAAAGAAGGAAATCCCTAAGCCTCTTTTTTGATTCAGAGACGTCCTGACTCTCCCAGTGAAAATGTTCCCTTAAAGTATGCAAAGGCTCTCCAAAAGAGTAATCCTCAAGAGAAGATGCAGATGGGATGGATTCCTCTGCATGAGAATCCTCATAGGGTGGAATAGAAAATTCCTAATCAGAAGAAATGGAAACCTGATCTGAAGATTCATAATCAGTGCCTTGCTTAGGCCTCTTAGCGGGGGGGTTGGGAACCCCTGATCAAGGTAATTAAATCCTCAGCCATTTTGAGCATCTGTTTTTAAGACATGGGGCCTGAGCACGTGGCTCATGCGTCGTTTTTTTAGACATAGATTATGTTTTTTACCTTGTTTTTGTTGCTGGTGTCGGTTTAATATAAAAAATGTTGAGGTCTGAAACAGCCTCAGAAGCCGATGCCTGCTCAGCGGCTCCGAACCCATCCAAAGGAGAGACATCCGCGGGTTCAATTCTCTGAGAATCTTGTGGTATACTGGACTCCGAATGGGTCTTGGTAGAGGCCTGTGACTCAAAAGTAGCGGGTATCAGGGGCTGCGAAAGTGCCTCACTGAGTACCGGCAACTGGCTTAGGAGAAGCTTCGTCATCTGTTTTGGACCTCAACTGTCTGTCTCTCTCTTTTTATGAACTCTGGTAGTCGGATTGCTAACAGACGACATTTCAGGATAATTAAATCTTGAACCAAAATATTAAGAAGCAAAAATATATCAACGTTTAAAAGTGCGTTAGTTAAATCTAGCACAAAACCGACAGCAAGGCATGTTGTGATCAGGGCCTAGGCAAGGAATACAGTACAAATGAAAATCCTTATGAGGTATTTGCTTCCCACAAGTAATGCAATTATTAACTTTTACTGACATCGGTGAGGAGCAAGAAAAAGTTTCCCCAATGGGGTACTTAGCTTTAGTTTGAAGCCTTCGGTTCTGAAACTCGAATACGAAAATTTTAGGAGTCGGCCGACCGGCACTTGCGAACTGCTTCTGCTTCGGGCACCACACGGCAAGAAAGACTGAATAAAATGGCGTCAGCTGCATGTTTTATACCCCTGACGACCTGATGTCATGGAAGAGGAGACAGCAACTGACGCAAGACCCAAGACTTTGTTATTCAAGCCGTCTGAAGGCAACCTGCCAGCAGATTACCCAAATGTAATGACTGCAACAGTGAAACACTAAGAACATCAGAAACGTTCCTTTCAAAAAGGCCTTGCACAATCTAGAAGTGGCCAGAGCAGAATCCTTTAGTCTGACATGATAATGGGATATGGCAGCTAGCTGGACTTTAACCGTAGAGAAACTGGCACCTTTGTTCAAGATAGAAGCCAGAAAGTCTAAAACCTAAGAAAAAGAGGCAGTAAAAGGATCCGTCAAATTGTTGGGACGCTCAAATGGAAAACTTCTTCCATTTACTAGTGTAAATCTTCATGGTGGATGACTTGTGAGTGGAAAGCAATATATGCTTCACAGGAGATGAAAGCCCAGGAACTCTAGCCATCACTGGAACTGCAGAAGCCAAGCTGTGAGCTTCAGCCTTTCCAGATCCGAATGCTAATTCCCCTCCGGATTGGAAATCAGATCCAGAATCCAAGGAGGACTGATACTGTGACACCAAATGAAAGAAAACCAAACCTCACGAGGCCTGAAGGGGGCAATGAGGATCACATGGCATCTCGACCTCTATGCCTTCTGAAGGAATTTTGCCATAAGAGGAAGGGGAGGGTTGCATACAGCAGACCGGGGGGGCCAAGCATGAACTAGAATGTCTCTGGGAGTCTCATCTCTGGGGGGAATCAGGGCGAAAAAGTCGCTGCACTTGGCGCTGGAAGGTGAGGCAAAGAGATTGCAGCTTGGTTGACCCCAATTCCAGAAGATCATGTCCTCCACTGATTGAGACCACCGTTGAGGAGACAAAATGGTCCTGCTGAGTTTGTCCACTGGGATGTTGGAACTGCTCGGAATGTGCATTGCAAATAAGGCAGTGTCCTGAGGAAATCACCCATTCTCACAATCTCATAGCCTCTAGACAGAGGGGGTAAGATCTGTCTCATCCGTTTTTTGATACACCAAATCACTGCCATGTTATCAGTCCGGATAGCAATCGTTCCACGTGGGAGAAATTAATGCCGTGCCTGCAACTCCAGAAGCACTGCCCTCATCTCCAGAATGCTGTGTAGACTGGTCTCTGACATTGACCACTTACCTAGAACAGCCCATCCCAGCCAATGACCCCCCCCCCACCTGAGCAGAGAGGCGTCCGTGGTGACTGTGGCCACAGGTGCGGGATCGAAGAAAGATCGACCTTCAGCTAAATTGTGTGTTTAACCACCAAAGAAGGGAGGACTGCAGGTTCTAGATAGCCGAATGGGATGGGACAGGGGCTTTTCCAGGAGTTACCCCTGAACTAATGGGGCCCACTGGAGAACCCGCATGTGCAGCTTTGTCAAGAATAAAACAATGGTTGCTGCCATAGATACCAAAGCTTGAAGGATTTAGGCTGCTGACGGCAGAAGCATTTCTAGAACAGCACGCACCTAGCCCTGAAGAGACTGAATCCTGTTGCTGGTGAGAAAGACCTTGCCAAGAGACATATTCAACAGCTCTCCAAAGAATTCCAGGGAATGCAGAGGCTCCAATTTCAATTTGGGAAAATTTATCATGATGCCCAAGGTCATAGCTAACTGAAGGAACTGGTCTCTGGCCTGAAGAAGCTGATGCTTGGTAGATGCAGCTAAAAGCCAGTCATCCAGGTAGGGGAAAACCTGTATCCCCTGCAGCCTGAGATGAGCTGCAAGTACTGCTACAACTTTGGTAAACACCCTGGGGGCTGTGGTGAGGCCAAATGGGAGTACCCTGAACTGATCATGCCGGACTCCTGACCGGAACTATAGGAACCCCCCCTGTGATGCTTGCCCTTCTTTATGTGATAATAGTAAGTGTCCTGGAGGTCCACCAAGCACATCCAGTAGCCGTTTGGAAGGTAGGGAAGGAAAAACTTAATTGTAACCATCTGAAACTTTGTCTTGGCAACAAACTTGTTCAAGCAGGTGAGATCCAAGATTGGTCTGTGCCCCCCCCCCGTCTTTTTGGAAACCAAAATAAAATCTTGAGTAGACGCCTGACCCGAATAGTCCTGGTGGATGGGCTGGATGACTCGCTTGTTGAGCAGCCTGGACATTTTGAGTTCAGCTGCCTCCCTGTGAGCAGGTGGAACATCCGGGAGAATCTTTCAGGCCTTTGGGGGTTGAAGAAAAGGTATCAGATAAGCCCTGGAAATTATTCTCAGCACCCATTGATCTAATGTGATGACTTCCCAGGCTGATGGATGCAGAGAAAAGCGACCCCCCCAACTGCCAACTGGGTCGAACTTCCAGGAAACACTTCAGGGACGCTGGAAGGACCTATCTGGGCGTGAGTCCCGAGACCCTTGGTCCCTCAAAGCACTTCTGCCCCTAGGGCGACGTCTAAAAGAATCATTCCCCAATCTGCCTCTAGGGGAAGAGTCTGCCTGTGCATCTTGATGAAAGGCCCTGGACTTCCAGAACCACATCTTCTTACTATCTCTCTGATACCTGGAGTAGGAACACTGAGGAGTAGAAAAGTGGATTCCAATGGCAGACAGGGTCTTACTGTCCTTCTCGCACTGGGCTAAAGTATCCTTCACAGATGGACCAAAGAGGGAAGATCCATTGAAAGGGTGTGTTTGTGAAGGATGCCCTGAACGGCTCAGAGAAACTGCAAAGCCGCATCCAGGCATGATGCGATCCCTGAACCAGCTGCTCTAGATATGCTTTCTGTGGCATAGGAGAGGAGCCTAATAGAGGCATTAGAAATGGCTTCAAGAGTGGCCAGTCTAGAGATCATCTTCTACTCCTCCGCTGACATGGACTCCAGAGTAGACACAGAAAGCTCCTCGAGTGATCTCTGCAGTCTAGTAACATGTCTCTCCTCTTGCACACATGCTTCCGGTGGACTTCCTCGGGGGTAGATCCCAGGGAGGAACCAGAAACTTGGGGCTCTAAAGGGAGAGAACTCTGGAGGGTCAGGGTAAGCTATCATTGAAGTGGAGGACTGTAGATGTCGGGTCCAGAGTCCAACTGGAGCTGAAAAGGATCTGAAGGGGGAGACATTGAGGATCTCAACACCAAAGTTGAGAGGACCCTCTCCACCACGTTGAACCCTGACAAAGAGCGGGAGATCGGCACTGCAAGCACCTGCACCAAGACGCTTGAAACCGGCGGAGCTGAAACCCCAGACCCCATCTGCGCCGATGGGGGTGTCTGTGCTCAGTGACGAAGCTCCGAGGGAAAGGGAAGGCACTGAGAACCTCGACACAGACACCAAACCCTTGGAACTGGCACCGAGTGGACTACAACTCAGAGCCCTCCAGCACCTAAGAGAAGGGGGCCAAGGAACTCAAACTCAAGGCCATGGTTGACACCAGCTCCTCGATGCCGAGAAATCCAACATCCAAAGGTCCCAAAGCCCTGGGGCTCGGAGAAAGGTGAACTCCCAAGTAAGGGAAAGGGAAGGACCACCCCCACACTCCTGGAGGGGGCAGGAAGGACTCCCAGCTGGATCTGAGCCCGCAGGAACTGTCTCATCAGCCGGTCCACTTATCTCTCAGATAAACTATGGGACAGCCTGGCAGAGGAAGCCACTGATGCAGGCCTGGAGAGGTGCCTGCGCGAGGCTGAATCCGGGGGCTCTGGAGAGAACCTAAGCTAAGGGGAAGACAACCTATGCCTAATCTTAGGAGAAGGTTCACCAGCAGCAGGGTAAGATTCCATAAGTCTCTGCTTCTCCAGGGGCCAGTCACCTTTAGATTTCTTTCTCTCTCGCTCCTTCTCTCTCTCTCTCTGCTTTTTTGTCCACGTCCCTGCTTTTATTCTCAGGCGACTTAACAGGAGGTTGAGTCCCTGGGCCCGTACCAGAAAAACTGGGCAACAAACCTTTCAGAATCAACTTGTTCGGCCTGTCCGGGAGGGAACGGGAAGAAATCCTTGCACAAACAGAGCACACAGTGTCTAGGTGAGGGATACCTAAACACACTACATAAAATGTGTGACCATCAGAGGGTGAGAGTTTATGCCCACACCCCGTCCATTTTTTTAAATTCCACACTCTTCTCTGATTTGTCTGATCTATCAGCCATGACAGAAAGACAGAAAAAGGGAACTTGACCAGAAAAGACTTAAAGATATGAATTTTGCCCACTATGAAGAATGCGAAGGGTAGGGAAAAGTTCAGAAACTAAAAGGAAAACTTTTAAAAGTATACCTGAGTACAAAGATCCCAACGACTATCCAAAAACTTGCAAAAAAGATGGAGCTCAGATGACTTGCTTGTAGCTGGAATGGTGGCAAACGAGAACTGAGGTAGTGAGGGAGAGAGGGGCATTATGGGTAGGGGAGAAGCTCAGTTTCGGGACTGTAGCTTGGATATGGCTGGCTTGGTACCAATGTCGGTGCCTATACCCACAAGTTAAAGATCAAATGAAGACAACAATGTCAGATCTGATGTTTCTAAAGAGAAAATGACTACAAGCACATAACCATGCTGACTGCACAAATCAGCTGTATATGATGCCTGGCTGGTAACATTAGGACTCACTTTAAACTTCGGAACTCACAGTCGATATTGGACTGGCTGGCACCAGCCTGAGGGATCGGGATTACTTTCACTGGTAAAGTCTGATCTCAAATATGTTTTTTTTTTTTTTTTTTTTTAATGGTTCTAAACATAAACTTTTGGAAATGGACAGCTCATTCACCGTAGCATCCTCAATCCTGTAACTTGTGATACTCTTGTAAAGTGTTTAACATTTTTAACTGTCGATAGGCACACATTTACCTATGGTTTAATGGGACTCATAAAAGCAGGTTGATCCCTTCTCTTATGTGTTGAAAATAGACGTAAAAAGAATAGTTGCGTACAATCCTAACATAACTCCAGATGTCCTTCTCTTCAATGTTGCAGTATTCCATTCCTCCCACCTCCCCCTGGTTCTTGTTCTTTCTTTGGATATGCGTTTACATACATTTGTTCCTTAGGCTGATGTTCTTCCTGGAGCATTCAGTTCTGAGGATGGCACATGCAGACGTCACATTTATGGCCAACGCCAGCTATGGACCTACGTGCAACATCCCACATGTCTAGCAGTGGTAAAAGGCTTTTATATACTGGCTGGAAGTCGGGATCATTTATGTCGGGGAATCCCGCTGAGACTTTGCATCTGACTCCAGGTCAAAGAGGAAGGGGCCAAGGCACTCTCTACAAAGCCATGTAGAATGGCTCCAGCAAAACCTGCCTTGGACCTAAAAATGCCATCCAACTTGTAATAATTAGTAAAAGTATGAACAGAATACCAGGTAGTTGCTTCTAAAATGGAAGTATCTAAACCTCATGTAAGGAATACTGCAACACAGGAATAGAAGGACATCATACAGTTATATTGATAACATGTAAATGGATGCATGTTCACATTTGTGTTGTATTTTGTAAAAGGGCAGTTACTTTTTTCTCTCAATATCTTTGTATTAAGAAAATGCTTGTATTTATACAGACTAATACAGGGGACATTTGACATTTTGCAGCTGCCCTTATACGATTTTCATCTTACAGATTCTCTGTAGCATTCCACATCCAATAAGCAAATTACACTGCTTCTTTCACCTACTACTGGTTTTGCTTTTATCCTTCTCTGGTTTGCTGTTGCAATTCGCCCTTTGTCAATGCCAGTTCCTTTCCCTCCTCTGGGTTACTGTAAAACCAACAACATACAAAAAGAAAGGCCAGCACCAGGGACTCAAGCAATTAATCAGTTTATTTCACCTTGGTTCAGACCGGTTTCAGCAACATGCCTTCCTCAGTGATGAAACATTCATTCCCCATAATCCTTATATGGCATACATGTCAATCATTATGACATAACTTCCTTAAAATAATCACACCAAAAATATGCATACAAGAATACAGTATATATATATCTCATAACCTTATATTGAATATAATATATCTACAGGTTTTCCTTTTAGAATGTTTACCTTGAAAATTCATAAGTTATCATTCAGCCCTGGATGAAATAGTGCTCCCAATTTAATAATCCATTTTCTCTCTGTTTGTTAAAATGGAATGCCAACCCTGTTTTGATGACCTGTTGCCCCTGACCTGATCAATAATAATGAATTTAAAGTTAGCTGTTGAGTGAATCTGACAGTGTCTAGAAAGAGCATTTGTAAGTCTTTTGTTACGTATGTCACTAAAAAGTTCTGAAATACGTTGTTTCAATTGTCTAGAAGTCTGCCCTACATAAAAGGCAGAACACTGACAAGTCAACAGATATACCACCCAGTCCTGACAAAAATTGCCAAAAAATGTAATATTAAAAATTCGGCCAGAGTTCTTACTACTAAAAACTGTAGTCTTAAACATATACTTACAAAAACTGCAATGACCACACAGGTAAGATCCAATAAGTCTATCCCCTGTAATGGACAGCTGTTGTTTATTCAGATAACCTGTTGATATCCTTTTATAGTGAGCAAAATAAGATGTTAATGTTTTGCCCCTCCTAAAAGAAAATTGGCAATTGTCGGGCAAGCATGAACGAATTCCTTGTTGGCTTTTAGTATATTCTAATGTTTATTGATTACATCTTTTAGTAAATTAATATTATTAGCAAATATCGTAACAAACCTTATGGATTCAGATCCTGCCCTTTTATCTTTATATTTCAACAAATTTGATCTGTCTCAGTTTGTAGCCCAAAAACTGGCCAGATGTACATCTGGTGTCCTATATCCCTTATTCAAACATCTGGCCACAAGATCTTGTTTGGCTGACTGGAAATCTTTGTCAGACGAACAAATTCTTCTTACCCTTAAAAATTGTGATTTTGGTATGTTATTTACAGTGTGCCTAGGATGAAGACTAGTTGCATAAAGTAAGTTGTTGTACTGTGGGTACTGCCTATAAACTGAACTACACAGTGTGCCATCAGGTTGGCGCAAAACCCTAACATCCAAAAAATGTATCTCTATTTTGATATGTGACAGTGAATTCAATCCCCCACCTATTCTCGTTTAAATATTCCAAAAACTCCATCAAATATTCAACACCCCCTCTCCAGATCATCCAACAATCGTCCAAGAAACGCCTCCAAATATCTATTTCAGGAAGAAAAATGTTATGCATTTCATCATATATAATCTGATCTTCTATAAACCCCATAAAGAGGTCCGCATATATGGGGAAAATAAGGCCCCCATAGCTGTCCCTTGTTGTTGCCAATAACATTCTCCCCTGAAATAGAAAACGTTCTTGGTCAAAACAATTTTATTTTATTTTATTTTACATTTGTTGACCGGGCTAGTCCAACTGGATCGTTGTCCATTTTCAGTGGAGGCCCGGGGAGAAAAGCTCCTCAGATTAAAGCATGGATATAATGGTTATAGAAATACATGTAAAATAGTCACTTATGATATAGACAAAGAGCAAAAATACAAGGATATTAGTTCAGGTCAGGTTATGAAAACTAACAATGAGCAAATAATACAATTTTGTAATACTAGTTATGTAGTAAAAACAAGCAAATAAATTTTTTTTTTTTTTTCCAATGAGGAGCGTTTTGAATCCAGGCGGGTATAGATTCATTTTATTCATCCAATAATCCAAAGCTTGTAACCCCGCCCAATGGGGGATACTAGTATAGAGAGATTTGACATCCAGTGTGCACATGAGCCAGTTGGGTTCCAACTGTGATTCAGAAATAATTTGTAAAAACTCTGTAGTATCTTTCAACCTCGCCCTGATAAAAGGTAAAAATGGTTGTAAATATTGAGTCAGGAAGACTGAAATTGGTTCAGTTAAGGACCCCCTCCCTGAAAAAATAGGCCTTCCACGAGGCTGTTTTAAATTTTTATGAATTTTGGGCAACAGGTAAATTTATTGTGGGGCAGAATCCTTAACCACAAGATGTTGTTTTACCTGTATACTGATAATACCCTCCTCCACCGCCTGTTCCAAAAATAGATCAATTTCCTATTTAAATTTTAGGGTGGGGTCTGTCGACATCCTTATATAATGAGTAGGATTGGACAATTGTCCCTTTCCTTCATTCCAGTAGTAACTGGCATCCAAAATGACGACAGCCCCACCCATATCTTCTGGGAAGACGGTAATATCAGTATTATTGTTTAAACCTTTGACAGCCTGTTGCTCTCCCTTAGAAAGATTATGTCTGAAACCTTGAAATGTACTAAAATTGAAATGTAAATCCTTAAGAATAGCCTCTTAAAAAAATGGCTACATGTTGATTCATAGGAGGCATGAATGTGGATTTGTGAAAACGAAATTCAATATATTTTTTAGATTTTTCAACATTTTCTCCTGTCCCAAAAAACAATTTTAAATTAAGTCTTCTGCAAAACGCAACAACATCCGAAGCAAAGACATTTTCTTCTACAAAAAAGCTGGGTACAAATCCCAGTCCTTTATTGAGTAATCTTTGTTCATTCTCAGACAATACATAGCTAGAAATGTTATGTACGTTATAAAAAGTACAGTTTTGTACCTACCATAAATGTAGATGTCCGAACAGGATAGCATCTGCAGTCCTTACAAATGGGTTGTCCTGTCGTCAGGCAGCCCTTCGGTCGGCCGGATTCCAAAGTCTGGGTCTGGCCTCGGCTGGTGTCGCACTTCACCCGACGTCATAGCTGCAGTTCTTCGGGTATAAAGGCATCAGCCGACGCCATTTTCCTCTGTTTCTTGCCCCAGATGCCAGTTGCCCTCTTGGAAAGCTAAATTTTTGGATAAATGCCAATGTTTCCAAATAGTAGAAGGCAAACACACAAAATAATCATGTATGTACATATATACAAACAAAAACACCATAAGAGATCCCCCCCAGCTAGCTATTAGGTGGGCAAATACCCTAGGAGTACCACAGAGGGGAAGGAGGGTGGGTAATCCTGACTGCAGATGCTATCCTGTTCGGACATCTACATTTATGGTAGGTACAAAACTGTACTATGTCCTTCAAGGATGCATCTGCAGTCCTTACAAATGGGTAGAATACCATAGCTAAACTAGGGGAGGAGGAAGAAGAATTATGGTGTAGTTAAGATCCCTTGCAAAACAGCAGTGGCAAACCCTGCTCGGGATCTAGAGTATAAAGGTAAGTTATAATGCTTGGCAAATGTATGCACGGAGGTCCAAGTAGCCGCCTCTATAATGTCCTTGGTAGCCACTCCTCGTAAGAAAGCTGTGGTAGTGGCTGTAGCCCTTGTAGAGTGAGGTCTTATGTTCTGTGGAATTTCCTTTCCATGGTAGGAGTAACAGAATCTAATGCAATTTCCTATCCACTTGGAGATTGTCTGTTTGGAGATTGCTTTTCCTTCCCTTCCTGTTGCATATGCTACCAGAAGTTGGTCAGATTTTCTATTAGCCTTGGTTCTGTCCAGGTATTAGCGTAACTGTCTATGTACATCCAATGTATGCAGTAGTCTTTCCCCCCTGTTCTGTGGATTGGGAAAGAAGGTAGGTAAGTGGATTGCCTGGTTTAAAGACACTCTGGATACCACCTTAGGCATAAATGTAGGATTAGTTCTCATGGACACTCTATCTTGATGGAAGATTAGGAAGGGTTGCACTGCCATTAAAGCCTGTAGTTCTGAAACCCTTCTTGCCGAGGTAATTGCCAGCAGGAAAGCAGTTTTCCAGGATAGGTGTTGAAGATCTGCTGTTGCTGTTGGTTTGAAAGGGGGAAGTGTCAATTTTTCTAGTACAAAGTTCAAGTCCCATGCTGGTAATGGTGGTTTCCTAGGAGGTTTTACATTCTTAATTCCTCTCAGAAACTGCCTGAGTAGAGGATGCGAAAAGACAGGTGGATCGAAGCTGTATTCTGCAGAAATAGCTGATGCATGTATTTTTATGGAGGAATAGGACAGGCCTGTATGGAAAAGCTCTGCCAAATACTCCAGGATGTTGGCAATGTCTACCTTTGACACATCTTTGCCCCTGACGGCACTCCAAATGAGAAACCTCTTCCATTTTCCTGCATAGTTCCTTCTTGTTGAAGGTCTGCGGGCCTCAAGTATAATATCTTTAACCCTTTGGGATAAATCTGGGTTAGTTGCTCTTATGTAATGTTCCAGGCAGTCAGTTGCAGAGTTTTCAGGTTTGGATGCAGGATGTTGTAGTTGTTCTGGGTTAACATCAAGGGAATCAGGGGTAGTGTCCACATTCTCCCCCGAGACATGCTCCTCAGTAATGGGTACCAATGTTGTCTTGGCCAGTCTGGAGCTATCAGAATGATCCTTGGACGTTCCTCTTTGATTTTCAATAGCACCTTGTGCATCAAAGGAAGAGGTGGGAATGCATATGCTGTCAGGCCTTTCCAACTGAAGGATAGAGAGTCCACCTTCCAAGCAAGTGGGTGGTATGTCCTTGTGCAGAATTTCTTGAGCTGGTGATTGAGTGGGGATGCGAATAGGTCTATTTGTGGCAGTCCCCATTTCTTTGTGATGGCCTTGAAAATGTCCGGGTGTAGCATCCATTCGTGAGCATCCAAGGTAGTTCTGCTTAAAATGTCTGCTAGGATGTTTTCTTTTCCCGGTACAAAAATTGCTTGTAACTGAATGTTGTAACTCAGAGCCACATTCCATAGGTCTAGGGCCATTCGGCATAGAGGGTATGAATGAGTGCCTCCCTGTTTGTTGATGTACCACATGACTGTGGTGTTGTCTGTCCTTATCATCAACTGGCCTTCTTGGAGGAATGGTCTGAAATTCTGGATTGCTAGTTGTACTGCCAGCATTTCTTTTTGATTTATGTGCAGATGCAGCTGCTCTGGAGTCCATAAACCTTGTATGCACTTGTCCAGCATGTGGGCCCCCCAACCTAGGTCTGAGGCGTCCGTTGTGATGGTTTGGTTTGGTTGAATTTTGTGGAAGGGCAAACCTGGGTTTGACTGGCATGCCCGAGCCCACCACAGGAACTCTTGTTTCAGGCATGGAATTAGTGGTATTTCGGTTTCTAAAGTGTGCCTGTGTTGAGACCATAAATTCTTTAGGTACCACTGTAGTTTTCTCATATGTAGTCTGGCATGGGGGACCAGGATTATGCAGGATGCCATGAAGCCCAAGGCCTGCAGTACTCTCCTTGCTGTTAATTTGTTCTGCTTTGTTAATGCCAAAAAATAGACAGGAAGTTGTTTTTGTTTTTCTGCAGTTAGGAATGCCATCTGTTTTACTGTGTCCAATTCTGCACCTAAGAAGGTTATTGTTTGGGATGGTATCAGTCTTGACTTTTTTATATTGACTGTGTATCCCAGGGCCTGTAGTAAGCAAATGACTCTTTGTAAGTCTTCTGTTAGCTTGTTTTTGTTGTCCGCCTGTATTAGGCAGTCGTCCAGGTATGGATAAATTTGGATTCCCTGAAGCCTGCAGTGAGCGATTACTGATGCCAGGCATTTCGTGAACACTCTGGGCGCAGTAGATAAGCCAAAGGGCAATGCTGAGAATTGATAATGCTCTGATCCTGCAAGAAATCTGAGGTATCTTCTGCAATGTGGTCGTATGGGGACGTGCAGGTATGCCTCCTTGAGATCTAGAGTTACCAGCCAAAACTCCTTGCCCAGCATGGGAAGAAGTTGCTGTAGGGTCAGCATTTTGAATTTTGTAACAATGATGTATGTGTTTAAAGCGGACAGGTCGAGAATAGGCCTCCAATTTTTCTCTTTTCTTGGTACCAGGAAGAGTCTGGAGTAAAATCCCTTGCCTTGTTCCATAGATGGTACCCTTTCCACAGCTCTCATCCTTGCTAACTGAGCTATTTGTTTTAGAGCTTCTGTCTTTTGATTTGGTGGTAGGTTTGGCATTCCTCTTTTTCCGGGTAAAGTGTGGAAATGAAACCTGTAGCCTTGGTCTATAGTTTGTAAAATCCACTTGTCTGTTGTGATACAGTGCCAGTTTTTTGAAAATAATCCCAACTTTCCGCCTAAGGGTGCTGCTATTTGTTCCCTGGTAGGCGGTGTTAAAGCCAAGTCACTGTGATTGTCCTGTTGTAGTGGCAGTGGTTGTGTCTGTGCCTCGTTGGTTGTTACCTTGCAACTGGCGTCCCCTGTAGGCACCTCCTCTGGATTGATTTCTGCCTCTAGTACGCCTGTTCCTCCCTCTCTGAGTTTTAGAGGAGCCTGGAAAGGACCAATTTTTGGAAGGCCAGTTCCTGCTAAACCTTGGGGGCTGAACCTGTAAGAAATCTTTTACTGTTTGTACAGATTTTGCCTTCTCTTCCATTTTCTTCAGTACCTGTTGGGCAGGAGAACCAAATAAACTGACCTTATCCATAGGAGCATCTAATAGCTTTGCTTTTACATGATCCGGCAGGACTTGATCTTTCAACCATGCATGTCTTCTTATAACTGTGCCGGTCATGGCTGATCTAAATGAAGCCTCCAGTGCATCATAGCCACATTTTAAGGAATGGTTACTAACCTGTTGAATGTTATTCACCATTTCTAGAACATATTTCTTATCTAAAGAATCATCCGAGGACAGTTTCTTAGTCAACTGATCAAGCATAAACTCTTGGTATTGGATCATATGGAACTGACAGTTCAATGCTCTAGCTGAGAGAGTAGCAGAGGTGTATACTTTTTTACCCCATCTCTCTAAGGACCTGGATTCCCTTTCAGAAGGGAGAGGGTTTTTAGCTGAGGTTGAAGCTACTGCCTTAGGCCCCTGGGAGATAGTCTCGGGATCTGCGAAAGGAGCCTTGTATAAATGGTGATGAGTGTCCGGGACCTTGTAGAACCTATCTGGCTTAGCAGGGGCTGGAGGTAATGTATCAGGAGCAGTGCAAGCATCATTAAATGCATCATCCACAACAGGAAGAACTGGAGGTATAGCTAAAGGCCTATGTTGCGGTAAGTGTAAAAAGGTCCTAAGCCTTTTCCTTGAATCTGAGAAATCTTGCCCCTGCCATTGGAATTGCTCTCTCATGGCATGTAAAGTTTCTCCAAAAGAAAACTCCTCTGGTGGAGAAGCTGAAGGAATCGATTCTTCAGCATCGGAATCTTCATAAGTAGAAAAGGGTGCCTCTGGATGGTCTGTATTGTCTGTATCATCAGAAGAATAATCTGAGGACACTGGCTCAGGGGGCTCTACTCTAGGTCTCTTTTCTGGAGGTTGAGAGGCCCTGTCTGGGTGAGATTGGAATCCCCTTATTAAAGAGATGAGATCCTCTGCCAGAGTAAGCATTTGAGAACTGGAGCTGGGCCTGTGAGAGGGGGGCTTAACAGGCACAGACTTAGAAGTTTTGGCTGCTTTAGCCCTGGCAAAGGCTTTTATAGACATGGCTGCAGGAGGCCTAGCAGCACCACGTGCTGGGGTAGAAACATCCAAAGGGATGGTGTCCGATAAATCTTGTGAAACCACAGTAGTTGGTAAAACTTCAGAGGCCGATTCAACTAGGGTAGAGGGGGCCTCGGTAGTAGACATGGATTCGGCTGAAGATTGAACCGTTTGCTCGATTTCTGCCGAAACCGAGACACTCGCGGTTTGCTTAACCGTGGTTTCGGCTGAAACCGCGGACCGCGAGTGTCAGTCCTTTTCTTTGCGTTTCTTAACAATTTGAGAAGTCAGAGGATCCGACGGCATTATGTACGCAAAATCTGAGCCGAAAAACTGTTCAGCAAACTCCGACCGACACCTAAGCGTTCGTCGGTTGAAAGAAGCACAGGCTAAACAAGCTGCTACGTCGTGGTCTGGGCCTAAGCAAGGTAAGCAGTAAGAGTGGAAATCTTTATGAGGTATTTGTTTCCCACAAGTTAAACAGTTATTCACTTTTTCTGACATCGGCTGAGGCAAGAAAGAGTCCCCAACGGGGTACTTAGCTTTTTAGAAGTCTTCGAAGTAGTATTCGGTAGTAGTAATCTCTAGATCTGACCAACCGGCACTTGCGAACAGCTTCTGCTTCGGGCGCCACGTGGCAAGAAAGACTGAGGAAAATGGCGTCGGCTGATGCCTTTATACCCGAAGAACAAAATCAGAAAAAGGCCAGCACCAAGGAAGGTTCAAAAGTAGTTTAATAAAACTGAAACTAGACCGGTTTCAGCAGCAAGGCTTTCATCAGTAGTATAGTCAGCAAAAAGCACTTAGTCATCATCTTATATAATGTTCTCTAAGGCATCTATATGACATCACTTCCTGATAAGTCAAAAATGCAAACAAGGCAAAAGTAATTGAAAAATACAATCAAGGCAAAAGTAATTGAAAAATACATAGTTCAGTAAACAAAAAAGTTTGCCTAAGTTGCATGCATATCTCCAGATTATAATGAAAAAATCCAGAGACACAGTATACTGGTATATCAATGATAATAAACAAACTTGATAAAAAACATACAATAAAGGGTAAATGCCCAAAAATAAACCCGAAACAAAAGTCAGGTTATAAGAATTCTGGTGATGAATACCAGCCACAGTATCCTAAAATGAGCTGAAATGCAAAAACCTAAGCAATGCAACCTGATAAGAAATAAGTACATATACGTAATGCAAGTGATGGTTAATTACAAATTATAATTTATCATTTAATCCAGGAGGGAAAAGCCCCCCAAGTTTAATGATCCACCTTTTTTCTTTGGTATTTAGGATATCATGCCAACCTGTTTTAAAAGATCGATTCCCTATGATATGATCAATGATGGTGAATGTAAATTTGGCAGTGGGATGTTTGATAACATGTCTATATAGTGCATTAGTTAATCTTCTGTTTCTAATGTCACCCGAAGAACAGCAGCTATGACGTCGGGTGAAGTGCGACACCAGCCGAGGCCAGACCCAGACTTTGGAATCCGGCCGACCGAAGGGCTGCCTGACGACAGGACAACCCATTTGTAAGGACTGCAGATGCATCCTTGAAGGACATTTGTGTTTCTACATCATTGATTGTAATAAGTTTTCTAAGTCTTACACCTTGGTGTTTGCGTCCACCCCGGTGTGTTTTCCCCCTAAAAGGCTATCTTGGATTCGTACTTTTTTTAGGGTCTGGAGAGTCATTAGCATAGACCCCCTGTATCGGTCAAGGATGACTCCTCCCCCAAGGTACTAAGGCCCTGAGTAGATTTTTTCAAGTTAGAACGTGGTCTTTTTTCTTTCTTGTATTAGATTTACTAAATGCATTGCTATTACTAAATCTAACCCCTCTCTGGAATTCAAAGGGCCTGCCCCTCTCATAGTCATCAATATCTCTCTGAAATTTACGTAACTTTTTTTCTTTAAGAATATTTTCAAAACTAAAGAAGTCCTTGGACAGTTTTCCCAAGACTTCAACAAAAGGTGGGCTCCCCTCATATTTTCTCATGCCTGCACAAATTTCAGTAACATACTTTATATTTTGTTCAATAATTCTTTGATAATATGATGTGAGGACTTCAACAAATGCCATAGAGGCCTTTTGTTGTGCCTTATTCCATTCTTCCATGAGCAAATCATCTGGTTTCCCTTACCCTCAAACCTTGTGGTGTGACACCTTTATATTTATATGCCTTGAACAGTTTCAAGTGCCATATATTAGTTCTCAGAGATTTCATCTCCTTGCTCAACCGATGGAAAGCTAGGTTGCAGCTGTCAACTGGAACCCCTAATTTATCCTGCAAGCCATTTTCTTTATCCAAACCAATTCCAAAAATCTTGATATCTCTGTCCGCAGAAAGTTCTTGTAATATATTTTGGAGATCCATGACCATAAGCCACCAACCTACCCTACCTTGAAGCTCTCATGTCTGACAGAAGTACAAAGCAGAAAATTGAGGAGGGGAGTCCCACACTAATTAGTTCAAAAGCTGAGGAAAGGTCTAATAAGGCACTAATAATAAGAATGTAACCACTACAGATGTCTAATGAGAAAACCAAGCCCCAAAAGTCCGAAAAGGGAGCCACAATACTGTCTAGGGGTACGAATTAACTCTCAACCAAATAGACCAACATTATTATATAAGGAGATTAATTAGGACCTAAGAATTTACTTTATTAATTAACCAAGTATTACTGTAATGGTTTAGCCTGATAGATCCATGTGTCCAGTAAGTCTGTACTGTTACCCATTAATAAAACAAAACTCCCAATATAACCAATGGAAAAACTTTTTCCAAAAAATAACAATCCAATGGTCCTTTAAATATGTCCCCTTCTTATACAAAATTGTTTTGATATTTCTGTTGATCTTATAACTGAAGCCCGTATATAAAACGGTCAACAATGTTCCTATAAAAAGTTATATGTTGGTTTTACAAAGCAATCTAGGACATATGAATGATAGATCTATCACTTATCTGCTGGAAAAAGTGTCGGCACATAAATTGAAATATATTATACTATTATTGCCTTTGAAAGAAGCATAAATATCATTACTTCACAACATACCCTTCTAAAGACGACATTAATATTAATCAACATTGCACAAAATAAAGGCATAAAGACATTTCTTCAAAACATTCACCTATTTGTACAATTCAGAAAATGTATGTTTTGTTCTGTTTTTCTTTTTTTCTCTTTTAAACCTTCCTCCTAGGGAAGTATCACACAAAAATTATATGTGCTAACTTTTCATAAAGAAGAATATTCCCAGCATATGTCATGAAACAAAAAGATGTAACAAAGTGCAGCCATTTTATGATCTAATATAATCAGCATATTTTGCTGTTCAATTATGTCAAAACACAAGGCTAATCTATATATATATATATATATATATATATATATATATATATATATATATATATATATATATATATATATGTATATCTCCTCCTTCCACACACTTATTGCAAACACTCTAATGGTTAGATATAATAGGCTACAAAAAAGTTTTTGTATACATGTATCCTAATAAAGCATCAATATTCAGGCCTATACTCCGATATACTGACCCTCAAATAAATCGGTCCTGTATTATATTATTCAGCATAAATTCGTATCCCATTTCTCAAGGACAATGTCCCCTTTAGATGTTTTTATATAAATGACTCATACCCTAAAAAGTACCACATGTTCCGTTATTAACTCGTATAGAAAAATAATAAAGCTGGTATAAATTATACAAACACAAAATATATTCAGTTGGTACAAATATCTTGATGTATAAGCCACCAATTTCACTAAGAAAAAAGCCCAATATTTTTGCTATATAGTTCCATACAAACCAGTCTGTATTATTTTTATTTGTGTATGTCCAAACTGAAGACAATTTCGTAAAATAGGTGTTCATATAAATGAAACACACTAGAAAGTAGTTGCCATAGCTTCAAAAGGACAGGAGCTCATTCATGGCGCCCAACGACACTGTTCCATAATAAAATAATGCACAAAAAAATCTGTTCCAATAAACACTGCACTGTCAAAATTGAAGTGGAAAGTATAAATCCTTATTAGACACGCTCAGTTACTTAAATTCAAAAACTTTCTGTTCATCTCTGTTAGAGCAAAATCATTTCCAGATCCCAATTATCCACGTTTGCACAAATCAAAAAGAATCCTGTATCATTATCGCTCCGAAGGTCAAGGATACATAAAAAAGTCAATTCTTCCACATGTTACATATACACAGGGTTTCAACGATATAGAAAACAAAAAGTTCAAAAAACCAATATAACGGGCTTAATGATATAAACACCAAACGATGGGCTCAGTCAATATATTTGACAGGACACCGACCCGCCAGTCCACGCTCAATATAGTAATTTCACCAGAAAAGGGAAACAGATGTCGAACAATCCAAAACCATACTCCGTGTACATAAATGTACCTCGGGGGAAGCAGCTAATTAGTGTGGGACTCCCCACCTTAATTTTCGGGTCTATATTACATCATCGAACGCTTAAAAAAGCGAACGCTGATTGATCGACCTAATTTAAGCGAAAGCTTACAATCTCGAACTGTCAGATCAGCGATTTTTTTCCCAGGGAAAAATCTCTGATCCAAAACACATACACACAACACAAGCACACCAAACAGAAATCCACACACATACACCTAAAATCTGATACCTAATCCTACACTAAACTATGCACACACCACTAACTACCCACTTACCTTAACCCAAACCCTAACCCTAACATCCGTCACTATCGCACACTCACCTCACCCGCTCCCTAACCCTAACTCACTTAAATCCGCCCTAACCCTCATGTCCACTCATTCGCACACACACCTAACCCAAGCCCTAACCCTAACTCACCTAAATCACCCACACAATCGCACACTTACCTGAATCCGACCGGTAACTTTCCACCATAACACTGAAAATACCGAAGCAACAGAAACGGACAACCAAATTCTTTCCCTAGGAAAAAATTTGAGTTTCTGCCGCTTCGATATTTTGCAGTTTTGCGAAAATAAGTTCGATCAATCAGCGTTCGCTTTTTTAAGGGTTCAAGATATAATATAGACCCTAATTTTCTGCTTTGTACTTATATCAGGCATGAGAGCTTCAAGCTAGGATAAGCTGGTGGCTTATGGTCATGGATCTCCAAAATATATTACAAGGACTCTGTGCGGACAGAGATATCAATCAAGATTTTTGGTATTGGTTTGGATAAAGAAAATGGCTTGCAGGATAAATTAGGGGATCCAGTTGACGGCTGCAACCTAGCTTTCCATCAGTTGAGCAAGGAGATGAAATCTCTGAGAACTAATATATGGCACTTGAAACTGTTCAAGGTGTATAAATATAAAAGTGTCACACCACGAGGTTTGAGGGTAAGGACCCAGCCCTTGGTGGGGAAACCAGATGATTTGCACATGGAAGAATGGAATAAGGCACAACAAAACGGCTCTATGGCATTTGTTGAAGTCCTCACATCTTATTATCAAAGAATTATTGAACAAAATATAAAGGATAGAAAAGTCAAATACACACCAGTTGTTCACGGCAGAGGTGGTTCCAAAACTTTAATAAAATAGTAAAAATAAAGAAAGTACAGTTGTGTACCTACCATAAATGTAGATGTTCGAGTGTATTCACTGTTGCAGTCATTACACTTGGGTTATCCTGCTGGCAGGCTACCCGCAGTCAGCCTGAATTCCAAAGTCCTGGTCTGGCGTCGGCTGCTGTCACCTCTTCCCTGACGTCAGTGCGTCAGGGGTATAAAAGATGCAGCAGACGCCGTTTTCTTCAGTTTTTCTTGCCCCAGATGTCAGGTGCCCCCAAAAGTTTAGGCTAAAAAAAACATTGCTTATAAAAGCATGCACTAAAATAAACAATACCTTCATCTACAAGCAAATACACCACATAGGTTGTATAGAACAGAGAAGTACAGATAGGTCCCAGGAAAGAAAAGGGGGATGGTGGGTGGGTAATCTGGACTGCAACAGTGAATACACTCAAACATCTACATTTATGGTAGGTACACAACTGTACTATGTTCATCGTGTTTCACTGCTGCAGTCATTACACTTGGGTTGAATCCCAAAGCTGAGGTTGGGCGGCTGGGTCTAAATAGAATTAGGAGTGGCTATAAGGCCCTGCAGAACTGCAGTGGCAAAGCCTGCTCAGGATTTAGAGTAAAGAGGTAAGTGGTAGTGCTTAGTAAAAGTGTGCACTGAAGACCAAGTTGCAGCCTCCAAAATATCCTTGGTTGGTACTCCTCTGAGGAAGGCTGCTGCCCTGGTAGAATGAGGTCTAATGCCCTTAGGCACTGATTTGCCATGTTGTGAATAGCAGAAACGAATGCAGTGTCCTATCCATTTTGAAATAGTCTGCTTTGGGATAGCCTTTCCTTGTGAACCTGCAGCATATGCCACTAAAAGTTGCTCAGTCTTTCTGAAAGCCTTAGTTTTGTCCAAGTAGAAGCGTAGCTGTCTGTGTATGTCCAAAGAATGCAGAAGTCTCTCCCCTTTATTCTGTGGGCTTGGGTAAAAAGTTGGCAAATGAATGGTTTGGTTAAGAGCCACACTGGACACTACCTTAGGCATAAATGTTGGGCTTGTCCTTAGAGAAACCCTGTCCGGATGGAAGATAATAAAAGGTTCCACAGCCATTAATGCCTGTAACTCTGAGACTCTTCTTGCTGAAGTTATTGCTAGGAGCAGAGCTGTTTTCCATGATAAGAATTTAATCTCAGCTGTATTGGCTGGCTCAAAAGGAGGCAGTGCGAGTTTTTCCAAGACAAAATTGAGGTCCCATGCAGGTATTGATGCTCTCCTTGGAGGTCTATGTTTTTGGCACCCCTGAGGTACTGCCTAAGCAATGGATGTGAATAAATAGGTGGGTCTATATTGTAATGAGCTGAAATGGCAGAGGCATGGATCTTAATTGATGAGAAGGATAGACCTTTGTCCAGCATCTCAGTTAGATATTGTAAAATCTGAGGAATATTTAGAACAAGCGTGTCAATTCCTTGTGCCTGGTTCCAAGCACAGAATCTTTTCCATTTTTCTGCATAAGATTTTCTGGTGCTGGGCCTCCTGGCCTCCAAAATGACATCCATAACCGCTTTAGAGAGAGGTGTATTCTGAATGGTTTACACTATCTGCCACGCAGCTAGATTTAGGGTTCTGAGTTGGCTGCGCAGGATCTGATTGTTTTGTTGGGTCAGTAAATGAGGAATTTGAGGCAATGTCCAGACTGGGCCTTGAGACAAGCTCATTAGGATTGGGTACCAGTGATGGCGTGGCCAATCCGGGGAAATCAGTATCATTTGTGGCTTCTCTTGTCTGACCTTTAGGAGTACCTTGGGGAGGAGAGGCAGTGGAGGAAAGGCATAGACTGTAAGGTTGTTCCAGCTGAATGACAAAGCATCCACTTTCCATGCTTGTTTGTGATAAGCCCTTGTGCAGAATCTCTGAAGTTGGCAGTTGTGAGGGGAGGCAAAAAGATCTATGTCTGGGCATCCCCATTTCCTTGTTATCATGTTGAAGATTTGTGGATCTAGTTTCCACTCATGAAGATCCATGAGGTTTCTGCTTAGTTCGTCTGCCAGAGCATTTGTTTTTCCTGGCAGGAATTGTGCTTGCAGGTGTACTTGGTAAGTCAATGCTGTGTTCCACAAAATCATGGCTGGTCTGCAGAGGGGGTAGGAATGTGTGCCCCCCTGCTTGTTTATGTACCACATGACTGTGGTGTTGTCTGTCTTTATCAGCAGCTGTCCTGGATGAAGTAGGTCCTTGACGGCTCAGGGCATTTTGTACAGCTAGCATCTCTTTTTGATGGATGTGAAGATGCCTTTGGTTTGCGGGCCATGTGCCCTGAATACATTTTCCTGCCATGTGGGCCCCCCAGGCATAATCTGATGCATCTGTTGTTAGTGTTTGCCTGGCTGTAGGCAAAGTGAATGGCTGTCCCTTGTGGTGACAGGCCTGTGCCCACCATTGAAACTCCTGTTGCAGGCAGGGAATGACTGAAATTAATGATTCCAGGCTGTGGCAATGTTGAGTCCAAACACTTTTTAGATACCATTGTAGTTTCCTCATATGCAGTCTTGCATATGGAATTAGCAGAATGCAGGATGCCATGTAGCCCAGAGCCTGCAGAATTTTTCTTGCAGATAACTGGGTCTTTGTTGCCATGCTTTTGAAGTAAGAAGTCAGTTGCCTTTGTTTGTCTAGCATGAGATAAGCCATCTGGGCAGCTGTATTTAAGCTTGCACCCAGGAATATTATCTCTTGAGAGGGTACTAGTTTTGATTTCTTTTTTTTTACTGTGTACCCTAGGCAAATTAGTAATTTTTTAACAAACGCCAGATGCTTTAGTAGAATGTCTTTGGTCTCTGCTTGAATAAGGCAGTCGTCCAAGTAGGGATATATTTAAATTCCTCTTTGTCTGCAAAACGCAATTACTGATGCCATGCATTTTGTGAAGACCCTGGGCGCAGTAGATAAGCCAAAGGGCAGTGCAGAGAATTGGTAGTGCATTGAGCCAGCTATGAATCTGAGGTATCTTCTGCAAGATTGTCTGACTGGGACATGCAGGTATGCCTCTTTGAGATCCAAAGTTACAAGCCAAGCCTTCTGGCCAAGCATGGGCAGAAGCTGCTGCAAAGTCAACATTTTGAATTTCGGAATGTCCAGAAAAGTATTTATAATAGACAGGTCCAGAATTGGTCTCCATTCTTTGTCCTTTCTTGGTACTAAGAATAATCTTGAGTAAAATCCTTGTCCCTGCTCTTGTTGTGGCACTGGCTGAATAGCCCTCATTCCATGAGAGATGAAACTTGTTTTTGTGCCTCTGCCCATTGATTGTGTGGCAGGTCTGGCATACCTTTTGCCTTTGGAAGGGTGTGAAAGTGGAACCTGTAGCCCTAAGAGACTATATTTAAGACCCATTTGCCCTGGGTGATCATGCCAATTTTGTGAAAAAAGTGCTAGCTTTACCCCTAAGGGTGCTGCCAAAAATTAAATGTTTGGCATTGGCAGAGGGAAGTCATTGGGACTGTTTCCTGAACAGCTGTGATTTGTCTTCTCCGCTTTTGGAGGTAGAAGCACCCCATTGTTTGGGCCTGTATGAGCCCTGGGGCTGTTGTCTGCCTCTAGAGCGTCTGTATCTGCCTCTTTGTGGCATGTCTGAAAAGGGAAAGGACCAATTCTTAGAAGGCCAGTTCCTGCTACATCTGGGTGGTTGTACCTGTAAGAAATCCTTTACTGTCTGCATAGATTTAGCTTTATCCTCCATTTTCTTCAACACCTCTTCTGCCTTAACACCAAACAAAGTATCATGCTGTAATGGAGCATCCAATAATTTTGCTTTCACATGATCAGGCAGAGTCTGTTCCTTTAACCAAGCATGCCTTCTAATGACAGAACCTGTTACAGCAGCCCTGCAAGAGGCCTCCAGTTAATCATAACCGCATTGCAAAGTATGCTTTCCCACTTGTTCAGCTGCATGCAATAAATCCTGTATTTCCTTGTTCTCAGTACATTCAGAATTTGTCAACATTTTCTGTTTAAGCAGAGACATTAAGTACTGCTGATATTTAAGCATATGAAACTGACAATTTAAAGCCCTTACAGCCAAGGTAGCAGAAGTGTAAACTTTTTTCCCCCATCTGTCCAGTGCCCTTGAAGCTCTATCTGAGGGGACAGGTTTTTTTGCAGTAGCGGCCTTAACCCCTTTGGGACCCTGAGAAATAGTTTCTGGGTCAGCAGCAGGGTTTTTATAGAGAAATTTGAGAATCTGGAACCCTGTAGTATCTGTCTGTCTTAACATGTGCAGGAGGTAAAGAGTCGGGAGACAGGCCGGACACTGAAAATGCATCATCTGCAATGTCTAGAACAGGTGGAATAGCAAGAGGTCTGTGCTGAGGTAGTAAAAGAAAGTCTCTGAGCCTTTTCTTAGAATCTGAGTAACCTTGGCTCTCCCAGTGGAAATGCTCCCTCATGGTATGCAGGGTTTCCCCAAACGAGTAATCCTCAGGAGGAGAAGCTGAAGGAATAGATTCTTCAGCATCAGAATCCTCATAGGGAGGAATAGAGTATCCCTGTTCTGAAGAGGAATCAGAGGAAATGGAAACCTGATTAGAGGAATCATAATCAGTGTCTTGCATAGGCCTCTTATCAGGAGGGGGATGGGAACCACTGATCAAAGTAATTAGGTCTTCAGCCATTTTGAGCATCTGTTTCTTAGGCATGGAAGTCTGTCCTGGAGAATGCTGTACTTGTTTCCTTGTCTTAAACTGTTTTAGACTTTGTCTTGGATGCTGAAGTTAGCTTGATATAAAGCTGTGTAGGTCTGAAAACACCCTCAGAATCCGATGCCTGCTCAGCGGCTCCAGATCCATCTGAGGGATTAGTTTCCGAAGGCCCAATACCTCGAGTATCCAGAGGTCTAGTTGTCTTCACGTAGGAGTCTGAGGCGGCCTGTGGCTCTAAGGTAGCGGGTGTCAGGGGCTGCGAAAGCGCCTCACTGAGAACTGGTGACTGGCCTAGAAGAGGCTTCATCGTCGGTTTTGGACCTCGGATGCCTGTCCTTTTCTTTTTCCTTGCGTTTTTTATGAACTCCGGTCGTCGGCTGTTCTGACGGCATTATATAGTTAAACCTTCGGCCAAAGTAGCTTAATAGTGGGTTGGTTAAATCTAGCACAAAACCGACAACTAGCAACGTCGTGGTCAAGGCCTAGGCAAAGAATAGAGTAAGAATGAAAATCCCTATGAGGTATTTCCTTCCCACAAGAAATACAATTGTTAACTTTTTTGACATCTGTCTGGAGCAAGAAAAAAGCTTCCCCAACGGTATACTTAGCTTTATTGAAGACTTCGGATCTGAAATTCAATTTCGAAAATCTCAGGAGTTGGAAGACCGGCACTTGCGAACTGCTTTTGCTTCGGGCACCGCGCGGCAAGAAAGACTGAAGAAAATGGCGTCGGCTGCATCTTTTATACCCCTGGCGCACTGACGTCAGGGAATAGGCGACAGCAACCGACGCCGGACCAGGACTTTGGAATTCAGGCCGACTGCGGGTAGCCTGCCAGCAGGATAACCCAAGTGTAATGACTGCAACAGTGAAACACAATGAACATCAGGTAAGCGCTTTCTCATGTAGCTTCTTCAGACCTATTATAAAATTAAAAACTAACCAGTTTTTAAACACCTTGTAACAGTTTCATCCAATCAACTGAAAAAGCATTAAACGTTGCTAAGCAACATGATTGCATTGAAAATGTTCAATGCAATCATGTTGCTTAGCAACTTTTAATGCTTTTTTAGTTGATTGGATGAAACTGTTACAAGGTGTTTAAAAGCTGGTTAGAGTTTTTACTTTGAT
This sequence comes from Protopterus annectens, assembly GCF_019279795.1. NCBI lineage: Eukaryota > Metazoa > Chordata > Ceratodontiformes > Protopteridae > Protopterus > Protopterus annectens. Next base: position 177,080,472 of record NC_056748.1, read on the forward strand.
AATAGGTCTGAAGAAGCTACATGTGAAAGCGCTTACTTGTTCTTTATTTTTACTATTTTATTAAAGTTTTGGAACCACCTCTACCGTGAACAACTGGTGTTTTTGACTTTTCTACATTGCCGTGTTTTACATACCAGTTTATCTTTTCCCCTACATCGTTTTGCTGTTTGGAAATATAAAGGATTTTACTGAAATATTTGAGGGCATGAGAAAATATGAGGGGAGCCCACCTTTTGTTGAAGGCTTGGGAAAATTGTCCAAGGACTTGTTTAGTTTTGAAAATATTCTTAAAGAAAAAAAGTTACGTAAATTTCAGAGAGATATTGATGACTATGAGAGGGGCAGGCCCTTTGAATTCCAGAGAGGGGTTATACTTAATAGCAATACATTTAGTAAATCTAACACAAGAAAGAAAAGACCACGTTCTATCTTGAAAAAAAAATCTACTCAGGGCCTTAGTACCTCGGGGGAGGAGTCATCCTTGACCGATACAGAGGGGGTCTATGCTAATGACTCTCCAGACCATAAAAAAAGTACGAATCCAACATAGCCCTTTAGGGGGAAAACACACAGGGGTGGACGCAAACACCAAGGTGCAAGACTTAGAAAGCTTATTACAATCAATGAAGAAGTAGAAACACAATTTTATAACATACATACCATTTTTAGCTATGTATTGTCTGAAGATGAACAAAGATTACTCAATAAAGGACTGGGATTTGTACCCAGCTTTTTTGTAGAAGAAAATGTCTTTGCTGCGGATGTTATTGCGTTTTGCAGAAGACTTAATTTAAAATTGTTTTTTGGGACAGGAGAAAATGTTGAAAAATCTAAAAAAATCCATTAAATTTCGTTTTCACAAATCCACATTCATGCCTCCTATGAATCAACATGTAGCCATTTTTCAAGAGGCTATTCTTAAGGATTTACATTTCAATTTTAGTACAGTTCAAGGTTTCAGACATACTCTTTCTAAGGGAGAGCAACAGGCTCTCAAATGTTTATACAATAATACTGATATTACCATCCTCCCAGCAGATATGGGTGGGGCTGTCGTCATTATGGATGCCAGTTACTACTGGAATGAAGGAATGGGACAATTGTCCAATCCTACTCATTATATAAGGATGATGAAAGACCCCACCCCAAAATTTAGAGAGGAAATTGATCTATTTTTGGAACAGGCGGTGGAGGAGGGTATTATCAGTATACAGGTAAAACAACATCTTATGGTTAAGGATCCTGCCCCACAATACCTTTACCTGTTGCCCAAAATTCATAAAAATTTAAAACAGCCTTCTGGAAGGCCTATTGTTTCTGGGAGGGGGTCCTTAACTGAACCCATTTCAGTCTTCCTGACTCAATATTTACAACCATTATTACCTTATATCAGGGCGGATACTACAGAGTTATTACAAATTATTTCTGAATCACAGTTGGAACCCAACTGGCTCATGTGCACACTGGATGTCAAATCTCTTTATACTAGTATCCCCCATTGGGCGGGGTTACAGGCTTTGGATTATTAGCTGGATAAAATTAATCCATACCCGCCTGAATTCAACATGCTCCTCATTGTTTTGACGGAACATGTTTTGACCAAGAACATTTTTTATTTCAGGGGAGAATGTTATTGGCAACAACAAGGAACAGCTATGGAGGGCCTCATTTGCCCCCATATATGCGGACCTCTTTATGGCCTTTATAGAAGATCAGATTATATACGATGAAATGCATAACATTTTTCTTCCTGAAATAGATATTTGGAGGTGTTTCTTGGACGATTGTTGGATGATCTGGAGAGGGGGTGTTGAATATTTAATGGAGTTTTTGGAATATCTAAACTAGAATCGGTGGGGGATTGAATTCACTGTCACACATCAAAATAAAGAGATATATTTTTTGGATGTTAGGATTTTGCGCCAACCTGATGGCACTCTGAGTAGTTCAGTTTACAGGAAGTACCCACAGTACAATAACTTACTTTATGCAACTAATCTTCATCGTAGGCACACTATTAATAACATACCAAAATCACAATTTTTAAGGGTAAGAAGAATTTGTTCTTCTGACAAGGATTTCCAGTCAGCCAAACAAGATCTTCTGGCCAGATTTTTGAATGGGGATATAGGGCATCAGATGTACATCGGGCCAGTTTTTGGGCTACCAACTGTGACAGATCAAATTTGTTGAAATATAAAGATAAAAGGGCAGGATCTGAATACATAAGGTTTGTTACGACATTTGGTTGTTGTCTTTTGGCTTTTCCAAGTTAGGGGTCGCCACAGCGGAACTCTGGTCCGCTAATGATTGGCAGTAGATTTTGACTAACGCCAAGGTGCCAGCTCGACGTTCAACCTTCAACGAAGGCATGCCCATTTACGCATGTCTTTCGAATGCCCACCCAACCGCGGGGAGGACATGCAGACTCCACACAGAAGGCACTCCCTGCACTCTAGCTGAGAATCGAATGAGAGAACCTCTTGCTGTGAGGTAACGCTACAGCAGATTGTGTGACATTTGGTAATAATATTTATTTACTAAAAGATGTAATCAATAAACATTGGAATATACTAAAAGCCAACGAGGAATTGGGATCATGCTTGTCCAACAGTTGCCAATTTTCTTTTATGAGGGGCAAAACATTAACATCTTATTTTGCCTACTATAAAAGGATATCAACAGATTATCTGAATAAACAACAGCTGTCCATTACAGGGGATAAGACTCATTGGATCTTACCCGTGTGGTCATTGCAGTTTTTGTAAGTATATGTTTAAGACTACAGTTTCTAGTAGGAAGAACACTGGCCGAATGTTTGATATTAAATTTTTTGGCAATTGTAGTCAGGATTGGGTGGTATATTTGGTGACTTGTCAGTGTTCTGCCTTTTATGTAGGGCAGACCTCTAGACAATTGAAACAACGTATTTCAGAACATCTTAGTAACATACATACAAAAGACTTACAAATGCACTTCAAAGACACTGTCAGATTCACTCAACAGCTAACTTTAAATTCATTTTTATTGATCAGGTCAGGGGCAACAGGTCATCAAAACAGGATTGGCATTCCATTTTAACAAACAAAGAGAGAAAATGGATTATTAAATTGGGAGCACTATTTCATCCAGGGCTGAATGATAAATAATGAATTTTCAAGGTAAAGATTCTAGTAAAAACGGGAAACATGTAGATATATTATATTCAATACAAGGTTATGAGATGTATACTGTATTCTTGTATGCATATTTTCGGTGTGATTATTTTGCTAAGGAAGTGACGTCATAATGATTGACATGTATGCTATATAAGGATTATGGGGAATGAATGTTTCATCACTGAGGAAGGCATGTTGCCGAAACCGGTCTGAACCAAGGTGAAATAAACTGATTAATTGCTTGAGTCCCTGGTGCTGGCCTTTCTTTTTGTATGCTGTTGGATTAATTTTGCCTTGCACTGGTCGTACTTGCTAGCTCGACTAGGAGGGAGTGTTACGGTGAAACCTCGTATAACCTGAGACTACAAAGTATATACATTTAAAAGTTCAAACTCTCCACTATCTGATGAAGTCTTTGGATGAAAGCCCTTATCTGCAACTTGTACAGTCAGGTTATTTGAGAAGAATGGAAAGTCTCATACTTACTTCACAAGTGATGGCAGATTATTGCTTAGCTCTTCTGCATTTATTGGTTTTGTCCTGCTGAGATCTGTATTAACAGGCAGTACAGCTAACTATCGAAAAGGGGATTAGATCCCCAATGTTAAGGTCCTAAACAGACTGAGATGGAGGGTAGAAGCAACTTGCAGACACACCCTTTTTGTTGATGTTTTATTCCAGCTTAGTAGCGTTATCGGGTTTGATAAGCAGGTAGGTATATACAGAAGTTTCCTGACATGGTCTCTTAACTGTGTGATCACTGTGAAAAAGCAGACAAGGATGACTCAGCATGAAGTCTGAAACTCAGATAATTTTACAGAAGTCATATAAAAAATAACACTGTTACCCAAGAAAAAACTTTTTAATGAGCAGGTTCAAAAAGAAACCCTGCAAGATTTTTCCCAGTATAATCCCAGATAGGAACAAAGTATCTTCTAGGGGGACATATGTAAAACCCCTTTCAAAAATTGTTTCAGTTGATATAGGGTAAAAAGGGGGATGGCTTAGCCACACATCTTGAAAAAGACTCGAGAGACACCAGATGACAGCTCACACAAATACTACAGACCACAGGAATATGAGCCTCAAAGTAGTCCTGGTTCTTCATCTAGCACCAACTACATAATTCTTTGCCATTTACCCATACATGATTTTCTACTAGCAGGTACCTTTGCCTTTTTTAAAAGCAGCTGAACAACCTTAGAAAAAAAGGTGCCTAAAAGGTATTAAAATTCCATGATTCAGTAGTCACTTGAAGAAGTAGAATGTTGAGTCCATTAAACAATCCCTGTCCTGTGTAAGTAAATCCATTCTGAGGGAAAGCTTGTGGTAATTACCCTTGGTTAATTTCATAAGAAGGAAGAGTCACTGTTGCCTGGACCAAAAGTGTATCAATCACAAAGTACAGTTGTGTAAAAACTTTTAACAGTAGATATCCTGGCTAGACAGAATTTACATTTCAGAGGAACATGTGCATTTCACTGAAGGTCTTGATACGCACCCAATAACTATTTCAGATCATGGAACAATAATAACTAACATAAAAGAAGACAGGATAACGAAATAAAAATGAGATACTGACACTTTCCCACCTATCTATTGAAAAGAGAGGAATTGAAGGAACGGGTAGTGGAGATTATTTATGAGCTATTAGAGAAGATCATACCTCTCAACCTGTTAGAGCAAGAAATCTGCACAAAGCCCCAAAAATAGGGACACTTTTTAATTATTGCTCTTACAAACTCAAAACATTGATAGAATAACAGGTTTTGCAAGAGCACAGATTTCCTGAAGGGTATGAAGTCAAACTCAAATGTCTGTCATTATTTTCTGACTTAAACCCTGAGTGATTTGCCAACGATTTGCTAGAAAATCACAATCATATGAGAAATGAACCAAAATTATGAGGCAAAAATCTGGACATTCTGCAAAAATCTGTACAGTTGCGAGGTATGGCAGAACTTGCCTTCTGAAAATGTAGCAAGGGAGTGGATAAAATTAATGTGGAGTTTAAAAATGGGATAGAAAAAAAAAAACAGGGAGCTATAGTTAAGAAGTAACAAGAATTATTTAGATGGACTGACAAATATGAAAGTATTGCAGAATAAGGGGAATCCCACAGAACAAGATGACGATCAACTGCAGAATACTAAGCAGAAAACAAGAGATTAACTTGATAATATGCTGTTAATTAACTGTTTCTGATGATAAAACTAGAGCACAAAAACTTTTAGCACAATGGCTCAGGCAACAGAAAGTAGAAAGGGCTGTCACCAAGCTTAGGGAGCCTATAACAATGAAGGTAACAAGAGATCCTGCAGAGATATTACAAATATTTTAAAAATTCTGTGAAAGTATGTATAAAGCAGAGAAATATGGAAATCAAGAAACGATACAAATGGAAATGTTTATGGAAGAATTAAATATGCCAAGGTTTGAGGTAGAAGAGGCTCAATTACTAATGGTTAGGATAAGAGGAGATGAGAAAAAAAATTTGTGATGTTTAACCAATCTACAGGAAAGTCCCCAGAAATAGATGGTACTCTTGTGGAAGTCTGGAAGCTAGGATGGAAAAAAAATGATAAAAAATCTAGAAGGTTTTGTTTAACAGTATTTTAAGAGGAAGAGAAGTACCAACATCCTGGAAGAAAGCTGTGGTGGCTATAATACCTAAAGAGGGTAAAGATCCATCAGACCCAGCTTCATACAGACCCATTTCAAAACTAAACCATGATTATGAAGTATTCATGTCTATAAAGGGTGGCACTACTGTCAGACTGCATAAAAGTGGATATCAGTGTTGGCATGGCCAGTCTGGTGCAATTAGTATTGCCCTTGTTCTGACCTGTTTGATCTTGAGTAGTACTTTCGAGAGGAGGGGCAGAGGGGAGAAGGTTTTCCCATTTAAAGGACAGGGCATCCACTTTCCATGCTTGGCTGAGAGGAGGTCTGATGCAAAATTTGCTCAATTGACGGTTCTGGGGGAAAGCAAAGAGGTCCACCTCTGCTGTTCCCCACCTGTGGATTAGAAGGTTGAATGTGTTGGGTTCCAGTTTCCACTCGTGTGGGTCCATTAGATTTCTGCTTAAGTCATCTGCCAGTATATTTTCTTTGCCTGGCAGGAATTGAGCTTGCAGGTGCACTTGATTGCTCAAGGCTGTGTTCCACAGAGCCATGGCTAACCTGCAGAGTGGATAGGAGTGAGTTCACCCCTGCTTATGTAACACATAACTGTGGTGTTGTCTGTCTTTATCAAGACTTGTCCTGCAAGGATAAGGTATTTGAAGGCTGTCAATGCATTCTGTACAGCTAACATTTCTTTTTGATTGATATGCAGGTGCATTTGTCCTGGGCTCCATTTGCCTGCTATGTGAGCCCCCCCATGTATAGTCTGGGTTTGGGTGTCAGGGGGTTGAGTGAAAGGGAGTCCCTCGGTGTGGTAGCAGGCCTCTACCCACCAAAGGAACTCTGTCCTTAGGCAAAGAATGATAAGAATCATTGTTTCCAGGTCCCGAGAATGTTGACACCAGAGACTTTTTAAGTACAACTGAAATTTCCTTATATGCAGTCTTGCATATGGAATTAGGAGAATGCATGAGGCCATGAACCCTGGGGCTTGCAGGATTTTTCTTGCAGATAGCTGGGTTTGAGTGGCCAGTAGTTGAAGTAATTTGTCAAATAAACCTGCTTTTCTGGAGTAAGGAATGCCATCTGGGAAGTTGTTCAAGCTTGCTCCCAGGAATACAATTTTTTGGCTGGGTACCAAATGTGATTTCATTTCGTTGATGGTATACCCCAGGGAAGTTAGGAGGACAAGTTATTGTGAACTTTTTCCATAAGGAGATGGCTTACCACTCCCTGTTTTTGAGGTGGGAGCACTCCATTGTTTAGACCTGTCTGTACCCTGAGACAATAGTCTTGGGGGTCTGCTGCCCCTGGGTTTGGACTGAGAAGGTCTGCAAGGAACTGGAAAGGACCAGTTCTTTGAAGGCCAATGCCTACTGAATCTAGGTGGCTGTACCTGTAGGAAATCTTTAACAGTTTGTATAGATTTAGCTTTTTCCTCAAACTTTTTAAGAACTACTTCTGCTTTTGTGACAAACAAACATTCTTGGTTTAATGGAGCATCTAGTAATTTTGCTTTGACATGGTCTGGCAAGATATGTTCCTTCAGCCAAGCATGCCTTCTCAGAACAGACACAGTGACTGCAGCCCTGCAAGATGCTTCTAAGGCATCAAAACCGCACTGCAAAGTATGCTTTCCATCTTGGTTTGCAGAATGCATTAACTCTTGTAAATCTTTATTTTCTGCACAATCAGGAATCAACATATATATATTTTTTAATTAGATCCATAATATGCCGCTGGTATTTTAACATGTGAAACTGGCAATTCAAAGCCCTGATGGCAAGAGTTGCAGAGGTATATACCTTCTTCCCCCATCTGTCTAAAGCCCTAGAATCCCTGTCTGAAGAGGTAGGGTTTTTGGCTGTAGTAGCCTTAATACCTTTAGGTCCCTGGGAAATGGTCTCTGGATCCGCAGTGGGATTTTTGAAGAGAAATTTGTGAGAATCAGGTACTCTGTAGTACCTGTCAGGCTTTCTAGGAGCTGGTGGAAAAGTATCAGGGGTAAGACTGGATTCCATGAAGACATCATCTACAATTTCCAGAACAGAACAGCTAGGGCCCTGTGCTGAGGCAAGTTTAAAAATTCTCCGAGTCTCTTTTTGGACTGTGGGTAGTCCTGGCACTCCCATCGGAAATGCTCTCTGAGGGTATGCAGGTTTTCACTGAAAGAAATGTACTCTGGGGGGAGGCAGAGGGAATGGAATCCTCTGCATCCGAATCCTCATAGGTAGATAAGGGTATGTCCTGGAAATCAGATGGGTCAGAGTCATCGGACTCATGATCTGTAGAATCAGAAGGAAAATCAATTCCTTATCTTTTAGAGGGGGAAGGTTGGCTTCCCCTGATTAAAGTAACTAGGTCTTCAGTCATTCTAAGCATTTGTTTCTGTAGCATGGGAGCTTGACAATGTGCTTTGGTCGCCAGATTCCTAGGTATAGTGCGAACTCTGTGCCTGAGAAATTCGGTAGTTTTAGTCAGAAACAAAGTAGTTGGTTTAATACGATCAGAAGATCTGAATACACCCTCAGAAGCCGGTGCCTGCACAGCTGCTCCGGACCCATCCAAAGTAGAGATATCCACAGGTTCCATAGTCGAAGAAGCATCTTGTGGCATACCGGACTTCGAATGGGTCTCAGCAGAAGCCTGCGACTCTGTAGAAGCGGGTATCGGGGGCTGCGAAAGCACCTCACTGAGTAACGGCGGACGGGCGACTAGCTTAATGGAAGCGTCGTCAGTTTTGGACCTACGCGGTCTGTCTCTGTCTTTAACCTTATGTTTTTTCAGAAGATAGGTAGTCAGATGGCTTATCAAAGAAATTTCGGAATACAGAGAACGAGAGCAAAAGAATTTAGTGGCAAAAATAGCTTGAAGATGAATAGTTCAGGCATTAAACAGGGCACAAAACCGACAGCGGGGAACATCCTGGTCTGGGCGTAAACACGTGACGCAGTAAGAATGAAAATCTCTGTGAGGTATTTGCTTTCCACAGACAAGACAATTGTTAACTTTTTCTGACATTGGTTAAAGCAAGAAAAAAGGACCCACAATGGGGTACTAGCTTTAGAAGACTTCAGGTTTGAAACTCGAATAACGAAAATTTCAGGTAGCGGCCAACCAGCACTTGCGAACTGCTTCTGCTTAGGGCTCCGCTCTGCAAGAAAAGCTGATGTAATGGCATTGGCTGTATGTTTTATACCCCTGATGACCCAACGTCAAGAAAGAGGCAACAGCATCAGACAGGGAATTCCCAAGACTATGGTATTCGGGCCGACTGAGGGCTACCTGCAGGCAGATAACCCAAGTGGGATGACTGCAACAGTGAAACACGAAGAACATCAGCTCTTGTACTTTACAAAAAACAGGCATGTTCAAGGGTCAGCTTCTGGTGATTTCTCCTTGTCCACCTGGTGAATCTGGGCATACTGGGGCAATGCAGCAATTGCCTCATGTACATAGACAATCCTCTCCTCCTAACACCCAACACTACAACCTGTGAGAGATGCACTTATATAGCTGGAAGCAAAGCTCTCTCCACCAAATATTGTGCTAGACAGTCAAGAGGAGAAGGTTAACATCCGCAATACACCTCAAGCAACACAAAGCCCTTCTAAACCCACACCACCAACACACTCACATAGCAAAACTAAACCCTCATATGTGGAGGCCCTTAACAGTAACCTGCCCAAGCAACAAGGACCTCCGAAGCTGAAATGCAAACACCAATCACAATTAAAGTGTCACATAGTTCACAACACCAATGTGCCACCCAACAACAGCCCCTAAGGCACGACAACGTACCCAACACTTTAGTCATAGGTGACTCTATAGTCAGGCACACTGATGTCCCACTCACCAGGCTGAACAAGGAGAAAATTACAGCCAGCTGCCAGGATCCGCCACATAACGCATGCACTCAAGTCACTCCACAAGTACAAATATGACTCTGTCATTGTCCATGTTGGAGTGAAGGACTTGAGACATGCCTCCCTGGACTACATGAAAACAGACATGGAAGAGCTCTTGGATCATGTGGCCCAAGCAGGTATGACTCTAACCCTGAGTAGCATCCTGCCTTCGCCCAGAATGATACCACAGTATAAGGACAAAATGATTGCCTTCAACAATTGGGTAAGCTTCTGGTGTCATTCAATGGGGGTCCAGTATCTGTCTGCCTGGGATGACATGATCGACAGACACGATGCTTTGCCAGAGATGGTCTGCAACTGTCAACCCTGGGATTCAGGTTACTGGCGAAGGCTCTTGCCACCCCTATAGTGCCTTTTTTAGGCAAAGTTCAAAGGACAAAACCACCACGGTAATAGGTACAAGCATGCAAAATCTGAAGTTAATGCTCCCTTACCAGCCTCAGTAAGAAGCGGAGATCCCTCTTAAAATCCTCCAAAGCTAGTTATGAAAATACAATTGCCAAAGTTTCCAAAGACAACCACAAGACATTCTATAGCTATGTCATGCTAGAAGTCTAAGCCTCAAAATGCACTCTCTCAAGGCACTCCTAAAAATAGAGAACATTGATATCTGTGCAGTAACTGAGACCTGGTTTAAGGCTCCAGAGAGCACCCCAGCAATACCAGGCTACAACTCTTACCAAACTTTTCAGCCACCAAGCCAGGACCGGAACATTAAAGGTGGAGGAGTGTCCATATTCACCAAGGACATTCACACCACCAGGTTAGTTGCCCGACACAATGAGTCTAAAATTCTCCAGGTGCAACTAACACTAGGTAAGACTGCAATCCAAACTGTAGCTTGCTACAAATCCCCCACCATGCCCCAAGATTCTCACTACACCTTTCTAAACATACTGCAAAATATTAACATACAACCAAACACCCTAAGGGCGATTTCAACTACCCTGCCATTAACTGGGAAAATTATTTGTGTACCAACACCTTTGCCCAACGTTTTTTGGAATTCATAAATTCCAATGCCCTGGATCAACTAATCCATAGTCCCACCAGGGGCTCCAATATCCTAGATCTGGTCATTACCAAAATGGGAAATCGATGCTCCACACCTATGGTCACCCCCTCGTTGGTCAGATCTGACCATAAGATAATCACCTTTGACATCCACATCCCTTCCCCACCCCCCAGTAAGGAAACCTCCATAAAAAACTTCTCAAAAGCCAATTTCATGCTACTCAAGTCAGAAGTGACCAACTTCATGACACCCATGCAGACTGGAACTGAAAGTTCGACTGCTGAATCCTACACTAAGGCACTGTACGAGCAGATCCACTCGTGCATGAATCGTGCCATCCCAAATAGAACCAAGATGCTCTCCTCCAAAAAAAGGAAGCCAATCTGGTGGTCCCCTGCCATAAACAAACTTTACAACAAAAGAAAGAAACTGTTGCAGAAAAGAGGAAAATCCTAGGATGCAAAAAACTCCCTTACCAGCCTCAGTAAGAAGCGGAGATCCCTCATAAAATCCTCCAAAGCTAGTTATGAAAATACAATTGCCAAAGTTTCCAAAGACAACCACAAGACATTCTATAGCTATTTCAAGAATCTAAATGGCAATGCTCATATCTGCTCTGAGCTACAACAGAACGGCATTAAATATATTGATCCCAAGGATATTGCCAATATCTTGGCAGATAGAGTCAGTGCCAACTTCACCCCCCCCTCACCCTCTAAAGGGCCCATCTCAATACCGAAAGATTGCCAAATTCTGGTAATAACAGCCACACAGGTAAAAATCGTACTCTCCAAAGCTAAGAATACAGCATCCATGGACCAGACGACATCCCGGGCTATGTACTACATGAACTACAAATGAACTGGCACCTCACCTAAGTGCCATGTTTAATCATAGTCTCACCTCAGGCTTTGTGCCCAATGAGTGGCGCACAGCTACAGTTATTCCACTCCACAAGGGGGCTCCACCTTGGATCCTGGAAACTACTGCCCCATCAGTCTGACGAGCCTGATCTGCAAGGCCATGGAACATATTATCATGGAACTTATAATGAAAGACATTGGCAACCTTCAAACTCTGGACCCCACCCAGTTTGGGTTTGTGAAGGGCCGATCTTGTCTCCTGAACCTGACTGACTTCTTAGAATCAGTCTCCAGAGCTGTGCACGAGGGTAAGGAGGACCACACAGCCTATCTGGACCTCGCCAAGGCCTTGAACATCATCCCAACCTCTGGAATCATAGATAAACTTACTAAGCTGGGCATTAATCCCTACATCACTCGATAGGTTGCCAACTGGCTTACTGACAGAACCCACACTGTAAAAGTAGCCGACTCCAAATCCTGTTCCAGACAAGTGACAAGTGGAGTACCTCAGGGTTCAGTCCTGGTACCACTATTGTTTGGCATCTACTTCTCTGAAGTACAGGCCAACACTAAGGGACTCTGGCTAACAAAGTTCACAGATGACTGCAAACTGGGAGCCATTACTGAATCCCCAAATTACGTGGATATTCTACAAAAGGGCCTTACAGAAACAGATGCTTGGTGTCAGAGCCATGGGCTCAAGCTCAATGCCAAGAAATGTACAGTTATCCCCCCTTTGGGAAAAAACATCAACCCGTGAATTACCACATAGGTGGCAGTACAATAAACACCGAAAGTGTGATAACAGACTTAGGGACACAGGTGGACAGTGGTCTCATCTTCGATAACCACATCGCCACAACAGTCAGGAAATCGTTTTATGTGGCACACCTCATCACTAAGGGCTTTTAATCCAGAAAAAAGGAGGTCATTGTCCCACTGTACTCATCCCTCATTAGACCCATTATAGAGTACAACGTCCTGTTTGGTATGTACCTCTCAAGACATCTGCAACAACTGGAAAGGCTGCAGAAATATCTCACTAAAAGAACACCAGGCCTAAAGCAGATGCCCTATGCTGACCATCTAAAAAAAACTCCAGCTATACTCTGTCGCATATCTTCTACTCAGAGGTGATCTCTGCTTAACATACAAGGCCATGTCAAACCCAGAGCTGCTGGACATGCTACATTTAAAGAAATCCCAATCCCTCAGAGCCACACGCTCCAGGGATCTAAACCTTGTCATCACAATGAACAAAACATGCTTGAGGGATAGGTTCCTGACTCAGAGACTCCCCAGACTCTGGAATAGACTGCCCATACATGTCAAGCAAAGCGCCTCTTTGGCCCTATTCAAAAGGAACCTTGACAACTGGATGGGAGAAAGAAAATTCACCCCGGGGATCACGTCAGTCGCCCTGCTAAACAGGGATCCAGGGAAGTAAATATTGTGGGAAGAAAAGTACAGTTGTGTACACTTACCATAAATGTAGATGTTCGAGTGTATTCACTGTTGCAGTCATTATATTTGGGTCATCTGCTTGCAGGTAGCCCTCAGTCAGCCTGATTAACAAAGTCTTGGGTCGTGCGTCGGTTGCTGTCCCTTCTTCCATGACGTCAGGTTGTCAGGGGTATAAAACATGCAGCCGACGCCATTACATCAGTTTTTCTTGCCCCAGATTTCAGGTGCCCCCCAATGGGAGGCAATTAAATATAAAAGCACAAAGATATACCTCCAACAAAAAAGCAAATACACCAAAAAAGCTTTTAAGCATAGTAAAGGAAAGGAGAGGTATAGCCAAAAGAAGTTAGGGGGCTGGAGGGAGGGAGGGTAAAGTACAGTTTTGTACCTAACATAAATGTAGATGTTCGAGTGTAAACACTGCTGCAGTCATCACACTTGGGTTATCCCGCAGTCGGCCAGAGCTCCAAAGTCTTGGTCCGGCGTCGGTTGCTGTCACCTCCTCCCTGACGTCAGTGTGACAGGGGTATAAAAGATGCAGCCGACGCCATTTTCTTCAGTTTTTCTTGCCCCAGATGTCAGGTGCCCCCAAATAGGTAGGCAATTCAAATTGCTAGTAAACAATACAAAAGCAAAGCAAACAAGCATTTTTAGTTACCAACAAATACTCCCATAGGTAATAACGGGTAGATGCCCTAGGTAAGTACCAGAAAGTAAGAGGGGAAGGAGGGAGGGTAACCTGGACTGCAGCAGTGTTTACACGCGAACATCTACATTTATGGTAGGTACAAAACTGTACTATGTTCATCGTGTTACACTGCTGCAGTCATCACACTTGGGTGGAGTCCCAAAGCTGAGGTAGGGAGGCTGGATCTATAAGGGATTAGGGGTGGCTATAAGGCCCTGCAGTACAGCAGTGGTGAAGCCAGCTCTGGATTTGGAGTATAAAGGCAAATGGTAATGTTTGGTGAAGGTATGCACAGAACTCCATGTTGCTGCTTCCAAAATATCCTTGGTAGGTATTCCTCTGAGGTAGGCAGTTGAAGTGGCTGTTGCCCTGGTGGAATGAGATCTAATGCTGCTAGGTACAGGTTTCCCATGGTGGGTATAGCAGAAACATATACAGTGTCCTATCCATTTTGAAATAGTTTGCTTTGAAATGGATTTTTCCTGTGCTCCTGCAGCATATGCTACCAATAATTGCTCAGTTTTTCTGAAAGCTTTGGTTTTGTCCAAGTAGAAGCGTAACTGTCTGTGAATGTCCAAAGAATGTAGTAGTCTCTCCCCTTTGTTCTGTGGTTTTGGATAAAAAGTTGGCAAGTGAATAGTTTGGTTTAGAGCCACACTTGATACCACCTTTGGCATAAACATAGGGTTAAGTTCATAAAGACACCCTGTCCTGGTGGAAGATGAGGAAAGGTTCCACTGCCATTAGTGCCTGTAATTCTGAAACTCTTCGTGCTGATGTTATTGCCAGTAGCAGAGCAGTTTTCCAAGAGATGTATTTTAATTCTGCTGTGTTAGTTGGCTCAAAAGGAGGCAAAGTTAATTTTTCCAAAACAAAGTTGAGGTCCCAAGTTGGTGTGTGTGCTCTACGGGGCGGTCTTATGTTTTTAGCCCCTCTGAGGTATTGTTTGAGCAAAGGATTAGAAAAAAATTGGTGGATACGTGTTGTAATGAGCCGAGATAGATGAGGCGTGGATCTTGATGGATGAAAAAGAGAGGTCCTTGTCTAGCATCTCAGTTACGTATTGCAGTATCTGAGGAATGTTTGGGACAAGAGGGTCAAGGCTGTGCGCTTGGTTCCAGGCACAGAATCTTTTCCATTTATCAGAGTATGCTTTCCTGATGCTAGGCCTTCTGGCCTCCAGAATGACATCCATAACAGCTTTGGAGAGAGGCATTGCTTGCTTGGCTAAGGAATTTTCCATGCAGCTAGATTTAAGGTCTTTAGCTGGCTGTGAAGTATCTGATTGTTGTGCTGTGTCAGCAGCTGTGGGATTTGAGGCAAAATCCAGGGTGGTTCTTGTGCTAAGTTCTTTAAGATTGGGTACCAGTGCTGGCGTGGCCAGTCTGGTTAAATCAGGATAATTTTTGCTCTTCCTGCCTGGCTTTTATGAGTACCTTTGGAAGGAGAGGTCAAGGAGGGAAAGCGTATACTTGTAGTTTTTTCAAGCTGAATGAGAGGGCATCCGCTTTCTATGCTTGTGGATTGTAGCTCCTTGTGCAGAATTTCTGCAATTGGCAGTTCTTTGGGGAAGCAAACAAGATCTATGTCTGGGTTCCACCATTTTTGTGTTATCATTCTGAATATTTGTGGGTTCAGTTCCCATTTGTGTGGGTCCATAATGTTTCTGCTTAGGTTGTCTGCCAGTGTGTTTTTCTCTCCTGGCAGGAATTGTGCTTGCAGGTGAACTTGGTAGTATTCCACAAGGTCATGGCTTGTCTGCAGAGGTGGCAGGAGTGCGTGCCCCCCTTGCTTGTTTATGTACCACATAACTGTGGTGTTGTCTGTCTTTAGTAGTAATTGTCCGGGATGCAGTAGATCCTTGAAGGCTATAATAGCATTTTGTACATCTAGCATCTCTTTTTGATTGATGTGGAGATGTCTTTGCTCTGTGGGCCACTCGCCCTGGATACATTTTCCTGCCATGTGCGCTCCCCAGGCGTAATCCAATGCATCTGTTGTCAGTGTCTGCCTGGCTGTGGGTTGAGTGAAAGGCTGTCCCTTGTTGAGGTGACAAGCTTGTGCCCCCCATCGAAACTCCTGTTGTAGGCAAGGAATTAGTGGTATAACTGTTTCCAAACTTTGACAGTGTTGAGACCACATGCTCTTTAGGTACCATTGTAGTTTCCTCATATGCAGTCTGGCATATGGAATTAGTAGTATGCAAGATGCCATGTAGCCCAAGGCCTGCAGAATTTTTCTTGCAGGGAGTTGGGTCTTTGTTGTCATTAATTGAAAATATTGAGTCAGTTGTTTTTGCCTGTCTGGCGTGAGATAAGCCATCTGGGCTGCTGTGTTCAAGCTGGCACCCAGGAATATTATCTGTTGTGAGGGCACTAGTTTTGATTTCTTTTCGTTTACTGTGTACCCCAGGCAACTTAACTGTTTTACGTACGCCAGATGCTTTAGTAGAATGTCCTTGCTCTCCGCTTGAATCAGGCGGTCATCCAGGTATGGATAAATATGAATTCCTTTTTGCCTGCAAAATGCAATTACTGGTGCCTGGCACTTTGTGAAGACCCTGGACGCAGTAGATAAGCCAAAGGGCAGTGCAGAGAATTGATAGTGCATTGAACCTGCTAGAAATCTGAGGTATCTTCTGCAGTTTTGTCTGATAGGGACATGCAGGTATGCCTCTTTGAGGTCCAAAGTCACGAGCCAAGCTTTCTTGCCCAGCATGGGAAGAAGCTGCTGTAGCGTCAACATTTTGAATTTCGGAACATCCAGGTAAGTGTTTAGTGTAGAAAGGTCCAGAATGGGTCTCCAGGCTTTGTCTTTTCTGGGAACCAGAAAGAGTCTTGAGTAAAATCCTTGTCCTTATTCTTGTGGTGGTACCTTTTGAATAGCTCTCACGTCCATGAGTGCTGTTATTTGTTTTTGAGCCTCTGCCCCTTGATTTGGTGGCAGATTTGGCATTCCTTTTAACCTTGGCAAGGTGTGGAAATGGAACCTGTAACCTTGAGATACGATGTTGAGAACCCACTTGTCTTTGGTGATGCAATGCCAGTTGTGATAGAAAAGTGCCAGTTTTCCTCCTAAGGGGGCTGCCAAGAGAGAGCTGTTTGGCAGCTGTAGTGGAAAGTCATTAAGGCTGTTTTTTTATAAGGTTGAGGCCTGTCTTCCCCTTCTTTCTGGCCTGGTGTGCCCCATTGTTGAGGCCTGTAAGGGCCTTGTGTCTGACCTCTACCTCTTGGACGTCTGTATCTGCCCCTTTGAGGTCCATCTGTGACTGGAAAAAAACAATTCTTTGTTGGCCAATTTCTGCTAAAACGAGGAGGCTGAACCTGTAAGAAATCTTTCACAGTTTGCATAGATTTTGCCTTATTCTCCATCTTCTTTAATACCTCCTCTGCCTTAACTCCAAACAGCACATCCCGCTGCAAAGGTGCATCCAATAATTTGACCTTAACATGATCTGGTAACGTATGTTCTTTTAACCAAGCATGTCTTCTAATGATAGAGCCTACAGGAGGCCTCTAAGGAATCAAACCCACATTGCAAAGTATGTTTTCCCACTTGTTTAGCTGCATGCAATAAATCCTGCATTTCTTTTAAGTTAGGAGGATCTGATTCTGGTAGCATCTTTTGTTTCAACTGAGACATCAGAAATTGCTGATATTTTAGCATGTGAAACTGGCAATTCAAGGCTCTCATTGCTACAGTTGCAGATGTATATACCTTTTTCCCCATCTGTCTAATGCTCTGGAATCTCTGTCAGAGGGGACTGGGTTTTGTGCTGATGAGGCCTTAATCCCTTTGGGTCCCTGAGAAATAGTTTCAGGGTCAGCAACAGGACTTTTGTACAGAAAGTTGAGAGAGTCAGGGACTCTGTAATATCTATCAGGTTTAACTGGGGCTGGGGGTAAGGAGTCCAGGTTCAAACTGGATTCAGTGTACACATCATCCACAATGTCTAAAACTGGTGGAATAGCAAGGGGTCTGTGTTGGGGCAATAAAAGGAAGTCTCTGAGTCTTTTCTTGGATTCTGAATAATCCTGGCCTTCCCAATGGAAATGCTCTCTCATGGTATGTAGGGTCTCCCCAAAGGAGTAATCCTCAGGCGGAGAGGCTGATGGAATTGATTACTCAGCATCAGAATCCTCATAAGGGGGTAAAGAATATCCTAGGTCCGAGGAAGAGTCAGAGGAGAGGGACACCAGATCAGAAGATTCGTAGTCTGAATCCTGCTTGGGCCTTTTATCAGGAGGGGGATGGGACCCCCTGATCAGAGTGATCAGGTCCTCGGCCATTTTTAGCATCTGTTTCTTAGGCATGGAAGCCTGTCCTGGAGAAAGTTGTCTGTTTCTTTGCTTTTAAGGGGGGCTTAGATTTAACAGAGGGTTTAATAGTTAACTGTGTAGGTCTGAAAACACCCTCTGTAGCTGTGGAATGCTCAGCTACTTTGTTTTCCTCTGTAGGTTTAGGATCGGTAAACTGAAGACCTAGTGTGTCCAAAGGCCCAGCCAGCTCCACGTGGGAATCGGAGGCGGTCTGTGGAAGCGGTCGTCAGGGGCTGCATAGGCACCTCGCTGAAAACCGGCGACTGGCCCAGAAGAGGCCTCGTCGTCCATTTTGGGCCTCGGATGCCTGTCCTTGCGCTTTTTATGCATTGCGGTAGTCGGAATTTCCGACAGCATGGTATAATTGAATTTTCTACCAAAATAATGTCAGGCAAAATCAAACCGACGTTTAATAGTGCGCTTGTTAAACCTAGCACAAAACAGACAACCAGTGACGTCGTGGTCAGGGCCTAGGCATGGAATACAACAGGAGTGGAAATCCTTATGAGGTATTTGCTTCCCACAAGAAATACAGTTATTAACTTTTACTGACATCGGTCTGAGGCAAGAAAAAGTTTCCCCAATGGGGTACTTAGCTTTTTTAGAAGACTTCGGTTCTGGATTCGGAATGAAAATCTCAGCAGTCGGCCGACTAGCACTTGCGAACTGCTTCTGCTTCGGGCACCGTGCGGCAAGAAAGACTGAAGAAAATGGTGTCGGCTGCATCTTTTATACCCCTGTCGCACTGACGTCAGGGAGGAGGCAACAGCAACCGACGCCAGACCAAGACTTTGGAACTCTGGCCGACTGCGGGACCGCCTGATGGCAGGATAACCAAAGTGTGATGACTGCAGCAGTGTAACACGATGAACATCCAGGACTGCAACAGTGAATACACTCGAACATCTACATTTATGGTAAGTGTACACAACAGTACTATGTTCTTCATGTTTCACTGTTGCAGTCATTACATTTGGGTAGATTCCCAAAGCTATGGTTGGGAGGAGGAATTTAGATAGCATTAGGCCCAGCTATAAGGCCCTGCAAGAGTGAAGTGGCAAAGCCAGCTCTGGATTTAGAGAAAATTGGCAAATGACAATGCTTGGTGAAAGTATATACAGAACTCCAGGTAGCAGCTTCTAGGATGTCCCTGGTAGGGACGCCTCTGAGAAAGGCTGCAGAGGTAGATGCAGCCCTGGTGCAGTGAGGTCTGATCTCCTGGGGGATAGGTTTTCCATGGTGCTTATAGCAGAAATTAATGCAATGGCTTATCCATTTAGAAATGGTTTGCTTTGAAATAGCCTTCCCCTCTGCCCCTGCAGCAAATGCCATCAGCAGTTGTTCAGATTTCCTTTGAGGTTTAGTCCTGTCTAAGTAGAATCTAAGTTGTCTGTGCACATTTAAGAAATGCAGTATCTGTTCCCCTTTATTCTGTGGATTGGGAAAGAAGGTTGGCTAATGAATGGACTGAATAAGAGCCACCCTGGATACCACCTTGGGCATGAAGGATGGATTGGTTCTGAGGGACATCCTGTCCGCATGAAAGATGATGAAAGGCTCCACTGCCATAAGGGCCTGTAATTCAGACACCCTTCTAGCTGAAGTGATTGCTAAAAGGAAAGCTGTTTTCCAAGAAAGAAATTTTAAGTCTGCAGTAGCAGCTGGCTCGAAAGGAGGTACAGTGAGTTTCTTCAAGACAAAGTTAAGGTCCCAGGCCGGGGTTGGAGCTCTCGTGGGCGGTCTCAAATTTTTGGCCCCTCTGAGGAACTGGTGGAGCAGTGGATGAGAGAAGAGGGGAGGTTCTGTGTTATTAATGAGCTGAAATGGCTGAGGCGTGGATTTTAATGGAGGAAAAAGCAGGCCCTTGTGAAGCATCTCAGTTAAGTATTGTAAAATCTGAGGTAAATTGGGCGCTGCTGTGCTCATCCCTTGAGACTGGTTGCAGGCACAGACTCTTCCACTTTTCAGCATAAGATTTTCTAGTACTAGGCCTCCTTGACTCTAAAATGATATCTATCACAGGTTTGCTGAGGAATGCTAAAGGAGAGATTAAATAATTAGCCAGGCTTCAAGGTTCAGTGTTAGAAGCTGAGGGTGCAGAATCTGGTTCTCCTGCTGAGACAGCAGGGAAGGAGTCTGAGGCAGGTGCCATGGAGATAACTGTGACACACTGCGCAGGAGGGGGAACCAGTGTTGGCATGGCCAGTCTGAAGCAATCAAAATCATCCTTGGTTTGTCCCATTTGATTTTTAGTAGTACTTTGGAGAGGAGAGGCAGAGGGGGGAAGGCATACACTGATAGGTTTTTCCAGCTGAAGGACACAGCATCGCCTTTCCAGGCTTGTTTGTTGGGAGTCCTTGTGCAAAACTTGTCCAATTGGTTGTTGTGGGGAGTGGCAAACAGGTCTATATCTGGTGCTCCCCCATTTGCTTGTCAACATGTTGAAAATCCTTGGTTCCAGTTTCCACTCATATGGGTCCATGAGGTTTCTGCTTAGTCCGTCTGCCAGTGTATTTAATTTTCCTGGCAGAAACTGAGCTTGTAGGTGCACTTGGTAGCTCAAGGCTGTGTTCCACAATGCCATGGCTAGTCTGCAGAGGGGTTAAGAATGTGTACCCCCCTGCTTGTTTATGTACCACATAACAGTGGTGGTGTCCGTCTTTACCATTAGTTGTCCTGGAAAAATGTGGTCCTTGAAGGCTGTCAGAGCATTCTGTACAGCTAACATTTCTTTTTGATTGATATGTAGGTGCATTTGACTTTGGTTCCATTTGCCCTGAATGCACTTCCCTGCCAGGTAAGCCCCCCCATGCATAGTCTGATGCATCTGTTGTTAGGGTTTGGGCGGCAGGGGATGGTGTGAAAGGTAGTCCCTTGTTTTGGTGGTAGGCCTCTGCCCACCAAAGGAACTCTAGGCGCAGGCAAGGTATGACAGGAATCATTGTTTCCAGGTCTTGAGAATGTTGACACCATAGGCCTTTTAGATACCACTGTAGTTTCCTCATATGCAGTCTTGCATATGGAATTAGAAGAATGCAGGAGGCCATGAACCCCCAAGGCTTGCAGTACTTGTCTTGCAGATAGCAGGGTTTTTGTGGCCACTTGTTTGAAGTAGGTTGTCAAATTAATTTGTTTCTCTGGCGTGAGGTAAGCCATCTGGGAAGTTGTATTCAAGCTTGCTCCCAGGAATATTATTTGTTGACAGGGTACCAGGTGTGATTTCTTTTCATTTATGGTGTACCCCAGACAAGTTAGAACCTTTGTACAAAGGCCAGATGATTCAAAAGTATGTCCTGGCTTTCTGCCTGAATTAGACAATCGTCCAAGGTATGGGTATACTTGGATATTTCTTTGCCTGCAAAATGCAATAACTGGAGCTAGGCATGTTGTGAATACCCTGGGCGCAGTAGATAAGCAGTGCAGAGAACTGACAGTGCATGTAACCTGCTTTGAAGCATAGGTATCTTCTGCAAGATTCCTTGATTGGTATGTGCAGGTATGCTTCTTTTAAATCTAGTGTTGCCAACCAGGCATCTTTGCCTAGCATAGGAAGTAATTGGTGAAGAGTCAGCATCTTGAATTTTGGAATCTCCAAAAAGGTGTTTAGAGTAGACAGGTCCAGGATAGGACGCCATAAATCGTCTTTTCTGGGTACCAGGAAAAGTCTCGAGTAGAAACCTTGTCCCTTTTCCTCTTCTGGTACCAGTTGAATAGCCCCCATGCTTAAGAGAGAAAGTACTTGTTTTTGGGCCTCTGCCCACTGATTTGGGGGAAGGTCCAGTCACCCACTTGGTGTTGGCAATGTGAGGAAGTGAAATATGTATCCCTGAGACACTATATTTAAAACCCATTTGTCCTGGGTAATGCGTTCCCAATTCTTTGCATGAAGAGGAATCTCCCCCCCCCCCAAAGGGGCAGTCAGTTGATAAGTGCTTGGAAATTTTAAAAGGAAGTCATTGAGACAGTTTACCATAGGGGAGTCTTATTATTCCCACATTTGGAAGTGGAGGCCCCCCACTGCTTAGCTGTGCATGTCCCCTGGGACTGAAACCCAGGGTTTTTGCTGTGTCTGGGTTTGGCTTGAGAAGACCTGGAAGGGGCTGGAAAGGACCAATTCTTAGAGGGCCAGTGCCTACTAAATCTAGGAGGCTGAACTTGTAAAAAAAATCTTTAACAGTTTGCATACATTTACCTTTATCTTCCATCTTTTTAATAACTTCCTTAGCCTTGTTGCCAAACAGGCGGCCCAGATTTAAAGGAGCATCCAACAATTTAGCTTTAACATGATCAGGCAAAGATTGCTCCTTAAGCCAAGAATGCCTTCTGAGCACAGGCCCAGTAACAGCAGCCCTGCAAGAGGCCACTAATGAATCAAAACCACATTGCAAAGTATGTTTTCCAACTTGTTCAGCAGAAGGCATTAAATCCTGTAATTCTTTATTTTCCACACAGTCAGGAATCAAATCATTTTCATTTTAAGCAGTCCAATAACATTTTGCTGATACTTTAACGTATGAAACTGGCAGTTTAAAGCCCTAATGGCCAAGGTTGCAGAAGTGTAAACCTTCTTACCTCATCTACCCAGCGCCCTGGAGTCTCTATCAGAAGGGGTAGGATTTTTAGCAGCATAAGCCTTAATGTCCTTGGGCCCCTGTGAAATAGTCTCTGGATCTGCAATAGGATTTTTAAAAAGGAACTTGTGGGACTCTGGGACCCTGTAGTACCGGTCAGGTTTTCTGGGAGCAGGAAGCAGGGACCAAACTAGATTTCGAAAAAGCATCAACAATGTCTAGTACAGGAGGAATAGCTAAAGGCCTATGTTGAGGTAGGAGAAGGAAATCCCTAAGCCTCTTTTTTGAATCAGAAAAATCCTGGCTTTCCCAGTGGAAATGCTCCCTTAGAGTATGTAAGGTTTCCCCAAAAGAAAAATCCTCAGGAAGTGAAGCAGAGTGAATGCAGTCCTCTGCATCAGAATCTTCAGAAGTAGATAAGGGCAAATCCAGATCATCAGAAAAAACAGAATCCTGATCAGAAGATTCATAATCAACTTCAGTCCTAGGCCTCTTAGAAGGCGGGGTTGGCTACCCCTGATTAGAGTTATTAGATCTTCAGCAATTCTTATCATTTGTTTTTTAGGCATAGCGGTCTGAGCATGTGGCCTGGGCGTTGGTTTTTTAGGCATGGATCAAGATTTAGGCCTAAGCAAAGGAGGAGGCATCAGTTTAACATGCAGGTCCGTAGGCCTGAATACACCCTCAGAAGCCGGTGCCTGCACAGCAGCTCTGGACCCATCCAAGGTAGAGATATCCGTGGGTTCCATAGTTGAAGCATCTCCCTGCATACCGGACTCCGAATCTATCTCAGTAGAGGCCTGCGAATCAAAAGTAGTGGGTATCAGGGTCTGCGAAAGCACCTCACGGAGTACCAGAGAAGCGTCGTCGGCAGTTTTGGACTTAGGCGGCCTGTCTCTGTCTTTATCTTTGCTTTTTTCGGAATCCCAGTAGTTGGATGGCTAACCGACATTTTTGGAAAATTAAACCGAGAACCGAAATATTTAAGAAGTGAAAATATACCGACGATGGATAGTGCGCTGATTAAATAAACCACAAAACCGACAGCAAGGTACGTTGTGGTCAGGGCCTAGGCCAGTAATACAGTACCAATGAGAATCTTTATGAGGTATTTGCTTTCCATACGTAATGCAATTATTAACTTTTATTGACATCGGTAAGGAGCAAGAAAAAGTTTCCCCAACAGGGTACTTCGCTTTAGTTGAAGACTTCGGTTCTGAAACTTGAAAACGAAAGTTTCAGGAGTCAGCCGACCGGCACTTGTGAACTGCTTCTGCTTCGGGCACCGCACGGCAAGAAAAACTGATGTAATGGCGTCGGCTGCATGTTTTATACCCCTGACAACCTGACGTCATGGAAAAAGGGACAGCAACCAACGCAGGACCCAATACTTTGTTAATCAGGCTGACTGAGGGCTACCTGCAAGCAGATAACCCAAATGTAATGACTGCATCAGTGAAACACGAAGAACATCAGCGAATTGTTAGGGCCGATAACCTATGAACCTATATCACAAAAAATAACAGTAGATGTCCTTGTGATCATTGTTGCAATATTCCTAACTTTCCTTTTCACCACTGATATTCCTAGTACCATACATTCGATGTGTGACATCAGCTCGCAAGTGTAGGGTATATAGTGTATGAGTGCAAATCATCCTCAGACCATCTCCAAACCAGCAGCTTGAAGACATTGGAGAGAGAAGTATCAGCTAAACGAGGCACATTAGGAGAAGAGAGGGCCCCCACAGTCCAAGGATCTTAGAGAACTGGCAGATGAGAACAGAAATGGGAAGGAGGGTGATAAGCAATACTGTAACAGTGATAAGTAGGACATTTTTTTAACACTTTTATCAAATCATCACTTGTGGCGTCATTAAACTTAACAATTATATAAAAGTAATGAAACCATATTAACAAGTTCACATTTACAAACATCATATATCACATACATTGTTCTATACAGTATAGCCAATCCAGCATTACATAAATTGTATAATTCTTGCCTCCTCTTAACCGTCATTCCTCCTCCAAAATATTTTTCTGCATGCATTGTTCGCGCAATTTCCAGTTTTCTAAAGATCCCACCTCCTATTCTTTTATCCCTGCTACAATAACTACTACTTCAAGTATGGTTGGTTTAGACTGATTTTCTTTTTGTAGTACTTGCTTTTTTTGGCAGCCACCAGTATTAAACTTAAGGTTTTGCTATGTTTAGGCAATTCAGATCCTGTATCACAGCTGAAAAAAAAAAATCATCTCCTTAGTTACACTGATTTGCTCACTCAATAATCATGACAGAGTACTCTGCAAAGAATTTTTAAAGTCTGCCAACTCGATATACTCCTAAAACATACGTTCCCAGTCACTTCTTTCTTCCACATTACACCTTCAACACTTGCCATCTACCAGAGGAAAAAAATCTTTGGAGTCTGCTTGGGGTATAAAAATCCCCATGCTATCACTTCCAGGCAAAAATCCCAAATATTCTAGATGTTGTTACATATTTAGGAGACATATATATGCTCTCCCATTGTTTCTTTGTGAATTGCTCATCTAATCTCTCCTCTCAATTTTTCTGACCTCCTCTGATTCCTACACTTAGTATGCAATATTTATTACATTCCTTGCTAACTTTCCCCCTTTTTAACAGCTTCTTTTCTAGTTCTACACTGGAAAAGCTAACTCTCACTCTGCTACAGAATGCTGTGAGGAAAAGGTTAGTTTGCTTTTGCTTTCTTGTAATTTGTATTGTTTTATTGCCTTCTACTTTGTATATTTTGGCGTATTTTATTTACATGGTGTTTTAATTATTGTATTCTGCTTTCAATTACATATTTAAACTAGGAAAAATACTAGAGCTGCCCCTCTTGTGAGCCACACAGAAATTAAAATGTTCCCCATCTTAGTGTTGCTGTGTTTTTAAACTCCAGTGTTTTTGTAGCTACCTGCCCCTTATGTTAATTTAACCAGGTATTTCCTCCCCTCTCCTCTTTCATTGACTGTCAGTAAGCACAAAATTATAATTTAGTGAAGACACTCCCCTCTGAATTTACTGGCCATCCCACTGCATTCCATAGAACCAGAATACTAAGTGCCCATCTCCTTTCAATCTATCTTGTTCTTTTAAAATTAGCCTCTCTCCCCCCTTAGATTGCTCGAACTTGAATTATGCCCTCTTTTACATCTAACTGCTTCGTGCACATCAAAACTCCCATTTCCATCTTAGTTTTGAAATATGCAACATCTAGTCCAAGACCACCAATTACTGGGAGCCGAAATTCTGACTCTCAGCAGTCACTTTGGGATTAGTGCATCTGTTCTGCTCATGGAAACAGAAAGAGCATAGGGACATTGTTTCCTGTAAATCGCTGATAACTAAAAAGCCTGATAATGGTTTTACAGGTGCTAGCTTGGAATTTGTGCTTATATTTTGCTCCTGGTGAGGGAAGGAGCAGAGGGCACGGATTCCTGCATCTCTCTGATTGGGCAGTGAGTATTTGTGTAGGACCTCTCTGCTTGGTCTGATTGCTATTCAAGGCATTTGTCAAGAGAAGGCTACAATAAGATTACAGACCCCTGCATTATCTGTGATAAGACTGTAGATCACCAAAGAGTCTGTGGCCAGCTTCTCATCTTGGGATTGGTGCTACTGTTTTGCTTCTGGTGTATCCCAGCAGAGTGAGACTGTGGTAAGACCAGCACTAGTAGCACCCAGATGAATCTCCCTTTTTTCATAACTCCTGACAAAGCTAATTCTTTCTTTTCTGTAACTAGCTGCTATCTAACCTAACTTCAGAATATCCCTAAATACTTCATCCATAAATCATCAGGGTCTACTTCAGTAATTTCTCCTCAAATGTTTGGCAGTGTCCTGTACAGATGCAATCATCTTGAACTGGCATCTTTCTTGTAAAAGCACCATTGAAATTTCACTAGTGGCACAAAGGGCAAGTAGTTTGCAGCAACAAGAACTGTCCTCAGAGTTGTAAAACAGATACTCCTGTCATTACTTTATATTCCCACCGCAACCATATAATTAATTAAAAACAGCCTGTTCCCATGGATACGAACTTTCCCACCATCTCCATGACCACTTTGGTGTATATGGGCACCCTCAGGCAATGTAAAAATTGCCTCATGTTAAGTGACAACAAATTAATTCTCAAACAAACATAAGGAATGTGAGAGAAGTCAATACACAATGTCACTGGGAGGCAAAGCTCTCAATAAAAGCATTCTTAATGCCAGTCAGGTTGTCAGTAGTACACACACTGCACAACCTCACACAGTAGAAAGCAGACACAGTGGCCCACATATCCTGATATGTGGCTACTTTACATTATCGAAATTACACTTCTCCAAAATTTAAAATCAGAAGACTACACCACAAACCTACTTCAACGAATGGTCAGATCATCGGAATTTTACTTCGGGAAAGGAACCAGTTGGCCAACACCACAAAATAAATAAACCAAAGCATATCCAAACCCCCCACCCAACTAAATATACCAACTCCATGATTGCACTATAATGGGGAAAAGGGCAAATTTCCCCATGTTGGCCAACTGGTTCCTTTCTCAGAGAAGTACAATTTCATTAATGTAAAGGAGACCTGCTGACACAAAGCAAACACCACATGAAATACCCATTCTAAAGGTATAGATAGGATCTGCTTGAGAGAGAAATATGCATCCTAGAGACTATCCCTTCTCCGGAACACGTTTCCCATCCATGTGAAGCAGAGGTCCTCCCTAACCCAGTTCAACTGTAACTTGGACAACTGGATGGGGAACAGATAATTAATCCCTGGTTTGGCACCTATGTCTTATGTACACTGGCAAACCTATCAATACTTCAATTTCCCAGACCCCTGTTTGTAAATGTTTCATTTCTCAAGCCCCTGGCTAAAATTATCACAGGTACCAGGACTTGTAAGAGATTTGGGATGCACAGCTAGGCTTAAAAAGGCTCTAGCAGTCATTAGCCTAGTACACATCTACAAACCTATACATTCAACAAAAAAACTCAATTAGTGCAGGTCTTTCACTTGGGATTCCCCTACCCAGTTTTCTTTGCCTGTACTCAAATATCAGTCTCTAATAGGGAACACTCTCTCTAGCCTACAGTCCAAATGTCTTCTTGCCCTCTTCCCATCCTATTACCTTTCCCTCTCCAATTATTTTTCCCCAATACCTTAGTTTCTTTCCCATCTTCCTCCAGTAAATTCCAGTTCTCTCTTGCCTTTTCTCTGTAACCTTAATTGCAAACATTCCTGTCAGCAGAATCCTTCTCCATTTATGTGTTGGGCTGTTTCTTAGTATACTTTCTGTTACATTATGAATGTAATATTCTGTATGACTACTGTTGTACTCCTTAAGGATCTGCATATAAAAAAATCCCACCCTTTCCTTATTTCTTGAATTTTGATCCCCCCACCCCCACCCTTGGGCTTCATCATTGCCCATTTCCACTTTGAATTGCAGCTTTCTGCTTCTGTTATGTATAAGAAACTTAATGACGTAGCTCTAAAATATTCCTTCAAACATAGTAATCCCAAACCTCCTCCTTCTACTGGAAGGTTCAGCTTCACTCTTTACTCTTGCCTTGTTCTTCTGCCAGATAAAAACCTTCATCTCTACTAATAACTACCCACAACTTCTCCTCTGGTTGATAAAACTGTGCCTGACCTGTGTATAAAACTAAAAGAACCAAAAACATTTTTACTGGTTGTGTCGCTATCCATATCCATAGGCAAGAGCTTCCAGTTTCGCAGTTTTTGTATTATCTTCGGTTTACTCTCTTCCCAAATATCCTTGGCTGCCATAACAGCTTCCTTTTTAATCCATACTCCCAAGTACTTTAATTAATCATATCTTCATAAATATGGGTATTGCTGAACCAAATTGTGTGTAGGTAGACAGTTTACAGTTACAGCCTTTGTTTTACCTTCATTTTACATCCCAAAAACATGCAACTGTCTCAGAATTGCCCACAAAACTGAGATGTCCTTTTCTGGTTTTACCAAGTACAAAATAATATCTGCAAATAAAGCCAACTTTTCTTGAATACCATACCAGTTACATCATTCAATTTGAGTCCCTTAGTCTCTTTGTCATTGATTCTAAATACAATGCAAATAAAGAGGAAAAAAGGACACCCCTCCCTGATTACTCTGTTCAGACATAACTTATCAGAGAGGAACACTCCCACTTTGATTTCTGGCTCCAAACCCTCATATATCCTATGACTTAACCTTGCATTGTATAAGGAAATGCAAACGTTTCCACTGCCATACTCAAATTCCCAGCTTACTCTGACAAATGCTTTCTCTACATCAAGTCCCAACAAAAACAGTGGTATTTTCTTACATTCTGCTTCCCTCTGGATTATGATTGTTCTATTAATGTTGTCAAAGGTTTGCCTCTCCTCCACAAAATCACTCCATAGCTCTCAATTAATTACACACAAATCTCAACAGAATCAGAGACAAATCCAGAAACTGACAGGGACAATCAGGGGCACTTAAAACATTGACAGAAAAAGAAAATGTGAATAATATTCATTTTCTGAACTTAAAGAAGTCTATAACTTTAATTACTATCATTATTTATTAGATGCAATTCTCCACCTATAGTTATAGTTTTAAAAGGGACAGACCTAAAATTTTAGTCTAAATCAGGGACATCCATGAAAGTCATGGACAGCTGAGAGGTATGAACCACAATGATCCCCATCTATCAATTATGGCATCACCTTTGCCATTCTTTTAGCTATAGACAAATGATTTATAATCATAGTTTAAAATCAAAATGGGTCTATATGAAACTGGATCTAATGGATTCATAGAAAAATAGTAGGCTATTAACCCGGAGGCCCTTATAAACCTAGTCAAGATATTTCACCCATGTTCCCACAAAGTCAGCACCTGTTTTCCATGTCCAGCAGGGACACAGGTGAGATCCCAGGTGTATATTTTCTGTTTTCCATCCAGTCCAGGTTTCTCTTAAAGAAGACTAGAGTGGTACTCTGCTTAACATGGACAGGAAGTCTATTCCACAGATGGAGGAGTTGTTGGGACACAAATATATCCCACCAACAAGTTCTACTAATGTCACAGACCAGGCTGAGACCTTGCATGCGGGTTGCATTAGTGGAGTTTGTCTAACAAATCTGCAGCAACTCCATCAAGGCAGAGTCTGAGACGGCCTTGTATGCCAGACACAGGTCTACTCTGAGCAGTCTGTATGAGTCTGAGTAGAGGGACAGGGCTTTTAGCCTACCTGTACAGGACAGGTGTTTGAGACTCTGGATATTCCTGGTCAGGAACCTCTGTGGTCTCTCCAACTGCTGCATGTGCTTGGCAAGGTACATGCTGAAGGGGGCATTGTACTCTATAATGGGTATGATATGGGAAGAGTACAGGGATGTTATGACCTCCATGTTCCTGGATGAAATACGCTTACTTATGAGAGGGGGCATGTAGAATGCCTTCCGTACAATGGAGGCAACATGGTGGTCAAAAGTCAGGTTGCGATCAACCTGGGTACCCAAGTCCCTCACTACTGACTGCATGCTTAGCACATTGTTATTCATGTGATAATTAGTGGGGAAACCATTTTCCCCAAAGGGGATAATGATGCATTTCTTGGCATTTAGTTTAAGGCCATGCTTCTGGCACCAGTCATTAGTTTGGTTAAGGCCCTCTTGGAGGATGTTCACATCACTAGGGGAATTTATGACAGTGCCCAGCTTGCAGTTATCTGCAAACTTGGTCAGCCACAGACCACTGGTTTTGGTTTGCACCTCAGGAAAGTATATCCCAAACAGTAGAGGCCCCAAGACCGATCCTTGGGGTACGCCGCTTGTTATGGGTCTACTACTAACGGTGGCTTCCCCTATTCTGAGTGGATTCTATCAGTGAGCCAGTTAGCTACCCATCTGGTAACATATGGGTTGATGCCTAGCTGGGAGAGTTTATGTATTAAGCCCGAGTGGGGAATAGTGTCAAAGGCTTTGGCTAGGTCAAGGATGACGGTGTGCACTGTCCTGCCTTCATCCATGGTTTTGGTGACTGTTTTGAAGAAGGCAAGCAAGTTTAACAAGCATGATCTCCCTTTGACAAAACCAAACTGTGCAAGATCGAGCGTTTGGAGGTTGCCAATGTCCTTGTTTATAAGGTCCATGATAACGCGCTTCATGGCGTTGCAGATCAGGTTAGGCTGATTGGCCTATAACTGCATGGGTCGGTGGACGCTCTACCTTTGTGCAGAGGGATGACAGTAGCTGTCCTCCATTCTGCTGGGATGAAGCCGGTGCACAGGATTTGGTTGAATAGGGTGCCTAGTAGTGCTGAGAGCTTTTGCTTGAGTTCATGTAGGACACAGCCAGGGATCCTGTCGGGTCCCATGGAAGCTGCATTTTTTTCCTTTGAGGGCATTAATAACTTGCTGGCAGGTGCTGGGGATGTCCTGGTTTACTGACGGGGGGGGGGGTCACTGAACTTGTCTGCCAGGAGGTTGGCTGTATCTATAGCATTTGTGCATGTGGTATTCTTAACCAATTCAGAGCAGATTTGGGAGTTACCTTTGAGATTGCGGGTGTATGCAAAGAAGGCTTTGTGATTGTCTTTACTGGAAGTGGCCAAGTTGGACTTGAAGGTAACCTTACAGGATTTCATTAGTGACCTTATTTGCTTGTTTAGACAAAGGAGAGACTGCTTCCAACTTGGCACCTGCTCCTTCTTGGTCCTGGACAGCAATTTTTTCCTATTATTATAGAGTCTGTTTATTGCTGTTGTCCACCAGACAGGTTTGCTCTTCCTTGAGGAAGATGATTTGGTCCTGTCAGGTACTGCTGGGTCCATGCAGCTATACAGGTGCTCATATAGTAGTTTTTTGGTGCAGGCTTGGACATTACTACTTGATTCAACTGAAGGGATGGTGGCTGTGAAGCTGCTTATACCCAGTCTCAGGAGGTTGTAGTCAGCTTTGGAAAAGTTTTTTGTTCGACCCTGGGAAGCAGGGGGGGGGGGGGGGTCACAGGAGATGGTGACTTTGAAAGTGATTGCTTTATGGTCGGATATTACCAAGGAGGAAGACACTGTAGGAGTGCTACGTTGGCTACTCATGTTGGTTAGTACTAGATCCAGGACATTTTTGCCTCTTGTGGGGGTTGTTGACCAGCTGATGCACTGGCGAAGTCAAGGAATCTCTGGCTGTTCATGTTTGAGCTAGAATAGGTCTTTCACTCTATGGTTGGGTAGTTAAAGTTGCCCAGGATCAGTGTAGAGTATTGAATCTTAATGGATTCAAGTAAGTGCAGACAGGTGGAGTGGGCCTCCTGAGCCATGGTTGGAGGTCTGTAGCTAGCTATATGATTTGAATAGGTGTTTTGTCAATATTTAACTGCAGCTAGAGTGTCTCCTGTGCGTCATACTGTTTGACCAGCCTGGAGGTGTGTATGTCTTTGATAAATATTGAAACCCTTTGGATTTGTAGCCCTCTGTTTGGGGTCTGAAAGTATGGTAGGACAAGTAACCTGGTAAGGCTGGGGTGCTCTCCGCAGCTGTGAACCAGATTTCAGTAACTGCACAAATTTCAGCATCTTCCAGGAAGAGGAATGCTTGCAATGAGTGCAGTTTCATGTTAAGATTCCTAGCGTTTAGCAGCATGACCTTTAAATTTCGTTCAGAAGAATTTTTCACGTTGGTAGGTTTGTCCTCATGACTTTGCCTAAAAAAGGCACAATAGGGGAGGCAAAAGCCTTTACCAGAAGCCTGAAGCCCAGAGAAGACAGATGAAGGCCATTTCTAGCAAAGCATCGTGATCTGTCAACCATGTCTTCCCAGGCTATCAGGTACTGGATCCCCTTGGAATGACACCAGAAACTAAGCCAATTGTTAAAGTCAATCATTTTCTGTTTGTACTGAGGCATCATTCTGTGTGACTGCAGGATGCTGCTTAAGGCTAGGGACATACCTGCCTGGGACACATATTCAGTGAGCTCAATCATGTCTCTCTTCATATAGTCCAGAGAGGTATGTCTCAAGTCATTCACACCAACATGGAGTATGACAGAATCATAATAGTACCTTGTTCTTGAGAGACTTGAGTGCGTGAGTGATATGGTTTATTCTAGCACCTAACAATCAACTTACCGTGACTTTCCCCTTGTCTAGCCGGGTGAGGGGCACATCTGTGTGTGTCTCAGAACAGAGTCTCCTATGATTAGTATGTTGGGCTTGTGGCTGGGCCTTAGAGGCTGTGAGACACAGGCAAGTGTACCATATGTGGTGCCTGGTGCAGTGGGTTGTGATGCACGTGTGTGCTTTTGCCTTGGAGGTCTTGCTTGTTTCGGTATGTTTTTGTTGAGACCCTCCACATATGTAGGAATGTACTGTACAGGTGTGGGTGGCGTTAGAGGTGTGGTGCTTGTGGTGATCGTGCAGACAACCTTCGCAGTGCCAGATGTACTGGCTTGTGATTGAGACAGGAAGGATTCTAGGTTCTTAATGCAATTGCATCTCTCACATATTGTGTTCCTAGAGAAGAGGGTCATCCGTGTACATGAGGTAGTTGCTACACTGTCTCAGGATGCCCACATCAACAAGACTAGCAGGAGAAACCACAGGAAATTATCTGTTCATGGTTGTCAGAATCTGTGGAAGAGAGGTAAAGAATGGTAGAGTGAGTACTATCAGAATAGAGTACCCATAGGTGTGAGTAGAGCTGGATAAAATTATAGTACTATAGTGCCTTTGTTAGGCAGGGTTCAAATAAATTCACCACCATAACAGAACAGGCAACAAAAACTGAAGGTAATGCTACTCAATGCTAGAAGTCTAAATCTCAAAATGCACTCACTCAAGGCACTCAAAGTGGAGAACATCGATATCTGTGCAGTGACAGAGACCTGGTTCAAGGCTCCAGAGAGCACCCCTGCACTACCAGGCTATAACTCATACCACACTTTTCGGCCATGTAACCTGGACCGGAACACCAAAGGCGGAGGTGTGTCCATATTCATTAAGGATATCCACACCTCCAGGCTAGATGCTCAGCATAATGCATCCGAGGTTATCCAAGTGCAACTAACTTTGGGCAAAACTGCAATCCAAATTGTAGCTTGCTACAGATCTCTTTTCTTGATGTACTGGAAAATATTAGGGTTCAACCAAACCTTAATAATGGGCAACTTCAACAACCCCACCATTAACAGGGAAAACTACTCATGTACCAACTCCTTAGCTCAACGCTTTCTGGAATTCATAAACTCCAATGCCCTAGATCAACTTATCCATACCCCCACCACAGGCAACAATATCCTAGACCTAGTCATTACCAACATGAGTGACCGGTATTCCACACCTGAAGTCAACTCCTCGTTGGTCCGATCCAACCATAAGCTTATCACCCTTGATATCCACATCCCGCCCCCACCCCCCATTAAGGAAACCACAGTAAAAAATTTCTCCAAAGCCAACTTCATGCTTCTTAAGACAGAAGTGGTGAACTTCAAGACACCCATTGCAGATGGACAATACAGTTACAACTGCTGAATCCTACACAAATGCACTCTATAAGCACTTACACTAGTGCATGGATTGTGCTATCCCAAACAGAACCAAGACGCTATCCTCCTAAAAAAGGAAGCCAATCTGATGGTCCCCTGCCATAAGCAAACTGTACACAGAAGGAAGAAACTGTTGCAAAAGAGTAAAATCCCATGAGTGGAGGAGCTCCCTGGTCAGCCTCAGTAAAAAGCTGAGATCCCTTATAAGATCCTCCAAAGCCAGCTACGAAAACAAAATTGCCACTAAATCCAAGGACAACCACAAAGCATTCTATAGCTATGTCAAGAATCTAGATGGTAACACCCAGATCTGCTCTGAGTTACAGCACAAAGGCACGAAAATTACAGAACCAACTGATACTGCCAACATCCTGGCAGATCGGTTCAGTGCAAACTTTACCCCCCTCTCACCCCCCTAAAGGGCCCATATCTATACAGGAAGAATGCAGAGTCCATGTAATCACAACTACGCAGGTAAAAGCTGCACTCTCTAAAACCAAAAACACAGCATCCATAGGACCGGACAACATCCCAGGCTGCGTTTTATATGAACTTCAGAACGAACTGGCTCCCCACTTAAGCACCATGTTCAATAATAGCCTCGCATCAGGCTTTGTGCTCACTGAGTGGCGCACAGCAACAGTTATCCCACTCCACAAAGGGGGAGCCACCACTGATCCCGGGAATTATCGACCTATTAGCCTGACGAGCCTCGTCTGCAAGGCCATACAACGTATCATCATGGAACTCAAACAAAGACATTGGTAACCTCCAAACTCTGGATCCCATCTAGTTCGGGTTTGTGAAAGGCAGATCATGCCTCCTGAACCTGATCAACTTCTTTGAGGCAGTCACCAAAGCCGTGGATGAGGGTAAGGTGGTTCACACAGCCTATCTTGACCTTGCCAAGGCTTTTGACACCATCCCCCATTCTGGAATTATAGCTAAACTCACTAAACTAGGTATAAATCCCTACATCACAAGATGGGTTGCCAACTGGCTCACTGACAGAACCCACACTGTAAAAGTTGCAGACTCCAAATCTGACCTCAAGGCAGTGACAAGTGGAGTGCCACAGGGTTCCGTCCTGGGACCTCTCCTGTTTGGTGCCTACTTCTCTGAAGTACAGGCTAACACAGAAGGCCTCTGGCTGACTAAGTTCGCAGATGACTGCAAAACTAGGAGCCATAGTCAAGTCCCCAAATGATGTGGACATCCTACAGAAGGGCCTCACTGAGACAGATGCCTGGTGTCAGACCCATGGCCTCAAGCTCAATGCCAGAAAGTGCAGTGTCATCCCCTTTGGTAAAAACTCTGTACCCATGAACTACCACATAGGCAGCAATATACTTAACACCGAATGCGTGATAAGAGACCTTGGGACCCAGGTGGACAGTAGTCTCTCCTTTGATAGTCACATCGCCACAGTAGTCAGGAAGTCCTTCTACATGGCACACCTCATCATAAAAGGGGTCTCATCCAGGAAAAAAGAGGTCATTGTTCCCCTCTACTCATCAATCATTAGACCCATTATAGAGTACAACGCCCTTTTTGGGATGTACCTCAAGACATCTGCAGCAGCTGGAAAGGCCACAGAAGTACCTCACAAAGAGGATTACTGGCCTCAAACAAATGCCCTAACACTGACCGCCTCAAAAAACTCCAGCTTTACTCCGTAGCATATCGCCTACTCCGAGGTGATCTCTGCCTAACATATAAAGCTATGTCAAACCCAGATCTGTTGGACATGCTACACCTAAAGAAATCCCAATCCCTCCAAGCTACATGCTCTGGGGACCTAAACCTTGTCACCACAATAAACAGGACACGTTGGAGGTATAAATTCCTGTCCCAGAGACTTCCTATACTCTGGAACAAGCTACCCATCTATGTCAAGCAAAGTTCTTCATTAGCACTCTCCAAGAAAAATCTTGACGAGTGGATGGGAAATAGGAAATACACCACGGGGATCACTTTTGCGTCTCTGCTGGACAGTGGCACAGGAAAATAAATTTCTTGGGTGGCATAAGCTATGGTACCTTGCTGGCTAGGTTTACGTAGGCCCTTGGGCCGATAGCCTAGTACCTACCTATGAACCTACTTGCAAGGGTTCAGTTACACAGGAGTACTGGTAAGGGAAAAAATGCAACTCAGATACCTTGCAATGGGTTAAAACAACACAGCGGCAGTGTGCAACGAGCCATCAAATGCAACATCCTGCAAACACAGGGTATAAATACCAGAAAAAAAATGGAGGCATCTAGAAGCTCAAATTACTACTCAATCCTGCTAGCCCCTGCTCTTTCAACCAATCACTCTTGTTAGAGAAGGTCAGGCAACCCTGTTACCCCAACTAACAGTGAAGACAAGACACTACCAGCAGAAGATGGCTACCAGAAATGCAGGAAACTCAACAAGCAAAACAAACAGACCTGGATAACAGCAGGCCTCTACCCAGACTATGTTACCTGACAAACACAGAAACCTCACAGAAAATCCACAGAAAAGCACAGACAGAGCACTCACAAACAGAAATACAACTCTCACTATGAAAAAGCAGTTTACAGTTAAGTAATTCAATAAAAATGCAATTATAGTAAGGGAACACTAACAATGAAAATACAGTTAAAACAGTATAAAACAGTACAAAAATGCAGTGAAACAATAAAAAAGCTTTATAACAGTGCAAAATGTAGTAGATTAACTGTGTAGCACAACTATAAGTGTTACGAAGTGCAATTCAATGAAATAAATGTAAGAAAAAAATATTCTGCTATTGGAGCCTCTGGGATTTTCTGCTTTGTCACAGTGAAGAATCACCACTCCTCAGCCTGGTAAAAACAAGCACAGTCCCCTGCGGACACAGGGGTTTTTTCAGTCTTTAGGTATTACAGCCTCCAGAGCTTTTTACCAGGATGTTGGTGCTTCCCCTCCTTTTAAAATATTGTTAAAACATTCCAGATCTTGATCACTTTTTCCACTCCTAGCTTCCAAACTTCCACCACAATACCATTTATTCCTCGATACTTTCCTGCAGACTGGTTACACATCACTGTTTTTATCTCATCTCCTATCT
The DNA here is from genome assembly GCF_019279795.1 of Protopterus annectens. Classification (NCBI taxonomy): domain Eukaryota; kingdom Metazoa; phylum Chordata; order Ceratodontiformes; family Protopteridae; genus Protopterus; species Protopterus annectens. The sequence goes on from NC_056748.1 coordinate 177,117,756, forward strand.
ACAGTCCACAGGTTCAGAGCAAATACTACACTAGCTACCCTTGCGGGCCATTTTAAGCCTAGCCAATTTCCCTTTAGTGAGAAACAAACTCAATATTTTGTGTCTGTGAGGTAAACACCTTAATCGTTACATCAACCTCACAACCTCTAACCTTGGCTTATTGAAATCTTCCATAAATATTTCCATTTGTGCTTTTTCTTGATTTCCACATTTCTCTGTTTTATAAAAACTTTCATAAAACTTCCAAAAATGATCTAATACCTCTACAATATCTCTTCCTAAGTTTTAGGGCATCTACTGTTATGTTAAGTTCTTGCACAACTGTACGTTGTCCTGACTGAAATCACTACTGCAATATTCCAAAGAGATGAGTGATTTACAAAGCTTAAGGGAACAGAAGGGAGGATGGTTGACAACTGTCAAAGAGGCCAGAAAGGACTAACCTGGTAAATGCTGCCCTCAAACTGGAAAAGCCATCAGTTCTGTAGTGTTTAATGAAGGTGTACACACAAGACCAGGAAGCAGACCCAGGATGGTTTTGGAATCTACTCCTTTTGTAGGAAGCCCCAAGAAGAAGCTACTGCTGCAGAGGAGTGAGCCGTTTGGAAAGAAAGCAAAGGTTTGCCATGACGTAAGCAACAAATGGAGGCTTAGAAATAATAGCTTGCAACAGTTTTTGGACACTGGCTGGCCCAGCTTAAAGTCCATGGGAGACCGAAATGGTCTGACTTCCGAATAGACTTTGTCTTGTCAATACAGAATCTTAATTGGCTGTGTACAACTAGGGAGTGAAGAATTATTTCACTACTGTTCTGGTGAGTGTGAAAGAAAACAGGCAGATTGATGGCTCCATTTAGGGACATTTTATTTACCAATTTTAGCATGAAAGAGGGTTGACCCTCAAGGACACTCTGGCCTTGTGGAAAATTAGAAAAGGAGCAACAGCTGTGTGTGCCTGTAGCTCTGAGACTCTCCTATCAGAAGTGAGAGCTAGTAACAAAATGGCTTTCCAGGTGCAGAATTTTAGATTAGAGGAAGTGTCTGGCTTAAAGGAAGGCAGAGTAAGCTTTTCCAGCACAGAGTCGAGTTCTCAAAAGGGAGGTGCTGTTTTTTTCAGGGAGTTTAAGTGCAGATCACCTTTTAAAAATTGTTTGACCTCAAACATGGACATAACTGGTAGCTTGAGAGGAGGACAGGCTGAAATAACTGAAAGGTGGGCTTTAATGGAAGAATAAGCCAGACCACTTTTCATGACCTCATGCAAACAAGATAAGACAACAGGTCAATAGGAAGCTCTGATTTTATAGTAATGATTGCCTGACACCATAGAGAAAACCTCTTCCATTTGAGTATGTAGAATTTGTGTGTGGTGGGTCTCCTTGCTGCCTGGAAAGCATGGAACATGTCCTCAGAAAACCGATGTCTGAAGGGATCAGAATCCCATTGTCCATAGGCTTAGGTTCAGGGATGGTAGGATGGTGTGAAGCAATTAGCCCTTCTGTTGTGTGATCAGGTCCACTTTGCAGGGTAGCTTACAGTGACTGGCCCTGGCTAAGTGACAAGAGCAGGGGTAACTAATGCTGTTCTAGCCAAAAGGAAGTCACAAGTAGAATTTTTTTTCTTTTTGGATCTTTAGAACTTTTTGTAGCAGTGGAAGTCAAAGGAAGGCATAAAGAAACTTCCCAGTGCACTAGAATGATAATGTATCTGTCCTCCAAATCAAGTGGCAGGGAATCTTAGTGAAAAACAGGGGAAACTGTTTGTTGCTCTCTGAAGCAAACAAGTCTATCTGTGGTCTTCCCCACCTGTGGACTATGTCTATGAACACCTGTCTTTTGATCATCTGTTCCTGGGGCATCTCCAATGGACCTGTTGAGACAGTGTAGCAGGATGCTTCCTTGGATAGAATGCATACTGCTTGGAGGGACATGCCTGCTTTGGAGTGTAGGTCCAAGACAATTTGGGCAAACCCACACAACTGTTATATGATTCCTCCTTGCTTGATTACATTACTGTTGTGTTGCATGTGAAAATTCTTAGATGTCTGTTCCCAGAAGTGGGAGAAGACTTGTAGGACCTGAATAAGAGGTCTGTTTCTTTTCAGGTAGATGTGCTGTTTGAGGTTGAACTGCCAATAACCCTCCTTTTGGATTTCTGTCCATGCCTCCCAGGCCTTGTTTCAGGCATTTGTGTACAGCTCTTCACTTGGAATCTCCACTTCGAAAGGCAAGCTTGGATTGAGGCTCCCCTGTGTCACCCACCATAGGATCTCCTTCATGACACAAGGCATACGAGTGACATGTGTCCACAGGTTGAAAATGTTGAGGCCATTTATTTTTCCACTAAATTTCCCTAGTAAGCAACATACCAAATGGAAGCGCTGGCACAGTTGATGTTATAAATCCTAGTGCTCAGAGAATCTCCCTGGCTGATCAAGCTTGGAAAGAGGTTAGGGACTGGAAGGAAGTTGTGAGGCCCTGCACCTTTTTCCTGAAGCAAGAAGGCCTGCATATTTTTACGTCTAGTTTGCAACCCAACAAATCTCGGTCTTGAATGGGGTGAAGGAAAGGTTTCTGAAACGGACGTCTGTGAAAAACAGGACTAGGAATCCTACTGTATTGTCCTTAGGGGTGAATTCATTGTTATCCTGGAAGGGTGGACGTTTTGAAATGGTTTTACAGCTTCCAGACGCTATAGCACATCTTAGCAAAGCACTGCATGTGTATTACTAACACATACGTGCTCGGTTCCAGTTCAGTTTCTAGTAATTGGGATAGGTAGTGTGAAAACCAGAATCAGATGACCAGATGTATGTGATGTCATTCTGTAATCCAGCACTGAAATGATGTTTCAATACTAGATGAGACAGAAGTCTCAGGGCAGTATGTTTTTGAAACCCGACAAAGAAGGATCCCCTTCACCCACTTCATCTTGTCTTAGTAAGTAACCAGGGAATAGTAATTCTTTAGATCAGTCAGGAAAATATGAGATTAGTTAAGTACTGTTTTTCTGTATCTGTGTAAATCTTTCCATTCATGGTATTTTTAATATTTCCTGCGCCTGAAACTCTGGTGTTTACTGTAAATAGATATTTAGTATTTTATGTTCTTTTACTGTTTATTTTTAAATATATTTAAACTTTTTATTGTGGCTGCTCTTTTAGTGAATATGTTAAACTTTGAGAGCTGCTGTTGTCTTTCGGCTTTTCCCAGTTAGGGGTCGTCACAGCGGAACTCCGGTCTGCTAATGATTGGCAGTAGATTTTCATGAACGCCGAGGTGCCAGCTCTAAGTCCTTCAACAAAGGCATGCCCATTTATGCATGTCTTTCGAATGCCTACCCAACCGCGGGGAGGACATACAGACTCCACACAGAAGGCCCTCCCCGCAGTCCAGCCGAGAATCGAACGGGAAAACCTCTTGCTGTGAGGCAACAACAATACCGCTGCACCACTGCAGAAGTCTATGTTAAACTTTGAGAGTACTTACATTTATTTGGTGACACTGGCCGCTCCTGGAAGCCTTGATGCATTGGTCAAACACTACCATTTGTATTAGTACCCTTGTAAGAGCCTTAGAGTAGTTGGCTGATGGCAGTATAACTACCTTATAGTCTGAGCAAAGGTAGCAGAGCTAGTAAATCTGTGCCAGCCTTTTCTGGGGGGTGGGTGGGAGGTCATGTATGTGTGTGTGTGTGCGCGTGAAAATCAAACCTCAAACTGTGTGTCAGCTTGCTGGAGCAGGGACACAGAGCACTGACTTCACAGAGAGTGGTGGAACACTTGGCTTGGAACACTCGGCTGAGGACAACTCTACAACTGTGCCAATGGTGAGTCTTATTGGGAGCCTGGACAGAGAGGGGGAAACCCAACCCCAGACTCGGTGTGTTCTCCATATGCTTTTAAGGGAAACTGTGTTTGGTGCAGAGAGCTACATCTGAAAATACAGTGTGCATCTATTTTTTTTTCCAAGTGAACGTACCTCTTCAGTGTCAGTGGTGAGGATTAAGGCTCCTTGATTACTGGCCCAGAGGCGGGATGTCACAACCTTCTTGCAAGGGATGGTTATGCAACCAGATGCATCTTCAAATGACTGGACCAGTAGAAGCTGCTCTGAAAGAGGCCTCAATAGTATCACAGCTGCATTCTATACTATGCTTAGCCACTTGAGGGGCCTGATTTACCAAGAGCAAAATTTGTTAGGAGTCCATGCCTGACATGTTAGCTACAGCCTTGTTTAGCCTGTTAAGTATAAAGAGATACTGGGTCAGCAGGGTCAGATAATTAATGGCCCTGTAGGCCATGACAGCAGCAGCATAGACACTTTCCACACCTATCCATAGCCCTGTTGTCCTTGTCTGATGGAAGGGCATTAGTATTTGCCAGTAGCTGAGAAAGTTTTCCTGAGGCTAAGGCTGCCGACAAATGGTCAAAAATGTTTTATCATACTTATAATAGTCTCTCTGAAGGATGTCTCTACCATGAGAGAATCGAGAGAGAAATTGTCCTCGTCATCAGAAGGCATCCGGTCAGGAGAGTGAATCTAAGAGGAGTAAGCTAAGGAATAATCATCTGAAGCACTGGCCTCAGAAGAAGATGATTCCACCATAAGCTTCTGTGGAGTGGGTGGGGAATCTGAAAAGGGAGAAGGTTTAAGAGCCATAATAGCTTGAATGGGCTCAGAGAAATATCCGTCCACTCATTCTCCCTAGAAGAGGAAGAGGAAACATGCTTAGCCTTCTGTTGCTTTTTCTTTGGGGTGACATCTAACTGAATCAAGTACAGATACTCAGATGAGTTTTCCAGGAATCTCTTCCCATAATAAAAAATATAGGATGCGTCCTGTCCCTCTGTCATAATGATCCACAGTTCCCCTTCTCAGTTGTAGCAGCAGTCTCTTTGGACACACAGTCCTCTGGCACCATAATGGCTTTTAATGGTCTCATAATAGAGGACGTCTAAAGTACAGCCGGATGTACCACAGGTTCTGTAATCTATGTGAGTATATCAGAATCAGACTGGGCAGACAGTCTCAGGCTTAAGCCTTTTGAGTTTTTTCTTAGGACTGGAAACTGTCAGGTATATGGGGATCTTCCGTCTTAAACTGGGCCAAATGCTTCAGTCACTGGATCCCTAAGAATATGTTCAACACACACAAACTAGAACACAATGTCTTGGGTACAAAGGACTAGCAAATGGAACAAGATAGTACAGCTGTGTACACTTACCATAAATGTAGATGTTCGAGTGTATTCACTGTTGCAGTCATCACACTTGGGTTATCTGCCTGCAGGTAGCCCTCAGTCGGCCCGAATACCAGAGACTTAGTATTTCTGCGTCGGTTGCTGTCGGTCCAGGTCTGATGTCAGGTTATCAGGGGTATAAAAACAATGAAATAAGAAGAACATCTGAAGTTGTGTTCTGTTGCTAGGCAGAAAAGGTACTGAGTATGGAGGTCTTTGTAGGGTATCTGCCTACTGCATTCACACTTACCCTTCCTAGATGACATCTAACAAAATCACAGCAACACAATTTACACAAGAAGGAAGGTTCCCCAATGCGGAATTTATCTGAATCCAAGAAAGCTTACAGTACAAGCAACCACGTGAAAATCTGACCAACGGGTACAAGACCTGCATGCAGGCTGGAGGCGAGAAAGTCCAAGGACTTATACTTATGCATCCGTTAAATACCTCAACATTTGAGGGGTAAGGTCATATATCAGACATGTGCTACTGGAAAGGTTTAGGCTTTGGTACCCTAGCCAGACATCAGTGGTGAAGCCATAAAGTAGTTTCATACTTTCTTTTAGCAATGAAAATTTTAAGAATTTTATGACTTCTATGGAAAAGATTTATAGTAAATTTAGACATAAATCATCTATTGGTTATAATTTAACTAAATCTGAATGGATAGCACTTAAGGAACTTGTAAATAATACACGTGACTGTAAAACCAGCCGATAAAGGGAATAAAATTGTGATTTTACATTATAGACAATATCTTAAGATGTGTTATTCACATCTGCACGATACAATAATGTACAAGGTGGTTGATATTGCAATCTATTATGAAGCACTAAAGCAGTATGAAGCCCTCTTATCAAAGGGACAACGTTTAGGTTATTTAACTAGGGAAGATGTAAATAAAAGGTTTAATATAGAGATGATCACTATGGCAACCACTATGGCAACTTTTTACTATCTACTAAAGTTACATAAGGATGGTATAAACCCCCCCTGGTAGACCCTTAGTGGCTGCGACAAAATATTTCCTACATAATATTGATATTGTTTACATGATTTCTTATTGCCCTATGTACAACTAAGATTCCTATATTAAGGACACTTGATTTTTTTACTAAAATTTCTGTGATTAATTGGAATTCTGGAATGTACTGGGTGACCTTGGATGTCACCAGCTTATACACTAAAAGGAAAAGGGTAAGGGATGAGTGTTGTTAAAGGATGTAGGTTAAAGGATGGCATTACAGCCCTGCACTCTATTTTGAAAGACTGTCCCTTATCAAATTATGTGATTGAGTGGATAGAATTTAGTTTAACCAACAACTATTTTTCTTTTAATGAAGAAACTTTCCACCAGTTACAAGGTACAACTATGGGGGCACCCTTTGCCTCCCACTTATGCCAACTTATTTATAACCATGTTTGAAAGAAAATATATTTAACATGACTTTTTTTTTTTAAATAAGTGATAAAATATTACAGATACATTGACTATCTTATTTTTCTATGTCAAGATGGCACAGATGGTTCAGGGCTTTGTTGCTGACTTACAATGTAACCAATACAATCTGTCCTTTGATGGTTTACAATTTGGAAAATAAGTAGATTTTTTTAGCTGTACATTTGGTAGGTACTGATAGAGCTGAAATTTTTACTTCAGTATTTAGAAAATTTCAGGATGGGGGGGGGCAATTTTTACTGGGGTCTAGGTTTCATCCTACTCATTTAATTAATTCCCTACCATATAGGGAATTGTTGCGACTTCATAGAATTTGCAATAATATTGGTGATTTATCCAAAGCTATCTTCTGTACTTCACGAATGTTTTTAAAGAAAGGAGATTCTGTTCTTACTATTTTTAACTCTATGGATAAAATGTATAAGAGTTATGAATTTAAAGGTAATACATTTAATCATATGAGATATATACAAGATAGTAAGAATGTACAACTGCAAAATAATTTTATGTGGTTATAACTTAATATTCTTAGTGAAGAGATACAAGAACAGGTTAAATATTATTGGAAATTTTTATTAAGAGAAGAAAACTTAAAGTTATCCTATTTTTTCTTACAAAACAGGAGATAGTTTAGCAGATAAATTGATAAAATCTTATTTTATTGCCCCTGAAGAAAATCTAATAGAAAATCCACGACTTAGGGGAACTTTCCCGTGGAAAATGTAATGTTTGTGACTTGGTGGTCCAAAGTTTTGATAAAATTCGAAATAAGAATTTTGATGCTCTAGGGAATTTTTCATGTACTACTGAAGGAATTGTGTATGCCTTACGTTGTCCTTGTAATTTAGTCTATATACATGAAAGCAAAAGAATGTTTAAATGTCGAGTGCAGGAACATATTAGATATATAAAAAAATGTAAAATAGAAAGTTCCATTGCTGTCCATTTTAAAGAATGTCACAATAGTGACCAAGTTATTACAAGCTACTGTTTTAGAAAAAATCTTTGTAAAGCTAGGAAATGAGATTATGTTAAAAGATAAATTGCTATTTAAAGAATCATTTATTTATTCTTAAATATAACACACTGGTCCCACATGGTTTTAATTGTGAAATTAATTGAAAGTATTTGATTTAATTGTTGAGTTGTTTTTTTTAATTGATTCTGTAATTGACTGTATTTTGTATTTAAGGAGAATGTTTTAGTATGGGTGTGTATACTTCTTGAAGACTGTTTGAGTCGAGGCGCTAACGTTTTAGAATAAACTGGGATCCTGTTTGCAGTTTACTTGTGTCGTTTTGGATATCTTTCTTGCTTTTTTTTGTGGTTTTGCAAAAATAAGGCAGTCCTCTGAATGCAGAAAAAATGTGAATGTCCTGCAACCTGAAATAGCTACAATAAAAGCCAGACATTTTTAAATAACCTTGGAGGTGCTGACAATTCAAAGGATAACACAGAATCTGAAAAAGGGAACTAAACACAGAAATGCGTTTGAAATCATTAAGAAATGGAAAGGAAAGGTCTATTTTAGGTGTCCAAATTCTTTCTTTCTTAGGTACCACATATATTACTGAATAAAATCCTTCCATCTCAGACCTGTGGGAAGCAGGTTCTATAACCATTCAATCCAGGTACGGAGGGAAAAGGAAGGTTCAGATGGATGGAGAAATTCCATGACAGAGAAAAGCTTCTGCCAGTTATAACCATTAAAAACATTCTCAGTCTCCAAGCAATTGTAGACAACTACTGTCACAGAGGAAGTATAAGGGCTAGAACTTTCCGATATGTTTACACTAACAAGGTGGCATATAGTTAATTTTCTTAACAAAACTACTGTCACTGCATTTTGAAACTAACTTGAAGAAAAGTTTCCAACATATACAAGGAAAGAAGAAAAGGTAGGTAACCTCCTGAAATAACTTCACCCTTTCACTATCCCCTTTTAAGGATAACAGCAGAGAAAGGACCAAACTTTATCCAGAGAAGCAGTGAAGATCTCAGATTTGACATCCTTTGGTAAATCCTAAGAATGTAACCAGGCAACTCTTCTCATCACTGACATTTTGGCAACTGCTGTAGAAAGCGCACCTGCCATGTCATAAGCACCTCAGGGAGAACTGTTTGGTTAACTTAGACCCCCAGAATACCAGGGAAAGTACAGCTGAATAAATAAAACTTCTCATAATAGTAGATGCTTGAATTATCACTGCTGCAGTAGCCTAAGCTATAAGAGGTATAATCCTTCCAAGGATATAACTATCAACCGGCTACAGTGCACTTTCAACACACCTAAACTGTTACATAACTCAAACTGAGCTATCTAAAAAGACAGGTTTGGGCATCAAACCCTTCAGCGCTTTCAAATCAAATGAGAGAGGCAGGCTGAGCTCTGACAGTCCATACTAGGAGTAAAAATACAATAATGTCCATACCCTGGCATAACAATACGCTAAAAGATAAAGGGGATGGAAGATGGGAGTGGATACTGTAGCAGTCATCGTCTTAACATCTACTGTTGTGTTAAGTTTACTTACACAGCTGTACTATGTTCATCATATAGCTTATAACATCTGAGTGGTGGAAAGGGAAGGGTCCAGAAGCCCCTTAAGAATGGTCTTAGCAAAGTCTGATCTAGACCTACATAAGGCATCAAGCATGTAGTGCTTTGCGAATGTATGTACAGAGGACTCATTTGCTGCTTCTTGAACACTTTTAGAATACAACCCTTTCAAAAAAAATCCACAGACGAGCCAGGGCCCTAGTAGAGGGAGCCTTGACACTTCAAGTAATATTTTTGGTGGCAATAACAAAAGATAACCCAAGCCAAACATATGGAAATAGTCTGCTGTGATCCAGGTTGTCCCTTCTTCTTACTTTAAAAATAAATAATTGATCAGAAAACCTGAAAGGTTTTGTTATGTCAAGGTACTACCCAAGTTGTCTATGGACATCCAAGTAGCTTTTCTCCTAATTTTGGGTTCAGGAAAGAAAGAAGGATAGTTTGGCTTCAAGTAAACGTGGACAGCACTTCAGACATAAAAGGAGGATTAGTTCTCAAAGAAACATTGTCCCTGTGAAAAATGAGATAAGGATGGCCCAACACAAGAGCTTGCAACTCAGATACTCTTCTTGCAGAGGTCACAACAATCAGCAAAACAGTTTTGGCAAAAGGAGCAAATGATAGCTTCTCTAACACCAAAAGTAATGATTCTACGGAGGAGTCACTAGTTTTCTTGGATGTCTCTAATGCAAAACTCTTTCAAAAACATTTTGACATGAGAATGTACTAAAAGAGAAGGATCCATGGGCAAACAAGCTAAAATGACTGTTGAACGAATCCTGATAGAGCAAGAAAGACCATAGGATAGTAACTCAAGCAAATACTGTAAAACCAAAGAAACACTAGCCCTGAATGCTCCACAGTTATATTACTGGCACTAAATAGAAAACCTTTTCCATTTGCTCCTCTATGACTTTCTAGTAGCAGTTTCTTGCCTCCATAAGTACTTGCTGCACATCTTCAGTAAGCAGGTACCTAAAGAAATTAAGACCATCCAGGCAGTCAACTGAAGGTGTCTGATATCGGGTTGTATCAAACACTCACTTTCTTTTGGAGGCGATCCATTCTGTGTGGTAGCTTCTGTTAACTGCCCCTGGCCAATTCCAAAAGAAGGGAGAAAGTATAGTTGTGCACACTTACCATAAATGTAGATGTTCGAGTGTATTCACTGTTGCAGTCATCACATCTGGGTTATTTGCCTGCAGGTAGCCGTCAGTTGGCCCGAATACCAGAGACTTAATATTTCTGCATCGGTTGCTGTCGGTCCAGGTATGATGTTAGGTTGTCAGGGGTAGCCCTCAGCCAGACTGAATACCTGGGTCTTGGGATTTCTGCGTCGGATGCTGTCGCTTCTTCAATGAGGTCCGGTCATCAGGGGTATAAAACATGCAGGTGACGCCATTACATCAGTTTTTCTTGACCCAGATGTCAGGTGCCCCCACATTAGGAAGCAATTATATGCTGTGGAACTCCCTCAACAAAAAGCAAATACACATAGCATAAGATATGCCAAACCAAAAAGGATAGGTGAAAGCAAAGACAATCAGGGGGCTGCAGGGTAACCAGGACTGCAACAGTGAATACACTCGAACATCTACATTTATGGTAAGTGTACCCAACTGTACTATGTTCTTTGTGTTTCACTGTTGCAGTTATCACATTTGGGTAGATTCCCAAAGCTAAGGGAGGATGGAGGTAGATTAAGAAGCATTAGGGCTGGCAATCAGGCTCTGTAAGACTGCTGTGGCAAATCCAGCTCTGGATTTAGAAAAGATAGGCAAGTGGTAATGCTTGGTGAATGTATGTACAGAGCTCCAGGTTGCAGCTTCCAGGATGTCCATGGTTGGTCTCCTCTGAGAAATGCAATAGAGGTAGATGCAGCCCTAGTGGAATGTGATCTTATCCCCTGGGGTAGGTTTTCCATGGTGCTTGTAGCAGAAATGGATGCAGTGTGCTGTCCATTTGGAAATGGTTTGCTTAGAAAATGGCCTTCCCCTCTGCCCCTGCAGCAAAGCTGACTAGCAGCTGGTCAGATTTTCTAAGAGGCTTAGTCCTGTCCAAATAGAATCTAAGGGTCTGTGCACGTCCAGAGAATGCAGTATTCTTTCCCCTTTATTCTGAGGATTAGGGAAAAAAGTAGGCAAATGAATGGACTGGTTTAAAGCCACACTAGACACCACCTTGGGCATAAAAGATGGGTTAAGTCCTGAGGGAAACCCTGTCCGCATGGAAGATAATGAAGGGTTCCACTACCATAAGTGCCTGCAGTTCAGACACTCTTCTTGCTGAAGTGATGGATAGAAGTAAAACTGTTTTCCAGGAGAGGAATTTCAACTCTGCTGTAGCAGCCGGTTCAAAGGGGGGAAAAGTTTTTCCAATACAAAGTTAAGGTCCCAGACTGGAGTGGGAGCTCTCCTTGGGGGGTCTTACATTTTTGGCTCCTCTACGGAACTATTTTACCAGAGGATGAGAGAAGAGGGGTGGCTCAGTATTATAATGACCTGAGATGGCCGAGGCATGAATCTTAATTGAAGAGAAGGATAGGCCCTTGTGGAGCATTTCTGTAAGTAATCTAGTATATGAAGTGATGTGATCTTATCCCCTGTGGGGTAGGTTTTCCATGGTGCTTGTAGCAGAAATGGATGCAGTGTGCTGTCCATTTCAACCGCCTTGAAAATATTCTTAGCTGGCTTTCTACTACTTATCCACAAGAAACCTTAATACTAGGTGACTAACATAGACTGGAATACCTGTAATACCAATAGCCCATCTAACCACATTAACCTACATGGCTTTACTCAAATAGTCTCTTCACCCACTCGAATCCACAAGCCCACCAAAAAAGAATCCATCCTTGACTGGATCCTTATAAATTCCTCCCCTTCAAATTACACAATTGGAATTCTTCCCGATGACATGAGTGATCACTCCCCAACATACCTACGTCGACATAAGTCCAACATACTTAGACCTACTACCTTCAGAACCACTTGATCCAATAAAACATTTATCCCTGAAGCCTTCCAAAATAAACTTAGACTTTGTAACTGGTCACCCCTAAAATACCTTCAGCTTGATGAAGCAGTAGCCTACTTCAATTCTAAGTTCCTCGAAATTCCTAACCTCCATGCCCCTACCTGTACCATTAGAATTAGGACTAAAACTGCCCCATGGCTCACAAAAGAAACCAAACACAAAATGTTGCTTAGAAACAAACTCTGGTCTAAATGGCGAGCCACCAAAGATTCATCTGATCACACTAATTTTAAACACTTAAGAAATTCCACTAAATCATCTGTACGTCTTGACAAAAAAAACTTTTTCTTTCACCTCCAGCAAAATAACCACCAGAACCCAAAGAAATTCTGGACAGGGATTAATGCTTTACTACACCCAGGGACATCTAAGACACCAACCCCTGCTAGTACTGCCAAAAATAATCCTAAACAGATCGCTGACTCCTTTAACAATTTCTTTCCCGAAGCTATCCAGTCACTTGCAAACTCCTTACCTCCCATTCTTACATTGTCACCACCCTCCTCTTTTCAATCCCCACCCACTTTTCAATTACAACCTGTATCTACATCCCTCATCAGTACCCTCCTTTCAAAACTCAAACCCTCTACCCCCTCTGCTGACTTATTACCTGCTCAATATCTTCAAATTGCAGCTAAAGCTATTGCCTAGCCTATCTCTATCCTTATAAATAGAACCATCAACGAAGGCACTATCCCTTCCATCTGGAAGATCTCTCATATTATTCCCCTTCATAAAGGTTGAAACTCAACAGAACTTTCAAACTACCGTCCTATTGCCCTTCTTTCTCCTTTAGCTAAAATCATGGAAAAATGTATACACAAAATTGCTCGACTACCTCCTTCTTAATGGACTACTAGCTCCCTCCCAGCATGGATTTCGTCCCTCCCATAGCACTACTACTGCTCTTCTTTCCTTCACTGATCACATAAATAAAAACCGCAATAATAACATCTTCTCATCTGCTATCTTTATAGATCTTTCTAAAGCATTCGACATGGTTAATCATCAAATTCTCTTGAATCTTCTAAAATCTCTCTCACTTGATACTCTGGCACTACACAGTGGTTCAAGTCATAATCGAAAGCAGGCAGTCCTCTGGGAAAACACTCTATCATCCCCTCTTCCTGTCTCCCTTGGAGTCCCCCAAGGATCTATCTTAGGTCCTCTATTATTCTCCATATTTATTAATGATCTTGCCTCTAGTATCCCCCAAGCAGTAACCATTCAATATGCTGACTACTCCACCTTGATCTCCTCAGCCACTAACCCTACCATACTTCAATCCCTCACCCAAAATGTCTTTCAGCTTGTAGAAAACTGGTTCTTACAGCGTTGTCTCCTCCTTAACCCAAATAAGACTAAACTACTGCTATTCACTCCCACACATAAAGCTAACACACTCCATATCTCTATCGTATCTAAAAATGGCACAGTCATATCTCCTGACACAACCAAACTTTTAGGGGTTACTATCGACCATAACCAAAACTATGACACTCATTTTAATTCCACTATTAAATCCATTAACAAAATAATTGGCTCCCTCTACAAAATTAAGCCTTTCCTTACTCCTACAGCCAGAACTACCATTGCCCACACCCACCTCATCTCTACTCTCTTGTATGCATCACCTTTATATACTAGCCTATCCAAAACCAACCTGAATAAATTATCTACCGCCTATAATAGTGTAGCTCGTTTTGCTACCAGCTCCCCTTTTAGAACTCACCACTGCTTCAACCTAAAACAACTTGGCTGGCTTGAATTGCACAATCAACTCTTATCCTCAGCAACTTATTATAACACAAAAAATCCTTTACTTTCCTGAAAAAACACCAATCCTTACCAAACTTATCAGTCCCTATAAAAATATTTCTAACCTGCGCTCATCTCACAAACTTTTAGTATCCACACATAAATCCAATAATAAAGCAGGAGGCTCACTTGTCTCTTAGGTAGTAGGGAAATGCTGGAACCAACTCCCAACAGACCTCACTACAATCTCCTATTCCTCACTCTTCAAAAAGAAGCTAAAACTTTATCTCACAAACCACTGGCTCTGTCCATGCAGCAACCCTGACTAAAAATCTCCCTTCCTGCAAATTACTAGATTACTCTTCCTAAATTATTTCACATTGTGCTATTCTGATTCTATATGCCACATAACCTGCAAAATTGAACTACTTCTCCCAGCTTCATTACCTCTCCTTCCTACCTTATTCTTAGCAAACCTCTCTGTATTTCCTCCCCCACTTTTTTCTTTCTGTCTCATTGTACCATCACTAATCCCCTCTCTACTCCTTGTATTAACAAAAAAAAAAAAACTTATTGTTGTGGATTTAATGGGATGAGATTTTTTATTGTGAATTTAACTGTTGTTGTCATAACCAAACAATTTTTGATTTTCTTCATGATCACAAATGTCCTCTAACTTTGATTTGTATTAAATCATTTGTCATTTTTTGGAGCTTTTCTCCCCGGGCCTCTACTGAAAATGGACTTCTATCCAGATAGACTAGCCCGGTCAACAAATGTTAAATAAATAAAAATAAATAAATAAATGAGGAAAGCTGGGCACCATTGTGCCCATCCCCTGAGACTGGCTCCATGAACAGGATCTTTTCCACTTCTCTGAATAGGATTTTCTAGTACTAGGCCTCTTTGCCTCAAGAATGACATCCAGCACCTGCTTACTGAGGGTTGCTAGAGGTGAGCTCAAAGGATTAGCCAGGCTGCAATGTTCAGGGTTTGAAGCTGATGGTGCAGAATCTGGCCCTCCTGCTGGGACAACAGGTAAGGGGTCTGAGGCAGGTGCCATAGCTGTAGCACTGTCAGACTGCATAAAAGAGGGTACCCAGTGCTGGCGTGGCCAGTCTGGTGCAATCAGGACTGTCCTTGGCTTGTCCTGTTTGATCTTTTAGTAGAACCTTCGAGAAGACATGCACAGGGGGAAAGGCATAGAACTGAGAGGCTTTCCCAGGTAAAGGACAGGGCATCCATTTTCCAAGCTTGACTGTGGGGAGTTATGGTACAGTAATTGTTCAACTGGTAGTTCTGAGGGGAGGCAAATAGGTCCACCTCTGGAGTCCCCCATCTGTTCCTCAAAAGCTTGAATACTTTGGGTTCCAGTTTCCATTCATGTGGGTCCACGAGGTTTCTGCTTAAGTCGTCTGCCAGTGAATTTAGTTTGCCTGGCAAGAATTGAGCTTGTAGGTGCACTTGGTTGCTCAAGGCTGTGTTCCACAGAGCCATAGCTAGTCTGCAGAGTGGGAAGGAATGGGTTCCCCCCCTGCTTGTTGATGTACCACATAACTGTGGTGTTGTCCGTCTTTACCAATAGTTGTCCTGGAAGAATGAGGTCTTCGAAGGCTGTCAGAGCATTCTGTACAGCTAACATTTCTTTCTGATTGATATGCAGGTGCATCTGCTTTGGGTTCCACTTCGCCATGTGAGCCCCCCATGCATAGTCTGATACTTCTGTTGTTAGGGTTTGGGCAGCAGGGGGTAGAGTGAAAGGGAGTCCCTTGTTAGGGCTGCAGGCCTCTGCCCACCAAAGGAAAGTACAGTTTTGTACCTACCATAAATGTAGATGTTCGAGTGTTCACACTGCTGCAGTCATCACACTTGGGTTATCCTGCCGTCAGGCAGTCCCGCAGTAGGCCAGAGTTCCAAAGTCTTGGTCCGGCGTCGGTTGCTGTCGCTTCTTCCCTGACGTCAGTGCACCAGGGGTATATAAGAGGCATCCAATGCCATTTTCTTCAGCTTTTCTTGCCCCAGATGTCAGGTGTCCCCTAGTAGGTGGGCAATACATATTGCCAATGAAACATGTACAGAAAATACAAAAAATACCTTCAGTTACAAGCAAATACACCACAAAGGTTGTATTAGATAGAAAGGTATAGAAAAGTGCAGCTAGTACAGAGGGGATGGAGGGGTGGGGGTAACCTGGACTGCAGCAGTGTGAACACTCGAACATCTACATTTATGGTAGGTACAAAACTGTACTATGCTCATCGTGTTACACTGCTGCAGTCATCACACTTGGGTTGAATCCCAAAGCTAAGGATGTGTGGTGGAGTTAAACAGGGTTTGGAGAAGCTAGTAGGCCCTGCAGAACTGCAGTGGCAAAGCCAGCTCTAGTCTTAGAGTATAGAGGTAAGTGATAGTACTTGGTGAAGGTGTGCACTGAACTCCAAGTTGCAGCTTCCAAAATATCCTTGGTTGGTACCCCCTGAGAAAGGCAGTTGATGTAGCTGTAGCCCTGGTGGAGTGGGACCTAATGCTAGCAGGTACCGGTTTCCCATGATGTGTGTGTAACAGAAACGTATGCAATGTCCTATCCATTTGGAAATGGTCTGTTTTGAGATAGCTTTTCCTTGTGATCCTGCAGCATAGGATACAAAGAGCTGGTCAGATTTTCTGTAAGCCTTAGTTTTATCCAAGTAGTAACGTAATTGCCTGTGAATGTCCAAAGAGTGCAGGAGTCTTTCTCCTTTGCTCTGGGGGTTTGGGAAAAAGATGGGTAAATTAATGGTTTGGTTTAGGGCCACACTGGATACCACCTTTGGCATAAAGGAAGGGTTAGTCCGTAGAGCGACTCTGTCTTGATGAAAAATGAGGAAAGGCTCCACTGCCATTAGGGCCTGTAGCTCTGAGACTCTTCTAGCTGAAGTTATAGCTAGTAGCAGGGCAGTTTTCCATGACAGAAACTTTAAATCAGCTGAAATAGCTGGTTCAAAGGGTGGCAGTGTAAGCTTTTCCAGAACAAAGTTGAGATCCCAAGTTGGTGCTCTCCTGGGCGGTCTTATGTTCTTAGCCCCTCTGAGGTACTGTCTTAGGAGTGGATGTGAAAATAAAGGAGGATCAGTGTTGTAGTGAGCTGAAATCGCTGAGGCGTGGATCTTAATAGATGAAAAAGAAAGTCCTTTGTGCAACATCTCAGTTAAATATTGCAGAATCTGGGGAATGTTTGGAGCAAGGGGATTTTGGCCTTTAGCCTGGTTCCAGGCGCAAAATCTTTTCCATTTGTCTGAATAGGCTTTCCTGGTGCTGGGCCTCCTGGCCTCCAGAATGACATCCATAACAGCTTTAGATAGAGGAGTTGACTGGTTGTTTAGATGATTTGCCATGCAGCCAGATTTAAAGTCTTGAGCTGGCTGTGTAGAATCTGATTGTTTTGCTGAGTAAGCAGGTGAGGAATTTGGGGTAAAATCCATGGTGGGCCGTGGGTCATGTTCCTTAGTATTGGGTACCAGTGCTGGTGTGGCCAGTCTGGAGCAATGAGTCATTTGTGGCCTCTCTAATCTGACTTTCAGTAGCACCTTTGCTAGAAGAGGCAATGGAGGAAAGGCATAGGCTGTTAATGTTTTCCAAATGAATGAGAGGGCGTCCACTTTCCAAGCTAGTGGGTGGAATGTCCTTGAGCAAAATATTTGAAGTTGGTAGTTTTGGGGGTTGGCAAACAGATCTATGTCTGGGCATCCCCATTTTTGAGTTATCATTGCAAATACTTATGGATCCAGTTTCCACTCGTGGGGATCCATGATGTTTCTGCTTAGGTCGTCTGCCAATGTGTTTTTCTTTCTTGGCAGGAATTGTGCTTGTAGTTCAACTTGGTAAGTCAGTGCTGTGTTCCACAAGGTCATTGCTTGCCTGCATAGGGGGGTAGGAGTGTGTGCCCCCTTGCTTGTTTATGTACCACATTACTGTGGTATTGTCCGTCTTTATTAGGAGTTGTCCTGGATGTAAGAGGTCCTTGAAAGCTGTTAGGGCATTCTGTACAGCTAGCATTTCTTTTTGATTGATATGCAGATGCCTTTGATCTGTAGCCCATTTGCCCTGAATGCACTGTCCTGCCATGTGTGCCCCCAAGGCATAGTCCGATGCATCTGCTGTTATAGTTTGCCTGGCTGTGGGTAAGGTAAAAGGCTGACCCTTGTTGAGGTGACATGCCTGTGCCCACCATAGAAACTCCTGTTGAAGGCAGGGAATGAGTGGTATTGTTTTCAAGCTGTGGCTGTGTTGAGTCCATACGCTTTTCAGGTACCATTGTAATTTCCTCATATGCAGTTTTGCGAATGGTATTAGGAGTATGCAAGATGCCATGAATCCCAAGGCCTGCAGAATTTTTCTTGCAGGGAGTTGGGTCTTTGTTGCCATCATTTTGAAGTATTGAGTCAGCTGTTGTTGCTTGTCTGGCATGAGATAAGCCATCTGGGCCGTTGTATTCAAGCTGGCACCCAAGAATGTTATGTTCTGTGAGGGCACTAGTTTTGATTTCTTTTCGTTTACTGTGTACCCTAGGCAACTTAGAAGGTGTTTGACAAATGCCAGATGCTTTAAAAGAATGTCCTTGCGTTCTGCTTGAATAAGGCAGTCGTCCAGGTATGGGTATATCTGAATTCCTCTGTCTGCAGTATGCAATTACTGGTGCCAGGCATTTTGTGAAGACCCTGGGTGCAGTAGATAATCCAAAGGGCAGTGCAGAGAATTGATAATGAGTTGAACCTGCAATGAAACGGAGGAATCTTCTGCAATTTTGTCTGATAGGGACATGCAAGTATGCCTCCTTGAGATCCAACGTTACTAGCCAAGCCTTCTTGCCCAGCATGGGAAGAAGCTGCTGTAGTGTTAGCATCTTGACTTTAGGTACTTGGAGATAGGTGTTTAGAATTGAAAGGTCCAGAATGGGTCTCCAGGCTTTGTCCTTTCTGGGGACTAGAGAGAGTCTTGAGTAAAATCCTTGTCCTTGCTCCTGTGTAGGTACCTGTTGTATGGCTCTCATGTCCATGAGAGCTGTAATTCGTTTTTGTGCCTCCGCCCATTGATTTGGTGGCAGGTTTGGCATTCCTTTTATCCCTGGCAAGGTGTGAAAGTGGAATCTGTATCCTTGTGAAACAATGCTTAGGACCCATTTGTCTTTTGTGATGATGTGCCAGTTGTCTGCAAAAAGTGCTAATTTTCCTCCCAAGGGAGTTGCCAAGAGAGGTTTGCTTGGTAGTCTGAGGGTTAAGTCATTGTGTTTGTCTTCTGTTAGCTTGGGGCCTGTCTTCTCCTCCTTTCTGGGTAGCGGCACCCCATTGGCGAGGTTTGTAAGGGCCTTGTGACTGACCTCTGCCTCTTGGGCGCCTGTATTTGCTCCTCTGTGGTCTGTCAGATGCTGGAAAGGACCAGTTTTTTGTTGGCCAATTTCTGCTGAAACGAGGGGGTTGAACCTGTAAAAAAATCCTTGACTGTCTGCATAGATTTTGCCTTATCCTCCATTTTCTTTAAAACCTCTTCTGGTTTTACACCAAATAAAACATCCTGCTGTAAAGGTGCATCCAATAACTTTGCTTTAACATGATCAGGCAGGGTTTGTTCTTTTAACCAAGCATGTCTACGTATGACAGACCCAGTCATTGCTGCTCTACAGGAAGCTTCCAATGAATCCAATCCACATTGTAAAGTATGTTTGCCCACCTGTTCAGCTGCAGGTAACAGATCCTGCATTTCCTTGAAATCAGACTGCTCTGAATGTGTGCTCATTTTTTGTTTTAATTGAGACATTAGGAATTGCTGATATTTCAGCATGTGAAACTGGCAATGTAAGGCTCTCTCAGCTAGAGTAGCTGAGGTGTATACCTTCTTTCCCCATCTATCTAGTGCTCTGGAATCCCTTTCAGAAGGTACAGGATTTTTAGCAATAGAGGCCTTAAACCCTTTGGGACCCTGGGAAATTGTTTCTGGGTCAGCAACAGGGCTTTTATGTAGGAATTTGTGTAAGTCAGGGACTCTGTAGTATCTGTCTGGTTTGGCTGGAGCAGGAGGTAGAGAGTCTAGATTTAGACTAGACTCCAAGTAAACATCATCCACAATGTCTAACACAGGAGGGATAGCAAGTGGTCTGTGCTGGGGTAGTAAAAGGAACTCTCGGAGCCTTTTCTTAGAATCAGAGTAATCCTGGCCTTCCCAGTGGAAATGTTCCCTCATGGTATGTAAAGTTTCCCCAAAGGAGTAATCTTCTGGAGGAGATGCTGAGGGAATAGACTCTTCAGCATCAGAATCTTCATAAGGGGGAAAAGAGTATTCCTGTTCCTCAGAAGAATCTGAGGAAATTGAAACCTGGTCAGAGGAAACATAATCCTCCTCTTGTCTTGGCCTTTTATCAGGAGGGGGATGGGAACCCCTGATTAGGGTAATTAAATCTTCAGCCATCTTAAGCATCTGTTTCTTAGGCATGGGGCCTTGTACTGGACACTGATGTACAGTCTTTTTTGTTTTTAATGGAGTTTTTAGCTTAGCATAAGATTAAATGTTGAGTGTAGTCGGTCTGAAGACACCTTCTGTAACCGAAGGAGTTTCTACTGCACCGGAATCTCCTTCTGCTCTGGAGTCGGAAGGGGCTAAAGAAGAAGGCTGCGGCAGCCTAGTACTCTCCGCTTGTGAATCAGAAGCCGTTTGGGGTTCTAAATCAGCCGTCAGGGGCTGCATAGGCACCTCACTGAAAACTGGCGGCAGGCCCAGCAGAGGCCTCGGAGTCAGGTTTGGGTCTAGGCTGCCTGTCCTTATCCTTGCGTTTTGTATGCATGCCGATCGTCGGTTGCTCCGACGGCATGGTATAATTAAATTTCCTACCAAAGTAATGTTGTGCGAAATCAGACAGACATTTGATAGATCATTTATTAAACCTAGCACAAAACCGACAACCTGTGACGTCGTGGTCTGGGCCTAGGCAAGGAATACAATAAGATTGAAAGTCCTTATGAGGTATTTGCTTCCCACAAGAAATGCAGTTGTTAACTTTTTCTGACATCGGACTGAGGCAAGAAAAGGTTCCCCAACAGGGTACTTAGCTTTATTGAAGACTTCGGTCTGAAATTCGATTTGAAAATCTCAGGAGTCGGCCGACTGGCAGTTGCGAACTGCTTCTGCTTCGGGCACCGCGCGGCAAGAAAAACTGAAGAAAATGGCATCGGATGCCTCTTATATACCCCTGGCGCACTGACGGCAGGGAAGAAGTGACAGCAACCGACGCCGGACCAAGACTTTGGAACTCTGGCCGACTGCGGGACCGCCTGACGGCAGGATAACCCAAGTGTGATGACTGCAGCAGTGTAACACAATGAACATCTCTGCCCTTAGACAAAGAATGATAGGAATTATTGTTTCCAGGTCCTGAGAATGTTGACACCATAGACGTTTTACATACCATTAAAGTTTCCTCATATGCAGTCTTGCATATGGAATTAACAGAATGCAAGAGGCCATGAACCCCAAAGCTTGCAGTATTTTCCTTGCAGATAGTTGGGATTTTGTGGCCAGTAGGTTGTCAAACAAATTTGTTTCTCTAGAGTGAGGAATGCCATCTGGGAAGTTGTGTTCAAGCTTGCTCCCAGGAATACAATCTGTTGGCAGGGTACTAGGTGGGATTTCTTTTCGTTGATGGTGTACCCCAATGAGGTTAGAAGTCTCGTAATAGCAAGTCCTGACTTTCCGCCTGAATCAGGCAATCATCCAAGAATGAGTAAATCTGAATACTTCTCTGCCTACAAAATGCAATGGTGGGAGCTAGGCATTTTGTGAATACCCTGGGCACAGTAGATAAGCCAAAGGGAAGTGCAGAGAACTGGTAGTGCATACAGCCTGTCCTGAAGCATAGGTATTTCCTGCAAGATTCCCTTATAGGGATGTGCAGGTAAGCTTCTTTTAAATCTAGGGTTGCCAGCCAGGAATCATTGGCTAGCATAAGCAGCAGCTGCTGGAGAGTTAGCATTCTGAATTTTGGAACCACCAGAAAGGTGCTGAGAATAGACAGACCAAGGATAGGACGCCACCAGTTTTCTTTTCTGGGAACCAGGAACAGTCTTAAATAAAAGCCTTGTCCCCTTTGTTCTGCTGGGACAGGTTGAATAGCCATGCCATGACCCTACCTAGTCTTCCTTCCCTTTATGTACCCTCAACAGGACCATACTTAGTACCTCATTACACCTCTCTCTCCAATGTGTCAACTATGCATTTGCACAATTTTATACAAACAAAAAATGTTCATTGTTGATCTATTGAACTATACCAATGTAAAATTGTTACTTAGCTTCTTTTTAATGCAACTTTAACTGTATGTGAATCGTTTTGCTATAACTGCTATTATATCAATATTGTTTAAAATTGTACTTGTTTTAAAATGTATTACTGGAGCTTTTCTCCTCAGGTCTCCACTGAAAATGGGCCACAAGCCCAGTTGGACAAACCCGGTTAACAAATGTCAATAAATAAACATCAATAAATAAAATGCTGAGAAGAGAGGGTACTTGCTTTTGGGCCTTCGCCCACTGGTTTGGGGGGAGGTATGGCCATCCACTAATGGTTGGGAGTGAATGAAAGTGGAATCTGTATCCTAGGGTACAATGTTTAAAACCCATTTTTCTTGGGTAATGTATTCACAGGTTTTGCATGCAGGACGAGCTTTCCTCCTAAAGGTGCAAATAGTTGAGCAAGGTTTGGAGGAGTTAAGGATAAGTCATTGTGCAATTTTACCACAGGGCTTACTACTCCCTGGTTTGGACGTGGGAGCACCCTACTGCTTAGATCTGTGCATAACCTGAGACTGAAGTCTTGGTGGTCTGCTGCCCCTGGGTTTGGACTGAAGGTCTGGAAGGGACAGGAAAGGACCGGTTCTTTGAAGGCCAATGCCTACTGAATCTACGTGGCTGTACTTGTAAGAAATCTTTAACAGTTTGCATAGATTTAGCTTTTTCCTCCATCCTTTTGAGGACTTCTGCTTTATTGCCAAATAAGCAGTCTTGGTTTAAGGGTGCATCCAATAATTTTGCTTTTACATGATCCGGCAAGTTTTGTTCCTTAAGCCAAGCATGCCTTCTAAGTACAGACCCAGTGACAGCAGCCCTGCAAGATGCTTCTAAAGCATCAAAACCACAATGCAAAGTATGTTTACCAACTTGGTCAGCAGAATGCATCAACTCTTGTAAATCTTTGTGCACTGCACAGTTAGGAATCAACATCATTTTATGTTTAATTTATGCTGCTGATACTTTAACATATGAAACTAGCAATTTAAAGCCCTAATGGCTAGAGTAGCAGAGGTGTATACCTTCTTACCCAATCTGTCTAAAGCCCTAGAATCCCTGTCAGAAGGGGTTGGATTTTTGGCAGTAGTAGCCTTAATGCCTTTTGGTACTTGGGAAAAGGCCTCTGGAATCGCAGTAGGATTCTTGAAAAGGAATTTGTGCTAGTCAAGTACTCTATAGTACCTGTCAGGTTTCCTGGGAGCTGGAGGCAAGATATCTGGGGTAAGGCTGGTTTCCAAGAAACATCTACAATCTCCAGAACAGTAGGGATAGCTAGAGGCCTGTGCTAAGGCTGGTTTAAAAATTCCCTCAGTCTCTTTTTGGACTAAGAATAGCCCTGGCTTTCCCAGCAGAAATGCTCCTTAATGGTATGTAAGGTTTCACCAAAAGAAAAATCTTCTGGAGGGGAAGCAGAGGGAATGGAATCTTCTGCATCAGAATCCTCATAGGTTCATAGGTTCATACTAGGCTATCTGCCCTAGGGCATTTATAAGCCTAGCCAGAATGTGTTTGGCTTTCGCCACCCATTTTAAATTTATTTTGCTATGCCCTTTTTCGAGGTTAGTATACTGTGCCTCTGTCTAACAGTGACACAGAAGTGATACCCGGGGTAAACCTACGATCTCCCATCCACTCATCAAGATTCCTCTTGAAGAAAGTCAATGAGGGACTCTGCCTAACCTGGACTGGGATTTTATTCCAGAGTGAAGGGAGCCTCTGGGTTATGAATCTGTCCCTCCAGCATGTCCTATTTATTTCAGTGCTGAGGTTCAAGTCTCGAGCGTAGCTCGATGGGATTTGGATTTTCTGAGGTGCAGCATGTCCATTAATTCGGGTTGGACATGGCTATATACGTCAGGCACAGATCGCCTCTGAACAGGCGGTATGCCACTGAGTAGAGCTGGAGTTTCTTTAACCGGGCAGCATATGGCATCTGTTTGAGCCCTTTGATCCTCTTGGTGAGGTACTTTTGGGGTCTTTCCAGTTGCTGCAGGTGTCTGGTAAGGTACATCCCAAAAGGGGCATTGTACTCAATTATGGGCCTGATGAGGGATGAGTAAAGAGGCACGATGACCTCCCCTGATCTAGATGTGAATCCCTTCATGATTAGGTGGGCTATATAAAATGTTTTTCTAACCACTTTGGCCACGTGGTTGTGAAATGAGAGATTGCTATCAACTTGGGTCCCCAGGTCCCTAATTACTTCTTCTGTACTTAATGGATTACCACCTATGGGGTAATTTGTGGGCACTTTGTTTTTGCCAAAAGGGATGACTGTACACTTTTTGGCATTTAGCTTGAGGCCATGGCTCTGGCACCAGTTGTCTGTTTCTATGAGGCCCTTTTGGAGGATGCTTGTGTCGGCTGGAGAGTCTATTATGGCGCCCAGTTTGCAGTCATCTGTTAACTTCATCAGCCACAGTCCTTCCGTGTTGGCCTGTACCTCCGAGAAATATAAACCGAACAAGAGAGGTCCCAGGACTGAGCCTTGTGGGACACCACTTGTAACTGGTTTGGAGTCTGACATGGCTCCAGCAATTCTAACCATGTGGGTTCTGTCCTTGAGCCAGTTTGCAATCCATCTAGTGACACAGGGGTTTATATTTAAGCTGGTGAGCTTATTTATAATGCCCGAGTGGGGTATTGTATCGAAGGCTTTTGCGAGGTCCAGGTAGGCTGTGTGGACCACCTTCCCCTCGTCAATGGCCTTGGTGACTGTTTCAAAGAAATCAACCAGGTTTAAGAGGCAGGATCTGCCCTTAACAAAGCTGAACTGGGTAGGATCCAGTGTGTGTAGATCCCCAATATCTTTATTTATGAGGTCCATGATGATCCTTTCCATAGCTTTGCAGACCAAGCTAGTCAGGCTTATGGGGCGATAGTTTCCAGGATCCGTTGAGGCACCACCTTTATGGAGAGGGACCACTGTTGCTGTACGCCACTCTTTGGGCACATATCCTGTAGTAAGGCTGAGATTGAACAGTAGTTTTATGTTTGAGTTTAGCTCTTCTTGGAGTTCATGTAGGACGCAGCCCGGGACACCGCCTGGTCCCTTTGATGCTGTGTTTTTTTGCTTTGGAGAGGACGGCTCTTACCTGAGCATCTGAGATGTCAGGGGGGCAGCACTCTGCTGGGATAGATATTTGCCCTTTTGGTGGGGAGTTTGCGCTGAACCTGTCAGCTAGGATGTTGGCAATGTCTGTGGGTTCAGTGTATTTTTTGTCATTTTGGACTAATTCTGAGCATATCTGGGAATTACCACCCAGGTTCCTAACATAACTAAAGAAAGCCTTGTGATTATCCTTAGTGTCCTGTGCAATTTTTCTCTCGAAGCTGGCCTTAGACAATTTTATGAGTGCCCGTAGTTTTTTGCTAATACTGATCAGTGATGCCTTCCCTTTTTGGGATTTTGCTCTATCATTTAGTAGCTTCCTCCTTTTATTGTATAGTTTTGTTTATGGCTGGGGTCCACCAGACAGGACGTCTGCCTTTGGAGGATTGGGTCTTGGTTTTATTTGGGATCGCATGATCCATGCATTACTGAAGGTGTTCATAGAATGTTTATAAAGGATTCTGCGGTCTGGGCATTTTCCACAGGCCCAGGGGCTTTGAAGGATTCCACCTCGGTTTTGAGGAGTGTGAAATTTGCTTTAGAGAAGTTTTTCACTGTGGTTTTCTGGGCAGGGGGTGGGGTCGGGATGTGAATATCCAGTGAGATTAGTTTATGGTCTGATCTTACCAGTGAGGGATACACTTCTGGTCTGGAGCATAGAGTCCCCATGTTGGTGATGATCAGGTCCAGTATGTTTTCCCCTCTTGTGGGAGTGGTAACAAGTTGTTACATAGCATTTGAGTTTATAAATTCTAGGAACCTTTGGGCTAGGGTGTTGGAGCTAGAGTAATGCTCCCAGTCTATGTTTGGGTAGTTGAAGTCGCCCAATATAATGTTTTGGAGAGACCTTCATATTTTCCAGTGTTCTCAGGAAGGCCGAGTGGGGTTCCTGGGTTTGGGAGGGTGGTCTGTAGCAGGCTATTAACTGGAAGGCAGTTTTACCCACTGTTAGTTGCACATGGATAGTCTCTGATGCTTTGCCACCAACCTGGAGGTGTGGGTATCTTTGATGAATATCGATACTCCCCCTCCATTTGTGGTTTGGTCCAAGTTTTGGGGCCGAAAAGCATGGTATGAGGTATAACCTGGTAGTGCTGGGGTGCTCTCAGGAGCCCTGAAAGTACAGTTTTGTACCTACCATAAATGTAGATGTTCAAGTTCTAATACAGCTGCAGTCATAACAGATGGGTTCTCCTGCCGTCAGGCGGGTCCTCGGTTGGCCGAATTCCAAAGTCTAGGTCCGGTGTCGGTTGTCGTCGCTTCTTCCCTGACGTCAGTGCGACAGGGGTATAAAAGAACCAGCCGACGCCATTTTCTTCAGTTTTTCTTGCCCCAGATGTCCGGTGACCCCAGGAGGAAGGCAATACATAACTTTGTGTAATAAAGCAATGCCATATCATCAAAATACAGTAGTGCAAGCAAATACATCATGAATGAATACCCCAATCTGGTTGCATGAGGATATGTTAACCAATAGGCCTGTCCCAAGAGGGGAAGGAGGGAGGGAAACCTGGACTGCAGCTGTATTAGCACTCAAACATCTACATTTATGGTAGGTACAAAACTGTACTATGTTCATCGTGCATATAGCTGCAGTCATAACAGATGGGTAGAATCCCAAAGCTAAGAAAGGGGTGGTAGGCACTAGGTGGAACTAGGAGGAGCCAGAATGCCCTGCAAGACTGCAGTGGCAAAGCCCGCTCTAGATTTGGAGTATAGTGGAAGGTGGTAGTGCTTGGAGAAGGTATGCACAGAACTCCAAGTGGCTGCTTCTAAAATATCTTTGGTAGGAACTCCTCTGAGAAAGGCTGCAGAGGTAGCCGTGGCCCTTGTGGAGTGAGATCTGATGCCTGTAGGTACAGTTTTGCCATGAAAAGAATAGCAAAAACGTATGCAGTGGGCTATCCATTTTGAGATTGTCTGTTTGGAAATTGGTTTTCCTTGAGCTCCTATAGCATAGGACACAAAGAGCTGTTCTGATTTTCTGAAAGGCTTTGTTCTGTCCAAATAATAACGCAGTTGTCTGTGGATGTCCAAGGAATGTAGTAATCTCTCCCCTTTGTTTTGAGGATTAGGATAAAAGGTAGGCAAGTGTATGGCCTGATTCAAAGCTACCCTGGATACCACTTTTGGCATAAAGGACGGGTTGGTTCATAAGGAAACTCTGTCCTGATGGAAGATAAAAGGCTGCACAGCCATGAGAGCTTGTAGTTCTGAAACTCTACGAGCTGAGGTGATAGCCAGAAGGAAAGCTGTTTTCCAGGACAAATATTGCAAATCTGATGAGGCTGCTGGCTCAAAAGGAGGCAAGGTCAGTTTTTCCAGAATGAAATTGAGATCCCAAGCAGATATTGGTGGTTTCCTTGGGGGTTTTAGATTCTTAGCCCCTCTGAGGAACTGTCTTAAGAGGGGGTGAGAGAATAAGGGTGGATCAGTGTTGTATTCTGCAGAAATGGCTGAGGCATGGATTTTGATGGAGGAGAATGAAAGTCCACTGTTTAGCAGCTCAGCTAGATACTGTAATATTTGAGGTAAATTCAGTTTTCCAGGATCCTGGCCCTTTTTCTCATTCCAGACACAAAACCGTTTCCATTTTGCGGAGTAAGCTTTTTTAGTAGACGGCCTTCTGGCCTCCAAAATGACATCCTGCACCTCCTTGGAGAGTAGGGTCTGTTGTGATGCTAAGGAATCTTCCATGCGGCTAGACTGAGTGTTTTCAGCTGACTGTGAAGAGTTTTGAAGCTGTGCTGAGTTAGGAGAAGAGGCATTAGAGGCAGGGTCCATGGTGGGGAATGCATCAGGCTCCTCAGCAGTGGGTACCAGTGTTGTCTTGGCCAGTCTGGAGCAATGAGAATCATCTTTGGTCTGTCTGCTCTGGTTTTCAATAGAACTTTGGGCAGCAGAGGAAGAGGTGGGAAGGCATAAACTGTCATTGATGTCCAACTGAAAGAGAGAGCGTCCACTCTCCAGGCCTTTGGATGGAAAATCCTTGAGCAGAATTTTGTCAATTGGTGATTTTTGTGGGAGGCAAAGAGATCTATGTCTGGCCTTCCCCATGCTTGGATTATCTCTGTAAAAACTTGAGGATGCAACTTCCATTCGTGTGGATCTGTCATATTTCTGCTTAGGTTGTCTGCCAGCGTGTTTTCCTTGCCTGGCAAGTACTATGCTTGTAGTTCGATTTGTAAGTCCATGGCCATGTTCCAAAGTGACATGGCCAGTCTGCATAGGGGGTATGAATGTGTTCCTCCCTGTTTGTTTATGTACCACATTACTGTGGTATTGTCCGTTCTTATCAATAGTTGACCTGGTTGCAGAAGGTCTTTGAAAGCTATAATAGCATTTATTACTGCTAGCATTTCCTTTTGATTGATGTGAAGGTGTTTTTCTTTTTGGGACCATTTGCCCTGAATGCACCGATCTCTGTCATGTGCGCCCCCCAGGCATAGTCCAAGGCATCTGTTGTGATGACTTGATTTGCTTGAGGCTTGCTGAATGGGAGACCTGTGTTTGTTTGGCATGCTTGAGCCCACCACAGAAATTCCTTTTGAAGACATGGTATTATTGTTTCCAAACTGTGGCTGTGTTGAGACCATAGGTTTTTCAGGTACCACTGAAGTTTCCTCATATGCAGCTTTGCACATGGGATTAGTAAGATGCAAGATGCCATGAATCCCAGAGCCTGCAGGATTTTCCTTGCAGTCAGCCTGGTGTAATTTGCTAGTGCTCTGAAGTATTGAGTTAGTTGCCCCTGCTACTCTGGCATGAGGTAGGCCATCTGGGTGTTTGTGTCCAAGTTGGCACCCAGGAAAATTATTTTCCGAGAGGGTATTAGCCTTGATTTCTTTTTGTTGACTGTGTATCCCAGAGAATTCAACAACATTATTACATAAGCCAGATGTTTCAGAAGAATGTGCTTGCTGTCCGCTTGGATCAGGCAGTCGTCCAAATAGGGGTATATTTGTATCCCTTGAAGTCTGCAGTAGGCAATTACTGATGCCAGGCATTTCGTGAATACTCTGGGCGCAGTAGATAAGCCAAAGGGCAATGCAGAAAATTGATAATGGGTTGAACCTGCAAGAAATCGGAGGTATCTTCTGCAATTTTGTCCGATTGGGATATGCAAGTATGCCTCCTTGAGGTCCAATGTTACCAGCCAAGACTCCTTGCCCAGCATGGGAAGAAGCTCCTGTAGAGTGAGCATCTTGAATTTTGGTACGAGTAGAAATGTGTTTAGGATGGATAGGTCCAAAATAGGTCTCCAATCTTTTCCCTTCCTTGGTACCAGAAATAGTCTGGAATAAAAACCTTGACCTTGTTCGTGCGTAGGTACCTCGAATAGCTTTCATGTCTATGAGATCTGTAATTTGCCTTTGTGCCTCTGCCCTTTGATTGTGTGGCAGGTTTGGCATGCCTCTCATTTTTGGAAGGGTGTGAAAATGGAATCTGTCGCCTCTGTTTATAATGTCCAGGATCCATTTGTCTTTTGTGACAATATGCCAATTTTTTTGAAAATAATGCCAGTTTTCCGCCTAAGGGTGCTGCCATTTGAGTTTTGCTTGGCATGCTAAGGGGAAAGTCATTGGGCTTGCTTTCTGAATGGTTGCGAGTTATCCTCACCCCCTCTGTGTAGGAGCTTGCCATTGTCTGCCTCTAAACGATCCTTGGGATTGCCCTCTGCCCCTCGGGCGCCTGTATCTACCTCTTTGGGGTCTGTCCATGGCTGGAAAGGACCAATTTTTGGAAGGCCAATTTCTACTGAAACGTGGGGGTTGTACCTGTAGAAAATCTTTCACAGTTTGCATTGATTCAGCCTTTTCCTCCATTTTCCTTAATACCTCCTCAGCATTAGCACCAAATAATACATCCTTTTGTAGAGGGGCATCTAGTAATTTAGCTTTGACATGATCTGGCAAGGTTTGTTCCTTGAGCCAGGCATGTCAACGTATGACTGATCCTGTAATAGCAGCTCTACATGAGTACTCTAGAGCATCGAAACCACATTGTAAGGTATGTTTACCCACTTGTTCTGCACTATGCATCAAATCCTGCAACTCCTTCAAGTCTGGTTGCTCAGGTTGTGACATTTTACTTTTCAATTGTGATAACAAAAACTGTTGGTACTTTAGCATATGGAACTGACAGTTTAATGCCCTCATGGTTAAGGTAGCCGAGGTATATACCTTTTTTCCCCACCTTTCTAAGGATCTGGAATCTCTCTCGGAAGGTAATGGATTTTTAGCAGTGGAGGCCTTAATTCCCTTGGGACCCTGTGAGATGGTTTCTGGGTCAGCAGCATGGCTTTTGTATAGAAATTGGTTCGAGTCAGGAACCCTGTAGTACCTGTCAGGCTTGACTGGGGCTGGAAGTAGAGAATCCGGGTTAAGGCAGGCCTCTGAGTACACATCATCTAGTATGTCCAAGACAGGAGGTATAGCCAGAGTCCTGTGCTGAGGTAGCAAGAGAAATTCCCTAAGCCTTTTCTTGGAATCTGAATAATCTTGGCCTTCCCAGTGGAAGTGTTCCCTTAAGGTATGCAAAGTTTCCCCGAATGAGTAATCCTCTGGGGGGGATACAGAGTGAATAGACTCCTCTGCATCAGAGTCTTCAAAAGGGGAGTAAGAATGTTCCTGATCATCAGTGCACTCTGAAATAATGGAGCCCTGATCAGAGGAGGGGGATTCTTCCTCCACTCTGGGCATTTTGTCCGGGGGGGGGGGTTGAGAACCCCTGATAAGAGTAATTAAATCCTCAGCCATTTTAAGCATCTGTTTTTTAGGCATGGGGCCTGGAGTTGGGCCCTGTGTAGCTTGTTTCTTAGAATGAATGGCTGCTTTAGACTTAGTGAAAGCCTTGATGGAAAAAGAAGAGGAAGGTCTGAAGACACCTTGACAGGAGGTAGACCTGTCCACATTTTGAGATTCACCGCCAAGAGTGGCTTCGGTATCTGTAGTCGGGGTGTGGGCCGAGGAGCCTGCGACCTCGGGCACAGGAGACACCGCCAATGAAGTGTCGTCGGTAGTCAGGGGCTGCGTAGGCACCTCGCTGAGAACCGGACCACGTGTAGTCGGCTTTGGTGTGGTGTCGGTAGAGGCCGTGGACCTCATGTGTCGGTCCTTACCTTTGCGCTTTTTAGACAAAACTGGAGTCGGAGTATCCGACGACATAATATAGTTAAATGTTTTGCCAAAATAATGCTGGGCGAACTCCGCCCGACGCTTAATGGTGCGTTTGTTGAAAGTAGCACAAAAGCGACAGGCCGAGACGTCGTGGTCTGGGCCTAAACAAAGAATACAGAGGGAATGGAAATCCTTATGCGGTATTTGCTTCCCACATGAAATACAATTATTAACTTTGTCTGACATCGGTCTGAGGCAAGAAAAGTTTCCCCAACGGGGTACTTAGCTTTCAAGAAGACTTCGGTTGCAAAATTTTCGTAATTTCAGGAGCTGGCCGACCGGCACTTGCGAACTGCTTCTGCTTTGGGCACTGCACGGCAAGAAAGACTGAAGAAAATGGCGTCGGCTGGTTCTTTTATACCCCTGTCGCACTGACGTTAGGGAAGAAGCGACGACAACCGACGCCGGACCTAGACTTTGGAATTCGGTCGACCGAGGACCTGCCTGATGGCAGGAGAACCCATCTGTTATGACTGCAGCTGTATGCATGATGAACATCCAGGTTTCTGTTACTGCACAGATATCGATGTTCTCCATGCTAAGGAGAGTTTCGAGTGCGTGCATCTTGAGGTTTAGACTTCTGGCATCGAGTAGCATTACTCTTAGTTTCTTATCCCTTGTGATACCTATGGAGGTGGGTTTGTCTTTTGAGCCTTGCCTAAAAAAGGCACTATGGGGGCAGCAAGAGCCTTTGCCAATATCCGAAAGCCCAGGGGTGACAGGTGCAAGCCGTCCCTAGCGAAGCATCGTGGCTTGTCGAGCATATCATCCCAAGCTGGCAGGCATTGGATCCCCTTTGAAAGACACCAGTACTTAAGCCAATTATTGAAATTGATCATCTTGTCTTCATATTGTGGCATCATTCTTGGTGAGGGTTAAGAAGCTACTCAAGGTCAGGGTCATACAGGCCTGGGCTACATGCTCAGAGAGCTCCTTTATGTCTCTTTTCATGTAGTCCAGGGAGTGCCTCAGGTCATTCACACCAGCATGGACAATGACAGAGTCATATTTGTGCTTGCCTTGGAGTGACCTGAGTGCTTGTGTTATGTGGCGGATCCTAGTGCCCGACAGGCTGCTCACCGTGACCCTCTCCTTGTTCAGCCTGGTAAGCGGGACGTCAGTGTGCCTGACGATAGAGTCACCTATTACAAGTGTATCAGGTGTGTTGTTTAGTTTTAAGGGCTGTGACTGTTCGGCACACTGGCTTTGTGAGAGATGCGTTGCACGTGTTTTGTTTTGGGGTAGCGTTGCTTGGGTAGATAAGGCTATGTCCCAGTAGTCAGAAGGAACAGCAATATCAGATTCCTGATCAGACGAATCAGAAGGAAAATCTGTTCTAGGTCTCTTAGAGGGTTGGCCTCCCCTAATTAAAGTAATAAGGTCTTCAGTCATTCTAATCATTTGTTTTTGAGGCACGTGGGCCTGAGAATGCGCTTTGGTCATCGGTTTCCTAGGCCTAGTGCGAACTTTAGGCCTGATAAATTCGGTATC
Organism: Protopterus annectens; assembly: GCF_019279795.1. Lineage (NCBI taxonomy): Eukaryota > Metazoa > Chordata > Ceratodontiformes > Protopteridae > Protopterus > Protopterus annectens. Next base: position 177,150,907 of record NC_056748.1, read on the forward strand.
TTTGGCTTGAAACGAAGTTGTCGGTTTATATGAAAATCGGTAGGCCTGAATGCATCCTCAGAAGCCGATGCCCGCACAGTGGCTCCGGACCCATCCAAGGTAGAGACATCTGCATGTTCCATAGTCGAAAAGCATCTTGCAGCACACCGGACTCCGAATGGATCTCAGTAGAGCCGTGCATATCTGCAGAAGTGGGTATCGGGGCTGCGAAAGCGCCTCACTGAGTAATGGCAGACTGGCGACTAGCTTAACGGAAGCGTTGTCAGCTGTTTTGGACCTATCCGGTCTGTCTCTGTCTTTATCCTTATGTTTTTTCAGAAGATCGGTAGTCGGATGGCTTAATCAAGCCATTTCAGAGTACAGAGATCGAGCTTGAAATAATTTAGCTACAAAAATAGCCCGACGGATAGTTCGGGCATTGAACAAGGCACAAAACCGACAGCGAGGTACGTCGTGGTCTAGGCCTAAACAGGTGACGCAGTAAGAATTAAAATCTCTGAGGTATTTGCTTTCCACAGGCAAGACAATTATTAATTTTTTCTGACATCGGTTAGAGCAAGAAAAAAGGATCCCCAATGTGGTACTTATCTTTTATTAGACTTCAGGTCTGAAACTCGAAAACGAAAATTTCAGGAGTTGGCCGACCAGCACTTGCGAGCTGCTTCTGCTTCGGGTACCGCACGGCAAGAAAGACTGATGTAATGGCATCAGCTGCATGTTTTATACCCCTGACGACCTGACGTCATGGTAGAAGCGACACCATCCAGTGCAGAAATCCGAAGACTCTGGTATTCAGGCTGGCTGAGGGCTACCTGCAGGCAGATAAACATTCTACATTTAGGTGGCAGCATCTACCAATATAAATCCTAAATATTCTTTATAATCCCAACAAGTTTTATTTTTTCACAGTTGGTTGTGAGTTAATATGCTTAGACTGTAAATATCTTCTCACCCCCTGCTAAACCACCCTCTGTAAAGGCAGCCTTCATTTTCTGGCTGGAAATATTTAGGTCATACCTTCCAACTACAGCCTTTAAACTGTTCTTTGCTGATACTTTTTCTGCCATACTCTTCTCTAGTGTTCTTTCTTGCTCTGTTTGCCCCATGGGCTCACTCCGCTCCCATACCCTACCCCAAATTCCCACCTGCCCCCAGTACTCCTAGCTTTATTCCTATCTTACCCCACCCTATCAGCCTAATTATCCAATACCAGCTCCCTCCTCATTACTGCTCCCACCTATAGCCATCCTTCTTAAACACTGTAATCTGTACTCCAACCAATAATTATAGTCCCCTCCTCTTTCCTTAAATCTCTAAAATACCTCCATCACTTTTTAGACCCTTTCTTCTTCACAGCCTTTTCTATTTTCCTAACCGCTCATACCACTCTCTCTTTGCTCCAAAATGCTCTCCTCAAGTTATCACACCCTCCAGTCCCCCAGCCTCCTCTATGTTCCTTCTTCCCTTATACTATGCTACCTCATATTCCATCTATGCTTGTCCAAAACCACCTACAAAGACAACTACCATACAAACCTACCTTCTCCGTCACTCTCCCATTTCCACTCCATCTCCTCTTCTCTCATTCAGCCCAACCCTCTGCACCTATTTCATCCTAAACTCTTCTCCTCTAAAGTCAAGGCACTGTCACCTGCTCCAATCTACAATCTACCAAAATTTGTGCCTGACAGACCAATGCGGCTAAAGGATATCTCCTTCAACAACCTAGTCCAAGCTGGTGATATCCATCCTAACCCTGGTCCTACATCCTTTAACACTCATCCGTTACCCTCTTCCTCTTATCTCAACACCCTAAAGATTTTTACAATGAATGCACAAAGTCTAAATGACAAAGTACACTAATTTCAAACTTGTTTAAGCCATAATCAACCAGATATCTTGGCCATCTCCGAAACTTGGCTCAAGCCCTTTATCTCCAACTCTGAGATTCTGCCCCCAGGATTTCATTGTCTCAGAAATGACCGACTAAATAAAAAAGGTGGAGGCACCGCCCTAGTCTACTCCCACCTTCTTACTTTAATTCCCCTCCAAATTCCAATTCCAGAACACTGAACTAACTGCTGGAATTCTAAAACTAAATAAACATAAAAATACCTGTATCATTGCCCTATATATCTCACCTGGTAACAATATCTCTACACTCAAAAATATTCTCCTAAGGGCCTCTACTGAAATTAACTATGAAACTTGTATCCTTGGTGATGTGAATATTGACTGGAATAAAATCAATTGCTCCTCTCCCTCCCTATTCATTAACCTCTATAACTTCACTCAAATAATCCTCTCCATCACTCGAACTAACAAAATAAACCCTCCCGGGTCCACTATAGATTGGATCCTAGTCTCCGATCCAAATAAAATAACCAATTCTGGCACAATTCCTGATACCTTTAGCGACCACCTCCCAGCCTTTATGCATCGCTCAACTAGTTCCTCCCCACACCAGCATCAATAAATTCAAACTAGTAACCTCAGTAGCTTCAACCCAACTACTTACTCAAATACTTTCAAACAATTGAACTGGCAAATTCTAAACATCCTTCCTCTTGACAAGGCTATAGAACACTTCAACTCTGTCTTCCTTGATATTTTAAACTCACTAGCCCCACTAAGAAACAAAAGGATAAAAACTAAAACTGCTCCTTGGCTAACCAGAGAGACAAAAAGTACAGTTTTGTACCTACCATAAATGTAGATGTTCGAAGATCCACATTGCTGCAGTCCTAACACTTGGGTAGTCCGCTGTCCCAGTCGGCCCGAATACCAAAGTATAAGGCTGACGTCGGTCAGGGCGCATTAGTCTGACGTCAGGATGTCAGGGTACAAATGCGCATGACCGACGTCATATCCTCAGTCTTTTCTTGCCCCAGATGTCAGAAGACCCTAAAAAGATAAGGCCAAAACCAAAAAACACCAAACACTCCTGTACCAAATATATATACAATATATACAATTTACAAAGTACAACCCCACCCACACAACCACCCCTAAACACAGAGGGAAGGAGGGAGGGTAAATTGACTGCAGCAATGTGGATCTTCAACATCTACATTTATGGCAGGTACAAAACTGTACTATGTTCTTCATCCCACATTGCTGCAGTCCTAACACTTGGGTAGAATCCCAAAGCAGAGGTAAGGGAGGCTGGCAAATCATAAAGAAGCTGGAGCTGTCAACATGCCCTGCAAAATAGCCGTGGCAAAACCAGCCCTAGATTTAGAGTAGAGAGGAAGGTGGTAATGCTTAGAGAAAGTATGTACTGAACTCCAAGTAGCTGCCTCCAAAATATCCTTAGTTGCCACCCCCCTTAGAAATGCTGTTGAAGTGGCAGTAGCCCTAGTGGAATGAGGCCTAATCCCAGCTGGAATCTCCTTGCCATGATGGGAATAACAAAATGCAATGCAAAACCCAATCCACTTAGAAATAGTTTGTTTTGACACAGGCTTGCCCTGAGAACTCAAAGCAAAAGAAACAAACAACTGCTGAGACTGCCTAAAATCCTTAGTCCTGCTTAAATAATAACGCAACTGCCTGTGTACATCTAAAGTGTGCAAAATCTTTTCCCCCTTATTTTGGGGATCTGCATAAAAAGTGGGCAAATGAATAGTTTGGTTTAAAGCCACACTAGAGACCACCTTAGGCATAAAGGAAGGATTAGTACGTAATGATACCCTATCCTTATGGAAAATCAAAAAAGGCTCAACCGCCATAAGGGCCTGCAATTCAGAAACCCTTCTTGCAGAAGTAATGGCCAACAAAAAAGCAGTCTTCCATGACAAGTATTTCAATTCAGCAGTAGCCGCAGGCTCAAAGGGTTGTAGAGTAAGTTTCTCCAACACAAAATTGAGGTCCCAAGCAGGAGTAGGAGCTCTATTGGGGGTCTTATATTCTTTGCCCCTCTAAGAAATTGCTTAAACAAAGGATGAGAAAACAATGGTGGGTCACAATCATAGTGAGCTGAAATTGCTGCAGCATGAATCTTAATGGAAGAGAAAGACAAACTTTTGTCCAATAACTCAGTAAGATATTGAAGAGCCACACTCAAATTAGGCTCAGAAACCTCCAAATCCTTTGCTGCACTCCAAAATAAAAATCTCTTCCATTTGTCTGCATACACTTTCCTTGTACTAGGTCTCCTGGCTTCCATAATCACATTCAAAACTTGTTGAGGAAGTTGAGACCTGCTGTGGTTCAAAACAGAATATGCCAGGCTGTTAGATGAAGAGAGTGAAGCTTGACATTGAGTAGATGACCGTCCCTCTGAGACAATAGGTGTAGAATCAAAGGTAAAGGCCATGGAGGCTTCCTTACCAGACTCCTCAGTAATGGGTACCAGTGTTCTCGAGGCCAATCTGGAGCTATTAAAATCATCCTTGGCTTGTCTTGTCTGACCTTTAGGAGTACCTTTGGGAGGAGAGGCAGAGGCGGAAAGGCGTACCCATGAAGATTTTTCCAACTGAAAGAAAGAGCATCCACTTTCCAAGCTGTGTGATGAAACCTTTTCGCGCAAAACTTTGGCAGCTGGTGGTTTAGTGGAGAAGCGAACAGATCTATGTCTGGAGTTCCCCATGACACTGTCAATTTTTGAAATTAATGAAGATCCAGTTTCCACTCGTGGGGATCCATGATTTGCCTGCTTAACACATCTGCTAAGGAGTTCTGTGCTCCCGGCAGAAACCTTGCCTGAAGATTTAGTTGCAAGCTGAGCGCAGTCTCCCACAAAATCATTGCTTGCCTGCATAGAGGATAAGAATGTGTTCCCCCTTGTTTGTTGATGTACCACATGACAGTTGTGTTGTCTGTTAGAATCAACACCTGCCCTTGAAGAAGTAACTCCTTGAAAGCCAGTAATGCAAACTGGACTGCCAACATCTCCTTCATGTTGATATGTAGATGCTGTAGTCTGGCAGGCCACTTGTCTTGTATCCACTTTCCATTCAGATGAGCTCCCAAGCTATGTCTGAGGCATCTGTCGTTAGAATCTGACTCGCCTCTGGCCGGGTCACAGAGAGTCCCTTGTTTAGGTGACATTCCTGAGCCCACCACAAAAATTCCTTTTGAATGCAAGGTATTATTTGAATGACAGTGTCCAAATCCTGGCAGTGCTGCGTCCATACATTTTTGAGATACCATTGCAGCTTCCTCATATGCAGTTTGGCATTGGGAAGCACCAGAATACAAGATGCCATGAACCCTAAGGCTTGAAGGACTGTCCTTGCAGTCAGCCCGGACTGAAGAGATAGTTGATGGAAGTAAAGTGAAAGATTATTTTGTTTGTCCGGGGTTAAAAAGGCCATCTGGGTTGCTGTATTCAGTCTCACACCCAGAAAGCACATGTCTTGAGAGGGTACTAGACTGGACTTTATTTCGTTCACAGAACACCCCAGGCATCTTAGCACTGCTATCACATATTCCAAATGCTGAAAAAGGTCTTCCTTTTCTTGAGCCAGAATCAGGCAGTCCCCCAAGTAAGGATAGCCTTGTATTCCTTTTACCCTGAAGTAAGCTATCACTGGAGCCAGAACTTTGTGAATACTCTGGCCGCAGTAGATAAGCCAAAGGGCAATGCAGAGAACTGATAATGGGAATTCCCAGCTCGAAAACGCAGATACTTTCTGCAACTTAGTCTGATAGGCACATGAAGGTAAGCCTCCTTGAGATCTAAAGTTACCATCCAATGATCTTTTCCCAGCAGAGGTAAAAGCTGTTGCAACGTCAACATCTTGAACTTGGGAATGTCCAGGTAAGTGTTGAGGATAGACAAATCCAAAATTGGTCTCCACGTGTTCCCCTTTTTTGGTACTAGGAACAGGCGAGAATAAAATCCTAGGCCCCTTTCTGGCACAGGAACCGGCTGAATGGCCCCTATTTGGAGTAACAGAGAAATTTGCTTGTGAGCCTCTTTTCTTTGTAGAGGAGGAATGTCTGGCATGCCTTTGAAAGGAGGCAAGGTATGGAAATAAAACCTGTAACAGTGGTGAATGATATCCAATACCCATCTGTCTTGGGTAATTAAACTCCAGTTTTCTTTGAAAAGTGCCAGCCTTCCTCCCAAAGGTGCTGCCAGACGAGAAGGCTCTGGCAGCTGAAAAGGCAGGTCACTGGGTCTGTTTACGAAAGGACTGACCCCTGCCCTCACCAGAAGACTGAGCAGGTGAACTCCTGTTCTAGGCCTAAAAGAACCTTGAGCTCTGCCCCTGCCACGCCTAGACCTACCCCTAGACTGGGAATCATAAGAAGGATATGTCCACCCCTTAGTAGGCCAATTTCTACTAAACTTGGAGGCTGAACCTGCAAAATCTTTAACAGTCTGCATAGACTTAGCCTTGTCCTCCATTTTCTTTAAAACTGCTTCCACAGGCGAACCAAACAACACATCAGATTGTAACGGAGCATCTAAAATCCTTGTCTTAACATGCTCAGCCAAATTCTGATCCCTCAACCAGGCGTGCCTGCGAAGAACAGAACCAGTGGCAGCCACCCTCGAAGAGGCCTGTACAGCATCAAAACCACATTGCAAAGAATGCTTACCCACCTGTTCAGAAACATGAACTAAATCCTGCAACTCTTTACACTCAATACCTTCCGCCAGAGCATCCACCTTAGACTTCAATTGTGAAAGGAGATAATTTTGGTATTTTAACATGTGGAACTGGCAATTCAAAGCCCTCATGGCTAAAGTGGAAGAAGTATACACCTTCTTTCCCCATCTATCTAAAGCCCTTGCCTCTTTATCAGGAGGAACAGGATTTTTAACAACAGAAGCCTTAACACCTTTAGGCCCCTGAGAACGGTTTCTGGGTCTGCCCTAGGACTCTTAAAAGATACTTAAGAGCTTCAGGCACCCTATAATACCTATCCGGTTTAACTGGAGCAGGAGGCAAAGAATCAGGGTTCAGGGAAGCCTCTGCAAAAACATCTTCCACCACATCCAGCAGGAGGTATAGCCAAAGGCCTGTGCTGGGGTAAAAACAAAAATTCCCTTAGCCTTTTCCTGGAATCAGAAAAATCTTGACCTTCCCATTTAAAATGCTCCCTCATGGAATGAAGAGTCTCTGAAAAGAAAAATCCTCACGACGAGACGCCCAAGGAGTACAATCATCTACATCAGAATCACAATAAGGAGGATACTCCTGCAAGTCTTCAGCCAAGACTCTGAAGCCTCCGAACACTGCTCAAAACTCTCAAGCTCAGGTTCCACCCTAGGCCTCTTATCAGGAGGGGGCATAGAACCTCTAATCATAGTAATCAAATCTTCTGCCATTTTAAGCATATGTTTCTTAGGCAGAGACCCTGAAGAACTAGGAGAAACCCCCACTGAAGTTAAACCTGGCCTGCCTCTCGAGGAAGCCTTGGAAACAGAAGGGGAGGGCCTAACCACCTTAGGAAGGGAGGGGAGAACAGCTACCTGAGAAGCCCCCTCAGCATGGCCTACCTCCTGAGAGGAAACATCCTGTAACAGTAAAGTCTCTCCCTGAGACTCCAAAGAGACTTCTGGCAGAACCTCCGGCTCCACCGAGCCCTCTAAAGAACCGACGTCCGGGACAGACGGCTCTTCCAACCTAGGCTTTGCTGCTTTGTCCTTGCGCTTTTTTGACGAAGCGGGCGTCGGAGCATCCGACGGCATTTTATAATTACAACGCTTCCCAAAAACTAACCTGGCACAGTCTAACCTTCTCTTAATAGTGCGTTTGTTAAATCTAGCACAAGAGCGACATCCAACAACGTCGTGCTCAGGCCCTAAGCAAGGTATACACAAGGTATGGTAATCCCTATGAGGTATCTGCTTCCCACAAGAAACACAATGATTCACTTTTTCTGACATCCGGTTAAATACTGAGGCAAGAAAAAACCAAAATATTCCCCAACGGGGTACTTAGCCAACTTTGATTCGGTCTGAAACTCCGACTTCAGAAAATTTCAGAACGCCAACCTGCACTCGCAATACTGCTTCTGCATCGGACCATGCGGCAAAAAAGACTGAGGATATGACGTCGGTCATGCGCATTTGTACCCTGACGTCCTGACGTCAGACTAATGCGCCCTGACCGACGTCAGCCTTATACTTTGGTATTCGGGCCGACTGGGACAGCGGACTACCCAAGTGTTAGGACTGCAGCAATGTGGGATGAAGAACATCAGATTATGCACCACAGAGACAAACTATGGAAGCTTTACCAAAACAATAAACTGGACAATACCTTGCTCCAATATAAACAGCTCCGCAACCATGCAAAACGACTAATCACCAAAGACAAAAAATCCTACTATATCAAACTTCAGTCCAGTAACAATAAAAAAAAACAAAAATTCTGGAACTCGACAAACTCACTCCTCAATCCAGGCTCCAAGAATAATCCGTGTCCTGACCCAAGTAAATCTGACCTCGAACTAGGCTCTAAATTTAACTCATTTTTCATAGAAAGTATTACTACCCACACCAAGACATTTCCCAATAATAACCCAACTGCTCTACACTCTCCCCCTTCTAACTCACCTCATCTGTTTGAACTCAAACCCATCTCCACTAACTTTATAAAAAAACTTTTGTCCAAATTTAAATCTTGCTCTAACGCTCCCGACAATATTCCCTCTTCCTTCCTAAAATGTGCTGTTGATGGCATTGCTCTCCCAATCAGCATCATTATTAACTGATCCATAAAAGAATCATGTGTCCCCAAACTCTGGTGCTCAGCTTATATTCTTCTCTTCATAAAGGAGGCAAATATACCAGCATCTCAATCTTTTGCCCCACTGCTTTGCTCTCACCAATCTCCAAAATCCTAGAAAAATTCATCCACCTCCAACTTCTGCCTTTCCTGACCCAAAACAATCTTCTCACTCCTACCCAGCATGGCTTCTGCCCAGGACATAGCACAACAACACTTTCCTAGAAACTGTCAATCAAGCCCAAGATTCAGGACACTTAGTTTCTACTGTTTTACTCTGTCTAAAGTCTTTGATACTGTTTCCCACAACCACCTTCTCTGTCATCTCTCAAACCTTAACCTCTCACATAATGCTTTATCCTGTTTCTCCAGCTATCCATCAGACAGATCACAGGCAGTCAAAATGGAAGAACTCCATCTCTTTCTTCCTACCTACCCCAACTGGCGTACCACAGACATCCACCCTTGGGCCAATGCTTAACATCTTCATCAATAACTTTCACACTGCTATTATTGATGCAAAAATCATACAATACACAGACAATTCAACCTTAGTCTGCTCTGCCTCAAACCTCTCTGAATTGCTGACTAAAACCCAAACTGCCTTCTCAACAACTGAAAACTGGATGCGCCAAAACCACCTCTCTCTCAGTGCAAATAAATCAAAGATTCTATTATCCCCTCCCACAAAGACCCTCTCCTACGATAAAAACAACTTCAAAGTCTATAGTCAAACCAACTCACCTATAGAAGTGGTCCCCTCTGCCAAGCTACTTGGCATTACTGTAGATGAACACCTCAAGTTTGATATTCATATTCAACAAAATACTAAGAAAATCCACCAAAAGCTAGGTATGCTGTATGGGAATAACAGCTTTCTCTCCAACTCCACCAGGCAAACTCTGGCCTCGACTTATCTTCTTCCTTATTATACGGAGCCCCTGTCCTAACCAACCTGTCCTCCTCCATCACCTCTAAACTAGAAAACTGCTACAACAAAATCTCTAAATTTGCCTCTAAATCTAAAATACCACCCATCACTGCCTAACCCTACAATCCCTGAATTGGCTTGAACTCCCAAACTACCCAGACTATCTTCAACTCACTACTGCATACAGACTCTCATTTCACCCAACAAAATGTCCCGCTCTAACATTCTTCTCCCTTATACACCCAACAGAGCTCTCAGATCTGAAAATCAGAACTTAATTACTATCCATAAACCTAAACGTCCTGCTGGCCAACTTCTCCTATCTTTCTCACTAGACAAAAATGGAATTCCCTTCCCTCCACACTAAGAACCACACTAAGAACCATACCAAACTCAATAAACTTCAAAACCCAACTATTCAAACACCTGTCCACTAAATGGAAATGTACCTGCCTTCACCCAACCTAATCAAAGGGGGTTCTCTCTCTCTGGTTCCCAAGCTCTACAACTCTCATAGTTATCGCCGTATGAGCCTATATAAGGTCTCAACAATTTCTATAGCTTCTCTCTAAGCTCTCAACAACTCCTACAGCTACCCTCACACAGCCCAACCTTGTAAATAGCATTCTACTGTTGATGTGTGTATGTAAAGCATATTTACATTTTCTTAAAAGGTTTGTATGTAAACTCTTTCCACACCTAACACATCTGTTTTCCTGAAATGAAACTGTATGATCTCTACATTCAAGGTTAATGAATTTAACTATGCATGATATTGAATGCATTTATGAGTAACTATTCTACATAACATCTTTAATATTAACTATCAGTTGCATCTAAATTGTGTAATGCATCTTGGAGCTGTTCTCCCCGGGCCTCCACTGAAAATGGGTCAATTCGGCCCAGTGGACTTCCCAGGTAATCACACTACAAATAAATAAATAAATAAATAAATAAATAAATAAATAAATAAATAAATAAATAAACAAACAAACCCAAATGTGATGACTGCAACAGTGAAACACGAAGAACATCCACTGTTGCCTAGGCCAGGAGAGAGTCACCACAATGATCTCGGGGGATTCCTTCTGAATTTTCAGAAGTATCCTGGATATTAATGAAAACTGTGGAAAGGGTAAAAAAAAACATCCAGAACATTCTTGTCCAAGGGGGGATAAAAAAGAAAAGGCACCTGTTTCCCAGGCCTTCTTGCATGGAGAACTGGAACAGAATTTTGGCAGTTTATTATTCAGAGAGAAGGCAAAAAAGACCACTTCACAAACGCCCCAGAGACTGATAAAATCTTGGATGACCCCAATCTAGTTTCCAATCACAATTGTCTGCCTCTGTCTTGCTGAGCGTGTCTGCTACACAGTTTTGCTCTGACTGAATTGTAGGATGCCTGTAGAGTGAGATTGTGCTGAAAAGCTGTATCCCAAGGTAATGTGGCTAGTACTCACAGGGGTTAAGACCTGGTTCCGCTTTAACTGCTAAGGTACCACATCACTGTGGTATTGTCTGCAATAACCAGAAGAGATCCTAGAACAAACGGTGATTCAGGGAGCTGGGTGCCTTGATAAGAGCAATCATCTCTTTTATACTTGTGTGCCTGCATGTGTCGTTGACCCAGATACATTGTACTTTTACCCCTCCCCAGATGCTGCTTCCCAAGCAAACTCCAAAGCATCTGTGGTGACTGACTTTTGAAGTGTGTGTGTGTGGGGGGGGGGACCTAGATTTAGGGATATGTGATGTCTCTACTAAGCAATTTTTCTTCTCTTCGGACAAATCCCATAAGTGGAATTTTTAAAGATAACTGGTGTTGGTGCTGGGACCAGAAACTTCAGATACCACTGAATCTTTTGTGTGGAGTCTTGTCAGGGGTATCATGAGAATTACAGAGGCCATGAGACCCAGAATCCTGCAATATTCCCTTGCACAGACTGAATTTCAAGTAGAAACCCCCTGAAACAAATCTAGACCTAGATCTGTTTTTTTTAGTGTGAAAGAAAAGCTCTTTGTACTAAGGTGTTTAGCAAAACCACCCTAAGTTTCTTGACACTTAGTCATACAGAATAGCCCTGGAAAGATCACAGTCAGCAGTATTAATACAAAAACTTTTAATATTAAACAGTTAAGTGCTTTTGTCCTATTGCAACTTGGACTTCATCAGAACTATTTACATTAACAACCTAAGACCTTAAAATAACAACTCAAACAATCAAATGACCATAATAAACCGATAAAGCATCAATAAATATTAAATACTAAACAATAAAATATTCAGACTATTAAAATCATTTAAGCAATACTTATAATACACAATCTTTTCATAACTATATACATAATGAACTGTTTTATTAAAAATATATTACATTATAAATTTGCTGCAAATAATGTAAGCAAACTACTTAAACAGCATAATTTAACCCTAGGAATCCGCAGGTATTCAACCTAACCTGCCACAAAAGTTCACAGCATTCCAGTTTATGTTTCCAAGGATCTCCCCTTGGACAAGATGGTATCTGCTCCAATAACAAAAATAAATATTTTTTTATTATATCAAGTGTCCCGGCTGTTCTTAAAAATATCTAAACTAGTGCTTCCTTTAATATAATTTGGTAGTCTGTTCCATGCATCAGCTGCTCTCTAAGAACCAATTAGAACTTCTCGTTCCTATAAAATATTCTACATAGGTTGTTTGATGACTCTCTAATACATTTTGATACTCCCAAACATTTCCAGAAGTGGTGCTCTTTAAATGCCAATATACCTGAATGAGATCTCCTCTTAAATTTCTATATGAGATACTGTACAAGTTCAGATATTTTAGTCCTTCTTAACTTAAATTTTCACATCCATGGATGCCCGTGGTAAATTTCTGATGTGCTCTTTCTAGTTTACTCATGCTTGTTTTCTTATAAGGTTTTCATATTGTTATTCCATACTCAGGTTTAGGTCTAATGTAATTAACAAAGAATGACTTCACCATTTCCGATTTCCTAGACTTCATAAATCTTTTTTTATACAACCTACAGTTCTATAACTATCATACACCAATTTGGTTGATATGATTAGAAAAACTCAAAGCTGGATCTACCAATATACCCAGGCCATTAAATGAATCTACAGTTTCAGTCATTGTGTGCTGTAATATTCAATATTATTGTTAGCACAACTAATTTTATGCTAATCCTCATAAATTCTCCTCTTTAACATAATTTCTGTTTTTCCTACATAATAACAATGTCAATCATCGTAAAACGCCAAATATACTAGTCCTTCCAAATTGCAACTAAATCTTTTGGAAAATTTAAAGGGATTATTACAAGTTTTTAATGTTAGACTTTCTCCTTCAAAAACACATTTACACTATGAACAAAAACATATTTTTGTACCCATTCCTTTTACTATTAACAGTATCTTTTCGAATACCATGGTCATCTTTTTCCAACTTCTCTAATATTTTGATGCCCCTTATAAGTAAACTGGGGTCTATCCCCAATAACTTCTGTAATTTATTATCACTTTCAATAATTTTCCAGTTACCCAAAACCAGGGATTTGATTTTATGGCTTTAACATCCAAAATTTTCACCATGGTTCACTCACAATGCTTCATATCAATATTGGCATCTCCAAATCTTAAGCCTTTCCCCAATAATGGGATGAATCTAACATTTCTATTTATCAAAATTGTATCCTTTATTTCAATTAATTTTCTTGGAGAAAGAATAGTTGTGTAAAAACTTACCATAACCTTAGATGTCCTTCTCTTCCATGTTGCAGTATGCATAACAGTGGGGAGGTGGCTGCCTGCAGCACCAGACATCCGGCCAGTGTACTAAAGCCTTAGGATAGGGGGTACGTGCGACATTGCATGACAGAGTCATAAACTGACATCGCTATAAATGTGACACCCGCACGTACCCAACCTAGAAATGGCTGCTGCATACAGTAGTACTCCTGGGATGCTAGAAGAAAAGGTAGCTTTTCAGACGCACATATACAATCAGTCAAGGAGATAAGTATATTTTAGAGGTAAGTTGCAGGTGTAGTTGTGCCCCAGTTGGATGCAAGGAAGCAAGGGAAATTACACACAAAAAGGGATAAACAAATGAAAAAGGGGATAGGAGAGGGGACTGAATACTGCAACATGGAAGAGAAAGACATCTAAGGTTATGGTAAGTTTTTACACAACTATTGTGTGTCTTTCTATTCTCATGCTGCAGTGTTCATAACAGCAGGGAGAGTACCAAAACTTTAGGTAGGAGCCTGGGAGGCAGGTTGGGAGGCAGGGTAGAGGAGACGCTGTAAAACTGACCTTGCAAACCCATCTCTGACTCTAGAAATCAAATCTAGTTTGTAATGCTTGGTGAAAGTATGTGCAGAAGACCAAGTGGCCACCTCCAGAATGGAAGCATAGTCAACACCCCTAAAAAAGGCTGCTGAAGATGCAGCTGCTCTAGTAGAGAGAGGTCTCACATTGGAATTTAACTCTCTTCCATGAAAGGAATAGCAAAGACAGACTGCCTTAGAAATCCATGAGGCAACTGTCCGTTTTGACACTGCCTTCCCCAAGGTCCTAGGGTGAAAACAGACAAAAAGCTGGTCAGACTTTATAATGGATTTGGTCTTGTCCAACTTAGCTGTCTATGAACATCCAAGAAATATAAGGTTCTTTCTGAGGAGTTTAGTTGAGGGAAGAAAACAGATAGATTAATGGTCTGATTCAAGGAGAGCTCATTAACCACCTAAGGCATGAAGGAAGGATTGGTCCTGAGGGAGACCCTGTCTCTATGGAAGATAACTTAAGGAGGAGTGACCCTAAGGCATTGGATTTCCGAGACCCTCCTTGTGGATGTAAGGGCCACCAGCAGTACTGTTTTCAAAGTACATAGTTTGAGAGATGCTGAGTGGGCTGGTTCAAATGGAGGCAGTGTGAGTTTTTCTAGCACAAAATTAAGATCCCATCATGGAGGGATAAGAGTGGGTCTGATATGAAGAACCTCTTTTAAGAAGAGTACCTGGATGACAAAGGAGGTACCAAAGGAAGGTAGGCAGAGATGGCTGACAAATGCACTTTTACAGAGGAGTACATCAGTCCTGAATGCAGAAGCTCACACAAGTAAGAAAGGATCATGGGTACTGGGCAAAACCTGGAGAATCTTTTCCATTTTTATACATAATTTCTCCTGGTAATAGGTTTCCTGGCCTCCTGCAGGATACTGAGTATGCCCACTGAATACAGGTGTCTGAAGGAGATCAAAATTCTATCGCCCATAGGGTCAGTTTGAGGTTGAGCACCTGAGGATGGATGAGGGATCCCCTGCCTTGTGTGAGCAGGTTGAATTGATGAGGTAACCCGTGGTGATTGCCCTTGGCTAAAAGGTATAGTAGGGGAAACCAGTGGTGTCTTGGCCAAAAGGGGGTCACCAGCAGGATTTTTGGTTTGTCCCTCTGGATCTTCAGAAGGACGTTTTGAATCAGTGTGAAGGGGAGAAAGGATAAGACATCACCGCTCATGAAAAAAGAGAAAGCGTCCACCTTCCAAGCCTGTGGATGTGGGTCTCTGGTGCAAAACAGGGGCATCTGTCTGTTCTGGGAGGAGGCAAACAGATCTGCCTGTGGAATACCCCACCTGTGAATAAGATCCAAGAACACCTCCCTGTGAAGCATCCATTTGTAAGAGGATGCTGAGGTTCTGCTGAGGGTGTCGGTCATCACATTCTCTGCTGAAGGACTGCACACAGCTTGCAGGTGAATGTGTAGGGTCACCTCTAGTGACTAAATCTGATTTGCCAAAGTGGATAGGATCTTGTCCCTCCCTGCTTGTTGATATACCACAGAGCAGTCATATTGTCTGTGACTACCTTCAAGGTGCCTGGTAGGAGAATTTGTTGGATTGTTTGTAGTGCCAAGAGAAGGCCCCTCAGTTCTTTTATTGTGATTTGGTCCCTTTGTCTCTGGGTGGACCACTCTCCTTGAGCTTTGTTCTGGTTGCTGTTGCTTTCCAGAACGGCTCCCCAACCCAGATCTGATGCATCTGTGTAGAGGTGTTGTGAAGGTGGAAAGATCTGCAAGGGTATCCCCTTGACTGAGGTTGATGGATGAAATCCACCATGTGAACTCCTTTTTCAAGCACGGGAGAAGAGGGAGCATAACATCCAAACGATGGGAGTGTTGGTTCCAGAAATTCAAGACTCATTGGAACTTTCTCATATGCAGTCTAGCAAAGGGGAGCACAGGAATCAAGGATGCCATGTGGCCTAGGACCCTCAGAAATTCCCTGACTGAGACGGATGGGAGGGAAAGAGAGATTGGAAGTAATGGGTGAGGGTTTCCAACTTCTGGCAGGGAATAAAAGCTGCCATCTTGTCGGTTCTTAGCCTATGATCGCATGGTCTTGAGTAGGTGTCATTTGGGATTTTTGTTGGTTCACAGTGAAACCTAGGTCTGCCAAGGTCTTGCAAACCATGCATAGGCGATGGCAAAGGGAGTGTTAGTCCTGGTGCAGGATTAATAGGCAGTTTAGGTAGGGATATACTCCTGGTTTGTAGAATTAGAATGAAACTCAGTGCTTTGTCTTTTAGCAAGGAAAGACTGGCTTCCCCTAATTAGAGTAATAAGTTCTTCAGCCATTTTAAGCATTTGATTTTGTGGCATGGGAGCTTGAGCATGCGCTTTGGTTGTCGGATTTCTAGGTGTAGTGCGAACTCTTGGCCTGAGAAACTCTGTAGTTTTAGCTAAAAACAAAGTTGTCTGTTTAATGCGAACATCGGTAGGTCGGAATGCACTCTCAGAAGCCGGTGCCTGCATGGCAGCTCTGGACCCATCCAAGGTAGAGACATACACAGGTTCCATAGTTGAAGCATCTCGCTGCATACCGGACTCCGAATGGGTCTCAGCAAAGGCCTGCGAATCTGTAGAAGAAGGCATCAGGGGGCTGCAAAGGCTCCTGAGTAGCGGCCGGCTGATGACTAGCTTAATGGAAGCGTCGTCTGCAGTTTTGGACCTATGTGGTCTGTCTCTCTCTTTATATTTACGTTTTTTCGGAAGATCGGTAGTCGGATGGCTTATCGAAGGCATTTTGGAATATGGAGAATGAGAGCGAAAGAATTTAGCAACAAAGATAGCCGATGACAAATGGTTCGGATGTTAAACAAGGCATAAAACCGACAGCGATGGATGTCGTGGTCTGGGCCTAAACAGGTGAATGAAAATCTCTGTGAGGCATTTGCTTTCCACAGGCAAGACAATTGTTAACTTTTTCTGACATCGGTTAGAGCAAGAAAAAAGGATCACCAATGGGGTACTTCGCTTTAGAAGACTTCAGGTTTGAAACTCGAAAAACGAAAATTTCAGGTAGCGGCCGACCAGCACTTGCGAACTGCTTCTGCTTTGGGCTCCTTCATGGCAAGAAAGACTGATGTAATGGCATCGGCTGCATGTTTTATACCCCTGACGTCATGGAAGAGGCAACAGAATCTGACACAGAAATCCCAAGACTCTGGTATTCGGGCTGACTGAGGTCTACCTGCTGCAGGCAGATAACCCAAGTGTGATGACTGCAACAGTGAAACACGAAGATCATCATCAGAGACCTGCCATTTAAAATGCTCTCTCAAGTGTAATGGTATCCCCAAAGGATAATTCTTCCCCAGGAGAATCAGGACTAATTGTGTCATCCTCCTCAGGAGTAGCCGAGTCCTTGGGAGACAAGTCAGAGATCCAGCAGAAGAGGATTCTCCCTTTGACTCCTTCAGGGCCTGCACAGACAGTAGGGCTGGTTGGGGCACCTGAGACTGAAGAGCCTGGAAGGCTCTAAACAAGTTCTGGGAAAAGGCTTCCCATCCAGGTGCTGGTTCTGAAGCTGTGTGTTTTTGTACTGGTTCTGTAGTTAGGTGTTTTTCTTTTTGTTTCCTCATCAGGGCCTGATTGCTGAACAACCTCAGCTGATGTACTCTGGATTTCAGCTGAACCAGCTTCCACCACAATTCCTGTTCCAGCAGCAAACCGATGTCAGATGGGACCCTGGGCTAACATCCACCTCGAGTCTCACTAGACTCCTGAGGTGCAGCATGGGCGTCAGGCCCAACTTTTTTGGCCTTCTACCAAGGCAGCTCCTCAGTGGTACCTACCACACCCTCCATACCTAAAGTCAAACGTTGGAGTCTTTGGTTTTCTTAGTTTTCTTTCTTGGTATAACTTTAGGGCAGCCAGGTGACTATGCAGGGTTTTAGGCACACAGGACTGGCAGATGTTGCAATACTTGTAGTCATGGTCTTCCACTAAAGAAAACAAAAACACTGCTTGTGCGTGTCCTTATTGTAGAATTTGTCTTCCACAAGCACACACTACCTTCCTAGCTGACATGTATGTCTGGAAAGCAAGAAGGAATATATTCAAAAAACCCAAAAGGGTATTTAACTGAAGCGGACAGCCGAAGTCAAACAAGCAAATGGTTTCCATGAGTTGCCAATCAGAGGTCCGTAGATTACTGTGGCAGAAAACTTCTGGGTTGGGTATGTGCAGACATGACATTTATAGCTGTTGGTTTATGGCTCTGTCATGTAACGTCGGACATACCGCCTAGCGGATATCCAGTGCTGCAGGCAGCCACCTCTCCACTGTTATGAATTACTGCAATATGAGAATAGAAGGACATAGTCATAATCATTGTTTCTAGTTTTTCTCTAAGGTTATCATCTTCTGAAATGATTCAAGACAACCTAAGCATTTGCCCCTTCACTAAACTTCTTTTTGGTTTATATAGATAGTTGCTTTGAAAATGTAAATAATTATCTGAATATGCTGCTTTTCTGTATAGATTAGAAATAAATTTAAGTTTTAAACAATGTTTACTAAATAACACATCAAATTTATAGTTTCTGCAAAAAATGTATATGTATTTGCTATATGTATATGCTATATTTGTTAAGTCTAATGATTATTTGTTTCATAATGTGGACAAAATTGTAGAGATAAAAAGAAGAATAAGTTATTAAGGGATGAAAGGAAATATTCTAATAACTTAGCATACCCCCCAACCTGTTCATTGGGTTCCAAAATAAGGTTTATGATCATGTTTCTAGTAAGAAAGTTGATAATTTGGCAGTTAATACTACTCATAAGGAAAATGAAAATCTTTTTTACATCTCATGGATGCACTGGCCTTTGAAGAAAGGAGGTCCTCAATTCTCAATTGACAGAAGAGAGAGAAATTTGTGGGTTTGAGGCACTTATATAATTGGTCAGACTTTGTGAATAGTTGGAGTGCCAGATAAAATTCTGGGTGCACATATGGCATTGTCAAAGGTTGGTCACACAGGAGTAACAGCTGTAGATATTACAAACACACCAGTAATTATAATATCTTTGTTGGGACTCTGCTATTACTTTTGTTTCCTATTTACTACTCGAAACTCTTAACTATTGCAGTGCCTAGCCAAATCACCTTATCACCTTTAGGAAAAGGAATTGCCCACTACTTTCTTTTGAAGGCCTCCAGAAAAAGAACAATTTGAAGAATGGTCCTTCCGCCAGAAAAAGCCTCTTGAAAGTGGCTTAGTGAAAGAGCATCTTCAAGTCCCTTCCTCAGTGTCAGCAAGAGTGATCCCTCCCAAGCAGGGTCCCTGAACAGCTGTAGAGGACATACCAGTCCCTGGTCCACAGTTTCTTCCCAACAAGCATACAAGAGAGAGCAAGAGACATGAGCAGTCCAAAGAATATCACATGGCCACAGTGGAGTCATTCATCAGCAGATGAGGCGAAGGGAAGCCAGAGTGAAGACCAATGCCTCCCAGACCGTGTTTTCCCTTGATGCTCAAGGAGGGAATGACCAAGTTACTAGGATGACAGTCCATAACCTAGTCACAACAGGTGACGGACAACTGGATATCAGACCCTAGAGGAGTTGGTATTGCTTCCTTTAATCTTTGAGGTAAAAACTTTTAGTGACAATAACAATAAACACTGGTCCCAGCACCTAGCAACCAGTTTTGATAGAAAAGCAGCATTTTCCACAATACAAGGAAATTTCCACAGGGAGCTATTTCTGCCACCTGCAAAAGATAGCGGAGTACAGAATAGCTGGTCTTATCTTCTGACACAAAAATTAAGTTCAGCGGCAAAACACAATGTCCCCAACTGGATAAGTCTTGAGTTAAAATGATTTGAACCCCCAAAACTACTAATCCTAGCCATAACATTTCACTGAAAAGTGAAACATTTTCACACAAAAAATAGTTATCCTCAGAGAACCATCTACAAAAAAGAAAGATTCTGAGGTATAAAACTTTTAATGATAGTCACTAAAATATAATTTCAAGCCTGTAACCTAAATTTGTGACAAGAAAGAAACACTTCACTTCAAAAATCCATTAGGGGAACTTATCTGTCCAACCTTGGTGAAGCAGTAGCAGACTGTCGACCATGTGAATACTCCAAAGGAGTTCACTTTGGTGGCAAGTTTTGAAGTTTTGTTACTACAGCCACTGACTTATCCTGGTCTCCTCGAGCTGTGCTCTGGCTATGTAACGTGGAAGCCACCCAAAGCTTTGTGTGCTAACCTCGACAGGACATCTTGTGTAGCTCTGGCTACTGCAAAACTGATCTTGTGATTTAGATAGCTATGTATATGTGCTCTGCCTGTGAGCATTCCCTGGTCTCTCAATAGGACTCCTCTTTCATCTAATGAAGGGTGTTCCCAAAGAAGAGACCCCTGAAGGTGAAGCACAGGATAGGGTATCCTCAAGGTCAGAATCATAAAACACAGGCAAGGAAAGAAGGGAAATAGCCAGCTCATCTGACTTGGAGGGGAGACCAAGTTTCCCAAAGCCTACAAGGGAAGGCATAACTCAAGTCAAGCTAACCTTCAGGCTAGCTGCTGGCAGGATATCCCACAGATAGGGGTTGAAACAGTTAACAATACGATCAGCATATGAAGGGATGATTTAAGGGATTACAACAGTCCTGCCAAAGTGGTAAAGACCTGCTTTCTTCTCAAGCTGTCATCCAACAAGCTCAGAAAGGGTAGGGCAGCAGGAACTTCCCCCTTAGAACTGGTTATCTAGAATGGAGTTTCTGAACTCTTCCTTTAGGTAAGATAGTACTAGTCAGCCCAGACTACACAAGTACACACCTAATCCAGTGGCACTTACTGAAGTATCATCACAACTGCATATGCAGTATACTACATGGAAAGCTAACTACTGAAAGACAGCACATTGATCAAGAATCCATGGCAAAGGAATTCTCCTAGTTGTCAGTTTCTATAAAACATCTGTCTTATGAATGGTTTACAAAAGCAAATCCTGAATGCTCCCAAGCTCCTAAAATGGCATTCTTAAGGGCTGGCTTATCTAAGGGATGACCCAGGACTTCTACTCATCCCTTTCCAGTTATGCGTTCAGGCATTTTTTTTGAAACTGGAATATGGAGGTTGTTTAGTGAGTACCTCATACGTCTCAGGGCTTCTCCTTAGGAAGATATCTGGGAAGCAGATGTAGGGAGAAAGACTCATTGTCCATATTTGCTTCTGTGAGAACAGCCTCAAGATCCATATGGCTCTTCACAGCTGTCAGACTGTGCATCGTCTCATGGGACAACTGCAATATCAGCATGTGCTACATGGGCAAAATGGACCTAAAGCATGAAAGCCCACTTGATGAAGTAGCACAAAGACAAGAACCCAACAATAGTGAGTCTGGCACTAACCCAGACCTTTTTTTTTAAACATCCAGGCTCTGAACTTTGAATCCCAAGAAGAAAAAATGCAGTACTGACCCCTCCTTCAAAAAAAAAAAAAAAGCCTTCAAATTCTGCTGGGCTTAGTGGGAAAAAAAACTAATGGAGAAGGTCTTCTGTGTAAGGAATTTCTGACAGTACTCTGCTAGCTTGACTCTATAGACCACTTCACAGGATCAGAGCAATATGATCCAGCCAAGTGACTGAGGAATAGGTGGCACGTATATTTCCAGGATGGGAACCAACACCACCACCCTTAGTTCTCTCATCTGTTTAGGCAGATGATGGCTGGAAAACCGAACCTTAGAAGTGTACACAGACTGGAAGCTCTTTTAAAAATGGAATTGTCTGCAGGAAAGCTGGGCTATGGACTACTTTTCAGGTCTCATTCCTTATGTCAGTGTTAAGATTTAGACATGAGGCTGCATGCTCTATGAGCAGCCCTTCTCCAGTCCTCATAAAAGGAACCTGTAACTCTCTCAATTTTTGTGGTAGCAGGGTAGGTCTGCAGTTTTCCCCTCTATCTACAGGTAGCAAAGTCAAATCAGTCACTGGAATTATGTTGTACTCCTTCCTGAAACACTACAGATGATCAGACAGTGGGTCTTTTGACTGGCATTTTGAAAGCTCACATGGACACCTGGGTGACATTCTTCTTGGCATAAAACATGGACTCTCTTAATCAGTCTATTAGGACTGTGAACACCAGAAAAAATGGCAAGCTCAGGGGCCATGCATGATCAGCTGATTTTCTGATATTACAGCAAAAGCACCCTTGATTGAGTGAGTCTGAAAAAGAGTCAGATTGTGATTGATGTAGAGAATAAGAACATCTGATCCATCAGGGATGGTTGTTGTTGCTAGATAAATTGCTTAGTGTTATTTGTTCTGCCATTTATTCAATATACCTGCTCACCTGTCAAGCTACAATTCCAGCCATCCTGGCAGCCCAGATGTCTTATTACATTTCATGCACCATGTCACCACATTCCATTGACCAGTACAAAAAGCACACAGTCAGAATATAATGAAGTTATGTACTCACCATAACATTCCATCTATGCTGTCCATTTTCATTCTTCCTCAACAACTGGGTTTGGATCCAACCCTCGGATCTGACACGGCCACTTTTTACAGCTTGTGGGTACTGGAAACTCTTCAGCTGCTCCCTTACCCATAATCCTCTACTCCCCTACCATACCTCAGATCATGTTTGATGGCCTTATAGCTTCACAGAACATTAGAAACAATGATAATATGAGAAACCAATACCTGGAGTTCAAAGGCAGGAACAATGGTATCTTCCCTTTCTTCCAGAAATTACAAGTCAAATGGTACGGGTTGGAGGGATTTGAGGAAGAATGAACACGGACAACACAGATGGAATGTTATGGTGAGTATATAATTCCTTTACCGAATGCTGTGAATTCTCATCCATTCAACAACTGGGACAGAGTCATTTTCCCTAGCTACCTGCATCCCAGGAGGACTCTAAAGAAGGATACTCTTGAGCACTGTTGAGCCAAAGGCTCCAATTTGTAATGAGTAATAAAGTACGAGGATTAGCCCAAGTTGCAACCACACAGATATCATCCATGAAAGACCTGGATAAGAATACTGATGAAGTTGCCATGGACCTGGTTGAATGGGCTCTCCAAATTGTTTGGCAAAGACAAACCCAATTTGATACAGACAAATGAGATGCAAGCAGTTAACCATTTGGCTAAAGTTACTTTCGCAACTGGCTTGCCAGATTTCGATTCCGCAAAAGAAACAAATAATTGATCTGCCTTTCTGAAATTCGTTGTTCTATGGAAATAGAAATATAACTGTCTGTGAACATCCAACAAATGTAACATGTATTCTCCTTTGTTCGTGAAATTTGGAAAGAAAACTGGAAGATTAATAGACTGATGGATTCTGACACCATCTTAGGAAGAAAGGACAGGTTGGGTTCATAGTACTACCATATCTGTATGAAATATTAAATAAGGAGACTTGGAAGACGAGGCTTGGAGTTCAGAGACTCTTCAAGCACAGGTTATGGCTATTAAAAATATGGTCTTCAAGGTTAAAAATTTTAGTTCACATTTTGCTGATGGTTCAAAGGGAGATTGAGTCAAGGCTTGTAAAACTAAACTCAAATCCCATGTTGGAGCTTGATCTTTAAACAGTGGTTTCAGAATAAGGGTACCCCTTATAAAAGCTAAAGTGGAATTGTTAACACCGATATGAAAATTAGAAATGGCTACTTTAACAGTTGAGGAACTATCCCCTTCATTAAAAATTATTCCCAAAAACTCAAGAACGTGTGTATTGGTGCTGAAAAGGAGCCAATGTATTTTTGTTGTGCCCAAAATAAATCTTTTCCAGTTATTTCTGTAAATCGTTCTAGTGGAAACTTTATGGGAAGATAAAAGTATATGACTGACAGGGGAGAAAAGCCTGGGTTGTCTATCAATGGAAGTGGAGAAACCATGCGGTCAGCTTTAGGCCAAAAACTTCCGGGTGAATCATGTCTGTTGGGTGAGATAGGAGGTCTGGAACCGGATCCAGAATCCATGGAGGGATGAACTAGATGAGGCCAAAGAAAGGAGAACCAAACCTGACTAGGCCAATAAGGGACAATGAGGATGAATTTGCTCTTCAATTTTGATGCTTTCTGGAGAAATCTGGGGATTACAGGAGTTGTGGGATAAGCATAGAGGAGACCAGAGAGCCAATCGTGGAGGAAAGAGTCTTTTGGTGGGATGATCAGGCCAAAGAACCTCCTACACTTTGTTGAGGGCGGATACAAAGAGGTCACAAGCAAGGTTAGCCCCACTGGTGGAACATCTTTGCCGCAACTTGCATGTTGAGAGACCACCCGTGAGGCAATAAAATGGACCTGCTGAACTTGTCTACTATCACGCTGGATTTCCCCAGAATGTGCATTGCTATTAGAAATTGACTGGATGAGATCTCCCACTACCACACACACAGAGCTTCTCGCCACAAGGGGTAAGATCTGGTTCCTCCTTGTCTGCTGATGTACCATACCACTGACATATTGTCTGAATCGCCATAGTTCCGGAAGGGGGAAGTCTTGAAAGGCCTGCAATGCTAGGAGTACTGCTCTCTTTCCAGGACATTGATATGCATGTTGGCCTCTTCAGAGAGCCAAGTGCTTTGGACTGTCTTTCCCAAGAAGTGCCCCCCCCCCCCCAACACCCAATCTGGGAAGTGTCCGTGGCCAGTATGGCTTTGGGCTGAGGAAGAATGAAGGGATGGCCTTGTAATATCTGATCTGAGTGGACACAGATTATTGTGGAATGGACGACTGAGCTGGTACGGTCCACTTGAAGAATTCTCATGTGGTATCTTTCAAGTGGAGCTAGGACTATCACAATAGACACTGACCCTAAGGCTTGTAGAATCAACTGAGCTGATACAGAAGAATTCTGAATTATCTTTTTTACTTGAAATTAAATAGTTTGCACCCTTAGTAAGGGAGGAGAGGCTGTTACTGACACTGTATTGAACAAGACCCCTATGAACTCCAATGTCTGAGATGGTTCTAGCTGAGACTTGTGATTAATGGCGATTCTTAGATGAGATCAAATCTGGAGTACTTAGTCTCTTGCTTTTATCAGAAGATGTCTGGTCGGAGTAGTTATGAGCCAGTCATCCAAGTATGGAAACACCTGGAATGAGTGCAGTCTCAAGTGAGCTGCTACTACTGCCATACATTTGGTGAACACCCTGGGAGCTGTGGTGAGGCCAAAGGCCAGTACTTTGAACTGGTAATGACTGGCTCCCAGGCAGAAGTGTAGGTATCTCCTGGATCACCTGTTCATTTTTATGTGATAGTACGCATCCTGAAGATCTACTTGAGCACATCCAGTCATCCTTGTGCAAAAAAGGCAAAATAGACTGAATTGTGACTATCCAGAATTTTGTAAACTAAACTGATTTGTTCAGATTGCTGTGAATCAAAATTGGTCTCCAATCCTCTGTTTTCTATGGCACTAAAAAGAATCCTGATTAAGTTCCGAATACTCTCTGGTTAGAGGAACTCTTGGATGACACTTTTTCTAGCAGCTTTTTTTATTTCTAGAGCTGCTTTCCTCTGACTGGGTGGAACATCCAGAATTCTGTTTACTGTTGAAGGATGGGGAATAGGGAAAAATTAATCGGATAACCTCTGGAAATAATCCTCTGCACCCATATATCTTTATATATCTTTTGTAATGTGTAACCAGGCTCTCTGGTGCAGGGAAAGAAAGGTGGACACAACTGGACCTCCTTTCAAGAGCGCTGGTAGGTAATGTCAGAGAACAAATCACTGGACACCTGGTGCTGTAGGCCTCTTCTGCCGTGCAGCTGGCATCTTCCATTAGAGTTTCTTCTTCTCTGGGGGAATCATCACCACATGGATCATAGAAAGGATCCAAAGACTTTCTGAACTGCATCTTTTGACCACCTCACTGATTCCTAGAGAAGGTTCTTTGAGGAGTCGAAAAACTTATGCCCACTGCAGATTGGGTCTTACCATCCTGCTCACACCTGCAGAGTGTATCTTTAACTTTAAGGCCAAACAACAAGCTTTTGTCAAAAGGTGCATTAACAAAGAAAGACTTGAACAGCTCTGTGAAATCACAAAGGCACATCCAAGCATGCCTCCAAATGGAAATGCCTGAACCCTCTACCCTGTGAGGAAACAGAACTGTGTTCCCCAGAATTACTGGTCCTAGACAAGGATTTGGAAAGTTCTTTAGTCAAGTCCCTCTGAAGTCTGGTGAAATGTACCAGATAATTCAGTGACCTGAGAGCAAAGGTTGCTGAAGCATATACATGCTGTCTAATGCTCTGGACTCATTGTTTGGGGGGGATAGACAGATGAACTCTGTTCTGCAAGTTCCTTCTTTGTGGCCACTGCTATGACTATGGCATCTTACTGGTACTCATCTGCTCCAAAACTCTTCCTTTCGGTGGTGTCACAATCCTGTATGGTCTCTTCGGGATCATATCAACAGTGTCCTGTTCCTTCCACACCCACCTACAAATCAAATCATTGAGCTCATCAGCAGCCAGAGTCACCCAGAAGGTAGTGGGCCAGACCGAAAGGCTTCCAGAAATACAGATTCCTCCTGGGAAGGGTTATGGGTAGACCAACCACCCTTTTGCTTGAGGATCTCCAGGATGTCTCCAAAGGAGACATCAAGTGGTGGATCTTAGGGACCCTTCTCCCTCATCAAAATCAGTATCGTCATTTGCAGACTCTAGAAGAGTCTAAGTGCCTCCTCTTGCACTTTCTATTCTTAGGGACTTCTTCAGTGGGATGCTCTGGAGAATTATCGGAAGAAATAAGAATACTCTGCTGTGTAGCCTGGAGACTTTGGGCTGGCTGTTCATATGGAGTAGAGTGTTGAGGCTCAAGGCACAATGACATATGGAATCCAGAAGGAAGATCCAAGGGGGGGGGGGTGTAATCATCTGTCCTTCGGAAGCAGAGAACACTCTCTCCACCTCCTTTAAGGCAGAGTGCTCCATGGAGAATGATGCCAAATTAGCAGAGAAGACATGTTTCCAGACCAACTCCATCTCACCCGAAGGCAGCCCACAAGAGGCAGAGGCTGGAGCCAAGCTGCCCAATGCTGAAGCACCAAGGGCCAGAGACAGCTCGGCCAACTTTAGAGTCAACTCTAACATCTTGGATCCAGCAATGATGCTACCGCTCTGAGAGTCATCCGGCTCCGACATTCTTGAAGTCAGTGCGCTCAGAGAATGTATTGGAGCAGAAGATACAACAATCATCGGATTCAATATAGATGGTGCCAGAAGACACTGATCTAAGGGTTGGATCAGAGAAGGAGCCAAGATGGGTGGAGTAACACTGGTAAAAGTCTCCGGACCCAAAGGGGTAGGAGCTGGGAGAACTCCCATCTGAGTCTGTACTAAGAAAAACTTCATCATTCTGTCCACATCTGCTTCTGTCAGGCTCCTCAAAGAACAGGAAGAGGAGGCCAGTGAAGGGGACCTAGAATGATGGCATCTCTCTAAAAAAAAAGAGATGGCAGCCTGGAAGTACAGGGTCCAGACAGGACTCCTACTGGATCCAATGGAGTGGTTTCAGATCCAAATGTATCTGATCTGATTAAATAGATCAGGCATTTGATGCAAAAAGATCTGAAGATTTAGTCTTCTGAGCCGATTGTTTTGATGCTTTACGAGCTGGCTCCGTGGTATGATCAGAAGATGGAGTGAAGGATCCAGAAGGGTCCGATGGCTGCTTTCTGGGGTTCTTTTTCATCAGATTTGGAGGTTTGAGCTCCAGATAATGATTCTGAGACTGTCAGAGGCAATAGGCCTTTTAAAATAAGCTTGTTTTTTCAGATCAACCACTGCTCTTGGAATGAAAGCTTTGCAAATATCGCACAACACCTTTAAGTGTGCCGAGCCCAAATAATAAATACAGAAATCATGGACATAAGACAGTGGGATCTTATGCCTACACTCCTTACATTTTTCAGCCATTTTAGAAAACAAGTCAAAATAATAAATTTTTTAAAGAAAGAAAATTACCAACAAAGACAAACTACCATAAGGGTAAGGGTAAAGTGTCAAGTGTAGGACAAGGGAGGAATTGATGTATACAGACACAAAGAATAAAGACAGCAAAAGAAATAAACAAATTTAACTTATCTAAACAGAAAACCACTAAAGCTCGAGAGTTCACAGCCACCATGTCCGTAAGTAAAGGCTGCAAATCTGATCTGAGATATGACAGGGGACTAGAACATTATGGCAAGTGAGGAGTCTAAAAGTTACCAGTATCCACAAGCTGTAAAAAGAGGACAAATTGGGTCAGATCCATACCCAATTGTTGAGGAATGAATGAAAACTGACATCAAATCTTTGGTTTGGCAATCATCCTCCCCCAAAGAGGGGACATACTCCTTGTAAGCTGACTTAGTGCTTCTAAGTAGTACAGTCCTTCTAAGCAGTATTCACAGTGTTATCCGCTTGGGGTCTGTACACCCAGCAGTGGTGGTTAAATAGTGAAGATATCATACAGGCCAAGTGGCATAAATCATTTTCAGAAGAAAATATGATGCCAGGTATCCGCTCTCCTTGCTCAAACTCTGGATGCCTGTATGTTGCCTGCAATCTCCACTACTAGCAGAACAGGAAGCCCAGACTTTAGTCTTTTTCTAAAGGCTCTCAATCTTTCACTCCTCTCTCTAGTTGGTATTCTGGTAACCAGAGCCAGTTTCCAAGCACTGGTCATCAGCGTCACAAGCAATGACTGAACCGCCACTCTGGCAGGACAGACTCCAGTTATATTACCACATCCACCAGAACATGCACATCATGCCTAAATCAGAATGAGTTGTTATGACACTTAAGCAAATAAATAGTAAACAAAAAAAGGAAAGATGACAAATATCACTTCGGATTTCAACATTCCCTGCAGAAGATGAAAATGTGTAGGCAGACACCTACTTATTGTACGCAGGAATGAACAAGAGGAAAAAAAAATGCATGTGTGAAGACGACTTACGTATCTGGAGGGGAGCCAGGGGCACTGATACTCAAGTGTTCCTTTTTGCCTTGTTTGATGACACAGTCGTAACCAGATTCCGTCCCGCGGGAAATTAACACGGAATCACCCGCAGACAGAATCCCATTAGTAAGACTCGAGGGTTTCCTGATGCCAACTTCCACTGGCCCCTCATCAGGCACAAGATTTGGTGCTGCTGGCAATCCAGCCTCGGTGAGCTGCGTCAGAGACTGGCTCAGAGGTCTCCTTGAAATCAGTCGCTTGTTCATTTTCCGAAACCTATTACAAGGAAAATGTTGAGAATCGACTGCACAACTTGTAGAAAACACTCACACTATACACAATGACTAGCCTAAAGTACACATTTTTTTAAAATGTTCAGAGCTCTTATGTCTTTTCAATGCAGTGTTAACCACTACTGAGAAACCTAACATGCTGAACTACTTACTTCTAATACAACAATAAATTAATAAACCATGTTCACCAAACGCTTATATAAACCACACCTAAAACTAGCACATATGAAGACAAAATTTAGCATAAGCAGTCCAGATAAGTTAACAGTGGTTAATATAGAGTTAATTAGCTTGGGGAGTGTATAAGTTGGATTTCAGAAGTTTAATATCTTCTGACACACTGCAAATCACTTTCTGAAATGAAAAATAAAAGTATTACTGTGCAACAACTTACCATAATAGCAGATGCTTGAATAGATCACTGTTAAAGTAGCCCTTCCTTCTGGGACATCTGTCATAGAAGGCCCAAAGCCCAAACCAATGTTCATCTTTTCCTCCTCCCATCCCAGACTATGTCCAGCTCATAGGGATGTCAGGATATTCCTTATATAAAACTGTCATCCATCCACACTGTTTCAGAGTTTTCTCTTACCCAGGTTAACCACAGGTCAAGAAAGGACCTAAAGATCATATAGAAACAGGGACATACGTGTTATCTTTTGCTCCTTCCTTAAAGGTGCAACACTCTTATACGCCTTCTTCATTCTCCTCACTAGACTTTAAACTCTACCAGCCATTTTTGTTTTACTTGTCAAGTCAAGGTTAGTTGCCCCATGCCATAGCCCGTGAAGTAAGGTCAGAGGAAGCTAGTACAGGTGAATCAGCCAAAAACCACCAAGATGCTTTGTGTTGTTTGGCTCTACCCATCTGCATGTAGTATCATTCTGGAGAATGTGTTGCAATGAAACAAGGATGGTGGGAAGGCCATGCCCCAGGGTTAAGGATGGGAATTCCCCCTCCCACCTACAACCCACAACCCAAATTAGCCATTCTTTCAGCTTCCAGCCTCTGCCATCCAGATGCCACCACCTCATTCCTCCCCTAAGGGAAAGGTGATCCAACATACACCTGGTCATTCCTTCCCTACCAGCTCCAGCAGGTACCCAAACCAGTAATCGAACTTTGATCTCCAAGACTGTAGTTAGGGCTTTGTATGTCTATGCCAGCAGATGTGGTCTCTGTGACCAAGAATTACAGAAATATAGTAACCCAAGGCCATTCAAATACTAGCAGGCAAGAAGCCTTAAGAGAGAAGGCAGAAGGGGTTACCACATAGAGACAGGGTATCCATCCCAGCCCAGGATGCTGAAGAAATGAAACTGTGTGAGAAAACCAGTAGCACAACAGTGATGTACCTGAATATCGTTATAATAGTAAGCTCTTTCACATACGTACTAGATTCTTCATACAGTTCACTGCTGCAATAAGCTGGGACAACTTCAAGAGTTTAGTAGACTAAGACGGTAGACAGACTAAGTAGTGCTGAGCTGCAACAGTTGCAAACGTAGCCCTTGCCTTGGTGGCCAAGGCATGTCCACATTGCTTGGAAAATGTGTGGACTGATAACCAGGCATGTCCTTCAAGAACAGCCTGTGCACGCAACTTTCTCCGAAAGGCCACAGTGGCTGCCATACCCCTAGTGCTATGGGCTCTCAGGGACTCTCAAAACATCTTGCCATGCTGACAACAAAAGATACAATATACCAGCTACTTAGAAACTAGTTATTCTTCTGTCCTAGTATGAGTTATTTGTGCTCATTGCACCTACGTACCTAAGGGCTGTTCTTCCCTTAAAGGTGCAGTACCATAATAGGCCTTATAGTGCAAACAGCACAAATAACTGATCAGAGGTTCTAACATTCTGGGTCTTATCTAGGTATTGTCTCAGTCATCTATGTACATTGATGGGATGAAGAACCATTTTCCTTATTTCAGGGATAAGGGGAAAACATGGAGCTGGATTGTTTGGTTGAGGAAGAATTGTGTTAATATTTCTGTCAAAGATGGGATTAATTCTTAAGACTGACTCTCTCCTTATGGAACTAAGATGTAAAGCCCTCTCTACACCCTCCTGATATGCTGCCTAAATAAAGTAATTATTCAAGTAGGGTAAATATGAATATCCTTGGTTCTTCAATAAGCTACTTCTGGAAGTCAGGTGGCGAGTAAAATCCTCGGGTGCAGTAGCCAGTCTAAATGGTAAAGAAGTAAATTGATAGTGGGAGCACCCCCCCCCCCCAAGTCACTGAACAGAAATCTGGAGAGAGGCATCCCTGAAGTCCAAGACCGTCATCAAAGCTTGAGAGAAAAAAAGAAGTTATGTACTCACTATAACGTTCCATCTGACTAGTTGGACTTCATTTGTCAGCAACCTGTGGGTTCCGGATCCAAGCTGGCAGCTTACCAAGCTAAAGATCTGAGCTCCAAGCTCCTCCCCCTTACCCATACCAGATCGAGTTTGCCACCTAACAATGTGACACCCAACAACCTAAGCCAAAAGGACCCGACCCGAACTCATACATCAGGCTCGACACATTCAGGACATCGAGCTCAAATAGACAATTAACCAGCAAGGTCAGGGAGAAGGAAGGAGGGAAGGTTGTTGACAGATGAAGTCTAACTACTCAGATGGAACGTTATGGTGAGTACATAACTTCTTTATCTGAAGTAGTTAACTTCATTTGATCATCAACCTGTGAGATAGAGTCCCTAGCTACCCGAATCTTGAGAGGCCCTTAAGGAAAGATATTCCAGAGCACTGCAGAGCCAAAGGAAGCCCTTCCTCTAGACACCAAATCTAGTTTATAATGAGTAATGAAGGTGTGAGAGGAAGCCCAGGTATTAGCCGAACAGATATCGTCCAGGTAAACTCTACACCAGAATGCAGCTGAAGTAGCCATAGAACGGGTAGAATGAGCATGAACCCCTTCTGGGGCTGGTAATCCAATTTCTCTATAAGCTTGCAAAATACAAAGCGAAATCCATTTAGTGATAGTCACTTTTGAAACTGGTTTTCCCAAAAACGGTTTAGCAAAGGAAACAAAAAGCTGATCAGATTTATGGAAAGGTTTGGACTTATGCAAATAAAAACGTAACTGCCTGTGCACATCAAGCAAATGAAGTTTATATTCCCCTTTATTTTGAAATTTAGGAAAGAACACAGTCAAATTAATCAATTTTTCTTAACATTTGACTCAGAAGCAATTTTAGGCAGAAATGATGGGTTAGTCCCGAGAGATACTATATTCCTTGTGAAACACTAGGTAAGGCGGTTTCATACACACGGCTTGAAGTTCTGGCACTCTCCTGGCTGAAGTAATAGCCACCAGGAAGGCCATTTTCCATGATAAGAATTTTAAGTCAACTGATGCTGCAGGTTTGAATGGGGGGCGAACCAAAGCCTGAAGGACCAAAGTCAGATCCCACGGTGGGGAAGGATTCTTAATAGGAGGCCTCAGAAGAAAGGTACCTTTCAAAAAAGTCTTGCAAATTCTGGCAGCAGCTAGGGAGCCTGAATTTTCCCCAACATGAAAATGAGAAATAGCTGCCAGCTGCACTTTCACTGTGGAAGAGTTAGCCCCTTGTTGGAAAATATGGGACAAAAAGTCTTAACACTGCTGGAACCAGAGCGGTAAAAGGATCCAGATTTCTCTCTGAAGCCCAAATGGAAAAAGTTTCCACTTACTACTGTAGACTTTCCTGGTAGAGGACTTAAATCCATCCTGACAGCGGTACACAACTGGAGAAGAGATACCGGGAGTCCAAGCAACTAATGGAACTGGAGTAACCAACCTGCAAGTTTGAGGCTGTCCAGATTCGGGGGAGCAATTCCCGAGGGATGACGAATAAGATCCGGAATGGGATCCAAGATCCAGGGCAGAGCTAGGAGATGAGACCGCAGGCAAGGGAACCAAACTTGATGAGGCCAGAATGGTGCTATGAGGATAACTCTGCTCCACAACCAATGAGCTTTCTGTAAAAACTTTGTCATGAGTGGAAGTGGGGGATACGCATAAATAAGACCAGGTGGCCAAGCATGGACAAGAGCGTCTCTGGGGGCTTCCCTGATCAGGGGAATTAGAGCGAAAAACTCACTGCACTTCACATTGGACAGTGATGTGAAGAGATCGCAGCAAGGCTGACCCCACTTCAGGAAGATCTGTTCCGCTACACAAGGCTTCAGAGACCACTCGTAAAGCGAAAGGATAGTCCTGCTCAATTTGTCTGCCAAGATGTTGGACCGACCCGGAATGTGCATTGCTATCAGAAAGCGGTTGGTGGAGATCGCCCATTCCCATACTCTCATGGCCTCTCGACAAAGTGGATAAGACCTGGTTCCTCCCTGTTTGTTGATGTACCAGACCACTGACACGTTGTCTGACTGGATAGCAATAGCTCCCAGAGGAAGAGGCATGAAGGGCCTCAAACGCTAAAAGGACTGCTCTCATCTCTAGAACATTTATATGCAGAACGGTCTTGCTCTGAGTCCACGTGTCTTGGACAGTCCTGCCCGAGCAGTGCCCCCCCCCACCCTAAGCGGGAGGCGTCCGTGGTCACCGTGCCTTGGGGTGGAGGTGCAACAAATGGGCATCCTTCTCGCAATTCCTGGGATTGAAGCCACCACATTAGAGACTTCTTGCACACACTGCTCATAGGGATCGGAAAATCTAGAGACTGACGTAGTATAGAGACCAATGAACCTGTAACGTCCACTGTAAAACTCTCATATGCAGATGAGCACAAGGAATGAGGTTTATAGCTGCTGCCATGGACCCTAGGACTCTCAGGACTATCTCCGCTGGTGGTGCAGGGGATTGAAGGAGAGCCAATACATGCAGAGCCAGGCTGTGAAGTCGGTCTGGAGTGAAAAATATCCTGGCCTGAAGAGAGAGTCTATTCTCGCTCCTATGAAATCTAGGATTTGAACAGGTTGGAGGGAAGACTTCTTGAAATTTATCGTGATCCATAGCCAGGTAGATAACTGAAGGAAGAAATCCCTGGCTAGTACAAGTTGATGCCTGGTGGAAGCAGTGAGAAGCCCGTCGTCCAGGTACGGAAAGACCTGAATGCCCTGAAGCCTCAGGTGGGCCACTACAACTGCCATGACCTTGGTAAACACCCTGAGGGCTGTGGTGAGACCGAAGAGTAGGCCCCTGAACTGGTAATGACTGGCTCCTAGCTGAAAGCGGAGAAACGTCCTGGATCGCCTGTCCATCCGAATATGGTAGTACGCATCCTTGAGGTCTATCGAGCACATCCAGTCTTTCTCCTGCAAAAAGGGCAGGATGGATTGTACAGTGACCATCCGGAACTTTTCCTTGGCAATGGACAGGTTCATCGCGGATAGGTCGAGAATCAGCCTTAAGTCCCCCGTCTTTTTTGGCACCAAAAAGAACCTGGAATAGATGCCTGATCCAAACTGATCTGGAGGCACTGACTGGAGTGCTCTTTTTTTCTAGCAGCTTTCTCATCTCCAAAACTGCTGCCTCCCTTTGAGCGGGTGGGACATCCGGGAGGAGTCTTGTACAAAGTGGGCTGTTTATGAAGGGAACTGAATAACCTGTGGATATTATTTGAAGCACCCAGCAATCTGACGTGATGTGCTCCCCCATTGGGCTAGGTGTCTTGAGAAACGCCCCCCCGACTGCTCCCCTCAGGGCTGTGGCGTGGGTCGATCGGAAAAGGGTTCCTGTGACCCAAAGTTTTTTTGTCCCCCTCTGCCTCTGGGCCGGCGTCCACCTTGTCCCCCTCTGCCTCTGGGGGAGGAGGAGTCCTGAGTGTTCCAGAACTGCTGAGATTTCCGGAACCACAGCTTCTTTTGGCCCCGCTGGTTCCTGGAGAAGAACCTTTGAGGGTTAGAGAAGTGGATCCAGATGGCTAACCGCGTTTTCCCGTCCTTTTCACTCTTGACAAGCGCATCTTGGACGGTCTTCCCTAACAGGGTTGAACCATCAAAAGAGGCATTAACGAAGGACGCCTTGAAAGATTCCGAAAAATCGCAAAGCCGGAGACAGGCATGATGCCTCTTAGCAATACCGGACCCAGCTGCCCTAGCGGCTCCCACGGTGGCATGAGAGAGTGAACACATGGACGTATTTGACACAGATTTGAGAGTGGCCATACGAGCTGAGAAAGTCCATTTATCCTCAACCTAAATGGACTCCGGGGGGGGGGGACTCAGTGTACTCTTTGACAAGGTCACACTGCAGTTAGATTACGCGGGCCATGTAATTCAGCGCCCTTATAGCAAAGGTAGATGAAGCACAAGTCCGCTTTCCAAGACGTTCCATCGCCCTGGACTCCTTGTCCAGGGGATGGACTGAGGAACTTTCCTGGGTGAGTTCCTTATTGGTGGCCGCAGCCACCACCATGGCATCAACTGGGGAACTCTTACTCCAAGTGGCTTTGTCTGCAGGAGGACTCAATACCTTATCGGGCCGTTTGGGTATTGGCTCCACAGTGTCCGATTTCTTCCAGGCTCTGGTAGTGATAAGGTCCACCAGAGGGTCGGCCGGGGGGGACAACCAAGAGGTAGATGGGCCTGTATCGAACACCTCCAGAAATACTGACTCGTCCGAGGTAGGTTTTTGGGTGGACCAACCCCCCCCCCCCCGGCTACGAATTTCCATAATGTCGCTGAAGGAGATATCTTCGGGGGGTGATCTGGGGGAGCCTACCCCTTCCTCCAAGCCAGTATATTCCGTGAGGGACTCAGGGGAGTCCATGTGCCTCCTCTTGCACGGGCAATTGCAAGGAACATCCAAGGGGGGACTCTCCGGGGAGGGCTCGCAAACCGTCTCATATTCCTCAAGGGGAACTATCTGGGGCGTACTGGATACAGGCAGTCCCCTGGGAGGACTGGATGATAGAAGACACACTCAGTTGTGAAGGAGCTGGGGCAGACTCCCAGGAAAGAGTGAGGGGTCTCGATCCTCCAGAGAGAACCCTCTGCACAATGTCGAAAGCCTAAGGGAAACCGGCTTCCCTAAAGCTGGTGGTGTGGGTAGCCGTACCCCTCGGATCAGACGAAGGGACTAGAGCTGAGGCTGGCACATCCGGGCCCAAGTAGACAGTATGCCCCGACCACAATGGGGCCGATGACACACTCATCCCCACAGATCAGACACCCACATCTCAGGTCCGAGAGCTTGGATCAGACAAGGGATCAGACAGGCTTGAGGGGGCATAGCCAGGGTCGAGGTAGGAGGTACCATCGGTGCTGACTCCCTGACTCCAGGACTCCTCAGATCCATAGCCTCCGAAACCAGAGGGTGGATCAGGGAAAGAGCTATCGGGGGGAATGTCAGAGCCGAACTTCCCACTCTGGCTTTGGAGGGGGGGCAGCAACACTCCCATCTGCAATTGAGTTTGCAGAAACCTCCTCATCAACTGGTCCATATCGGCTTCAGAGAGGCTCCTAGTAGACCTCGAGGATGGCACCAACACCGGCTGGGAGGGCCGATGCGAGGACGACCTCGAAGCAGGCAGAGACTCCTCCCTCCAGCTCTGGGGAGAGTCATGGAGAACGGAGCTGAGGGAGAAGACGGCCTTGCAATTTTTTGTGGAGACACTAACACCTTGGAGGGAGGGGCTGACTGATCCCAGTCGGCCTCCATCTTGCGACCTTTCCCTCGGTCTCTGTCTCTCTCTTTTTCTCTCTCATTTTTTTTAAGCAATTCTCTAAACTACAAATATGTTAAAACTATACACCAAACACACCCAAAAGAGAATAAGGGAAGAGTTATGTAGTGATTCACACACACACACACACACACACACACACACACACACACACACACACACACACACACCGAAAAAACTAGTTTAGACCTAACTACCCTCCTGGAGCTCAGAAATCTCTTGCTGGCAAAGCCGCAGCAAATGAGATCTGAGGATTGGAAGGAGGTTGCAGGGGAGTATGGGTAAGGGGAGGAGCTTGGAGGTCAGATCTTTAGCTTGGTAAGCTGCCGGCACGGATCCGTATTGAATCTTCAACCCACAGGTCGATAATCAAATGAAGTTAACTACTTCAGATGGGGTGTTACAAAGGCTTGCACTGCCAACATCTAGAATTATGGAATCTTGAGACAGATGTTTAACCGACACAGGTTCAGGAAGGAACTTCATGAATCTCCTTTTCTGGGCACTAGGGACAGTCTTAAGAAAAACCACTGATCTAGTCCAACTCCTACTTATAAATGCATCTT
Organism: Protopterus annectens; assembly: GCF_019279795.1. Classification (NCBI taxonomy): domain Eukaryota; kingdom Metazoa; phylum Chordata; order Ceratodontiformes; family Protopteridae; genus Protopterus; species Protopterus annectens. The sequence continues at coordinate 177,188,321 of NC_056748.1, forward strand.
GTAGAAGGTAAGGGATAAAGTACACACTTGATCCTTTGGTACATTTGAGAAGCCTGACATTTCTAGCTTTTACAGGAACCTTAGTTTGTACTCCTGAAACTGCAGCACCAATCTTAAAATGTATGATGTTTTTCCAGTTCTTTATGCAATGGGCACCCTTCCTGCCACCTGAGATGTGGGGGATGGGGAGGGGAAAAAGTCAGGCTGGGGATATTTTAGAGGAGGGAGAAGATTCATATAATCATGGTTGCTTCCCAGGGGTACAATGGTTCTGTAGGGCCCTCAGGCTTTCCTTTATCACACGGACAGTTTTATCTTACACTAACCTTTCTTAACTTTGTCTTGCTTTATGTTTCTCATGCCTCCAGCAGTAGGGTCTAGACTTAAATGGGTAATTCCTTTCAAACCTAGTTATGGGGCAGTAAAACAGCTATTTTGCTGACAACATAGTCTTTCCACTTAAAAAAAAACTTTACTAGAAGAGCTGCCAAAGAACACATTCTTATCCAAGGGTGCATTAAGAAGCTGAAATTCTTCATAATCTGGCAGGGGGTTTCAGCCTCTCCCAGGCATGCCCTTCTGATCACTGGCCCACTGCTTCCAGTCTTCTGCAGTCACAGCTCATAACCATTTGACTGTGTGCTTAGCTAATGACTGTTTGGGTGAGGTACAATAATTCTCCCCTCAAATCCCCATCACATACCTCCCCAGTCTTCATTTTATCTAAAAGAGCAATATGAAACTAACTCGTGTCTGGCAGTTAATGGATCTGAATGCCAGGGTTCTTCAGAAGTGCATTTATTGCATTTATGTCTAGGCAAAGTCTATGTTGTTTTAAATGGAAAACAGTACTACAATAAAATATAGGTAGCATACAACATTTTTAAACAAGAAAGAAAAATGAGTAACAAGAAAAGGAGCAACTGCAGAATATTAAACAGAAAATAGGAGATTACTTTGATAATATGCATGAGTTTAGAAAGATTGCTGTTAAGCAACTGTTTTTTGATAATAACTGCAAAGCAAAAAAAACTTCTAGCACAACTCAGGCAAAAAAAAGTGGAAAGGGCAGTCACCAAGCTTAGGAAGGCTATAACAAGAAAGATAACAAGAGAGCTATAACAAGAAAGATAACAAGAGACCCTGTAGAAGTACAAGAAATATTTCGGAAATTTTTATGAAAATTTGTATAAAGCAAAGAAATACTGAAATCAAGAAAAAAGTACAAATGGAAATGTTTATGGAATAATTAAATATGTCAAAGCTAGAGGTAGATGAGGCTCAATTACTAACAGCTGGGATAGGAAGGGATGATGGCTATGTATAACCAATCTACAGGAAAGTCCCCAGGAATAGATGGTATTCCTGTGGAAATTAGGAAGGAAAAAACTGATAAAGATCTGGAAGGTTTTGTTTAGAGGAGGAGTACCAGCATCCTGGAAGAAGGCAGTGGTAATGGTAATACCTAAAGAGGGTAAAGATCCAGCGGATCCAGCTTCATACAGGCCCTTTTCAATATTAAACCATGATAGTAAAGTGTTTGTGTCTATAATGACTAAAAGAATGGCAAAAGTGATACTAAAATTGATAGATATGGATCAGTGTGGTTTTGTGGAAGGGAGGCAAACATTTGACAATAACAACAGAACACTGATGATCCAGAGGGAAGCAGAATGTATTGAAGTACCACTTTTACTGGTGGGTCCTGATGCACAGAAAGCATTTGACAGAGTAGACTGGGACTTCATTAGCAGGGCAATAGAAGCATTTGCTTTCCCTGATACAATTATAAGGTTGATTAGAAGAATACATGAGGGATCGGAGGCACAAATTAATATGAGTGCGGTCCTCTCCGATAAATTCTTCTTGAGTAGAGGAACCAGGCAGGGTTGTTCACTTTCCCCTTTGCTGATTGCATTATATTTAGAAGCACTGGCAAAGAAAATAAGGGACTCAGAAATTCAAGGATATAATTTGTATGATAGTAAGGAAAAGCTGGCTCTATTTGCAGATGATATTTTACACATGACAAAACCGGAAAGGGACATTTACAGTGTTGTGGATACAAAATTAATGAAGCTATAACAAAGGCAATAGCGGTAAATTATGTACCCGCACACAAATTGGTCCAATAATATCCATATTTATGGGGCCATGATAAAATGGAATATTTATGAGTATGGATTAGAAATGACTGTGTGGTGGCAGCTAAAGTTATGTGGGAAGACACTAAACAGAAGACAATATAAAAATTGAGAAACTGGAAGTTTTGTTATATGGAAACTAAGATACAACCCATTAAAATGTTTTTAATCCCTTTAGTCTTGTACACAGGTCAGGCACACTTTTAACAGAAAAGTTGTGGATAGTAATTAAAAGAGTTGAAGGACTATCTGGGAAGGGAAGACAGCAAGGGTCAAGTGGGATAAGCCGATTCTACCAATAGAACAAGGTGGACTAGAATTACCTAATTTGAGGGGGTATTTTAGAGCAACACAGTTAAGGCTCTTATACATAGCACAAGCAGAAAACTATAATTCAAAGTGGAAAGGAATGATGCTGACACAGGGAGGAAACTCAAGAAATAAGGAGAGATTGGGATTTTGGATGCAGTCACTTAAGGAGAGCAACCAAAAATCATACAGAGCATTATATTCATAAAATAGCAGGGAGTATTCGGAGAATCAAACCAGCACAAGAATGGAGAAAAGAGATTTTGCTGAAAGTATCCATATCCCTCACCACAGTCAACCCTAAGTAAGAGGGGGCTGGAATTTACTGGAGAAAACTGGCAAAAGAACCAAGGTATTGGGAGCAAATAACTAGAAAGGGAAAGGTAATAGAACGGGAAGAGGCCAAGAATTTATTTGGACTGCAGGTTAGAGATCGCCTTCCCTATCAAGGATTGATATCAGAGTATAGGCAAAGAGAAAGGTATAGGGGGCTCCTAAATGAAAGACCAGCACTAGTAGAGTTTTAACAGAATCTAGAACAGAAGCTGCCATTAAAAAAGGAATAGTTGGTAAAGCATATAAAATACTGCAGGGTAATTATAAGAATCAGAGGAGCTTAGAAAAGATTGGGAAGAGAGACTGGATAAGCAATTCACATGCCATCAATTAAACATACTCTGATCAACCCCAAATAAAGTTCAGCTGTCCTAGTAAGATTTTCCTGACATGTACTCAGTTGCCTGCTACAGCAAAAGCCATGGTTTGCACAGAGCTTACAAAGCATCAAAAGGATCTCATTGTTGAAAGGTATCAGTCAGAAGGGTACAAAAACTTTCCACAACATTGGATATACTATGGTACACAGTGAAGACAGTCATCAAAAAGTGGAGAAAATAAGGGACAACAGTGACGTTGCAAAGAACTGGACGTCCCTCCAAAATTGATGAAAAGACAAGACCAAAACTGGTCAGGGAGGGTGCCAAGAGACCTACAGCAACACTGAAGGAGCTGCAGGAATTTCTGGCAAGTACTGGTTGTACTACATATGACAACAATCTCCCGTATTCACCATATGTCTGGGCTATGGGATAGGGTTGCAAGACGGAAGTCTTTTCTTACACAGAAAAAACATCCAGGTCTGGCTAACATTTGCAGAATACACAAAGTGGAAAGTGGTGCAGCAAAAAACTGGTAAACGGGTAATCACCACATGCCAAGAAGGATAGCCTCACTCCGTTGAAACACTCCGTTTATTGCAATCAGAAACAGCACAAACCACATTAACGCTGACACACTGTAGTAAAACGTTTTCGTTGTGAACTTCATCAGAAGAAACAAACAAGTGTGACACAAAACACCCTTGTATATATATATATATATATATATACACATAAATTAATTATCCAATAAAAAACTTAATTGATTGAACACATTCATCTTCATTTTTAAAAAACATACAACTTAAAATGCAATAGTAATAATAAAACTGATGAACATGATCCTATGAATAAAAATTGATATGTCAGACAAATGTTTGTGTTAAATATTAAAATAGATAATAAAATACATAGTAAAAATACAAGACCTTAAGAAAACATTGTAAATATATAAAATATATATTGAATTCAGTGGCTAATGTTGTACTTTAGCACCATCTTGTGGCCGGAAGTGTAAATATAAAATCAAAGCCAAAAGGACCCTGACTAAATCTAAGGTGCAAATATGTGCTTTGACTACTTACTTACATTAAATGGTTTTAATTTAAAACAAACTTGTTGTCAACAAGGAGATAAAAGAAATGAGGGTATAAGTCAAAAAAAATTCAGTCAAACCATGAAATTATTGATGTAGGGAAATATTATCACTAGAATATTTAAATATATTTGATGAGTGGATGGAGAAATAAATAAATGAAAAAAATGTTGAAAATGTTAAATATAAAAGTTGAGAAGTTAACTTGAAACATAATTGATTGTTACTAAATTACAACTTGGCAGATCTCAATTTCAGTACCGGTGCTAAGGAGATCATGTCGTTGAGGCATGGTGCTCTATTAGCTTCCAGTGTAAGTTGCCAATACAATTCTCTGTATTCAACCAACGTCTCCCACATACCACCCCTAGGGTCTGATGGGACAACCTCAAGGACAAAAAATTGAAAACCACCAGTTTTACAAGTCGTACTGTGTTTATATAGTGCATTTTTTTCATTTTTGTTTTTTATCTCATATAGGTGCTCATAAATCCTAGGGAAAACAATGCTTGAAACGAAGAAAAGACATTAATCCGAATATTAGTACGACGATGAATTTTAACTCAGGGTTTGTGACCACCTATGACGGTCAATCTGGTATATTAAGGAGAGTTATGAACAGGGAATGGACAAAATTCTCCAATATTTCAGATTTAAAACACACTTTTGATGAGCCCTTAATTCACATTTACCGTAAAGGAAAAACTATTAAAAACTTTCTAGAAAGAGGCTCTAATAATTTTCAGCAGGGGAAGTCTACCAGGGAAAAGAAAGGTTTATACAAGTGTGGAAGATGCAAATACTGCACCTATCTTACTACTGGTAGCACATATTACATAGAAGCTAGAAACAGGAACATATTGTTAAATACATATGTAAACTGTAACACTAAAGGAATAATCTATTTAGCTACATGTAAGGAATGTTTATCGTTTTATGTTGGTAAAAGTGAGAGACAACTAAAACAAAGGATTTATGAGCACCTATATGAGATAAAAAACAAAAATGAAAAAAAATGCACTATATAAACACAGTACGACTTGTAAAACTGGTGGTTTTCAATTTTTTGTCCTTGAGGTTGTCCCATCAGACCCTAGGGGTGGTATGTGGGAGACGGTTGAATACAGAGAATTGTATTGGCAACTTACACTGGAAGCCAATAGAGCACCAGGCCTCAACGACATGATCTCCTTAGCACCGGTACTGAAATTGAGATCTGCCAAGTTGTAATTTAATAACAATCAATTATGTTTCAAGTTAACTTCTCAACTTTTATATTTAACATTTTCAACATTTTTTTCATTTATTTATTTCTCCATCCACTCATCAAATATATTTAAATATTCTAGTGATAATATTTCCCTACATCAATAATTTCATGGTTTGACTGAATTTTTTTTGACTTATACCCTCATTTCTTTTATCTCCTTGTTGACAAGTTTGTTTTAAATTAAAACCATTTAATGTAAGTAAGTAGTCAAAGCACATATTTGCACCTTAGATTCAGTCAGGGTCCTTTTGGCTTTGATTTTATATTTACACTTTCGGCCACAAGATGGTGCTAATGTACAACATTAGCCACTGAATTCAATATATATTTATATATTTACAATGTTTTCTTAAGGTCTTGTATTTTTACTATGTATTTTATTATCTATTTTAATATTTAACACATACATTTGTCTGACATATCAATTTTTATTCATAGGATCATGTTCATCAGTTTTATTATTACTATTGCATTTTAAGTTATATGTTTTTTAAAAATGAAGATGAATGTGTTCAATCAATTAAGTTTTTTATTGGATAATTAATTTATGTGTATATATATAAGGGTGTTTTGTGTCACACTTGTTTGTTTCTTCTGATGAAGTTCACGACGAAAACGTTTTACTACAGTGTGTCAGCGTTAATGTGGTTTGTGCTGTTTCTGATTGCAATAAACGGAGTGTTTCAACGGAGTGAGTCTATCCTTCTTGGCATGTGGTGATTACCCGTTTAACATTTGCAGAATAATATATCACATTTTTCAAAACCATGTGGGAAAATGTGTTATGGTCTCATGAGACCAAGGTTGAACTTTTTAGTCACAATTCCAAAAGGTACACCTGGTACAAAAACACCACCATCCTCACGATGAAGCATGGTGGTGCCAGTATCATGCTTTGGGGTTACTTTTCTTTAGCTGGAACTGGGGCTTTAGTCAAGATGAAGGGAATTACGAACAGTTCCAAATACCAGTCACTTTTGGCCCAAAACCTTCAGGTGTCTGCTAGAAAGCTGAAGATGAAGAGAAATTTCATCTTTCAACACAACAATGACCCCAAGCATACATCCAAATAAAAAAAAGAATGGCTTCACCAGAAGAAAATTAAAGTTTGGGAATGCCCCAGCCAGCGGCCAGACCTAAATCCAATAGAAAATCTGTGGGGTGATCTGAAGAGGGCTGGGCACAAGAGATGCCCTCGCAATCTGACAGATTTGGAGTGCTTTTGCAAGGAAGAGTGGGCAAATATTGCCAAATCAATATGTGCCATGCTGATAGACTCCTACTCCCGAAGACCGAATGCTGTAATTAAATCAAAAGGTGCTTCAACAAAGTATTAGTTTAAGGATGTGCACACTTATACAACCAACTTACTGTACATTTTATTTTTAATATATTTTTCCCCCAACAGATTTGTTTGTTTTTCATTTGAATTGTACAGGTTATAGGTCACATTAAAGGTGGGAAAAGTTCTGAAATGATTTATAGTCTCATTTTTAATATCACAAAAACCTGGCATTTTAACAGGGGTGCGCAAACTTTTTATATCCACTGTGTGCCTACTTCCTTTTTTTTTCGGGGGTAGTTAAATTTCAAATTTTCATGTACAACATTGAAGTGCTCAGCATGGGTTACAAGTTCTATTTTAGTGCCATTAGTAGAAGTTAAGGTGAAGAGAAGTTTCTATTCAGGGATGAACAGAATTAGATTGGATTTATATGGTTATGAATAACTGTGACTTACTGAGCCGAGATTCTATGCCAGAGACAGAATCACGGGTCATCTTTTACAGTTTATGGAGGTTTTTTGGCAGTGTAAAAGATTGTTGAGTAATCTGCAAACTGGATGATAGCAGCATACTCAATAGGTGCATGGTGGTCATTTACAAACACCCTGAAAAACACCCTGAAAAGCAAAGGACAAAGGATTTAGCCCTGTGAAATGCCTACAGATATCAGGAAAAAGGAAGACTGATCCTTTTGCCATTTCACTGCCTGCCTGCCAGAAAGGCAGACAGCAAACAAAGAAAGTGAAGCTCTGTGTAAACATAGAAGAGCAGTTTAAGTAGAATTTGATAGGATAATGGATTCACTTTTCTAAATTTTAGACAATGGTAATAGAATGGCAATGGTCTGATGTTGGAGTAGTTGGCAGAAAGACCTCCTTTATGAAGAGGAAAATACATTTGTGCAAGTTGAACTTACCATAACCGTAGATGTCTGAATGATCACTGCTGCAATAGCCTTAACTATATGGGTTAGATCCTGCCAAGGATACAACAGCTGTTCAGCTTCGAAAGCTTCAGGACACCTTCCAAGCACAACTATCAAGCAGGCCAGGCTGACCTGACTAAAAGACAAGCTTGGGCACAAAGCCCATCGGAGCTTTCCTGCTAGCTGAAAGGAGGAAGCTGATCCCTGAAAGGAATATGCTACGAACAAAACAAATGTCCACACCCTGGCATAAAAAACACACCAAAAAATAAACGGGATGGAGCTGCTAGTGAAGCAGTGCCTATTTGAGCGTCTACTCTTATGGCAAATTCAGCTTACACAACTGTACTAAGTACTTCATATTGATCACTGCTGCATTAGACTTGCGTATATGAATAGATTACCATAGCTAACTACATTTGGGAGTTGGAAGAAGAGTTCAGGAACCCCTGAAGAATAGTTCTAGAAAAGCTTGCTCTAGACCTAGAGAAGGAATCAAGCTTACATTGTTTTGTAAAAGTATGTACAGAGGACCAAGTAGCAACTTACAGAGTGTTTCTAGAATCCACCCCTTTCCAAAAAGCCATATATGAAGCCAAGGCCCTGGTACAGATTTGTTAAGGTGTGTATAACAAGAGGTAATAGCCTTAGACGACCATTTGGAAAAAGTCTGTTTTAACACAGGCAGTCCCTTTTTCTTACCTTCACAGGAAATATAAAATTGATCCAAGATCTGACAGAATTGGTTAGGCATAAAAGGACTTGTTCAAAAAAAAACCTTGTCCCTATGGAAAACGAGGCAGGGCTGACTCTGACGTTCTTGTGTCTATAGATCTAGTCTGTGAAGAAGCTTATATGAACTGTCCCTAGCCTACTCTAAAAGAATGGAGAACCACTGCTGCCTGGGTCAAAAAGGTGTCACAGGAAGGATTCTGAGGGACTCCTACTGACTTTTCATAAGTACACTGGATATAAGTGGAACGAGTGAAAAAGCATGCAGGAACTTTCTTTCTTCCAGGCCTTCTTGTAGTGTGTCCTGCAGCAGAATTTTACCAGCTGATTATTCACAGAGAAGGCAAAAAGTTCTGCATGAGGAACTCCCCACAGATGGATCAAATTGTTGAAGTCCCTCTGATCTAATTTCCATTTGTGTGGGTCTGCTTTTGTCTTGCTCAGCTTATTTGCCACAAAATTTGCTCTGTCAAAATGTAGGATGCCTGCAGACAGAATTAGACTGTTCTGTAAAGTTACACCCCATGCTAACATGGCTAGTCTGCAGAGGGGCTAAGATCTGTTTTCCCTTTGTTTATGTACCACATCACTGTGGCACTGTCTGTAACAATCTGAAGTGGCCCTGGGGACCAAAGACGATTTAAAGAGTTGAGTGCCTTGACAATGGTAAGCTTCTTTTGTTATGTGCTTGCCTCTGTCTTTGTGGTCCCTGATCATTGCATGTTCATCCCCCTTGACACTGCTCCCCAAGGAGAGCACAAAGTGTCAGTGATGACTGACTGCTTTGGAGCAGGAGGGCATAAGGGGACACCTGGAGTTAGGGATATTTGATGTCTTCACCAAGTGACTTCTGTTCTCACAAATCCCAGAACTGGAATCTGAAAAGATAATGGGTGTTGGTGCTGGGACCCAACAGACCACAGATACCACTGTATCTTTCTCATGAGAAGCCTTGCCAGAGGTATCATGAGAATCATAGATGTTATGACAGCCAGAATCCTGAGGTATTCTCTCACATGTTGACTGAAGTCCAAGGGGAAAACTCCTGAGGCAGATTTAAAGAAAGATCTATTTTCTTTTTTTTGTGGAAGAAATGCTATTTGTATATAGGTGTCTTGTAATCCTAGCCTGCAATGGTGATCTGCCACCTAACAAAGAGACGTCCAATACTTGAAAAAAAAACTCTGCAAAGATAGTCATCTAAATATGGAAAAAAGTGGATACTTTGTAGCATACAATGCACTTTAACAGGAGCTAAACACTTTGTGAACAGTCTTGGAACAGTGTAAGGCACAGAAATAACGTAACCCACACACACCAAACCTTAAGAAACATCTGAAGCCTGGAATAGAAATGTGATAAGTATCTTTTAAATCTAAGGTAACCAAAAGACTTCAAGAAAAAGGAGAAACAAGTGAAGTGAAAGCATTTTGAACTTGGGCACTGCCACAAGTCCAAAACTGGTTTCCAGGTATTTTCTTTCTTTCTTTGGTACCAAAGACATGCTTGAATGAAAATATTTTCCCAAATGAAAAGGAGAAACGGTTTCTATTACTACCCGAGATAAAATCTGTCATAGTACAGGAAAGTCTAGTAATTGTAGAATATACCTGTGGAAGGGAGGAATTTATTTACATTTCTATCTGTAACTCTGCTACATTTGTCTTAGAGCCTACTTGTCGAACAATGTTGACAGAGAGAAATGGAGATTCAGACTTTCGGAAAAGGAACTGCCAGGGTGGGAGGAGGAGACAAGGCCCTTTTTATATAATCATTCTGCCTAACATGACTGTCCTTTATTCTTTGAGGGTGTCCTGCTTTCTTTTTGGAACCTCATTTCCATTTTTTTTAATGTCTGCTTACTTGCATTTTGCTGAGTGTGTTTATTTTGCATGGGCACAGCATTCTGACTATGCAGGGGCACTCATCCCTGCCCCTTCTTCCAAAACAGACAAGAGTGGCTCTCCCTTGCCCTCTGAGGGGACCCAGACATCCTAAGACAACATGGCTAACCCCTTGGTCCATACTGGCTGTATGGACTTCATTACAGGAATCCAGGGTGAAAAGATAAGTATTCTGAGGAACCAACTTTGGCCAGAGTACAGTCACCCACCTGTTGCTAAGGCAAACTGTTTGGTTATTTATTTATTTATTTTATTTTACATTTGTTGACCGGGCTAGTCTAACTGGATGTATGTCCATTTTTAGTAGAGGCCCGGGGAGATAAGCTCCACATAAAAAAGATTAACATATAAATGCATGTACAGAAGTTAATTACAGATTATTACATACCATTTCAATCGTTGAATACACAAATTATTACAGAACATTAGATAAATTTGCTAGAAACTCTATTCTCGCAGATTTTTTTTTTTAGGATAGAATAAGGTACAAATATGGACTAGTCCATGAAAGTAAAAGTAATAGATGAGAAATACTGGGTCAGCAGTGGTGATGATAGCAATGCCATGTTTGATTAGTCTAGGTTTGTACAGGGGCATAACCAGTGTATTTTCAGGTAAAGTTTCAATTTTTGTTTAGTGATGAAGAGGACAGTGAAGTCAGTTCATTTGGTTCCAGTATTTTCCAACAGCATTAGAGAACAGAGAGTCACCAGAGATATTGTTGGATTTACTTGTGGATACTAGTAATTTCTTAGATGAGAGTAAGTTAAGGTTTTTATATGGGGTAAAAAGGATCTACAGTATTGGAGTTTTAGTTGGCTGGAAGAGGGTTTTATGGGCAATGGTGAGTTGGTTATAATGGAGTTGATTTTGTAGCTTAAAGCCAGCCTAGCTGCTTCAGATTATGACAGTGGTGGGAAATGAAAGCGGAAGATGTGGCAAATCTAGCCATGTTATTATAAGAGTTTGACAGCTTGTTGAGGTTGTTTTTAGTCAGACTTGTGTATATGGATGAAGCATAGAGGAGCGTGGAGATTAAATGGGTATGAGCAATAGAAGTTCTGGCTTGTGGAGTAAGGAATGGCTTTATCCTATAAAGGGAGCTCAGTTTCCTACTTACAGTTTTTATAGTATTGTTGATGCGAATTTCATAGGTAAGGTGGTTACCTATTGTTACACCTAGAAGTTTAGTGGTTAAGTCTGGAGATATAATGGTACCATTATTGGATAGGACTGAGAAGTCTATTGGGCTGGACTTGCGGGTGGGTGTGAAGAGCAACAGCTTTGTCTTTTTGGGGTTCAAGAGGAGGCATCGTTGTAAAAACCAGTTTTCTACTATGGTAAACATTTTCTGGGTTAAGGACTGTAGTTCAGATGAGGATTTAGCTGAGCAGATGATTGCAGAATCATCTGCATACTGAATACAGGTAGCTTGAGTAATTGCTAGGTGAAGGTCATTTATATAGATTGAGAATAGGAGGGGACCACGAATTGAGCCCTGAGGGACTCCTAGTGTAACAGGGAGTTGTGAAGATAGGTTATTGTCCCAAAGCACAGCTTGTTGTCTGTTAAGGTAAGATTGGAACCATTGAATAACCAGTGAATCTAGTGAAAGAGATCTTAGTACATTTATGAGTAAATGGTGGTTGACCATATCTAAAGCTTTAGAAAGGTTAATAAAGAGTGCTGAGGAGAGGATGTTATTTGTTATGATTGATGCTATCAGAGAAGGATAGGAGAGCAGTGGTAGTACTATGAAATGGTCTAAAGCCATGTTGGCAATTTGCAAGTAGATTGTTTTGCAGTAAGTGATCTAGTAGTTGTTTATGGATGCATCTTTCCATTATTTTAGCCAAAGGAGAAAGTAATGATATTGGGCGGTAGTTGGAATATTCGTTAGAATTGCCACCTTTGTGTAGGGGATGATGTGGGAGATTTTCCAGATGGCAGGAATATTTCCTTCTTTTATGGTTCTATTTATCAGGATTGATATTGGATACGCTATAGCTTTGGCAGCTTTTTGGAGATATTCTGTTGGTAGTTTGTAGGCTGAATGGGGTTGATGGCTTAAGTTTTTGTAGAAGATTACAGATAAGGTGAGTTGGGACAGGTTGCCAGTGGAATATAGGGAGTGAATTTATTGCAGAATTTGGGTGAGTAGAACCATGAGTTATTTGATTGGCCAGTGATTGGATGGCGTCTGTGAAGAAAGTATTAAAGGCGTTTGCTGTTTGTTTGGGATTAGCTCCTGTAGGGAGTGGTGTAGTGGATTGGCCAGGGTGAAGAAGTTTGTTAATGCTGGCCCAGAACTTTTGTGGATTCCTTTGGTTTGTTAGCTGGAGATCACAGTAAAAAATTTTTTGTCCAAGAGAATGGCTTTTTTTGTATCATTTCTCATTTGTTTAAATTTAAGTTGGTGTGCGGGTTGCTTAGAAAATCTCCACAGAGCCCAGAATTTGTTTCTAAGTAGGATTTTATGTCTGGTTTCCTTAGTGAGCCATGGGGCTGGCTTAGACTTAGTTTTAGTTCTGATAGTACATTTTGGTGTATGACAGTCTAAGATTGTTAAGAATTTTGAATTAAAGTAATTCACTGGATTATCTAGAGGGAGGTGTTTTATGGGTGACCAATCACATGCTCTAAGTTCAGTTTGGAAATAGTCAGGATTAAAGTTTTTACTGGTTCTAATTGTTCTAACTGTGGATGGGTTAGGAGTAGCTGTCTTATGCCTAACGATAAAAACGAGTGAGTGGTCACTTACATCAGCAGGAAGGGTTCCAGGCTTATACATTTGTTGGTGATTGTTTATGAGTATCCAGTCTAATATACTCTCTTTATTATTGGGTTTAATTCTGGTTGGGAAGTTGATCATTTGCGAAAATCCGTATAGGTTAATATGTGAAGTTGGCTGATTATGTGTGCAGGTGTTCCAATCAATATTAAAGTCTCCTAGAATTATAGTCTCTTGACAGAAAGATGAAGATAATCCAGCGAAGATGTCTTCAAGGATACAAGTATTATTACCAGGAGGTAGGTAGATACAGATTATGATTACGGATTTACTAGCGCTGAGTTGAAGTTTGGTGTCAAGGATTTCTACATTATTGTGAAGAGTTAGATGGAAGTCTAGTGTGGAGATTTGTAACCCTTTTTTTAAAGAGTACAGCAACTCCCCCTCCCTTTTTGATTTTGCGGTCTGCTCTTAGGATATTGTAACCAGGTGGTAAGATTTCATTATCAGTAGTTAAAGGTTTTAACCATGTTTCTGACAAACATAGGATGTCAAAATAGTGGACCATCCAGGAGAGCATGGAGGTAGGCAGCTTTGTTATTTAGGCTATGTATATTAAGGTGGGCTATAGAAAGTGAATTAACAAGTCTAGGTGGGATAAGATTTGAGTGATTAGGGCTTTGGAGTTCAATATTAACAGAATGTTTTGGGCCAGGGTTGGGATGATTGTCACCACTGGTTAGTAGTTGAGGTTTTTGACAAGGGTAGTGGAGTACATTAAGTTGGTTGAAAGGTTTTCTAGGTTTTAGATGGACATATTTAATATTTAATATGGGTTAATCTGTGATACTTTGGAAGTATGTAGGTAGGTAGAGATGTAATATTTATATGTGTTTGGGATGTTGTTGGTGGTATTGTACTTGCTTGCTTGTTAGGGTAGTAGTAATTTAAGTAGGTAAGATGCAGTTAAGAAAAGTAAGAGAGTGATAAAAAGTAGTAGTTTAATATGTAATGGGGAAGGTGGTGTTTGCATCTTGAGTGATTTGAGCTAGAGGTGTTGTTAGTAAGGGGAGGAGTTAGGATAGATCCAGTCAGAGAGAGGTAATTTGCTTTGGTCAGGTGATTAAAGTAAGTGGAGGATATGATTGGTTTTGAGAGGGAAAGGGTTGTGGTTTGGAAGTATAAGTCTAGGTGTACTGGGGGTGGGTGGGAATTGGGGGTAGCGTAGGGGAGCGGAGTGAGCCTGCAGGGCGAACGGAGCAGGGCAGACCAAGGACAAGAGAGACTGGGAAGACAATCAGTGTAAGTGGAATGGAGATTACAGGTAGGTAGGATGAAAGTGCGGGACAATAAGTTGCTGGAGGAGGAGAAAGAAAGGATGTCAGTACAGTGAGACTGGGATATGTAGAGTGTGGGAGAAACAGGTAAGTAGTTGGTAGAAGCACTTTGCTGCTAGTTGAGAATACAGCTAGCTGACTAGTGGGCAAGTGCTGCCATCTAGTGGGAGAACACTATGATAGCAGCAGAGATTCCTCAATGAGAAAAAACATGTGGGAAAGAGAGAAAAAGAAAATGGACAAAGTGGGAGAAACTAGGGCCTTAGTTAAAGATTAAAATTATAAGGAGCAAAGCAGCAGAGTAAGGCTGCTGGTAGTAGGTAATCTTAGATATCATATACCATGATCTAGGCTAAAAACTAGTTAAAATTGCAGGAGGTAATGAACAGATAGTACATACTTTGCAATGTTTATCTTGTTTCCTTAAGCAATACAGCACAGTAGGTGGTTTAGGTTCTTCCCTGTGCTGGGGATGGAGTGTTAGAGAAGATTAACTTTAAATATTTGTATTATTCTAGGTCATAGGTAGCCAGCAGGTCAGGATTGCAGGGGAGTATACAGCTGACAAGATGGAAAAAAGAGTAAGCGTTCTTGCCTGGGACGTGCAGCAGCTTGGATCAGGAATGACAGAATGTTAGCATGATGTGGTGTCAAAGTCTGTTTTGTCGCTGGAAAAAAGACCAACCACTGGACCAGTAGTTTGACACATGGTGGTTCTTTCCTGGGGAAACTAAGCAGCACAAGTCGGTAAAATTTAACAAGTATTAAAAGTAACTTTTACTGGTAAAAAAAAAAAAAAAAAAAACAGTAAAAAAAGTACTTTAATACAATTTACCAGACTCAGACACACCAGAACCAAAGGCCCAAAAAGTAATTTAAGAAGAGCTACCCCAAGAAAAAAATGTACTGCTTAGGAATACAGTAAAGCTATGTGACAGTCAATAAAAATACATATTCCTAGCTTAAAATATAGTTTCCTTAAAAGGAAAATAAGTTTATACATTAAAAACAATACACAAAAAAGGTTTTTCCCTAAAGGGAACTTACCTGCATAACAAAGCAGCAGCACAGGCCAGCAACTGATCCTAAAAAGCCTTAAGAAGAGTATTCTTTTTGGTGACAGGAAATCTCTGAAGGGCTTGGTGCCCAAACCTTGTCTTTCAGTTAGCAAACCTCAAGCTGTCAGTTTGGGCATACAGAAGGTGCCCTGAAGGTTTGGAACCTGCCTAGCTGTTACATCCTTCTGCAGGATATAACCAACATAGCTCACACTACTGCAAGCAGTGATCATGATGATGAACATAAACAGATGTCACACGACTGAATGTCTAAATAAAAGATGCAGGCTGTGTGAGCAACCTTATAAGGTATCTTCCTTACACACACACACATATATATATATATATATATATATACATACAAACATAGACACACACATATACAAACATACACACACACATATACATATATACACACACACACTCTCAGAAATTAGTCGTTGATAATGAAGCTGCTAAGATGAAGAGACATCTAAACTAAGTGTAACAACTGCAAAAACGTTTTGAATCTTGGCACCAATGCATCATTCTTGTATTATCATTCTCATATGCTGAAGCAGACATACAGATGCCCAAAGTTTTAGCAGACTGTCTGGATGGCAGTTACCCTTGCCAAAATGTATCCTATGTAGCTATATACTACTACAACAGTGGTCTAATGATGAGCATCTTACAAAAGACAGAATGGTTTTGAAACAAGGACAAGGTAATGTCTCTAGAAAAGTGGAGATCTTAAGATGGCGTGGGATCTTTTATAGGACCT
Organism: Protopterus annectens; assembly: GCF_019279795.1. Classification (NCBI taxonomy): domain Eukaryota; kingdom Metazoa; phylum Chordata; order Ceratodontiformes; family Protopteridae; genus Protopterus; species Protopterus annectens. Next base: position 177,204,531 of record NC_056748.1, read on the forward strand.
GAGTAAACTGGTACTCTCTAAGAAGGCTTTGCATATTACTTTGGAAGACTAGGGACTAAGAGATGACTAGCTCATGAAAAAGTACAGTTGTGTACACTTATCATAAATGTAGATGTTTGAGTGTATTCACTGTTGCAGTCATTACATTTGGGTTAACTGCCTGCAGGTAGCCCTCAGCCGGCCTGAATACCAGAGACTTGGATTCCTGCGTCGGATGCTGTCTCTTCTTCCATCAGGGGTAGAAAACATGCAGCAGACACCATTACATCAGTTTTTCTTGCCACAGATGTCAGATGCCCCCACAAAGGGAAGCAATTATATGTTATGTTACACCTCCATCAAAAAGCAAATACACCAGAAAGCTTAAAATAAGGAAAGGTAGAGCCAAGAGAAGTCAGGGGGCTGGAGGGAGGCTAACCAGGACTGCAACAGGGAATACACTCGAACATCTACATTTATGGTAAGTGTACCCAACTGTACTATGTTCTTCGTGTTTCACTACTGCAGTCATTACATTTGGGTTGATTCCCAAAGCTAAGGAAGGGAGGAGGAAGTTAGAGAGCATTAAGGCCAGCTATTAAGCCCTTCAAAACTGGAGTGGCAAAACCAGCTCTGGATTTAGAAAAAATAGGCATATGGTAATGCTTGGTGAAGGTATGTACAGAGCTCCAGTTAACAGCTTCTAGGATATCCCTGGTAGGGACCCCTCTGAAAAAGGCTGTAGAGGTAAGATGCAGCCCTGGTGGAATGTGATATTATCCCCTGTGGGGTAGGTTTTCCATGGTGCTTATAGCAGAAATTAATGCAATGGGCTATACATTTAGAAATGGTTTGCTTTGAAATGGCCTTCCCCTCTGCCCCTGCAGCAAAGCCAACTAGCAGCTTTTCAGATTTTCAAAGAGGCTTAGTCCTGTCCAAATAAAATCCAAGTTGTCTGTGCACGTCCAAAGAGTGCAGAATTCATTCTCCTTTGTTTTGTGGATTAGGGAAAAAGGTAGACAAATGAATGGACTGATTTAGGGCCACACTAGACACCACCTTGGCCATAAAGGGAAGGACTGGTCCTGAGGGAAACCCTGTCTGCGTGAAAGATAATGAAGGGCTCCACTGCCATGAGGGCCTGTAATTCAGACACTCTTCTTGCTGAAATGATGGCTAGAAGGAAGGCTGTTTTCCAAGAAAGGAATTTCAACTCTGCAGTTGCAGCTGGTTCAAACAGAGGAAGAGTGAGCATTTCCAATACAAAGTTAAGGTCCCAGGCTGGAGTAAGGGCTCGTCTTAAATTTTTAGACCCTCTGAGGAATTGCTTTAACAGGGGGTGAGAGAAGAGGGGTGGTTCAGTATTATGTGCTGAAATGGCAGAGGCATGAATTTCAATTGACGAGAAAGATAGGCCCTTGTGGAGCATTTCTCTACTGTACTGAAGAATATGAGGTAAGCTGGGCACCATAGTGCCCATCCCCCCGAGTCTGGCTCCAGGAACAGTATCTTTTCCACTTTTCAGCATAGGATTTTCTAGTATTAGGTTCTCCGTGCTTCCAGAATGACATATAGCACCTGCTTACTGAGGGATGCTATTGGAGAGCTCAAGGAATTAGCCAGGCTGCAAGGTTCAGGGTTTGAAGCTGAGGGTGCAGAATCTGGCCAGCCTGCTGGGACAGCAGGGAAGGTGTCCGAGGTAGGTGCCATGGATCCAGCAGTATGATACTGCACAAAAGGGGGTACACCAGTGCTGGCAAGGCCAGTCTGGTGCAATAAGTATTGTCCTTGGTTTGTCCTGTTTGATCTTTAGCAGAACCTTCGAGAGGAGAGGCAGGGGGGGGGGGCATAAACAGAGAGGCTTTCCCAGATAAAGGACAGCGCATCCACTTTCCAAGCTTGACTGTGGGGAGTCCTTGTGCAGAATTTGTCCAATTGGTAGTTCTGGGGGGAGGCAAACAGATCTATCTCTGGAGTCCCCCATTTGTTCCTCAAGAGGTTGAATATTTTTGCTTACAGTTTCCATTCGTGTGGGTCCATGAGATTTCTGCTTAGGTCATCTGCCAGTGAATTTAGCTTTCCTGGCAGGAATTGAGCTTGTAGGTGCACTTGGTAGCTCAAGGCTGTGTTCCACAGAGAGGGTACAAGTGGGTTCCACCCTGCTTATGTACCACATAACTGTGGTGTTGTCTGTCTTTACCAATAATTGTCCTGGAAGGATGTGGTCTTTGAAGGCTGTCAGGGAATTCTGTACAGCTAACATTTCTTTTTGGCTGATATGCAGGTGCATCTGACTAGGGTTCCATTTGCCCTGAATGCACTGCCCAGCCAAGTGACCCCCTATGCACAGTCTGATGCGTCTGTTGTTAGTGTTTGGGCGGCAGGGGGTAGATTGAAAGGGAGTCCCTTGTTGTGGTGGCAGGCCTCTGCCCACCAAAGGAACTCTGTTTTTATACAAGGAATGATAGGCATCATTGATTTCAGGTCCTGAGAATGTTGACACCATAGGCATTTTAGATACCATTGTAGTTTCCTCATATGCAGTCTTGCATATGGAATTAGTAGAATGCAAGAGGCCATGAACCCCAGGGCTTGCAAAATTTTCCTTGCAGATAGTTGGGTCTTTGTGACCAATAGTTTGAAGTAGGTTGTCAAATAAACTTGTTTCTCTGGCGTGAGGTAAGCCATCTGGGAAGTTGTGATCAAGCTGGCTCCCAGGATTACAATCTGTTGGCAGGGTACTAGATGAGATTTCTTTTCGTTTATTGTGTACCCCATTGAGGTTAGAAGTTTCTTTATGAATGCCAGATGTTTTCTGCCTGAATCAGACAATCGTCCAGGTATGGGTATATTTGAATATTTCTCTGCCTGCAAAATGCAATGGCTGGAGCTAGTCACTTTTTGAATACCATGGGCACAGTAGATAAGCCAAAGGGAAGTGCAGAGAACTGATAGTGCATGGAGCCTGCCCTGAAGCGTAGGTATTTCCTGCAAGATTCCCTTATTGGAATGTGCAGGTAAGCTTCATTTAAGTCTAAGGTTGCCAACCAGGCATCTTTGCCTAGCACAGGAAGCAGCTGCTGAAGTGTTAGCATTTGGAATTTTGGGATTACCAAAAAGGTGTTTAGAATAGAGAGTTCCAGGATAGGACGCTAAGAGCTGTCTATACATATATGGTCTGAGGAAGCCCTATCAGGGTGAAAGCGCTTACCACTGTTCCTGTTCTTGAATAAATTTATTTGCTGAGGATGATATCGTTTTGACTTTATATTGGATGCTCCTATATATCTGCAGCCTTTGTTCGCTCCGGCACCTTACTATTTTTGTTATACTATTTATTGGATTGTGTGTGGTGCATGGGGCATTTACTCCCTGGGTGACAACATTTTTGTGTATCACTCTGTAATACCTGTCAGGTTTTGTGGGAGCTGGAGATAAAGTGTCTCGGGACAGGCTAGATTCCAAGAAGGCATCATCTACAATGTCCAGAACAGGAGGGATAGCTAAAGGCCTGTGTAGAGGAAAGAGTAAGACTTCCCTAAGACTCTTTTTGGAGTCAGAGTAATCCTGGCATTCCCAGCGGAAATGCTCCCTAAGAGTGTGCAAGGTTTCACCAAAAGAAAAATCTTCTGGAGGGGAAGCAGAGGGAATGGAATCCTCTGCATCAGAATCCTCATAGGTAGATAAGGGCAAATCCTGGTAATCAGAAGTAACAGAGATATCAGAATCCTGATCAGAAGAATCAGAAGGAAAAAGAAGTTAGGTCTTATCATTAACGTTCCATCTGTATTGTTGATCTTCGTTCATTCATTACGCATGGGTATCGGTTCTGAGCTCGTAACCAAGCCGGCCATTTTCCAAGCTCGCGTCAGCTTCAAACTCTCGAGTTAAACTCTTTATTTATTTATTTAAATTTGTTGACCGGGAGTGTCCGACTGGACGTGGGTCCATTTTCAGCGGAGGCCCGGGGAGAAAAGCTCCACAGTAAAATAAACAGACAATAGTTACATTGGATTACATAGTGATTAACAATTTAACATAGAAATTACTTACAACATATTTACAGATGAAGAACATAGTACATCAGTAGACAACTAGAATCTTTATCTGTGAAGTACATAACAGGCATTAACAAATGTAACAATGAGAAGTTCCTGCTGTATAATAAGTACTAGGCTTATGAGCATCTGAGCTTGCTATCATCAAGGTAGTTAGTGGAGGTGAAAGAAAGGTAGTAGTTGGATGGGGTGGATGATATTAGAGTGGGAGTTGCAAGGGCAAAGCCAGCATGTTTTTAGGTGCGCTTTTAATAAAGTTTTGAAGTTGGTGCATGATGGTACGGAGGTAATTGTGGGTGGGAGTGAGTTCCATAATTTGGCTATTGTGTAAGAGAATAGTGCTTCACCAGCAGAGATATTAGCTTTAGTGATCTGCAAGTGATTTTGTTGCTGGATCTTAGTGGTCTGGTGGTGCGATAGGGTTGGAGTAGATGCTGGAGGGATGGGACATTTAGTGGATGGTTTACTAGTTTGTGGGCGAGTGAGAGTTGATACCACTGAAGGAGGTGAGGGAGTTCAAGACAGCCCAGTTCAGCAAGTGAGAGACAGTGGTGACTACGGTAGGATGCCCCTGTGGCTTAATTTTGCGATTTTGTTGTAGCAGGTCTCTAGCTTGTTTAGATCACATTGCCTTAGGTTGGTATATACTGGAGAGGCATAAAGTAGGGTGGAGATAAGGTGGGAATTTGCTATTGAAATCTTTGCTGCTTTGGTGAGAAATTGTTTATTTCTGTATAATGCTCCTAGTTTTTTGTGGACTTTTTATGGTCATGGATATGTGAATGTCAAATTTTAGTTTATTGTCTATTTCCCCTCCTAGCAATTTGGTGTGTTCAGTTGGGTATATAGTGGTGTTGTCTTTTGCTGTGATGTTAAAGTGAGAGTTATTTTGAGTATGTTTGGTGGGTTGGAAGATGAGTAGTTTAGTTTTGTTTGGGTTGAGTATTAATTGGGCATCGGATAACCATGTTTCAACAGAGGAAAAGGCTTCCTGTGTGACTTTTTGCAGTTTGGGTAGGGACTGGGCTGAGCAGATGATGGTAGTCATCTGCGTATTGGATAAGTGTGCCATGTTTGGTGGCAGAGGCTAGATTATTGGTGTAAACAGAGAAAAGTAGGGGTCCAAGGATGGATCCTTGGGGAACCCCTATGGAGACAGGTAGTTGGGGAGATATGTCATTCTGCCATACAACGGATTGTTGGCGGTCAGACAGGTAACTGAAACCAGTTGGTGACTGATTGTGAGAAGGATAGGTTATTGAGGACAGAGATAAGTTGTTTATGTGGGACCATGTCAAATGCTTTAGATAGGTCTAGGAAAGTAGCAGAGGAGAGATAGCCATTGTTTTTATGCTGAAGGATAGTGTTTGTAAAGGAGAGTAAGGCAGTGGTGGTGCTATGGTTTGGTCGGAAACCATGCTGAGTACTGGAAAGGAGGTTGTTAGTAAGGAGGTAGTGTGAGACCTGAGAGTGTATGCATCTCTCTAGTATTTTGGAGAGTGGAGAGAGAATAGCTATGGGGCGGTAATTGGTTAGTTCTGCAGAGGGTCCGCCTTTGTGGAGGGGAATTATATGTGAGACTTTCCACAATGTGGGAACATAACTTTCTGACAGAGATCGGTTAATCAAGATGGATACTGGGTAGGCCAGAGCATCAGCTGTGATTTGTAGGTATTCACTTGGGAGGTTGTCTGCTGCTAATTTGGTGGGTTTAAGTTTAGTTAAGAGTTTTTTTATGTTGCAGGTAGGTACAGGAGAAAAAGAGAAGGCAGTGGGGAGATTACTAGTTGAATTACCCACAATCCCCCTCTTCCTGTTACCTCAGATTGAGTTTGCAAGTCAAAGAAGGCAGAGGCTACCTCTGGTTAAATAACCTAAGAGAACCGGATGTTGAGATCCACTAGAAACCACAGGAGGGGGAAGGAGGGAGGGTCGTAATGACTGAATGAGGAACAACAATACAGATGGAATGTTATGGTAAGACATAACTTCTTTATCTGATATTGTTAATCCTCGTTCATTCCTTACACATGGGACAGAGTCCCCAGCTACCTCTATTCCTGGGAGGCTCTCACGGAAGGCCATTCCTGAGCACCACAGAAACGAAAGATGCTCTTCCCCTGGAGGCCAAATCCAATTTGTAATGATTGATGAAGGTATGAGGCATAGCCCAAGTTGCAGCTGCATAGATGTCATGTAAAGAAGCTCTGGCATGGAAGGCAGCAGAAGTTGCCACCGACCTTGTTGAATGAGCTTTCATGGTCGTAGGCAACGAGACATTACGTTGTGTGTAAATAAAGGTCACACAGTCCTTCAACCATCTAGCTAATGTGACCTTAGCAACAGCAGATCCTAATCTAGGTCCAAAAAAGGCCAAAAATAACTGGTCAGATTTACAAAAGGGTTTAGTCCTGTTTAAGTAAAAATGGATTTGCCTGTGTATATCTAGGGCATGTAGGCAATACTCTCCTCTGTTTGAATGATTGGGAAAAAAACTGGCAATTAAATGGTTTGATTAATGGACATTTCAGAGGCAGAAATGACGGATTAGTTCTCAGAGACACTCTGAAAAATCAAGTATGGACTCTTGATACATAAAGCTTGAAGTTCAGAAATACGTCTGGCAGAAGTAATAGCGACCAAAAACAAGGTTTTCCATGACAAATACTTGAGGTCGCAAGAAGAGGCTGGTTCGAAAGGTGGCATTGTCAGAGCTTGTAGAACTAATGATAAATCCCATGGTTGAAGAGGTTCTCTGAAAGGTGGCTTCAGATTCACAGCTTTTATGAAGGTCTTGCACAATTTATGGGACATGAGAGGAATCTTGGACACCCTCATGAAAATTAGAAATTGCAGCCAAAAGAACTCTAATGGTAGAGGCCGATAGACCCGATTGAAACAGGTCTGCCAGATAGTCTAGTATTATCGACACTGATGCTGAAAGGGGGTCTACTTGTTTATCTTTCAGCCAACAGGTAAATCTTTTCCACTTGCTCAGATAAATAATTCTAGTGGAAGACTTATGAGAAGCAATGAGAATATCACGTACTGGTAAAGAAAGATCATTCTGCCTGGCAATCAAGGGAATTGGAGTAGCCAAGCCATGAGCTTCAGGCTGTTCAAGTTAGGATGAATCAGGTTCTGTGGGTGTGACATCAACTCCAGGGTTGGATGGAGAATCCATGGTCGATCTAGTAGGTGAGGTCAAAGGAAGGGGAACAAAATCTGTCGAGGCCAATATAGTGCTATGAAAATCACCTTGCTCTTCAACCGATGGGCTTTCTTCAGAAATTGGGGAATAAGGAGAAAGGGAGGAAATGCGTAAAGAAGACCCGAGGGTCAATCGTGGACTAGAGTATCCCTGGGTGACTGTCCCGGAGGGGGAATCAGGGTGAAGTGGTTGCTGCATTTGTAGTTGGTCGGGGATGCAAAGAGGTCGCAGCAAGGACGGCCCCAGCGGTGGAAGATCTCCGCCTCTATCAAGGGATTCAGGGACCACTGGTGAGGTTGAAGAATGCACCTGCTGAGTCTGTCTGCTATCATACTGGAACTCCCAGGAATGTGCGTTGCTAGAAGAAAACGGTTGGTAGCCATCGCCCATTGCCATATCCTCATGGCCTCTAGACAAAGGGGGTAAGATTTGGTTCCACCTTGCTTGTTGATGTACCAGACCACCGCCATGTTGTCTGACTGAATCGCAATTGTCCCAGACGGCAGCAGGGGATGGAAAGCTTGCAACGCCCGAAGCACCGCCCTCAACTCTAGGACATTTATATGCAGATGGGCCTCCAGTTCGGACCAAGTGACTTGAACTGTCCGTCCCTGACATAGCCCCCCACCCCCACCCCATCAGGGAGGCGTCCGTCATCACTGTGGCCTTTGGTTGCTGGGGGGAGAAGGGGCGAGACCATTGTGAGAGACTGTGTGCCATCCACCAATTTAAATCCTGTTTGAACCTGTGGGTTACTCGAATCATGGCAGAAAGAGGATGCTGAAAAGGATACCATTGGGTGAGCAGTAGCCATTGTCGAAGCCTCATGTGAAACCTGGCCAGGGGAACAATGGTGATGGAGGCTGCCATGGAACCCAACAGCTGTAGAACCGAGTGAGCCATGGATATTTCCTTTGAAAGGATTGGAATTAGTCGTTGCTTTATCCTTAGAATTCTGTGCTCTGGAAGAGCAGCTCTGCAGTTTTTTTGTGTCCATGATAACCCCTATGAATTCTGTCGAATGAGTTGGGGTGAGATTGGATTTCTGCCAGTTTATGGTTATGCCTAGCCTTTGAGCAGCGAGGAGAGAGTATGGCAGGGCTTTTTCCAGTGGATGTCTGGTGGGGGCGGAAATGAGCCAGTCGTCTAGGTATGGAAACACCTGGAATCCCTGAAGTCGCAAGTGAGCTGTGACAACTACCATGCACTTTGTGAACACTATGCGAGCTGTAGAGAGTCCGAAGGGCAGGTGTGTCATGTCAAGACCACAGCTGAACCCGCTGCTCTAGCTGCTCCTTCTGATGAGTGAGATATCAGTCGCATACAGGAGTTAGATACAGACTCAATGGTGGCCAGCTGAAAGGCCACTTTGTCATGGACCTCAGACACGGCACCAGCCAAGGTTTCTCAGAGCTCAGAGACCAGATCCCTTTGAAGCCTAGTAAAATGTGCCATATAATTCAGGGACCTGATAGCAAAGGTCGCTGAAGAAAAGGTGTGCTTCCCTATCCTGTCCTGGGCCTGGGAGAGACTGTTAGGCGGATGGACAGTCTGGCTTTCTTCTGCTGCCAGATCCTTTTTTGTTGTGGCCGCCACCACCAAAGCATCTACAGGAAGACCTTTGGACCAATGGGGATCTGGGGGAGACAAGATCTTATCTGGCCTCCGGGGAATAGCTTCGATGGTATCATGAGCCTTCCAAGCATGCTGCATGATGAGCTTGACAAGTTCATCAGCAGGTGGAGTAACCCAGGAGGTAGGGGGCCGGGCGCGAAAGGCCTTCAGGGACACAGATTCCTCAGAGGTCGGATTAGAGGACTGCCAGTCACCTCTCTGTTTCAGGATTTCGAGGATATTGTCAAAGGATACCTCAGAGAGTGACCCAGGGGTTCCTTCCCCCTCATCAAAATCTGTGTCTTCGGTGAGGGACTCTCCTGTGGAGTCCATGTGCTTCCTCTTACACAAACTTTTCTGGTGGACCTCTTCAGCGGGAGAAGCTGGGGAAGACGACGGAAAGGGGGCTTCCTGAGGGAACATGTCCTGCGGCCCTTGCAGCCGGTGTCCACTAGATGCGACTTGTGAAACCAGTGTACCAGAGGAGGGCGGAGGTATAGACAGTCCGGTAACGCCAGTAGCAGCAAAAGCCTTCTCCATCAGTTGGAAGGCTGGTCCACCAGAAGAGGAGTGTATGTCTAGGACAGGGGGCACCCCTCCCCTAGGTGGCTCAGCCTGCCAACCCGGAGTCCCTGGATGGCTGTGGATCAGCAAGCTATGCGTGTCACAGCTATCCTGGGTCATAGCAAAACTTTCCTGCCACGAAGGCAACTGTGGTTCCTTAGTGAGATCCATAAAGGGAACCACAGAAGGGAAAGACTGCTATATCCATGAACTTCAAAGGCAGTGAAGGAGGAGAATAAGAAGGGGTCTTTGGAGATGGATGATCACCTCTCAAGGAAGGATAATTACTGAGGGGTGGGATACCTCTGGCCAAGAATGCCTGATCCACAAGACGCAACACATGTTCGGAAAGGCTTCTAGTGGACCTCATGGATACTGAGGGAGAAACAGGCCTGTCCACAAAAGAGGCAGACTCGGTGCCCATCTCATCTGACCGCACCGAGGACAACGGTGCTGAGAAAGACTGGACTATTGTTGTCTACATCGAAGAAGTTATTGTCTGCACCGACACAGGGATCGGTGCCAATGTGGTTGTCGGTGCAAAAGCTGGAACCGACAAAACTGGAGTCAACGATAAAGGCGTCGGTTCCGAGGAAGATCTCTGAGCCGACGCTGTCAAGGTCTGCGCTGACTGAACAGTCTGTGCCGATACAGTAGTAATGGTCTGAACTGAGGAGCCCCTCGGAGCCGATATATAGAAAGCTGCAGGAGAAGACGGAGCCGAAATCACTAATGGAGCCGAAGGCCTCGGTGCTGAGGGTCTAGGCACCAAAAGCACTGGGGCTGACAGAGAAAGGTCCGGAGCCAAAACTTTAGCCTTTTTAGGTTTTGGTTGGCAGATGTCCCTAGCCGGGGACGAAGACAAAGATTTAGCCTTAGTAGAAACATCCAAGGTTTTCTTATGGGCTATAGGAGGGGTTGAGGTCTCAGACCCAGAAATAGCCTCTGAAAATGGTGATTTTAGAAGTCCCTTCAGTATCAACTTGTTTTTCCTTTCCAACAAGGTTCTATTAGAAAAGTTGTCAAAAATAGTACAGGGTGGGATCAACAGAGAAATGGGAAGCTCCCAAACAATAAACACACAAACAGTGTGATTCAGAAGTAGGCAGTTTGTGTCCACAATCAGTTTAAATCTTGGACTACCTTTCTTATCTGCCATGACAGTAAATTCAACAGTAGAAAAAATTTCCAACAATGGTACAAGAGAGTACCCGAAGGTATGACAGAAAATGGGTGAAAGGATTACCAAAGATGGTAAAGGGAGAATACCTTGCGGTAAAGAAAAGGCAGAAAAACCTGAAGAAAATGTAAGCGCTAAATGTGATAGGGTAAGAGACAATAAAATATGAACTTTTCTGACAGAAAAGTAGTCTATAAATCTAGTAAACAACAATTGACTATACTTAGCTCAAGAGAAGTAGCTTGACACGACCAAATGGCAACGTGGCAAACAAAATCTGAGGTAACAGGGGGAGGGGGATTGAGGGTAAGAGTTTAGCTCGAGAGTATGAAGCTGACGCAAGCTTGGAAAATGGCCGGCTCGGTTCCGAGCTCAGAACCGATACCCATGCGTAAGGAATGAATGATGATTAACAATATCAAATAATCAGTCATAGGTCTCAGAGTGGAAAGGCTGGCTTCCCCTAAATAAAGTAATAAGGTCTTCAGCCATTCTAAGCATTTGTTTTTTAGGCATATGGGCCTGACCATGCAGTTTGGACGTCAGTTTTCTAGGCTTGGGTCGAGTTTTAGGCCTGGATGAAGAAGATGGCGTCAGTTTAAAATCCAAATCTGTAGGCCTGAATACACCATCAGAAGCCGGTGCCTGCACAGGGGCTCCGGACCCATCCAAGGTAGAGACATCCGCAGGCTCCATAGTCGAAGAAGCATCTCGCGGCAAACTGGACTCCGAATGGGTCTCAGTAGAGGCCTGCGAATCTGAAGTAGCGGGTATAAGGGGCTGCGAAAGCGCATCACTGAGTACTGGCGACTAGCTTAACTGAAGTGTCGTCAGTTTTGGACCTATACGGTCTGGCTCTGTCTTTATCATTACGTTTTTTCAGAATATCGGTAGTCGGATGGCCTACCGAAGCCATTACTGGATAGTTAGAGTACCAAAATAATTTGCTGCAAAAATAAACAGATGACAAATAGTTCGGGGGTTGAATAAGGCACAAAACTGGCAGCGAGGGAAGTCGTGGTCTGGGCCTAAGCAAGGAATGCAGTACGAAAGAAAATCTTTATGAGGTATTTGCTTTCCACAGGTAAGACAATTGTTAACTTTTACTGACATCGGTTAAGAGCAAGAAAAAGGATCCCCAATGGGGTACTTAGCTTTTTCGAAGACTCAGTTCTGAAACTCGAAAACAAAAATTTCAGGAGTCAGCCAACCGGTACTTGTGAACTGCTTCTGCTTCGGGCACCACATGGCAAGAAAGCCTGATGTAATAGCGTTGGCTGCATGTTTTATACCCCTGACGTCATGGAAGAAGAGACAGCATCCGACGCAAGAAACCTAGACTCTGGTATTCAGGCCGGCTGAGGGCTACCTGCAGGCAGATAACCCAAATGTAATGACTGCAACAGTGAAACACGAAGAACATCTGGAGATGGCTGTGAAGTGCAACCAGAATCTGCAGTAATTACAAATGATAGGAAGAACAAAACTTAATGGATCAGGGCTGAGACAAGATCTAAACTCTAATTGTCTGATAGGGAAAAAGTACAGTTTTGTACCTACCATAAATGTAGATGTTCGAAGATCCACATTGCTGCAGTCCTTACATATGGGTAGTCTGCTGTCCTCAGTCGGCCCGAATACCAAAGTATAAGGCTGACGTCGGTCAAGGCGCTTAAAACTGACATCAGGACGTCAGGGTACAAAAGCGCATGACCGACGTCATTTCCTCAGTCTTTTCTTGCCCCAGATGTCAGAAGGCCCTAACAAGACAGGCCAAAGCCAAAAACCAGCAAAACCCAACCAACCACCCGTGCACTAACCATATTTACAATATGTACAACACAAACCACACCACCACCTTCAACAACAGAGGGGAAGGAGGGAGGGTAAATTGGACTGCAGCAATGTGGATCTTCGAACATCTACATTTATGGTAGGTACAAAACTGTACTATGTTCTTCATCTCACATTGCTGCAGTCCTTACATATGGGTAGAATCCCAAAGCAGAGGTAAGGGAGGATGGCAAAACTATAAAGCATTAGGAGCTGCCAACATGCCTTGTAAAATTGCAGTTGCAAATCCAGCCCTAGATTTAGAGTAAAGTGGAAGGTGGTAGTGCTTAGAGAAAGTATGCACTGAACTCCAAGTAGCTGCTTCCAAAATATCTTTAGTAGCCACCCCCCTTAAAAAAGCTGTAGAAGTGGCAGTAGCCCTAGTGGAATGAGGCCTAATCCCAGCTGGAATCTTCTTACCATGATGGGAATAACAGAAAGCAATACAAAAACCAATCCACTTAGAAATAGTTTGTTTTGAAACAGGTTTGCCATGAGAACCCAAAGCAAAAGAAACAAACAACTGCTGAGACTGCCTGAACCCTTTAGTTCTGCTCAAATAATATCGCAACTGTCTGTGTATATCCAAAGTGTGCAAAATCTTTTCCCCTTTATTTTGGGGGTTTGCATAAAAAGTAGGCAAATGAATAGTTTGATTTAAAGCCACACTAGAAACCACTTTAGGCATAAAAGAAGGGTTAGTACGCAAAGACACCCTATCCTTGTGGAAAATTAAGAAAGGCTCAACTGCCATAAGGGCCTGTAATTCAGAAACCCTTCTCAGAGGTAATGGCCAACAAAAAAGCAGTCTTCCAAGATAAATATTTCAACTCTGCCGATGCTGCAGGCTCAAAAGGTTGTAGAGTGAGTTTCTCCAACACAAAATTGAGATCCCAAGCAGGAGTAGGAGCTCTACGTGGGGGTCTTATATTCTTTGCCCCTCTAAGGAATTGCTTAAACAAAGGCTGAGAAAATAATGGTGGGTCACAGTCATAGTGAGCAGTGATTGCTGCAGCATGAACCTTTATAGAGGAGAAGGACAAACCTTTGTCCAATAACTCAGTAAGGTATTGAAGCGCCACACTTAAATTAGGTTTAGAAACATCAAAGTCCTTTGCTGTACTCCAAAATAAAATCTCCTCCATTTATCTCGTAAACTTTCCTTGTACTAGGCCTTCTGGCCTCCAAAATAACATTCAAAACTTGTTGTGGAAGCTGAGACCCTCCAGGGTTTAAACCAGAATATGCCAGGCTGTCAGATGTAGAGAATGAAGTTTGACATTGAGTAAATGACCGTTCTCCTGAGACAGCAGGTGAGGAATCGAAGGCAAAGGCCATGGAGGCTCCTGTACCAGACTTCTCAGTAATGGGTACCAGTGCTGTCGAGGCCAATCTGGAGCTATTAAAATCATGTTTGGCTTGTCCTGTCTGACCTTCAGCAGTACCTTTGGGAGGAGAGGCAGAGGTGGAAAGGCATACACGTGAAGATTGCTCCAATTGAATGAGAAAGCATCCACTTTCCAAGCTGAGGGATGAAACCTTTTTGTGCAAAACTTTGGCAGCTGGTAATTTAGTGGAGAAGCGAACAGATCTATGTCTGGAGTTCCCCATAACACTGTCAACCTCTGGAATACATGAGGATCCAATTTCCACTCGTGGGGATCCATAATTTGTCTGCTTAACACATCTGCTAAGGAGTTCTGTGCTCCTGGCAGAAACCTTGCCTGAAGATTTAGCTGTAAACTGAGAGCAGTCTCCCACAAAATCATTGCTTGTCTGCATAGAGGATAAGAATGCGTTCCCCCTTGCTTGTTGATGTACCACATGACAGTTGTGTTGTCTGTTTGAATCAACACCTGCCCTGGAAGAAGCAAATCCTTGAAAGCCATCAATGCAAATTGGACTGCTAACATCTCCTTCAAGTTGATATGTAGATGTTGAAGTCTGGCAGGCCACGTGTCTTGTATCCATTTTCCATTTAGATGAGCTCCCCAAGCTTTGTCTGAGGCATCTGTCGTTAAAATCTGACTCGCCTCTGGCCGGGTCACAGAGAGTCCCTTGTTTAGGTGACATTCCTGAGCCCACCACAAAAATTCCTTTTGAATGCAAGGTATTATTTGAATGACAGTGTCCAAATCTTGGCAGTGCTGTGTCCAAACATTCTTGAGATACCATTGTAGCTTCCTCATATGCAGTTTGGCATTGGGAAGTATCAGAATACAAGATGCCATGAACCCCAAGGCTTGAAGGACTGTCCTTGCAGTCAGCCTGGACTGATGAGACAACTGGTGGAAGTAAAGAGAAAGATTCTTTTGTTTGTCCGGTGTCAAAAAGGCCATCTGGGATGCTGTATTCAGTCTCACACCCAGAAAGCACATGTCCTGAGAGGGTACTAGACTGGACTTTATTTCGTTCACAGAACACCCCAGGCATCTTAACACTGCCATCACATACTGTAAATGATGAAGAAGTTCGTCCTTTTCTTGGGCCAGTATCAGGCAATCGTCCAAATAAGGATAGATCTGTATTCCTCTTAGCCGGAAGAAAGCTACCACTGGAGCCAGAACCTTCGTGAACACTCTGGGCGCAGTAGATAAGCCAAAGGGCAATGCAGAGAACTGATAATGTGAAGTCCCAGCCCGAAAACGCAGATACTTCCTGCAACTGGGCCTGATAGGAACATGAAGGTAAGCCTCTTTGAGATCCAGAGTCACCATCCAGTGATCTTTGCCCAGCAGAGGTAAAAGCTGTTGTAACGTTAACATTTTGAACTTGGGAATGTCCAGACATGTGTTGAGGATGGATAAATCCAAAATTGGTCTCCACGTGTTTCCTTTCTTTGGTACTAGAAACAGGCGAGAATAAAATCCTAGGCCCACTTCTGGCAGAGGAACCGTTATATGGCCCCTATTTGAAGTAGTAGAGAAATTTGTTTGCGAGCCTCTAGTCTTTGCTGAGGAGGAATGTCCGGCATGCCTTTGAAAGGAGGCAAGGTATGGAAATAAAACTTGTAACCCTGGTGTATGATATCCAATACCCATTTGTCTTGGGTAATCAACATCCAATTTTCCTTGAAGAGTGCTAACCTTCCTCCCAAAGGTGCTGCCAGGCAAGAAGGATCTGGCAGCTGAAAAGTAGGTCATTGGGCCTGTTTACGTAAGGACTGGCCCCTGCCCTCACCAAGATTGTGCAGGTGAACTCCTGTTCTAGGCCTGAAAGAACTCTGAGCTCTGCCCCTACCACGTCTAGATCTACCCCTAGACTGAGAATCATAAGAAGGATACGTCCACCCCTTAGCAGGCCAATTCCTACTAAACTGGAGGCTGAACTTGCAAAAATCTTTAACAGCCTGCATAGACTTAGCCTTGTCTTCCATTTTCTTCAAGACTGATTCCACAGGTGAACCAAACAACACATCAGACTGCAAAGGAGCATCCAAAATCCTTGTCTTAACATGGTCAGATAAATTCTGATCCTTTAACCAGGCGTGCCTGCGAAGAACTGAGCCAGTGGCAACCACCCTAGACGAGGCCTGCACAGCATCAAAACCACACTGTAATGAATGCTTACCCACTTGTTCAGAGACATGCACCAAATCTTGCAACTCTTTACACTCAATGCCTTCCGCCAGAGCATCCACCTTAGACTTCAATTGAGAAAGAAGAAAGTTTTGATATTTCAACATATGAAACTGGCAATTCAAAGCCCTCATAGCTAAGGTAGAAGATGTATAGACCTTCTTTCCCCATCTATCCAAAGCTCTGGCTTCTTTATCCAGAGGAACCGGATTTTTTACAACAGAGGCCTTGACACCCTTAGGCCCCTGGCTAATAGTTTCTGGGTCCGCCCTAGGACTCTTATAAAGATATTTATGAGCCTCAGGCACCCTGTAATACCTATCCGGTTTAACAGGAGCAGGAGGCAGAGAATCAGGATTAAGTGAAGCCTCTGCAAACACATCTTCCACAACATCCAGAACAGGGGGTATAGCCAAAGGCCTATGTTGGGGTAACAGCAAAAACTCCCGAAGCCTTTTCCTAGAATCAGAGAAGTCCTGACCTTCCCACTTAAAATGTTCCCTCATAGAATGAAGTGTCTCTGAAAAAGAAAAATCCTCTGGAGGAGAAGCAGAAGGAGTGGAATCATCTGCATCAGAATCAGAATAAGGAGAATACTCCTGCAAGTCTTCAGCTGAAGACTCTGAAATATCCGAAGCCTGCTCAAAACTTCCCAACTCTGGCTCCACCCTAGGCCTCTTATCAGGAGGGGGCATAGAACCTCTAATCAGAGTAATTAAATCTTCTGCCATTTTAAGCATGTGCTTCTTAGGCACAGACCCTGCTGAACTAGGAGTGACACCAACAGAAGCTGAAACTGGCCTGCCTCTGGGAGAAGCCTTGGAAACAGAAGGAGAAGCCTAACCACCCTAGGAAGGGAGGGGAGAACAGTAACTTGGGAAGCCCCTTCAGCCTGACCTGCCTCCTGAGAGACCACCTCCTGCAAAATCAAAGTCTCCCCCTGAGACTCCAGAGAAGTCTCCGTCGGAACCACCGGTTCCACTGAAGCCTCTAAAGAACCGGCGTCCGGAACGGACGACTCATCTTGCCTGGGTTTAACTGTTTTGTCTTTGCGCTTCTTCGCAGAAGCGGGCGCCGGAGAATCCGGCGGCATATTATAATTGCACCGCTTCCCAAAGACCAGCCTAGCACAATCCAACCTTCGCTTAATAGTGCGTTTATTGAACCTAGCACAAAAGCGACACCAAACAACGTCGTGCTCAGGCCCCAAACAAGGAATACACAAAGAATGATAATCCCTATGCGGTATCTGTTTCCCACAAGAAATACAGTTATTCACTTTTTCTGACATCCGGTAAAACACTGAGGCAAGAAAAAAACAAAATAATCCCCAACGGGGTACTTAGCCAACTTGGATTCGGTCTGAAACTCCGAATTCGAAAAATTTCAGAACGCCGAACGGCACTTGCAACGCTGCTTCTGCATCGGACCACGCGGCAAAAAAGACTGAGGAAATGACGTCGGTCATGCGCTTTTGTACCCTGACGTCCTGATGTCAGTTTTAAGCGCCTTGACCGACGTCAGCCTTATACTTTGGTATTCGGGCCGACCGAGGACAGTGGACTACCCATATGTAAGGACTGCAGCAATGTGAGATGAAGAACATTTTCTTCCATTTACTTTTGCACAGTTTGTAGGTAGACGGCTTTTGGGATCCTGTCAGTATCTGGACCACCCTGAGACAGAATGTTGGCTCCATGGCCATTAATGGAATTGAAGAAATCATGCAGTTAGTAGTAGAAATGTGATGCCTGGGTAAGGCCTGCCAGTTGGATAGGAAGGGAAATCAGGAAGGGACTCTATCAGCAGGTGTTTCTGCTTAAGAACAGACCACAGTAAGGGAAACCATAGTTGCAGAGCACAGCATGGAACTATGAGGATGACTTTTGCCCTGCACAACTTTGTTTTCTGGATGATTTCCATTATTAGAAGAACCAGGGGAAAAGTGTCAAGCAGATCCAATGGCTACCAATGGACAACAAAAAATCAAGTCAAAGGAAGTAGGTCTAGCAACTTATGTACAGGGATTTAAAATAGGAGAATGCATTTTTTGGAACATTGGCTAACCTGTGATTGGTGCCCAGATGGCATTCAACCAACACCAAATTCTTGAGTGGGTTCCTGTTATGACTTCTCCTTGTTTATGGAAACTCTTAAGGACTGGTAAAGTTGGAACAAATAAGTCCCCTACATTGATAAGAAACTCCCTGGTGGTTGAGATGAATAGCCAGCCATCGAAACAAGAGAATATTCAAATTCTTCAGATCCTCTTTTTAGACAAACACTGGAATGCACTTGGCGAACATCCTGGTGACTGTGGTAAGAACAAATGGCAGGGCTCAAATCTGGTAATGACTAGTTCTGATCCAAAAGTGTGGGCATTTTCTGGAATCTTTGGCAACTCTGGTGTGTAGGCAGGCATCCCGGATGTCTAATGAGCATACCCAATTAATTTCCTGAAGGCATACAAGGATGGATTTCACCATGACCATGTGGAATTTAGTTTTCTTGACACAGTGATTTAGGCTGCTGAGTCCTAAGATGGGACTTAGGTCCTTGCTTTTTTTGGGAGCCAGATATTTTTTTTTTTTTTTTTTTTTTAAAGAAATATCTTTATTAAATTATCGCTTATGGCACAGGCAATCATGCATTTACATAAATGAAAACAAATCATGTTGACATATTTTCAATTGAAAACATTATACATCATTTATAATCTACTCAGTCATTATCAGTCAAATACTCCGTAGCTCATTCAATGACAATTCCCACCTTCCCTTAAACCTCATTTCTCCTCCAAAACATTACTCTGCATGTACTGTTCACACAATTACATTTTTTTCAATTTAATTTCCTCCTACCCTTTTCTAAAGTTTTCATTTCCAGTTGTTTCATCTCTGTTACTATATTCACTAGTACATTTGGTTTAGACTTTTAATTTCCATTTGCTAGTAATTGCTTTTTAGGCAGCCACAAGAATTAAAATCAGCAGGGCATTACTATGTCTAAGCAATTCCGATTTTGCATCACAGCTGAAAAAAAACACTTCCTTAGTTACACAGATTTGCTCACCCAGTACTTCTGACAGAGTAGTCTGCAGGGAACTTTTAAAGTCTGTAAACTCATTGCACTCCTAAAAAATAAGTTCCCATTGACCTCTTCTTCCCTATTACACCTCCCACATTTGCAATCAACCTGAGGAAAAAAACTTTGTGGAGTCTGCTTGGGGTATAAAAATACATATGCAAACACTTCCAAAGATCTTAAATCTAGACTTTATTGCATATTTGGGAGGCATACATATACCTTCCTATTGTTTCTTTGTAAAATGCTTATCCAATCTCTCCTACCAATCATTTCTAACTTCCTTTGATTGTTTCCTATAGTATCATGCAAATTTTTATATGTCCTACTAATTTTTCTTTTTAACAGCTTCTCTTCTACATTCTACTAAACCCTCTACGAGTGCTGGTCTTTTGCTTAGCCTATACTCACAGGTTCATAGGAGTGTATTAGACTAATGGCCCTGGAGCCTTTACAAGCCTAGCCCAAAGGATTCCCTGGCAACATGCCGCCCAACGTGCTTTCCCAGTGCCTCTGTCCAGCAGGGCCACTGAAATGATCCCCAGGGTGAATTTTCTATTTCCCATCCACTCGTCAAGATTTCTCTTGAAGAAGGCCAGTGAAGTGTTCTGCTTGACGTGTAAGGGAAGTCTATTCCAGAGCATGGGCAGTCTCTGGGTTAGGAATCTGTCCCAACAACAAGTTCTGTTGATTATGGTAATGAGGTTGAGGTCTCTGGTGTGTGTGGCATGGAGGGATTGGGGATTTCCTTAGATGTACCATATCTAGCAGTGCAGGGTCTGACATGGCTTTGTAGGTTAAGCAGAGATCACCTCTAAGTAGGCAATACAATACCAAGAAAAGTTGGAGTTTTTTTAGTCTTTCCGCATAGGGCAAGTGTTTAAGGCCTAGGATCCTCTTAGTGAGGTATTTTTGTGGTCTTTCTAGTTGTTGCATGTCTATTGAAGTACATGCCGAATGGGGCATTATACTCAATAATTGGTCTAATGAGGGACAAGTAGAGATAAACAATTACCTCTTTCTTCCTGGAGGCAAAACCCTTTGTAATGAGATGTGCCACACAGAAGGATTTTCTGACCACAGTGGCAATGTGATTATCAAAGGATCGGTTGCTATCCACTTGTGTTCCCAGATCTCTTATGACACCTTCGGTGTCCAGTGGACTACCATTGCTGTGGTAGTACATGGGTACCATGTTCTTCCCAAAGGGAATGACTATGCATTTTTTTTTTCATTGAGTTTAAGGCCATGGTTCTGACACCAGTCATTGGTCACCGTGAGGCTTTTCTGCAGAATGTCAACATCATTTGGGGAGTTAATAATGGCTCCCAGTTTGCAGTCATATGCGAACTTGGTCAGCCAGAGTCCCTTGGTTTTGGCAAGGACTTCAGAAAAGTAGATGCCAAACAGGAGAGGACCCAGGACCAATCCCTGTGGGACACCACTTGTGACTTGTCGGTAGTCTGACTTGGGAGTCCTCTACTTTCACTGTGCAAGTTCTATCAGTAAGCCAGTTTGCAACCCACCTTGTGACAGCATTTGATGCCTAATTTAGTGAGTTTGTCTAGGTTCCCTGAGTGGGGAATTGTATTGAAGGCCTTGGGCAGATCGCGGTAGGCTGTGTGAACTACCTTGCCTTCATCCACAGCTCTGGTGACAGACTCGAAGAAGTCTACCAGGTCGAGAAAACAAGATCTACACTAAAGAAATCCAAACTGCATGGGGTCTAGAGTCTGGAGATTCCCTATGTCCTTATTTATCAGGTCCATGATGATGTGTTCCATAGCCTTACATACCAGACTCGTCAGGCTAATGGGGTGGTAGTTCCCAGGGTCTGTAGTCGCACCCCCTTTATGGAGTGGGATGACTGTAGCAGTGAGCCATTTGGCGAGGACAACGCCTGAGATGAGGCTGTGACTGAACGGGGCACACAGGTGTGGTGCCAGTTCATTTTGCAATTCATATAGAACACAGACCAGGAGGTTCTCTGGTCCCACGGAAGGTTTATTCTTGACCTTACACTGCTATTTTAACCTGTGCAGCTGTAGTATTGGGTATTAGGCATTCCTCAGGTACTGTGATTGGCCCTTTAGGGGGTGAGAGGGGGATAAAGTTGGCAATGAATCTGTCAGCCAGTATATTGGCAATGTCTGTTGGCTCAGTATAGGAGTTACCATTGTTTAGTAGCTCCGAGCAGATCTGAGCATGGTCTTTTAGATTTTTAATATATAACTATAGAAGGTCTTGTTGTTGTCTTTAGTATCTGTTGCAATTTTGTTTTCGTAGCTAGCTTTAGAGGATTTGATGAAAGATCTCAGCTTTTTGTTGAGGCTGGCAAGGGAGTTTTTCCAGTCTTGGGACTTCGCCTTGTTCTGCAACAGTTTCTTCCTTCTGTTGTAGAGTTTGTTTATGGCAGGGGACCACAACATTGGTTTCCCTTTTTTTTTTTTTGGGAGGACAGTGTCTTGGTTCTACTGGGAATGGCTTTTTCCATTTATTTGTATACGTGTTCGTATTCTCCATTTGCATGGGAATTGTAAAGTTAGCCACCTCAGTTTTTAGAAGGCCACAGTTGGCTTTGGAAAAGTTTTTTTTTTTTTTTTTTTTTTACAGTGGTTTCCTTTGCATGGGGTGTGGGCAGGATGTGGATATCCAAGATGATCTGACCAGGTAGGAGTTGACAACTGGTGTAGAGCAGTGGTTGCTCATATTGGTAATAACCAGGTTGAGGATGTTGTTATCCCTAGTTGGGGTAAGAATGAGCTGGTCCAGGGCATTGGAACTTATGAATTCCAGGAAACGTTGAGCAAGTGTGTTGGTGCTTGAGCTTCCCAGTTAATGAAGGGGTAAGTTAAAGTCACCCAGTATGAGGGTGTTGGGTTGGACCTTAATATTTTCCAGGGTGTTTAGGAATGTGGAGTGGGAGTCTTGGGGCATGGTGGTGTATCTATAGCAGGCAACAAACTGGATTGCAGTCTTACCCAGTGTTAGCTGTACCTGAACTACCTCTGATGCGTTATGTTGGGCTACTAGCTGGGAGATGTACTTATCCTTTATGAATATGGAAACACCACCGCTTTCAGGACTTCGGGCCACATTTTGGGGCCAAAAGGTGTGGCATGAGTTACAGCCTGGTAGTGCAGGAGTGCTTTCAGGTGCCTTAAAACTGGTCTCCTTTACTGCAAAAATGTCGATATTCTCCACTTTGAGCGCTTCTAACGAGTGCATTTTAAGATTTAGACTTCTGATATCAATCCGAATTAATTCTTGGCATCTTCCCATTTTATTAACTTTCACTCACTAGTTATTTTCTCCCAATTCCTTGGTTTATTTGCCAGTTTTCTTCAGTAAATTCCAGACCTCTCTTGCCTATTCTCTGGACCCCTAACTGCAGTCATTCCTACCAGCAGAATCTCCTTTCTCCATCCCATTGTTGACTTAGTTATTAGAACACTTTTTGCTACTTTATGAATATAATATTATGTACAGTTATGTACAGTTATTGTTATTCTTAAGGATCTGCACCCAAAATCCAGAGCTTCTCCCTCTGTTTCATCATCATCCTTTACCACTTTGAATTATTGCTTTCAGTTTGTGCTATGTACAGGAGCCTTAACTGTGCAGCTTTGAAATACCCCTTCAAATCCGGTAATGCCAAACCACCTCATTCTATTGGAAGGATCAATTTATCCCACTTGACTCTTGCCCTCTTCCCCTCAAAGATAAAATCCTTCAACTCTATTAATTGCAATCCACAACTTCTCTGGCTGAACAAAGTTTGCCTTATCTGTTCTAAAGGGACTAAACATTTTCACTGCTTGTATCTGGCTACTCATGTCTATAAAACAGAACTTCCAATTTCTCAGTTTTTGTATTATCTTTTTAGTCTCTTCCCACATATCCTTAGTTGCCATAACAGAATCATTTTTAATCCATATTCCAAAGTACTTCATTTTATCACTTCCACATAAATATGGGTATTGCTGAACTTGTGTGTGGGTACATAATTTTCACTTATTGCCTTTGTTTTATCTACATTAATTCTGTAACCTGAAAAGACCTGAAACCATCTCAAAATGTTCAGGTTTTAACAGGTATAAAATAATATCTGCAAATAAAGCCAACTTTTCTTGACTACAATGCAAACTATATCCTTGAATGTCTGAGTCCCTTATTTTCTTTGCCAACGGTTCTAAATATAATGAAATAAAGGGGAAAGAGGACAGGCTTGTTTGGTTCCTCTTGAAACAGAATAAATCAGAAAGGATCCCCCACTTTAATTTTCACCTCTGATCCCTCACATATCCTTTATCAACCATATAATGTTACCACAAAATACAAATGATTCCATTGCCCTACTCAAAAACCCCAGCTCAGCTTACTCTAAATGTTTTCTCTGCATCAAGACTCAACAACAGAGGCACTTTCTTGCATTGTACTTCCCTCTGGGATCACCACTGTTCTGTCAATGTTTTGAAATGTTTGTCTCTTCTCCACAAAACCACACTGATCCATATCTATCAATTTTAGCATCATCGTTGTTATTCTATAGTATTCTACAGACAAACACTTTATAATCATAATTTAGAATCAAAATGGGCATATATGAAGATGGCTCTGAAGAATCTCTGCCATCTTTGGGTATTGCAGTAAATCAAATTCCAGTCCTCATCAATACGTAAAATTCCCTGCCGAATGCTGATTATTTCTCCAAGAATTTTCTTAAGCTCAATTGTAGCGGTTTTAGATGAAATATAAATAACATGTCAGCTTAACCCTCCTCTCTTGCCAGTAGCCCCATAGTACTACAAATGGACCATTATTATATTTTTTCCTCTTCTATCACTACTGGAGCGCCTCTCACAACCATTATTACTCCTCTTTCCCAGATATTCCTCTGAATAACCATTTTGAACTAATTTCTTTATCAAATTCACATATTCATTTCTTTCCAAGTGTATATTCTGTAGCATAGCCATTTGCACTCTGCATTTTTAATATAGTTCACTACTCTTTTTGTATATATCTATGATACCATTCACATTTAAAGATATGGAAAGTGATGTCATTATCTTAAGAAATTATTTTCAACTTATGTATAACAGCTTTTTTTAAAGTGTCTAGATTCACCTTTTGTGTTACATGCATATACTAATGTTCGGCAGGCTGATCTTTTTACAGTTGTTTCTTGTCATATCCATTTGAACCTGTCACATCTTACAAGACTTTTTGTTTCAATGAAAACCTTCAAAGCACACCCCCAGAACCTATTAACTTAATACTAACACACAAAACTATGTACATTTTCAAATAATGAAGTTTAACCCTGCTAATAGGACCAACTGTCCCAGAATGACGCCACATTCACAGGTTTGAATTAACCTGTAATGAAGGTAATCCATGCTAAGATGCATGGAACAGCTTGTGCTTCAACTTCCACTAAGGGCTCTCTTTTTTTTTTTTGTCTTATCTTTATCCCTCTCCCAGATGTAGAAAACAAGTCAAAAGTTTTCAGAAAACATTATCTCCTTGGCATTAAAAGAAAGACAAGTATTCTGTTTTCATTGCCCCCTTAGATTAGAGCCATAGAAACAGGAGAACCACAAACACAGTTCCACTACAAGCTTTTTATATTGCACTGCGACCTCTATGCTATCCTACATTTGTTAAAACTGAACAATAAATAAGATAAAAATAGGGGCACCTATTTACTTTAGTATTCTTATTACATACAAAAATAACTGAAACATCTCTACTTTATATGTCATGTAATATAAAAATACTGCCAAGAACAAAATTTTGTTTTACTTATGGTTAACTAACTTCCTCTTCCTCGCTCATAAATGCTTTTCCAACATACTCTCTCAGCCTTTTGGTGCAAAAATCTGGACAAAACCTAAAACAATGGGGGAACAAAGGTCCAAAAATAAGGACACATTCTAAATACTGCTTTAAGAAAACTGGAAAGTTGCTAACAAGATTTGTGTTAGCATGCATGTTCTGAAAGACATGAAGCCAAACTCAGATATAGGTCATTCTTTAGCGATGCCAATCCTTAATGATTATAAAGAACAAATTAAAAATATGAGGCAAAAATCTTGACAGTTAAGAGATGCACATTAGTTGGATTTTTTTTTAAAGTGAGGAGGACTGGGACCAGCCAGATATGACACAGGGGCTAAAAGACAGCCTTCTAGCAAGTTAGATGGGAGGGGGCGTGGCATCACAATTTAAATAAGGCAGAATAGAAGAATATTTCCTTCAGTTAACTGCAACTGCTAGATGGATGACTCAATATCACAAAGAATCTCTCTCAAATGTCCCTGATTTTGGCTCAGACGTTTGCTCTGCCCCTCGTAAAACTGACAAAGGTGTAAGAAACATGTGTGTATTACCTTAAATAAATAATGAAGATGATCAAAGTTATAGCTAGAAGAACTCACACTCATTCTATGAACTTAAGAAGGTGATAATACTAACATTTTACGAAGTGTCCTGTCCCTGAGATATCCAAGGAATGGCCGTAACAAAAAGGGAAAATCTGCACAAACCATTTGATCTAGTACAACTTTCAGAACTAGAGTAGTTATAAATAAATGTTCCCACAAAAACAGCAACAGACAAAAAAAAAAAAAAAAAAAGAACCACCAACAGATAATGGCTATCTATGACGCATGGGCACTAACACTCCCCTTTCCTGAAATCAGACTGAAGAGACGGAGCAAGATGTCTCATAACCAACACAAATTATAGTCTCAGAACTGCAAGGGTTACCTTAGGGCAAAACTGGCTATACAGAAGTCTTCCTGTATCAAACAGTCGTCAGCTCTTCTATAGCACAACTGTTGAGTACTTTTGTATCAGTGCACAGAGAGCCCGGTTGTCATGTGGTGTGGCACTTTGAGACTCTCATTCTTTTCCATGGTGCAACTCTTCCCATTAAGAGCGTGCCCTGTCCATCCATAACAGGCTAAGTCACGACCTCTTTGGGCTTGCAGGTGTACATTAACAGTGCAGTAAACTTGTGGACTGTTGAAAAAATTCACTGTATTGCTCTACAGTTGTGCAGTTGTTAAATTGTGTCCTTATTGTACTGGTGTATTACCTTAGCCCTCAACCTTTTACCCTCAGAAATAATCAGAAGCATGTTTGAAAATAATGTAACGTTAATGTGAGAATTTGGCAAAATAAGAGGATGTGCATTAACATCCATTTATGAAGTAAAATAAAACTGTAACTCTAAGTATTGTCATTATTATTTATTAAGGTTAGTACACCACCTTTTCTCTCCAAATCCATACTTTTCGCAGGGAGTAGAGCAACATTTTGAGCCAGACAGGAACAGTTGAGAGGTATGGATGTTTTATGTTGTTTGTAGCTGGTCCACATTAGAAATAGAAGCCACAGTTCAAGCAGTGTGTCTTGGTGCATTTGGGGATATTTTACTGTTACCATCTATCTCAGTACTTATACAAATATTAACCAATCCTGTTTTTGGCTTCTTAGTTTTAAGTATTTGTATGTTTCCCTTACCTTCGTTTGTCTCTGTTTGCATACACTAGCAATGAACTGATGATGTCAGCTGTACTTTAAAACTGTAAATAAAATAAAAAAGAAATCTAGAAGTGAGGAGGCCACTTGGAAATTTGTGGCACCCCATTATTTTGCCCTCAAAACTGGTAAATTCCAAGGAATTCAGAATGGGTGAGAGGCATGTCTTCCAAACATTAATGACATGAAGTACAGCAGATTCTCTGGAGTCCCCTACAAGTTTAACAAAGTCCAATATTTACAGGTTTTCTTGTTCTGTCATATTTCACAAATGTAATTAATGCTTTGTAATCCATTAACTCTTCAATTTATGAGTTACTGGCTTTCTTCCTGTCGATCTCCATCTCCCAAATCCAGTTTCTGGTTCATTTACAACTTACCCCTAGTTCTCCTAGTCAACTCTTGTGCTTTTTTCCGTCTCTCGAGCATTTTCTTTTGGAACACTGGAAAAGGTTTCATTGGCATAGTCTCTCTATGAGCTTTATTATCAGGAGAATAAGAATCAGAATTCACTCAGAGTTCACTTCAGTTTGAGAGCTCACTTTTTGTTGAACAAACTTTTGTGTTTCCTCCTTATCATATTCTGCATAAAGAAATGATTTTGACCCTGCAGGAAAAAATATGTCTGGATACAGCAGTTTGAATCTCACACCTGCTTCTTGACAGCCAAAAGGGCTGCCTCCAATATTCCCCGACAACTAGAATAAATGTATTCCTCTTCTGCCAGATGTACAGTGAGTAACCATTTTCCACAAACACTCGTTTGTCTCCCACTTTTAGTACTTTGTCCTTCTGCCACAGTTTTGTCAGAATCAACTCTTTCTGCTGGTAGGACTGCATATTTACTATTAAAGGTCTGGGTTGCTTTCTCATGGCCAGGTTTGGAGCATACATACAATGTGCCCCTTTCAATTAACTTCTGCGGTAGAATACCAGTCCAGTTGCTTATTTCATAAAATTAATACAATCTGTCCCTTCCATTTTCTCTGGTACAGCAGAAAATTTCAGGCTTTCCCTACATGCTCTGTCCTACAATTCTACCATTTTTTCAAACATTTTTACTTCAGCAGTCTTATACTTAAGCCAGCCTTTTCTTCATTTCCACCTCTAATTTTTTACAGTTTACATAGGAGTATCTGTTCAAAGCTTCTTCCATTTTTACCAGCCTTTTGTTATGAGTTGATGCACTTCTTCAGTGTTTCATTTACTTTAATCAGATCTGAGCACATTTCACTTCTGGACTACTGGAAGTCATGTCTTATACCAAAGCTGGAGCTTGAACTACTTTTTCTTGAACAGCTGTAGGATTCTTCCCAGCCAGTGTTTTCTCCTCACCTTTTGTGATTGATTTTCTTTCAGGTTCTCTGAAGTTCCCTTTTTGCTGGCATCCAGGTAGTACACCTACTAGCCAGTAACTAACATTTACCCAAGACAACGTTCACTGGCTCTCTCTTCGGAATTTCTGTTTTCATACAAGGAAAACAGAAATGAAGCACTTACTCAGTGTTCAACCATTTTGGAAGTCTGGGAACCAAAAAGATTCTTGAGTAAAATTGAATACCCTTTCTGGTTTGATGGAATGTCCTTGGTGGCCCTTTTGGCTAGACAGTTTGACACTTCAGCATTTTTTTTTTTTTTTTTTTTGGGCAGGACACATTTGGGAGTGGAAGGGAAGATGGTTTGTGCAACTGAGAAAAAGGAATGAAAGGGCCTCGAAATTCTCTCCGTCACATTTTCCTGTGTGATGACAACCCACAGGTTTAAATTAATACTCCTATTGTTAATTTTTATCTTTCAAAAACTCTAGAATATGTATAAAAGTAACCTAACAAAAATCAGACTGAAGTACAACTATTAGTGGTAGTAAAACTATAACTGATAATTTGGAAAATATTAAGTGGGAATCCAGACAACTCCAGAGGACTACAAGATTAAAAGAAACATTTGAGAATGAACACAATAATGATTCAGTTTGTAGTAAGAGGAGCATACTTGAATATTATTTCTGCAACACATGTATGTTCATCCAAGAAGGGGCAACTATATACTGTGCCAACATCCACATGCCAAGTCCATTCATATAGTTTTATATGGCAGTTTGCACCACCTGTGAATGATTCTACATATGGAAAACCAGCAGGAAATGCAAGAACAGAATCTACGGACATACATATGCTATTAAACAGATGACATACTGAATGCTGTGTTCATATATTCTGACAAATGTGGTTTTAAAAAGTTCAGTTTTGTAGTTTTACATGATGTGCCTCCAACATTACAGTGGGCAGTAGAGATAACATGAACTACTGTGAATAAAAGTACAGTTTTGTACCTACCATAAATGTAGATGTTCGAGGATTCCATTGCTGCAGTCCTAACAATTGGGTATAGTCCGCATCCAATCGGCCCGAATACCAGAGTATAAGGCTGACGTTGGTCATGGCGCATTAGACTGACGCCAGGGTACTAATGCGCATGACCGGCGTCCTATCCTCAGTCTTTTCTTGCCCCAGATGTCAGAAGACCCTAAAAAGACAAGGCCCAAAAAACCTGCACCAAAACATGAACAATATATACAAAAATATAAGCAGGTAAACTCACCTACACTACCACCCCTAAACACAGAGGGAAGGAGGGAGGTGGACTGCAGCAATGGAATCAACATCTACATTTATGGTAGGTACAAAACTGTACTATGTTCTTCGTCTTCCATTGCTGCAGTCCTAGAATCCCAAAGCAGAGGTAAGGGAGGCTGGCAAATCATAAAGAAGCAGGAGCTGACAACATGCCTTGCAAAACAGCTGTGGCAAAACCAGCCCTAGACTTAGAGTAGATAGGAAGGTGATAATGCTTAGAGAAAGTATGCACTGAACTCCAAGTAGCTGCTTCCAAAATATCCTTAGTTGCCACCCAGAAATGCTGTTGAAGTGGCAGTAGCCCTAGTGGAATGAGGCCTAATCCCAGCTGGAACCTCCTTGCCATGATGGGAATAACAAAATGCAATGCAAAAGCCAATCCACCTAGAAATAGTTTGTTTTGACACAGGCTTGCCCAACTCAAAGCAAAAGAAACAAACAACTGCTGAGACTGTCTAAAATCTTTAGTCCTGCTTAAGTAATAACGCAATTGCCTGTGTACATCTAAAGTATGCAAAATCTTTTCCCCTTTATTTTGGGGGTCTGCATAAAAAGTAGGCAAATGAATAGTCTGGTTTAAAGCCACACTAGAAACCACCTTAGGCATAAAGGAAGGATTAGTACGTAATGATACCCTATCCTTATGGAAAATCAAAAGGGCTCGACTGCCATAAGGGCCTGCAACTCAGACACCCTTCTTGCAGAAGTAATAGCCAACAAAAAAGCAGTCTTCCATGACAAATATTTCAATTCAGCAGTAGCCGCAGGCTCAAAAGGTTGTAGAGTAAGTTTTTCCAACACAAAATTGAGATCCCAAGCAGGAGTAGGAGCTGGGGTCTTATATTCTTTGCCCCTCTAAGAAACTGCTTGAACAAAGGATGTGAAAACAAAGGTGGGTCACAATCATAGTGAGCAGAAATTGCTGCAGCATGAATCTTAATAGAAGAGAAGGACAACCCTTTGTCCAATAACTCGGTAAGATATTGAAGAGCCACACTCAAATTAGGCTCAGAAATCTCCAAATTCTTTGCTGCACTCCAAAATAAAAATCTCTTCCATTTTGCTGCGTACACTCTCCTTGTACTAGGTCGTCTAGCTTCCATAATCACATTTAAAACTTGTTGAGGAAGTTGAGACCTGCTGTGTTTCAACACAGAATATGCCAGGCTGTTAGATGAAGAGAGTGAAGCTTGACATTGAGCAGATGACCGTCCTCTTGAGATAACAGATGAGGAATCAGAGGTAAAGGCCATGGAGGCTTCTTTACCAGACTCCGTAGTAGTGGGTACCAGTGTTGCCGAGGCCAATCTGGAGCTATCAAAATCATCCTTGGCCTGTCTTGTCTGACCTTTAATAGCACCTTTGGAAGAAGAGGCAGAGGTGGAAAGGCATACACATGAAGATTTTCCCAAATGAAAGACAGAGCATCCACTTTCCAAGCTGTGTGATGAAACCCCTTTGTGCAATACTTTGGCAGCTGGTGGTTTAGTGGAGAAGCGAACAGATCTATGTCTGGAGTTCCCCATGACACTGTCAATGTCTGAAATACATGAAGATCCAGTTTCCACCGTGGGGATCCATGATTTGTCTGCTTAACACATCTGCTAAGGAGTTCTGTGCTCCTGGCAGAAACCTTGCCTGAAGAGTTAGTTGCAAGCTTAGCGCAATCTCCCATAAAATCATTGCTTGCCTGCATAGAGGATAAGAATGTGTTCCCCTTGCTTGTTGATGTACCACATGACAGTTGTGTTGTCTGTTAGAATCAACACCTGTCCTGGAAGAAGTAACTCCTTGAAAGCCAGTAAAGCGAACTGGACTGCTAACATCTCCTTCATGTTGATATGTAGATGCTGTAGTCTGGCAGGCCACTTGTCTTGTATCCACTTTCCATGTAGATGAGCTCCCCAAGCAATGTCCGAGGCATCTGTCGTTAAAATCTGACTCTGGCCGGGTCACAGAGAGTCCCTTGTTTAGGTGACATTCCTGAGCCCACCACAAAAATTCCCTTTGAAGGCAAGGTATTATGGTAATGACAGTGTCTAAATCCTGGCAGTGCTGTGTCCATACATTTTTGAGATACCATTGTAACTTCCTCATATGCAGTTTGGCATTGGGAAGCACCAGAATACAAGATGCCATGAACCCTAATGCTTGAAGGACTGTCCCTGCAGTCAGCACGGACTGATGAGATAGATGATGGAAGTAAAGTGATAGACTCATTTGTTTGTCCGGGGTTAAAAAGGCCATCTGGGCTGCTGTATTCAGTCTCACACCCAGAAAGCACATGTCTTGAGAGGGTACTAGACTGGACTTTATTTCGCTCACAGAATACCCTAGGCATCTTAGCACTGCTATAACATATTCCAGATGCTGTAGAAGGTCTTCCTTTTCTTGAGCCAGAATCAGGCAGTCGTCTAAATAAGGATAGATTTGAATTCCTTGTAGCCTGAAGTAAGCTATCACTGGAGCCAGAACCTTTGTGAATACTCTCAGTAGATAAGCCAAAGGGCAATGCAGAGAACTGATAATGAGAATCTCCAGCTCGAAACGCAGATACTTCCTGCAACTTAGCTTGATAGGCACATGAAGGTAAGCTTCCTTGAGATCTAAAGTTACCATCCAGTGATCTTTGCCCAGCAGAGGCAAAAGCTGTTGTAACGTCAACATCTTGAACTTGGGAATGTCCAGATAAGTGTTGAGGAGAGATAAATCCAAAATTGGTCTCCACGTGTTCCCCTTCTTTGGTACTAGGAACATGCGGGAATAAAATCCTAGGCCCCTTTCTGATACAGGGACTGGCTGAATGGCCCCATTTTGAGTAACTGAGAAACTTGCTTGTGAGCCTCTTTTCTTTGTGGAGGAGGAACGTCTGGCATGCCTTTGAAAGGGGCATTGTATGGAAATAAAACCTGTAACCGTGGTGAATAATGTCCAACACCCATCTGTCTTGAGTAATTAAATCCCAATTTTCTTTGAAAAGAGACAGTCGTCCTCCCAAAGGAGCTGCCAGACGAGAATCTACTGGCAGCTGAAAAGGCAGGTCATTGGGTCTGCTTACGAAAGGACTGACCCCTGCCCTCACCAGAAGTCTGAGCAGGTGAACTCCTGTTCTAGACCTAAAAGAACCATGAGCCCTGCCCCTACCACGCCTAGACCTACCCCTAGACTGGGAGTCATAAGCAGGATAAGTCCACCCCTTAGCAGGCCAATTTCTACTAAACGGTGGCTGTACCTGCAAAAATCCTTAACAGTTTGCATAGATTTAGCTTTGTCCTCCATTTTCTTTAAAACTGCTTCCACAGGCGAACCAAACAACACATCAGACTGTAAAGGTGCATCTAAAATCCTTGTCTTAACATGCTCAGCCAAATTCTGATCCCTTAACCAGGCATGCCTGCGAAGAACCGAACTAGTGGCAGCCACCCTCGAGGAGGCCTGCACAGCATCAAAGCCACATTGCAAAGAATGCTTGCCCACTTGTTCAGACACATAAACCAAATCCAGCAACTCTTTACACTCAATACCTTCCGCCAAAGCATCCACCTTAGACTTCAATTGAGAAAGGAGATAATTTTGATATTTCAGCATGTGGAACTGACAATTCAATGCTCTCATGGCTAGAGTGGAAGAAGTATACAGTTTCTTACCCCACCTATCCAAAGCCCTAGCCTCCTTGTCAGTGGGAACAGGATTTCTAACCACAGAGGCTTTAACACCTTTAGGCCCCTGAGAAACAGTTTCTGGGTCCGCCCTAGGACTCTGAAACAAATACTTATGAGCTTCGGGCACCCTATAGTACCTATCAGGTTTAACAGGAGCAGGAGGCAAAGAATCAGGGTTCAGGGAAGCCTCTGCAAAACATCTTCCACCACAGTCAACACAGGAGGTATAGCTAAGGGCCTATGCTGGGGTAAAACAAGAATTCCCTAAGCCTCTTCCTGGAATCAGAGTAATCCTGGCCTTCCCATTTAAAGTGCTCCCTCATGGAATGCAGAGTCTCTGAAAATGAAAAATCCTCAGGAGGAGAAGCCAAGGAGTGGCATCATCCATATCAGAATCAGAATAAGGAGGATACTCCTGTAAATCATCCGCAGAGGACTCAGAAGCCTCTGAACCTTGTTCAAAACTGGCAAACTCCGGCTCCACCCTAGGCCTCTTAGCAGGAGGGCCCATAGAACCTCTAATCATAGTAATCAAATCTTCTGCCATTTTAAGCATATGTTTCTTAGGTACAGAACCGAAAAGCTAGGAGAAGCCCCCACTGAAGCTGAAATTGGCCTACCTCTAAAAGAAGCTTTAGCAACAGAAGGAGAGGCTCTAATTACTGTGGGAAAAGAGGGAAGAATAGGCACCTGAGAAGCCCCTTCAGCCTGGCCTGCCTCCTGAGATGGGACATCCTGTAACAGTAAAGTTTCTGCCGGAGACTCCATAGAAACTCCTGGCAAAACCTCTGGCTCCACTGAGCCTCCTAAAGAACCGACGTCCGGGACTGCCGGTTCTTCAACCCTAGGCTTCGCTGTTTTGTCCTTGCGCTTCTTGGGCTGAGGCGCCGGAGCATCCGGCGGCATTTTATAATTGCAACGCTTCCCAAACACTAACCTGGCACAGTCTAACCTCCTCTTAATAGTGCGTTTGTTAAACCTAGCACAAGAGCGGCAACGAACAACGCCGTGCTCAGGCCCTAAACAAGGTATACACAAAGTATGGAAATCCTTATGCGGTATCTGTTTCCCACAAGAAATACAGTTATTCACTTTTTCTGACATCCGGTTAAATACTGAGGCAAGAAAAACCAAAATGTTCCCAACGGGTACTTAGCCAACTCTGATTCGGTCTGAAACTCCGGTTTCGGAAATATCTCAGAACGCCAACCTGCACTCGCAAAACTGCTTCTGCATCGGACCACGCGGCAAAAAAGACTGAGGATAGGACGCCGGTCATGCGCATTAGTACCCTGACGTACTGACGTCAGTCTAATGCGCCATGACCAACGTCAGCCTTATACTCTGGTATTCGGGCCGATTGGATGCGGACTATACCCAATTGTTAGGACTGCAGCAATGGAAGACGAAGAACATCGAGGCAAGTTACTCTGGATACATGTATGGAGAAAGGTTTAAACCAAAGTGTGAATCATTAACGTGCTCTGAAGAAACATTTTAACCACGTGACACATCATTTGATTTTTACCACAGTACGTAAAAACAATCAGTGATGTTATTTAACTCTGAAGTCGTCTCAGTTCTGAGTTTTCATAACTTTTAAGACACAAAAGCAGGCTGTTTTGTGGATTTATCACAGCTACAAAAAATATGCAATACAGAAAAATAAAAAAACAAACACTGCATCTTCAGGCTGGTCCAGAAACAGTATGGGGG
Source organism: Protopterus annectens (assembly GCF_019279795.1). Lineage (NCBI taxonomy): Eukaryota > Metazoa > Chordata > Ceratodontiformes > Protopteridae > Protopterus > Protopterus annectens. The sequence continues at coordinate 177,239,197 of NC_056748.1, forward strand.
AACTTTTTCTGAACACATTTTTGAATGCTTTTCAAAGCCATACCTCCCCAGTTTTGATTCATGGCCCTAGGCACAACAAATGAAATGATACAAAGCACAACGTTAAAGAAATAAATACAGACGGGAAGACCTATGGTTAAGTAATATAAGCAGTGTAAAAAAAGTAAAACAGCAGGAATGCCAAATGGCCACATGACAACCCAGCTATAGAAAATGGTCTAAATAAATTTAATTGAATCTCCTCATAAAGACAATGGATAATACACTGATTGGTCCGTATAACCACATATCACCTAAAATGTTCAACATCTGCAGTTGCATACTTCAGTGAAAAGTAATAAACAGTTTCAGAAGGACTACAGTGCACACTTAAAATTGTGTGTGTGTGTGTGTGAGATTTGAGCTTTACTACAACACAAATTTCCAGGAAGGGAGAATGAATGAAACGCAGCATTTAAAGTATACCAAATATACTTCTAGTCACAGGTAAGGGGAAGAAGAGAGTCTTTGCTGTGGTGGTGTTAAAGATATGGTTAAACCCCTCACAAAACTGGTAGAGAAAACCCACAAATAAAAAAAGCAACATGAGGTCATAGTTGGAAAAGCAACAAAAGTTCTAATGAAAACTGCAGGGTGACAAGAAAAACAGGACCCTTTAGAAATTTAACTAAAATGATGCTTCACAATAATATTTAAGTGTATCAACTAAAACAATTAGGAACAGCAAAAAACACTTTCCAGGCGCAAATAACGTGCAAGAATTGCTGTGGTACTACAAAATAGGGTTTGCAATTATAACTTGGTGCAGAAAATGGGAACCTGGTACTGAGCAACATGTCAGTCAACTACAAATCACAAACCTAGATCTAAAACACTTCTTACACTGTCCTTAACTGTTTTGCGTGTAATGTTGCCTATAAAAACTGCAGAGTAGACAGGAACTCAATTACTACTCTGTCCCAGACTAGAAGAAGCTCTATGTTCAGAGAAGCAACTAAGCCTGCCAAAGTGGAAAATAAACTACTCAGGCAGCTAAACGTTCTGAAAACATTACCTGTATATGCAAAGCGAGAAGACTACCATGTTGGTCAGATGTCAGCAGTACCAGTGTATCTCTCTGTGTTGCTGGTAATCTTAGATCTACAAGCAACTCAGGAGATGGAAGGCCGCCAGAGGTGGGATGGGGGTATTTGAGCAGCTGGTGATAGCTTGCTAGCTCTCTATCCCTGGGAGACATGGAAGAAGTATTTCCTCATAGGTAACGGAGCCTCTAGTGAAGCCTGGAAAGTAGGTCTTCCATGAATGTGTAAGCTAAAGTAGATAAAAGGATAGGATCAGACGCATGCTATGGCCTACAGAGTGCCACTGCAGCATACCACTCCAGGGACCAGGGCAGTTCTTTATGTCCAAGTTAATATTCACTTGATTAATTCCTCCCCATGTTACATGATACACTTTCCCTGGCTCATGACTTCTATGAAAGAAAAAAACAGTAATGAGGAAAAGAATAAACAACTGAGTCAACGAGTTGGAGGTTGAAGACCCTACTCCGCAAAAAGTCCTGTTTTTTTTAAAATATAGTACATAGTTACTCATCAATAATTTATGCAAACAGAAGGAATAAATGGCATAAAGAACTGAACGGAGTAAGCTGACAACCAAAAAATCAATATGACAAATTACTGTTAAGCCTGTAAAACATTTGAAAGCATGATCATGTGTTTATGTATATTCATAAATTTTAAATGACAATTACTTTACCTATAATCAGTTCTCAAAACAATGGACAATCTACAGCAAAAAAAAAGTAATATCTTTCTCCATATGCACTGAACTTATGATTCAGTATTTAAGGAACTAAGACAATAACAATGACAGTGCAAAACGATGAATTCAGGCAATATTATGAAAATACACAACTCAGGCAGTTGAATGGTAAACTGTCACAAAAAAAGACAAAAGGCATTTAAAATATGCAGAACACAAAATCTGTTACTGTATCTCCCATCTGCTCAAACCTACAGCCAGAACAGCCATTGCCACAAACATGCTAGTACCAAAAATCAAGTGCTATTTACCTGTATTACAAACTCATTAATCTCATAATACCAACAAATTACAGAATACTGAAAACATAACTGGAAAATTTGTTACCTAAGCACTCTGATGAACTTAAAGTATCCGTTGGCTCCCTATGACTGACAAAACAATTTTTTTTGTTTTTGTTTTTTTTTTTACTAGTGCTCTCATTTTTAAGATATTTAAACAAGGCTATAGCTCCATCCCAACACCATGAAGAAATCTGTTGGCAATTTGAGAACAAGCCTATACATTAACAACAATGAGGAAAGCTTCCAGTTAGTTAGACCCACCTTTTAAGACAATCATAGGAGAAAGAGCCTTCTTCAAATTAGGTCCAGTTATATGGAATACATCCTCAAGTGATAAGAAACCAAATGACTCTATCAGCATTCAAAACTACTCTAACAAAGCAACTTCAGGGAATTTCCAAGATGGCTGAATGACTTTCAAGATGATTGCGCACTCAAGTAAAAGCTTAATTACAGCTCTCCCAGTGTGAAAAAAGAAACTTAAAAAAGAGAGCCAGTGAACTTGCCTTTTTGTGTAAATTTCAACAACTGACTAGCAAGTCCACTGCCTGGATGCCAGTAAAAAAGAAATTCAGAGAACCTGAAAAAAAAAAATCAATCAAAAAAGGTGAGGAGAAAAAAAATGACTGGAAAGCATTCGGTAACCGTTCAGCAAAAGCAGTGCAAGCTCCAGCACTGGTGCAAAACACGACTTCCAGTGACCTAGAGGGAAAAAATAAGTCAAATATACTCATAGCTGATTAAAATAAATGAAACACAAAGCATATATCAAGTCAAATAATAAAAAGCTGAAAAAAATGGAAGAAGCTCTAAAAATATGTTCAGATGAGGTGATAAAGCTTCAAAAATCAGAGGTCGAAATGAAGAAAAGGCTGCCTGAATAAGAGACTGCTCAAGAAAAGAAGCTTCAAAAAATAAGAGAATTAGAGGACAAAGCACATAGGGAAAACCTGACATTTTTCTGCTGTACCAGAGAAGCTGGAAGGAATAGACTATACTAATTTTATGAAAGCACAATTAAGCAATTGAAATGGTATTCCACAGCATTGTTAAATGAAAGGGCACATCGTGTGGGATGTGGAAGATAGTATGTTTGTGGAAAATGATCAATCACTGTACACAAGGCAGAACAGGAGTAAATTTATTCCAATAATCAGAGAATGGTGAAAAGCAGACGTGAGGCTCTATTTCAGAATATTTCCTGGAGGATTAAAATCATTTTTTGATGCAGAACATGCTAAGGAGGAAATGCAAAACTTTATCCAACAAAAAGTGAGCTATGAAACAGAAGATAATTTAGCGCCTTGTTCTTCTGGTAATAAAGCCCACAGACTGTGCCAGCAAAACCTTTTCCAATGTTTCAAAGGAAAATGCTTGACAGAAAAAAGCCCAAGAGTTGACCAGAACAACAAGGAGTACATTGGAAATGAAATAGGGACTGGATTTGGGAGATGGAGTTCAACAGGAAGAAAATTAGCAATGCAGAAATTGACAAATGTGGGATTACAAAGCATTAATCATATTTGTGAAACTTGACAAGCAAGTAAACCTGGAAATACTGGACATTTTGACTTTGTTAAAGTTGTAGGGGACAAAGCATATCCCCTATTTCATGTCATTAATGTTTGGAAGAACATTTAGGAGAGGGGAAGAAGGAAAGAGTTAGCTGTAAGTAAAACAAAAACCTGTTTTTAACAGTAGCATTTTTATAATGCATAACAATTTGCATGCTACTATTTACAGCTTTATCAGTTACTTTCAAGTGTAATAAGGAAACTAAAGTAAACAGATGCCCCTGTTTTGTTTCTTCTTTCTTTCTCCTTGTTCAGTTTTAAGAAAGGTATGCATTGCAATGCAAAAAAAAAAAAAAAGGAGATAAGTCTGGTCAAAAGAGCATGACAGAAGAAAAATGTGTGTGCTTTTTCTTACTCTTGCATAGGGGAATGACTGGATTAAGGCCCTTGGCTTGATGTAGTAACAAGTTTTAAGGGGAACACACAGAACACTGAGTATAACAAAAACGTTTCCTCTAGCAAATAAAGGAGTGCTGTAGAGACAACTGTGTATCTGGTTCTCATGTCTCTATGGAGACAATCTCATAAAAGCCAATAAAAACAGAACACTTAATTCCTTCCATGGCTAGGAGATGATGTTTTCTGAAAGTATTCAAGTGTTTTCCCTATCTGGAAGAGGAATAAAGATAAGACAAAAATGACAGCACTAAGAAAATGCACAGGCCGTGCCACACATCTAAGTATGGATAACATTCCTTGTAGGTTAACCCAAGTCTGCAATTGCGGCTGTCAGTCTGGAACAATTGTTCTATTAGGAGGGTTAGACTTCAACATTTTAAGATCTACACAATTTTGTATGTTACTATTAAGTTAATAGCGTTTTGTTGTGTTTTGGGGTTTTGAAAGATGTGACATAAGTTCAAATAGATATGATAAGACACAACTGTATAAAAGACGAACCTGCGAAACATTAGTGTATGCATGCAACAAAAGCTGGAACTAGACATTTAAAATAAGCTATTGTACATAACACTTTCTATATTATCTTTAACTGTAAATTGTCTTACAGATATATACAGACAACAGTAGTCAATGTAGCTAGGAAGTGGGATAAAATTAAAGTGGAATTCAAAATAGGGTGGAAATAAAAGAAAGAGATATTGTTAAGTAACAAGAATTAAATGGACTGACAAAAGAAAGTATTGCAGAATAGAGGGAGTCTCAGAAAAAGAAAAGGAGCAACTGCAAAATGATAAACAGAAAATAAGGGATTACCTAGATAATATGCATGAATTTAGAAAGATTGCTGTTAAGCAAATTTTTTGATAACTACAGACCACAAAAACTTTTGACAAGAACTCAGGCAACAGAAAGTAAAAATGGTTGTCATAGGGAGCCATATAACGAGGAAGATAACAAGAGATCCTGCAGAGGTATTAAAACATTTTTTGGAAATTTCATGAAAATTTATATAAAATAGAGAAATATGTAAATCAAGAAAAGGTACAAATAAAAATTTTTATGGAAGAATTAAATATGCCAAGATTAGAGGTAGATGATGCTCAATTCTAACAGGATGACGAGAGATAAAATGGTGATATATAACCAATCTAAAGGAAAGTTCCCAAGAATAGATGGTAGTCTTGTGGAAGTTTGAAAGCTAGGAGGGAAAAATTGATGAATATCTGGAAAGTTTTGTTAACAGTATTTTAGAGGAGGAGAAGCACCAACATCCTGGAAGGCGGTGGCTGCAATACCTAAAGAGGGTAAAGACCCATCAGCTCTAGCTTCATTAGGCCTACTTCAATTCTAAACTATGATTACAAAGTGTTTATGTCTATAATGCAAAACGAATGGCAAAGGTGATGCCAAAATTGATTGATCCTATGTGGTTTTGTGGAGGGGAGGCAAACATTTAATGATAATCCAGAGGGAAGCAGAATGTAAGAAAATACCTCTGTTGTTGTTGGGTTTTGATGCATAGAAAACATTCAACAGAGTAAGCTGGGATTTTATGTGCAGGGCAATGAAAGCATTTGGCTTCCCTAATAAATTATAAGGTTGATTATGATGATATATGAGAGATCACAGGTTTAAATTAAAGTGGGTGGGCTCCTCTCTCTGATAATTCTGTGTGAGCAGAGGAAACAGGCAGAACTGTCCCCCTTCCTCTTTGCTGTCTGCATTATATTTAGAACTACTGGAAAATAAGGCACTGCGCAATTCAAGAATATAATTGGTATGGTAGTCAAGAAAAGCTGGCTTCATTAGCAGATAATATTATTTTATATCTGATAAACCCAAAAAAGGTAATTTCAGTGTTATGAAACATTAAGAGACAAAAAACTAATAAAGCTAAAACAAAAGCAATAGCTGTAAACTATGTACTCACACACAAATTGGTTCAGTAGTATCCATATTTATGGGGCATGACAAAATGAAATACTTATCAGTATGGATTAAAATAATTGTATTATGACAGTTAAGTATATGTGGGAAGACAATAAACACTGGATAATACAAAAGCTGAGAAATTAGCAGCTCTGTTTTATGGTATAATGGTTAAGGTCTTCGCCTCACAATCCTGACCTGCAGCCAGTGCCTGTTTGGAGCTGGTATGTTTTCCCTGCATCTCTGTAGGGTTCTTCCCACCTCCAAAAAACATGCTCAGTGTTTCCATCTGAAACTCACCAACGATTGGAGGGCAGCAGCACAGACTCTACATGGTGCACTACAGGGTGTAAGATTTGTATAGAGTAATTACTTTGGGCATCTACTATGGTGTGCAGTATACTCCAGATAGGAGAAAATGGATCACAGACTGTGGGCCTTGGCAGGGACAGCCACTTGATGATGTAAAATATGGCTCTAGGTGATTCGGCTATGTTGACTAATGTCACCAAATGGGCATGGGTATTTGCCAGTGATAAGTGGACTGAGGACCCGGCCTACTCAGACCTACACCAGGGACCCATGCTAGCGGTGAGATGGGTCTATGTGACCCTACTGACCAGTGTGTGCCTGCCACATAGCCCAGCAACCCTAGGTCAATAAGCTACTGGGTAGCCAGTGTCTAATTGCCCATCTTGGGTTACATGGGATAGCTTTGTTGAGCAACACTGGACGTAAAAAACAATCAATCTGTCAAATATGAACTGAGAATTGCTACGCTTAATTTACATTCACTGTCAAGATGAAGCTTGGAAGTGGATGACATGATGATACAGAGGAGGCTGGACATTATATGTATCCAAGAGACAAGATGGAAGGGCAGTGCAGGAAAGCCCCTTAACTGGAACCAGAGCCCACTACTCCAGAAGAGGACAGGCTTGAAATTGTGCGGTAATTGTGGTGAGAGAGAGAGAGGGAGAGAGAGAGGCTTCAGAAGAAATTGAGGGATATCACCAGAATTAGTAACAGACTTATGGCAAGGCAATCAGACTCCAGTGTAATGATAGGGCAGCATTCATAATCTCAGACTATGCCTTACAGCAGGGTTGTGGTAGTAAGGAATAAGAGCTCATTCAAGCAGCAGTTGCAGGACCTACTAGACAAAGCAGGACAACATGAAATGGTGTTGATAATGGGTGACTTGAATGTATGTATTGGTACAGACAAAATAGGATACGAGGACTGCCTGGGTCGACATGGGTGGGGCAACAAGAAAAAGGAGGAGAGGCCATGCTAGACTTCTGTCTGGGAAATGGCTTGATAGTAGCCAAATCATGGTGCAGAGACAGAGTCAGAAGATCACACACCAGTGTGGCCAACATGGAACTCATTCATAGGTAGGTACTAGGCTATCAGCCCTAGGGCCTATACAAGCCTAGTCAAAAAAGTTCCCTGGCTTTCGCCACCCAAGGAAGTTATTTTCTTGTGCCCCTGTTTAGCAGAGCCACAGAAGTGATCCCCGAGGTGAACTTCCTATTTCCCACCCAATTGTGGAGATTTTTCTTAAAGAGGGCTAATGAGGATCTTTGCTCGATATGAATGGGTAGTCTGTCCCAGAGCATGGGAAGTCTCTGGGGCAGGAATGCATCCCTCCAACATGTTCTATTTATTGTGGTGGCAAGATTTAGGTCCCTGGAGCATGGGGCTCGGAGGGACTGTGGTATCTTTAAGTGTAGCATGTGTCCAACAGAACCGAGTTTGACATGGCTTTGTATGTTAGGCAGAGGTCGCCTCTGAGTAGGTGATAAGTGACTGAGTAGAGCTGGAGTTTTTTTGAGATGGTCTGCATATGGCATCTGTTCGACGCCGGTAAACCTCTTAGTGAGATATTTCTGTGGCCTTTCTAGTTGTTGTAGACGTCTTGCGAGGTACACGCCAAATGGGGCATTGTACTCTATAATGCATCGGATGACGGATGAGTAGAGAGGAACAATGACCTCTTTTTCTGGAGGTGAACCCTTTTGTGATGAAGTGTGCCACGTAGAAGGATTTCCTGACTACTGTGGCAACGTGATTATCAAAGGAGAGACTACTGTCCACCTGTGTCCCAAGGTCTCTTCTCACACTTTCAATGTTTAGTAGGTTACCGCCTACGTGGTAGTTCATGGGTACAGTGTTTTTCCCAAAGGGGATGACAATGTACTTCTTCGCATTGAGCTTGAGGCCATGACTGACACCACACATTAGTCTCAGTGAGGCCCCTTTGTAGAATGTCCACATCATTAGGCAATTCTATTATGGCACCTAATTTGCAGTCATCCGTGAACTTAGTTAGCCAAAAACCTGGTGTATTAGCCTGGACTTCTGAGAAGTAGATGCCAAACAGGAGAGGACCCAGGAATGAGCCCTGTGGTACTCCACTTGTCACTGGTCTGAAGTTGGATTTGGAGTCTGCTACTTTCACTGTGTGGGTTCTGTCAGTGAGCTAGTTGGCCACCCATCTTGTGTCATAGGGATTTATGCCCAGTCTAGTGAGTTTATCTATAATTCCAGAGTGGGGGATGGTGTCAAAAGCCTTGGCAAGGAAAAGATAGGCTGTGTGCTCCACCTTACCCTTGTCCATGGCTCTGGTGACTGCTTCAAAGAAGTCAATCAGGTTTAAAAGACATGACCTACCTTTTACAAACCGAAACTGAGTGGGGTCCAGAGTTTGGAGGTTACCTATGTCCTTGATTATAAGCTCCAAGATGACATGTTCCATGGCCTTGCAGACTGGGCTCGTCAGGCTAATGGGGTGGAAGTTCCTGAGGTCCGTAGTGGTGCCCCCTTTATGGAGTGGGGATAACAGTCGCTGTGCGCCATTCAGTAGTCACAAACCTGACGTGAGGCTATGATTGAACATGGTACTTAGGTGGGGTGCCAGTTCATTTTGTAGTTCATGCAGAACGCAGCCTGGAATGTTGTCAGGTCCCATGGATGCTGGGTTCTTGGCTCTGGAGAGTGGGGTCTTTACTTGTGCAGCCGTGATTACAGGGGCTTTGCATTCTTCTGGTATAGTGATGGGCCCTTTGGGGGGTGAGGGGGGCTGAAGTTTGTACTGTACCCATCTGCCAGGATGTTGGTAATATCAGTTGGCTCTGTATATCTAGTGCCATTGTGCTGTAGCTCACAGCAGATCTGAGTGTCACCATTGAGATTCTTGACATACCTGTAGAATGCTTTGTGGTCGCCTTTAAAATCAGTAGCAATTCTATTTTTGTAACTAGCTTTAGAAGATTTTATGAGGGATCTCAGCTTCTTACTAAGGCTGACCACGGAGTTCCTGCAATCAGGGGATTTTACTCTTTTTTGCAACAGCTTCTTCCTTCTGTTGTAGAGTTTGTTTATGGAAGGGGACCACAAGACTGGCTTCCTTTTTTGGAGGATAACGTCTTGGTTCTGTTGGGGATGGCATGATCCATGCACTCGTGTATGTGCTTATACAGTGCATGTGTATAGTATTCAGCAATTGTACCTCTACTTTCCGTCTGTATGGGTGTCGTGAAGCTTGCCACTTCTGTCTTAAGAAGCATGACGTTGGCTTTGGAGAAGTTTTTTACGGTGGTTTCCTTAATGGGGGGTGGAGGCGGGATATTGATGTCTAGGGTGATTAGCTTGTGGTCAGATCTGACCAGCGAGGAGTTGACCTCTGTTGTGGTACATTGGCTGCCCACATTGGTAATGACCAGGATATTGCTGCCCCTGGTGGGGGTATGGACAAGCTGATCCAGGGCATTGGAATTTATGAATTCCAGAAAGCGTTGAGCAAATGAGTTAAGTACATGAGTAGTTTTCCCAGTTGATGATGGGGTAGTTGAAATCATCCATTATTAAGGTATTGGGCTGTACCTTTATATTACTCAGTATATCAAGAAACATGGAATGGACATCCTGGGGCATGGTGGGGGAATCTGCAACAAGCTAAAACTTGGATTGCAGTCTTGCCCAGTGTTAGTTGCACTTGGATAATTTCAGATGCATTATGTTGAGCAACTACCCTGGAGGTGTGGATATCCTTAAGGAATATGGACACGCCTTCTCCTTCAGTGTTTCGGACCAGGTGAGGTGGCCGAAAGGTGTGGTATGAATTATAGCCTAGTGATGCAGGGGTGCTCTCTGGAGCCTTTAATCAGGTCTCCATCACAGCACAGATGTCGATGTTCTCCATTTTAAGGAGTGCCTCGAGTGAGTGCATTTTGAGGTTTAGACTTCTAGCACTGAGTTTCATTACACTCAGATTTTGCTTGCTTATACCTGCTACAGTGGTATTTTTTTCATTTGAACCTTACCTAAAAAAGGCACTACAGGGGTGGCAAAAGCCTTAGCCAGTATCCGGAATCCCAGGGACGACAGGTGCAGGGCCATCTCTGGCAAAGCATCGTGGTCTGTCGATCATGTCATCCCAGGCAGACAGACACTGGATCCCCCTTAGAATGACACCAGAAGCTTAGTCAATTGTTGAAGTCAATCATTTTATCCTTGTATTGTGGTATCATTCTGGATGATGGCAGGATGCTACTCAGAGCTAGGGTCATACCTGCCTGGGCTACATGATCCGAGAGCTCCTCCAGGTCTCTCTTCATGTAGTCCAGGGAGGTACGCCCCAAGTCATTCACACCAACATGGAGAATGACAGTCACATTTGTACTTGTTGCCGAGTGACCCGAGTGCTTGCGTTATGTGGCGGATCCTGGCACCTGACAGGAAGCTGACAGTAACTTTCTCCTTGTTTAACCTGGTGAGTGGGACATCAGTGTGCCTGACTATAGAATCAACTATGACTAGTGTGTTTGGTACGTTGTTTTGCCTTATGGGCTGAGGTTGAGTGGCACACTGATTTTGGGGGCTATGTGTCATTTGGGTAGTGTTAGGGGGTGGTGGCTGCTTGCGTTTCAGCTTTGGAGGTCTCTGTTGTTTGGGCAGATTTTTATTGAGAGCCTCCGCGAATGTAGATGTGTTGTGTTACTGTGTGTGGGTTTAGGTGGTGTAGGTTTTGATGGACTATGTGTTGAGTGTGGTGTGGTGCAAGTGTTTACCTTCTCCTCATGACTGTCTAGTACAGTCTTGGCTGAAGAGAGCTTGGCTTCCAGTTTGGCTATGTAAGTGCATCTCTCACAGGTTGTAGTGATGGGTGGTAGGAGGAGAGGGTTGTCAGTGTACATGAGGCAATTGCTACATCACCCAAGATGCCCAGATTCATCAGGTGGACAGGGGGAAAATACCAGGAGCTGACCCTTAGACATGCCTGGATAGGTACTTATTAATTTAAGTACTAAAAACTGTTTTCCTCCCAACAAGTGAGGAAAGTTGAGTGCTGCAGTAATTTGTAGATTTAGTGCTTGCAACGAGCTTTGAACAAGTGCTGAGCACAAGAAAACAGTTTTGAGTGCTAAAACTAGAAAACTGGCTAGTTCTAAGGGAAATTTAGAAGAGCAGACTTTCTGGCACCGGGAATACTTTAACCGTAGTTAAACAATGCTGCGCGATGCACAAAACCGTGCAAACACGACTTTTTAAACAGAAAGATGAAAGGGATAGAAACAGCCCAAAATGGCCAATAAAACTACAGGTTCTGAGCTGAAAGCACTCCTCCAGTGACAGATAGGCTGCTCTCACCACTCTGTGATGAACAGAGAAGCATCCTTCCATCTTAGTAAGGTCTGGGCAACACAGAAACCACAGAACAGCCCAGAATTCAGCAAAATCTGAAAACTGAACTCTACTGGTTATAGAAAGGTGGGAAGCGAGTAGAGATAATTTTTTTGTTTTTTTTTTCTTCAAAATTTAAACAGATACAGTAAAACAAATACTTTTAAAGCAGAAAAATGGCTATCGCACTTGAGTGTGTAGCCCTCAACAGTTGAAAAACACTTAAAAACTATCAGTTAAAGTGCAAACAGTATCAGAATTCAAAAAACAGCTCAAATAAGTTGCAAAGTTAATAAAAAATGCTTGGAATAGTCTGGCTAGCGAAAATAAGCAATTAAAAGCAAAACAGAAATACTTAATCCACTCAAAGTCTCCCTTTTCTCTCTCTGCTGCTACAGAATTCTGCAGTACACCCAGGCAGGATCTTGCTGAGGTAATACAAGCCTAGTAAGGAAAGGGCACTGGGGTAGAATCAATGATTACAATGTCATCCCCAGTGAAACAGCTGGTGCACAGCATAGACCACTGGTTGACACAATCAGCTGCAAATAGTGATCAGAGAAGGGTCTAAGGTCAGAGTCCAGGTTAAAAACCTGGAAGTTAACTGGAGAAAAAGTGCAACAGTTCAAGAAATTACTCAGGGCTCTAGCACCCCAAGAAGAGGAGAAAATAGGTGGAATTGAAGAAGAATGGCAGCACCTCAAAACAGCATATTTGAGGACTACAGAACAGATATGTGGCCGAGCCAGATACAGAAATAAGGTACATAAGGAAAGCTGGTGGTAGAATACAGAAGTCCAGGAAGTCATCAAAAGAAAGGAGTGCAGGAAAAAGTGGGAGTTACAAAAGACTGACAAGGCTAGGAAGAAATACTGGTTGGATAACAAAGAAGTTAATAAAGGAGTTGCAATAGCAAAGAACGTGGCATCAGAGGCACTCTACCACCTTCTGGAAAGTGACTCAGTAGGTGGTACAAAGACACTATTAGGTGGTAAGGCAAAATCAGAAAAATAAAGAAGATATTCAGGCACCCTTTATAAGGAATGCCAACAACAGGCTGCTCACCAATCAATGGGAAATCAAAAGCAGATGGAATGAGCATATCCAGCATCTTCTGAATGAAGAAAACCCCACAGAAGCTGTAATGCCTCAGACACAGCATAAGATGAGAGAAGAGGAGGGGGCCCACCCTAGAAGACTTAAGAATAGCACTAAGGAAAATGAAGTCAGGGAAAGCAGCAAGCTGAGATGAAGTCACAGCAGATATGATAAAGATGCTGGGTGTGACAGGGGAGAAATGGCTCCCGAGGGGACTCATAGCAGAGTGGAGAGAAAGATGTATCCCAGATGACTGGAGAATAAGCATACTCATACCAGTGTAGAAGAACAAAGGTGACATTCATAACTGTGGGCAATACAGAGCCATTAAATTCCTGTCAAACTGTATGAAGGTTCTGGAGATGGTGACTGATAAACAGATATGCAGAGTAGTAGAAAGTAAAATGGGAGATGAGCAGTTTGGATTCAGATCAGGATGCAGCACAACTGACCTGATGTTTGCAGTGAGACAACTGAGAAGAAGCTAGAGATGAGGAAGGAGTCCAACCGGGCATTCCTAGACTTAGAGAAGGCATATGACAAGGTCCCAAGAAAGCTAATTTAGGCATACTGTGGTGGCTCGAAGTCCCAGAAACACTGATAGAATTAATGCAGGTTATGTACAAGGACCCAATGACTCAAGTACGAACGGTGTTCAGTCTCACAGAGGAGTACCCAGTGGAAGTGGGTTTGCACCAGGGTTCAGCTCGGAGCCCACTACTGTTCATACTGGTGATAGACTACATTAGCAAACAGGTTGGATGGAACAGATAAACAAAATTACTGCATGCAGATGATGTGGCATTAGAGGCAGACTCTGAGCAAGAACTTCAGCAAAGGACAGGGAAAAGGAATGCAAAACTGAAGGCACATGGATGAAACTAAGCACAGATAAGACAGCTGTAATGGCAGCAACTTGGAAGCTGTAATGGCAGCAACTTGGAGAAATCAGACGTAACTCAAAACTGACTTAGAAGGGAAGATAGTGGAAAAGGTTAATAGCTTCAAGTATTGTGGAGGGGTGGTTGAGGAAAGGAATGCCTGAATGAAGAGGTTAAAGTTAGAATCAGAGGGGCTCCAGACAAATGGCATAGAGTCTCAGGTGTAACGACTGACAGAAGAATGCCAAACACGCTGAAAAGTAAGGTGCATACGACAGTGGTGCAACCAGTACTACCGTATGGTACAGAAACCTCAACAGTAAATGTAGAGCAGATGAGGAAGCTATTGGTGATGGAAATTAAGTGCCTGAGATGGGTGGTAGGATGCACACTGTGGGACAGACAAAGAAATTAGGACATAAGAGCAGAAGCCAAAGTAGCTCTAACTGCAGAAAAGATTAGAGAGAACAGATTATGATGATTTAGACACATGCAGAAAACCAGAAGACAATCTGGTGAAGAGGATTTGGGACAGACAGAAAGAAGGTAAGAGAAAACAAGGACGTCCAGCAAAGAGGTGAACAGACTGTGTGAGAGAAGATCTGCTACAGTCAAGCATGCATGCCGAAAAAGGCGGGAGTGTGGCATTGAATTGCGAGAAATGGTGACAGTTAACATGACACTGGCCTCATGTAGAAAATGGGGAAAAAGGGGGTTGTTGATAATGATTAAGATGTTTTATGTATATGGATAGCAAAACACAGGCAGTTAAAATGTTTTTAGTCCCTTTACATTTATACACAGATCAGGCATAATTTTATCAACTACAGTAGAAGTTGTGGACAGCAATTAATAAAGAGCTGAAGGATTTTATCTGGGAGAGGAAGATGGCAAGAGTCAAGTGATTTCAATAGAACAAGACAGTTTGGGATTCCCTCTTTTGAAGAGGTATTTCAGAGCTATATAGTTAAGGCTCTTATACATAGCACAAGCAGAAAGCTATAACTCAAAGTGAAAAGGGATGACAACGAAATGGGGGAAGCTCAAGAAACAAGGAGACAGTGGGATTTTGGATGTAGAACCTTAATGAAAATAATAACTACACAAAATATTATATTCATAAATTAGAAGAAAGTACTCTTAACAACTAAGCCAACACGGGAATGGAGAAAGGAAATTCTACCGATAGGGTTGACTGCAATTGGGGATACAGAAAATAGGCAAGAAGGGGCTGAAACTTACTGGAGATAACTGCCAAAGGAACCAAGGTACTGGAAGAAAATAATTAGAGAGGGAAAGTTAATAGAAATGGAAAGAGGCCAATATTTTATTTGGACTGCAGGCTAAAGATTGCATTCCCCTATCAAGGGCTGAAATCAAGAGTATAGGCAAAGAGAAAGAAACAGGGGGATCCTAAGTGAAAAACAAGCAGTGGTAGCATTTTTAGTATAATCTAAAACAGAAGCTGCTGTTAAAAAAGGGGACAAATATTGTATAACTATAAGAATCAGAGGAGGTTATAAAGGATTGGGAAGATATATTAGATAAGCAATTCACAAAGAAATAAAGGGGCAACAAATATATATCTCCCAAATATGCAATAAAGTCCAGAATATTTAGGATCTTTGCTTGTAAGTGTTTACATAGTTATTTTTATACTTCAATTAGACTCCAAAAATTGTTTCCTAAGGTAGACAGCAAATGTTGGATATATTGCTGAGCCTAATTATGGTGGCTGCCAAAAAAACAATTACTAGAAAATAGATTTTAGAAATCTAAGTCTAAACCAAATTTACTAGAAGTAGTAAATATAGTAACAGAAATAAAAACTGGAAATGGGTATGAGCAAATTACATAGAAAAAGTGGGAATTGCATGAAAAATACACGCAGAGTAACATTTTGGAAGGAGGAAGTTTAAAAAAAGGCAGGATATGAATGAGCTACGTAATGCTTGACTGACCATGACTGGATTGCAAGCGATATAGAATGTTTTCAACTAAAAATATGTCAATATGATTTGTTTTCATTTATGTATGACTGCCTGTGTCAAAGTGATAATTTAATAAAGATGTTTCTTGTTTAAGAAAAAAAAAAGCAACTTCAGGAAGAAGTTACTTGTACCTATTTTCACAACACTGGACAATAACCCACTATCACATCTGATCAACCTAGTCTAAAATTTAGGAATGCCCACTACTGTAGAACTTGTAATATCATGTAAACTGTTCAAATAATCCAAACTTGTAAATAACATGAAGTATGCCATTACTGTCTTCTGTGTCTACCACTATGTATACAGTATTGCAATCTACTCTCTAACAAAATAACCTTATCTGCTTTTATCATACTCCATTATTTATGTTCTCTCTGCTCTTTGAGCCCAGATACTGACTGAAAAGAGTCAGTAGGCCAGTTCACCGGGTCTATATTAGAACATCGACAAAGTCGTTAATCGAACGGCTTTACACTCAAAAATGCTGGTAACAGAAGGGTATTTTGTGAGATCAGGGTAGAATGAAGATTGGAAAATTTGTCCTTTCCTCACTGTAGTGCGATCTCAGAGTTGGTATAAATAATTAGCGAGGGGTGTGTGTGTGTGTGTGGGGGGGCACAGCCCCCCACAAAAGAAAGTTCTTTTACCGGCATTTTCGATTATAAAGCCGTTTGATTAACAGCTTTGTCGATATTCTAATATAGACCACAGTTCAACAACTTAGTTAACAAATGATAATTAAATAAATAAAATTTCCACTGCTAGCTAGTCATTTTGAAGTTCCCAGTCCTTCATCTGAACACACACAACTATCAAGGGACTACAAATTTATTAAAAACACCAACCTGGAAAAAAAAATTAATGTTTTTATGACTGTATCAGCAAGGATACCGACATCATTTTTTTGCATTACTGTCACTTATCTGGGTTAAGCAAAGGTGTTTGGAACTATTCTAGAAGATAACTTGTCACTAGAAAAAAGTTATGTTCTTGCCAAAATGATCCATCTGTGTTGTTGATCTTCACTCATTCATTCATTACTGATGGGTGTCAGTTCCGTCCTCAGTACCAAGTCTGCCATTATAAAAAGCTTGCACCAGCCAAAAAACTCTCAAGCTAAGCTTTTACCCATAGTGCCCCTCTCCATATTACCTCAGACTGAGTTTGTCTGTAAGGAAAGGACAAATTAGGGAGAGAAAAGTGGAGGCTTTTCCTGAGCAACTTCCTTATCATAGGATAGCCGAACCTCCAGGAGTCTTTCGGAGGGGGATGGTGGGTGGGTTGTAATGACTGAATGAAAATCAACACAGATGGAACATTATAATAAGAATATAACTTCTTTATCTGATGTTGTTAATCTTTATTCATTCTTTATTGATGGGACAGAGTCCCTAGCTACCTTGTTTCCTGGGAGGCCCTATGGAAGAATATTCGTGAGTACCACTGAACCAAAGATGGCTCTCCCCCTGGAGACCATATCCAATTTGTAATGCGTGATAAAGGTATGAGGAGAGGCCCATGCTGTTGCTGCACAAATGTCAAACATGGAAGCACTTGCATGGAAGGCAAAAGATGCTGCGACTGATCTCGTGGAATATGCTTTGATCTTAGAAGGTATAATAGAAGCCTTATTTCATTGATAAAAAAAGGAAATGCAATCTTACAACCATTTAGATAAGGTAACTTTGGAAAATGATTTTCCCAATTTTGGGCCTGAGTATGATATAAATAATTGGTCAGACCTCTGTATGGATTTAGATCTGTCGAGATAAAAACGTAGTTGTCTGTGTACATCAACCAAATACAATGAATATTCTCCTTTATTGGAGAAATTTGGAAAGACTGGGAGATCAATTATTTAACAGTGAAATCAGAAACAACCATAGGTAAAAAGGAGGGATTAGTCCATAGTGATACTCTGTCATTATGGAAGACCATGTAGGGAGGTTTTATATATAGGCTTGCAACTCAACTATGTTTAGCTGAAGTAATGCCCACCAAGAATAAGGTTTTCCAGGAGAAAAACTAAGTCACAATTGGTGGCAGATTCAAAGGGAGGACGAGTCAATGCTTGTAGAACCAGTGTCAAATTCCATGGCTCAATCGGTTTGAAGGGGGGACTGATATGTGAAACGTCCTTCAAAAAGGTTTTACAGAGATGGTGAGAGACTAAGTGGGAGCCTTCAAAACCATCGTGGACGTTAGAAATTGCTGCCAGGTGTACTCTAATGGCAGAAGCTACAGCTCTAGAATGAAGGAGATTAGATAGATAATCCAAAACCATCGATAGCGGGACCAAAAAAGTATTTATTCCTTTTTTGCGAGACCAAATAATGAATCTCTTCCATTTGATGAGAACGTTTTTTTGTTGGATGGTTTGTGGGAAGCCAGAAGAATGTGATGGACAAGGGAGGACAGGATGTTCTGCCTGGCAATCACTGGAAATGGAGGAACCAAGCTGTCAGCCTAAGGTTCAATAAATTTGAATGTGTCAATCCCTGTAGATGCGACAGCAGTTCCAGAGTTGGATCCAGAATCCAAGGTTGCTGTAGTAGGCAAAGCCAAAGGAAGAGGAACCAAATTTGTCATGGCCAGTAGGGTGCAGTGAGCATTAATCTCCTTTTCAAAAGATGAGCCTTCATCAAGAACTGGGAAATCAGTGGGAGTGGTGGGTAAGCACAAAGAAGTCCCATAGCCAATCATGTACAAGAACATCCCTCGGTGACTCCCCCCTTCGGGGGAATTAGGAAAACGTAGCTGCTGCATTTGAGATTTGTGGAAGATGTGAGGAGATTGCAGCAAGGCTGGCCCCAGCGACTGAATATCTTCTGCACTATGAAAGGATTGAGGGACCACTCGTGTGCCAGGAGAATGCATCTGCTCAACTTGTCTGCAATCACACTGGAATCCCTGGAATGTGCGTTGGTAAGTCTCATGACCTCTTGACACAATGGGCAGGACCTGGTCCCGCCTTGTTTGCTGATGTACCAGACTACTGACATGTCGTCAGACTGGATGGCATTTGTTCCTTAAGGGAGAACAGATTGAAATGCTTGCAACGTTAGAAGCACCGCCCTCAGTTCTAGAACATTACCATGCATATTGGCCTCTACGGATGACCACGTGCATTGGACAATCTTTCCCTGGTAGTGCCCCCCCCCACCCGATAAGGGAGGCATTCGGGTCACTATGGCTTTGGACTAAGAAGGGGAGAAAGGTCAGCTCCATAGGATCTCTTCTGGCTTCATCCACCAAATTAAGTCTTGTTTGCACCAATTTGTTATCCTGATCTGAAATGTCAAGGGTAGATTCAAAGGGGACCACTGTGTTAGCAAAAGAAACTGGAGAAGACTCATGTGCAGTCTTGCCAGTGGGACCATTGTCATAGATGCTGCCATGGACCCTAGAAGCTGAAGGACTGCTCGAGCTGGGACCTTGTCTTGACTAAGTATCACTTGGAGTTGCGATCTGAGGCTCTGCATCCTGTGAAGAGGGAGGCAGACTAGGCAAGATAGGGTATCGAATTCTGCCCCTATGAACTCCAGTCTTTTGACAGGGGAATAGTTTGCCTTTGTCCTGGGTTCACTGTTATCCCTAGGTGTTTCAAGAGATATAGGGTGTAATGGATCGCTGAGAATAGTAGAGGATAGGTTGGGGAGGTGAGGAGCCAATCGTCTAGACATGGAAAAACCCGGAATCCTTGCAGTCTCAAGTGAGCTGTTACCACTGCCATGCATTTGGCGAACACACTGGGGGCTGTAGAGACCAAAGGGCAGTGCTCAGAATTAGTAGTGATTGGCTCAAGTGGAGAAATCTTCTGGAGCGCTTGTCCATTTTTTATGTGGTAATACACATCCTGAAGATCTATAAAGCACATCCAATCGTCTTTGGCTGGGAAGGCGAGTATAGGCTGTACCGTGACCATCCAGAATTTTGCTTGCTGAACTAACTTGTTTAGGATGCTGAGGTCCAGTCCCCTGTTTTCTTTGGCACTAAAAAAAAACCTAGAGTAAAAAACAGATTCTATTTCGTCTGGAGGGACTGTTTGGATACCACTTTTTTGAAGCAGCTTTTGGATTTCTAGAGCTGCTGATTCCCTTTGACTGGGTGGTACATCGAGAATGCGCCTTAAATGCCTTGGGAAAATACAGAAGGAAATGTGATAACCTCTGGTAATTAATGTCTGCACCCAAGAATCTGAGGTTACTTTTTGCTAGGCAAGGTGGTACAGAGAAAAATGACCCCCGACTGCTTCTAGAGGCAATCGGGCCACTCTGCAGGAGTGCAGCTAGGGCTGTCCAGAGAAAGAATCTCTGGACCCCTGGTTATGCGGACCCCCTCCGTCTCTGAAGGGGCATCTTCCAGCTGAGTTCCCATCTCTACTCCAGGGGGAAAACTCGCCAATGTGCCACGGAAAGGACCTTGGGATTTTTTGTACCACACCTGTCCACTCCACTGATTCCTGGAATAGGATTGTTGAGGTGTGGAAAACCGTACATTTACGGCAGACAAGGTCTTATCATCCTTTTCACGCCTGGCTAAAGTGTCTTTTACCTTTAGGCGAAAAAGCGCAATGGCCTCTACGGGGGCATTTAGGAAGAGAGACTTAAAAGGATCCGCTTAATTACACAGACGCATCCAGGCGTGACGTCTGGTAACACTTGCACCCACTGCTCTAGTCGCCCCATCAGTCGAGTGGGAAATCAACCTAATAGACTAATTAGAGATGGACTCCAGGATTGCAAACTGTGAGGCAACTTTGTCCTGCATCTCATATGAGACTGCTCCTGCCAGGGTTTCTGAGATTTCCGAAATAAGGTCTCTCTGAAGCAGAGTAATGTGCCAGATAATTCAGGGATGGAGAGCACAGGTCGCGGAAAGAATACACCTGCTTCCCAAGTCTATCACCCGAGACTCCCTGTTTGGAGGATGGACAGTAGTGATCTCCTCTGCGAGCTCTTTTTTTAGTGGCCGCCGCCATAACCATAGCATCTACCGGAAGGCCTTTGGACCAGTCTGGGTTGTTGTCTGGCCTCCGGGGGATAGGTTCAATGGTATCAGAACTCTTCCACTTGCGCTGCACAATGAGCTGTACGAGGTCATCTGGAGGAGGGGTCACCCAGGAGGTAGAAGCCAGGCCCAGAAAGCCTGCAAGCATAGGGCTCCTCAGAAGAAGGGATGGTGGACTTCCTATCAGCCTGCTGCTTCAGGATTTCTCAGATGTCTGAAAAGGAGATATTGTCAGGGGGCGACCGTGGGGACCCTTCCCCCTCATCGTAGTCTGCATCTTCGGTCAGATTCCTCTGGGGAATCCCCGTGCTTCCTCTGGCACGATATCTTGCGAGGAACCTCCTCGACAGAAGCATCTGAGGAGGATCCTGCAGAGGGAGAACCTTGTTGAAAGGTGTCTTGTGCTGGGACAGTTGCGGCTCAAAGGACAGGAAAGAGTAGATCTCCAGTGCTGGAGGGACCAACTGAGAGGCCGCAGAGGCCAGTGCCCTCTCCATCACCTGGAAAGCAGGTCCTCCCAAAGAGCGGCGGGAACCGAGAAAGACAACTTCGGGACTGGGGTCACACCCCGCTCTGAAGAACCAGCTGCTAGGGAGGGGGCCACTGGAGGAGACAGCTCTGGCAAAGCGACTGGAACCATGGCAGACATGTGAAAAGGTGACGCCATACCAGGGAAAGTACAGTTGTGTACACTTACCATAAATGTAGATGTCCGAGTGTATACACTGCTGCAGTCATCAAATTTGCAATAGCCCTCAGTCGGCCTGATTGTCAAAGTCTTGGGTCCTGCATCGGGTGCTGTCTCATCGTCCGTGACGTCAGGTAGTCAGAGGTATAAAGCATGCAACCGACGCCATTACATCAGTTTTTCTTTCCGCAGATGTCAGGTGCCCTCCTAATGGGAAGTAATTAAAAAATATATATATATATATATATATATATATATATATATATATATATATATATATATATATATATACACACACACACACACACACACACACACACACAAGGCTATTACCGCCAACAAAAAAGCAAATACACCAAAAAGCTTTTAAGCATAGTAAAGGAGAAAGTACAGTTGTGTACACTTACCATAAATGTAGATGTCAGAGTGCATACACTGTTGCAGTCATTACATTTGGGTAATCTGCTGGCAGGTTGCCCTTAGTCGGCCTGAATAACAAAGTCTTGGGTCCTGCGTTGGCTACTGCCTCCTTTTCCATGACGTCAGGTCGTCAGGGGTATAAAACATGCAGCTGACGCCATTTTATTCAGTTTTTCTTGCCCCAGATGTCAGGTCCCCCCCCAAATGGGGAGCAAAAAAAAAAAAAAATATATATATATATATATATATATAAATAAAACTAAACAGCAATATATATATATATATATATATATATATATATATATATGCACTTTTAGCAACATAAATTTTACCTTCATCTAAAAGCAAATACACCACAAAGGCTGTAGAAGATAGTGAAGGAAAGAGAAGTTATAGAAAAGGGGGATGGCGGGTGGGTAACCTGGACTGCAACAGTGAATACACTCGAACATCTACATTTATGTTAAGTGTACACAACTGTACTATGTTCTTTGTGTTTCACTGTTGCAGTCATTACATTTGGGTAGTATCCCAAAGCTACGGATGGGAGGATGGAACTAAATAGCATTAGGGGCAGCTAAAAGGCCCTGCAGAACTGCAGTGGCAAAGCCTGCCCTGGATTTGGAGAAGAGAGGCAAATGATAATGCTTTGTGAAGGTATGCACAGAGCTCCAAGTAGCAGCTTCTAGAATGTCTTTGGTTGGAACTCCTCTAAGAAAGGCTGCTGAGGTAGAGGCAGCCCTGGTGGAATGTGACCTGATTCCCTTGGGCACAAGTTTACCATGGTGCAAGTAGCAGAAACTAATGCAGTGGCTTATACACTTAGAAATAGTCTGCATTGATATAGCCTTCCCCTCTGATCCTGAAGCAAATGTCACCAGTAGTTGCTCAGACTTTCTTAAAGACTTGGTCTTGTTTAAGTAGAATCCTAATTGTCTGTGTACGTTCAATGAATGCAAAATCTGCTCCCCCTTATTCTGCAGATTTGGGTAAAATGTTGGCAGGTGAATAGTTTGGTTAAGAGCCACACTGGATACCACCTTAGGCATAAAGGAAGGATTGGTCCTGAGGGACACCCTGTCCGGGTAAAATGTAATAAAAGGCCCCACAGCCATGAGAGCCTGTACTTCTGAAACCCCTCTTGCTGAAGTTGTTTTCCAAGATAAAAAATTTATATCTGCAGTAGCTGCTGGTTCAAAAGGAGGAAGGATGAGTTTTTCCAGCACAAAAGTGAGGTCCCATGCAGGAGTTGGTGATCTTCTGGGAGGCCTTAAATTTTTGGCTCCTCTAAGATACTGTTTTAGCAGAGGATGAGAAAAGATGGGAGGCTCCGTGTTGTAATGAGCCAAGATGGCAGAGGCATAGATTTTTATTGAAGAAAAAGATGGGCCTTTGTCAAGCATCTCAGTCGAGTATTGTAAAATCTGAGAAATATTTGGTTTTGCTTTGTCTGTTCCTTGTGCTTGGTTCCAAGCATTTCTAGTAGTAGGCCTTCTAGCTTCCAAAATGACATCCATCACAGATTTACTGAGAGGTGGTGTTTGAATAATTAAATGATCAGCCATGCTGCAAGGTTCAGAGTTTGGAGGTGGGTGTGCAGAATTTGTTTGTTCTGCTGAGACAGTAGACAAGGTATATGAGGCAAGTACCAAGGAGGGAGTTGAGACATATCCCTTAGGATTGGGTACCAGTGCTGGCAAGACCAGTCCAGAGCAATTAGGATAGTTTTTGGTTTTTCCTGTCTGACCTTTAGCAAGACCTTGGGGAGAAGAGGCAGAGGGGAGAAGGCATAGACTGAAAGGTTTTTCCAACTGAAGGACAGGGCATCCACTTTCCATGCTTCTTTGTGATAAATCCTTGTGCAGAATTTGTTCAGTTGATAATTTTGGGGAGAGGCAAAAAGATCTATGTCTGGGCTCCCCCCATTTCTGTGATAACATGCTGAAGATTTGTGGATCCAGTTTCCACTTGTGCGGGTCCATAAGATTTCTGCTTAGGTCGTCTGCCAGAGTATTTTGTTTTCCTGTGAGGAATTGAGCTTGAAGATGTACTTGTAAGTCAAGGCCGTGTTCCACAAGGCTATGGCTAGTCTGCAAAGGGGGTAGGAATGTGTACTCCCCTGCTTGTTTATGTACCACATAACCGTGGTGATGTCCATCTTTATCAGCAGTTGTCCTGGATGAATTAAGTCCTTGAAGGCTGTCAGAGCATTCTGAACCACTAGCATCTTTCTGGTTGATATGCAGATGCATTTATTTTGGTCTACATATGCCCTGAATGCATCTCCCCGGCAGGTGGGGCCCCCAACCATAGTCTGATACGTCTGTAGTTAGGGTTTGGGTGGTAGGGGGTAGAGTGAATTAGAGTCCCTTGTATTGGTGACAAGTCTCTGCCCACCAAAGAAACTCCTGTTGTAGACAGGGAATGAGAGGAATCATTGTTTCCAGACTGTGACAATGTTGACTCCATAAACTTTTTAGGTACCATTGAAGTTTCCCTCATATGCAGTCTCGCATATGGAATTAGTAGAATGCAGGATGCCATGAACCCCAAAGCCTGCAGAATTTGTCTTGCAGATAACTGGATTTTTGTTGCCATCTGTTTGAAGTATGTTGTCAGCTGCCTTTGTTTGTCTGGCGTAAGGTAAGCCATCTGGGCAGTTGTATTCAAGCTTGCACCCAGGAATTTAATTATTTGAGAGGGTACCAGTTGTGATGTCTTTTCATTTACTGTGTACCATAGGCATGTTAGAAGCCTTTTTACAAATGCCAGATGTTGAAGAAGAATGTCCTTGTTCTCTGCATGAATGAGACAGTCGTCCAGGTAAGGATAAATTTGTATGCTTGTCTGCAAAATGCAATTACTGGTGCCAGGCACTTTGTAAAGTCCCTGGGTGCAGTAGATAAGCTAAAGGGCAGTGCAGAGAATTGGTAATGCAAAAAACCTGCCTTGAAGCAGAGGTATCTTCTGCACGATTCCCTTACTGGGATATGCAGGTATGCCTCAAGTCTAGAGTCACTAACGAAGCGTTCCTGCCCAGCATAGGCAGTAGCAGTTGTAAAGTCAGCATTCTGAATTTTGGAACGTCCAGGTAAGTGTTCAAAATCGATAAGTCCAGCACTGGATGCCATGCATTGTCTTTTCTAAGTACCAGGAACAGCCCTGAATAAAAACCTATCCTTTTTCCTGTTCTTCTCTGGGTACCAGGAACAGCCCTGAATAAAAACCTATCCTTTTTCCTGTTCTGGTACTGGCTGAACAGCCCCCATCTCTATGAGGGACTTAACTTGTTTCTGAGCCTCTGCCCATTGATTTTGTGGCAGATCTGGCCAACCATTTGGAATTGGCAAAGTATGGAAATGAAACCTGTACCCCTGGGATACTATGTTTAATACCCACTTGTCCTAGGTAATTAACTGCCAATTTTGAGCATGAAGTGCTAATTTTCCCCCGAAGGGGGATGCCAAGAGACAAGTGCTTGGTGAAGGTAGAGGGAAGTCATTGAGACTGCTTACTGTAGGATTGTGCTTTGTTTCCTCTAGATATGGAGGTGGAGGCACCCCATTGCTTTGACCTGTAAGAACCCTGTGATTGGTATCTAGAGCCTTTTGAGCACCTGGATTTGCCTTGAGAGGCTCTGTTAGACACAGGAAAGGACCAATTTATAGTAGGCCAGTGCCTACTGAACCTGGGTGGCTGCACTTAAATCTTTTACAGTTTGCATAAAATTAGCTTTGTCTTCCATTTTCTTTAAAACCTCTTTGGCTTTATTACCAGAGTATCATGCTGCAAAGGGGCATCCAACAATTTAGCTTTAACATAATCAGGCAGATTTTGCTCCTTGAGCCAGGCATGCCTTCTAATCACAGATCCAGTAACTGCGGCCCTGCAAGAGACCTCCAAGGAATCAAAACCACACTGCAAAGTATGCTTTCCAACCTGCTCTGCTGCATGCAATAATTCCTGTAATTCTTTACTTTCCACACAATCAAAAATCAACATAATTTTTTTGTTTCAATAAGCCCATAACATGCTGTTGATATTTAAGCATATGAATCTGGCAGTTTAAGGCCCTAATTGCCAAGGTTGCAGACGTATAAACCTTCTTTCATCAACGATCCAGCGCTCTGGAATTTCTATCAGAGGGGGAAGGATTTTTGGCTGTAGAGGCCTTTACACCTTTGGGACCTTGTGATATAGTTTCAGGATCAGCAGCAGGATTTTTGAATAGAAATTTGTGGGAGTCAGGAACCCTGTAATATCTGTCTGGCTTACTAGGAGCCGGAGGTAGGGAATCAGGAGCCATGCTTGATTCTGAAAACACATCATCAACAATGTCTAATACCAGAGGTATAGCCAAAGACCTATGCTGAGGAAAGAGAAGGAAATCCCTAAGCCGCTTTTTTGATTCAGAGAAATCCTGACTCTCCCAATGAAAATGTTCCCTTAAAGTATGCAAGTTTTCAAAAAAAGAATAATCCACAGGAGGAGATGCAGATGGGATGGATTCTTCTGCATCTGAATCCTCATAGGGAGGAATAGAAAATTCCTGATCAGAAGACTAATCAGAAGAAATGGAAACCTGATCTGAAGATTCATAATCAGTGTCTTGCCGAGGCCTCTTAGCAGGGGGGGGGGGGGCCCTGATCAAGATAATTAAGGCATCAGTCATTTTGATCATCTGTTTTTAGGCATTGGGGCCTGAGCACGTGGCTCATGCGTCGTTTTTTTAGACTTGGAAACTGTTTTTGATCTTGTTTTTGAAGTTGGCGTCGGTTTTATGTAAAAATGTTGAAGACTGAAAACACCCTCAGAAGCCCGTGCCTGCTCAGTGGCTCCGGACCCATCCAAGGGAGAGACATCTGCTGGTTCAATACTCTGAGAATCTCGCGGCATACCAGACTCTGCTTGGGTCTTGGTAGAGGCCTGCAACTCAAAAGTAGTGGGCATCAGGGGCTACAAAAGTGCCTCACTGAGTACCGGCGACTGGCTTAGGAAAAGAGTCGTCATCGGTTTTGGACCTCGACGGTCTCTGTCTTTTTCTTTGCATCTTTTGTGACCTCCGGTAGTCAGATTGCTAACCGATGACATTTCAGGGTAATTAAATCTGGATCCAAAATATTTTGAAGCAAAAATATACAGACGCTTAACAGTGCGTTGGTTAAATCTAGCACAAAACTGACAACAAGGCACGTTATGGTCTGGGCCTAGGCAAGGAATACAGTACAAATGAAAATCCTTATGAGGTATTTGCTTCTCTCAAGTAATGCAGTTATTAACTTTTACTGACATCGGTAGGAGCAAGAAAAAGTTTTCCCAATGGGGTACTTGGCTTTAGTTGAAGACTTCGGTTCTGAAACTCTAATCCGAAAATTTCAGGAGTTGGCCAACCGGCACTTGCAAACTGATTCTGCTTCGGGCACCGCACGGCAAGAAAGACGGAATAAAATGGCGTTGGCTGCATGTTTTATACCCCTGATGACCTGACGTCATGGAAGAGGAGACAGCAACCGATGCAGGACCCAAGCCTTTGTTATTCGGGCCAACTGTGAATACACTTGAACATCTACATTTATGGCAAGTGTACACAACTGTACTATGTTCTTCGTGTTTCACTGTTGCAGTCATCACATTTGGGTAGATTCTCAAAGCTAAGGAAGGGAGGAGGAATTTAGATAGCATTAGGACCAGCTTTAAGGCCCTGCAAGAATGCAGTGGCAAAGCCAGCTCTGGATTTAGAGAAAATTGGCAAATGGTAATGCTTGGTGAAAGTATGTACAGAACTCCAGGAAGCAGCTTCTAGGATGTCCCTGCCTCTGAGAAAGGCTGTAGAGGTAGATGCAGCCCTGGTTGAATGTGGTCTAATCCCCTGTGGGATAGGTTTTCCATGGTGCTTATAGCAGAAATTAATACAATGGCCTATCCATTTGGAAATGGTTTGCTTTGAAATAGCATTCCCCTCTGCCCCTGCAGCAAATGCCACCAGCAGCTGTTCAGATTTCCTTTGAGGTTTAGTCCTGTCCAAGTAAAATCTAAGTTGTCTGTGCACATCTAAGGAGTGCAGTATCCGTTCCCCTTTGTTCTGTGGATTAGAAAAGAAGGTTGGCAAATGAATGCACTGATTAAGAGCCACACTGGATACTACCTTGGGCATGAAGGAGGGATTGGTCCTGAGGGACACCCTGTTCGCATGAAAGATGATGAAATGCTCCACTCCCATAAGGGCCTGTAACTCGGATACCCTTCTTGCTGAAGTGATTGCTAAAAGGAACGCTGTTTTCCAAGAAAGGAATTTTAACTCTGCACTTGCAGCTGGTTCAAAAGGAGGAAGAGTGAGCTTTTCCAATACAAAGTTAAGGTCCCAGGCTGGAGTTGGGTCTCTCCTGGGTGGTCTTAAGTTTTTGGCCTCTCTGAAGAACTGCTTGAGCAGTGGATGAGAGAAGAGTGGTGGTTTTGTGTTGTAATGAGCCGAAATGGTTGAGGCATGACTTCTGATGGAGGAAAAAGAAAGGCCCTTGTGAAGCATCTCAGTTAAGTATTGAAGAATCTGAGGCAAATTGGGCGTTGCTGTGCCCATCCCTTGAGTTTAGTTCCAGGCACAGAATCTTTTCCATTTTTCAGCATAAGATTTTCAAGTACTAGGCCTTCTTGCCTCCAAAATGACATCCAACACTTGTTTACTGAGGGATGGTAAAGAAGAGATTAGGTAATTAGCCAGGCTGCCAGGTTCAGGGTTTGAAGCTGAGGGTGCAGAATCTGGCTCTCCTGCTGTGACAGCAGGGTAGGGGTCTGAGGCAGGTGCCAGCAGTGACACACTGCGCAAGAGGGGGTACCAGTGTTGGCGTGGCCAGTCTGGTGCAATCCGTATCGTCCTTGGTTTGTTCTGTTGGATCTTTAGTAGTACTATGGAGAGGAGAGGCAGAGGAGAAAAGGCATAAACTGATAAATTTTTCCACCTGAAGGACAGAGCATGCACTTTCCAAGCTTGTTTGTGGGGAGTCCTTGTGCAGAATTTGTCCAATTGGTAGTTCTGGGGGGAGGCAAACCGGCCTATATCTGGACTCCCCCACATGTTTAGCAACATGATGAAAGTCTTTGGTTCCAGTTTCAACTCATGTGGGTCCATGAGATTTCTGCTTAGTTCATCTGCCAGTGTATTTAGTTTTCCTGGTAGGAACTGAGCCTGTAGATTCACTTGGTAGCTCAAGGCTGTGTTGCACAAAGCTATGGCTAGTCTGCAGAGGAGGTATGAATGGGTACCTCCCTGCTTGTTTATGTACCACATAACAGTGGTGCTGTCCGTCTTTACCATTAATTGTCCTAGCAGAATGTGGTCCTTAAGGCTGTCAGAGCATCCTGTACAGCTAACATTTATTTTTGATTGATATGCAGGTGCATTTGACTTGGGTTCCATCTGCCCTGAATGCACTTCCCTGCCAGGTGAGCCCCCCATGCACAGCCTGATGGGTCTGTTGTTAGGGTTTGGGCAGCAGGGGGTAGAGTGAATGGTAGTCCTTTGCTTTGGTGGCAGGCCTCTGCCCACCAAAGGAACTCTAACTGTAGGCAAGGTATGACAGGAATCATTGCTTCTAGAGCCTGAGAATGTTGACACCACAGGCTTTTTAGATACCACTGCAGTTTCCTCATATGCAGTCTTGCATATGGAATTAGTAGAATGCAGGAGGCCATGAACCATAAGGCTTGCAGTATTTGCCTTGCAGATAGCAGGGTTTTTGTGGCCATTAGTTTCAAGTAAGTTGTCAAATGAATTTGTTTCTCTGGCATGAGGAAAGCCATCTGGCAAGTTGTGTTCAAGCTTGCTCCCAGGAATATAATTTGTTGACAGGGTACAAGATGTGAATTATTTTCGTTTATGGTGTACCTCAAACAAGTTAGCACCTTTTGTACAAATGCCAGATGATTCAAAAGTATGTCCTGGCTTTCTGCCTGAATTTGACAATTGTCCAGGTATGGGTATATTTTAATATTTCTTTGCCTGCAAAATGCAATGACTGGAGCTAGGCATTTTGTGAATACCCTGGGCGCAGCAGACAAGTCAAAGGGCAGTGAAGAGAACGGATAGTGCATGTAGCCTGCTTTGAAGCGTAGGTATCTTCTGCAAGATTCCCTGATTGGGATGTGCAAGTAGGCTTCCTTTAAATCCAGTGTTGCCAACCACGCATTCTTGCCTAGCATAGGAAGCAACTGGTGAAGAGTTAACATCTTGAATTTTGGAATCACCAAAAAAGTGTTTAGGATTGAATGGTCCAGGATAGGATGCCATGAGATGTCTTTTCTGGGTGCCAGGAAAAGTCTTGAGTAGAAATCTTGTCCCTTTTCCTCTTCTGGTAAAGTTTGAATAGCCTTTATGCTTAACAGAGAGAGTAGTTGCTTTTGGGCCTCTGCCCACTGATTTGGGGGCACATCTGGCCAACTGTTTGGGGTTGGTACCGTGTGGAAGTGAAAACTGTATCCTTGGGAAACCATATTTAAAACCCATTTGTCCTTGGTAACGAGTTCCCAGTTTTTTGCCTAGAGAGCAATCTTTCCCCCAAAGGAGCAGTCAGCTGAGAAGTGCTTGGAAGTTTTAAAGTTAAGTCATTGAGACTGCTTACCATAGGGAGGAGTCTTACTACTCCCTGATTTGGAAGTGGGAGCCCCCCACTGCTTAGTCCTGTGCGTACCCTGGGACTAAAGCCTGGATGTTCTGCTGGTTCTGGGTTTGCACTGAGAAGGCCTGGAAGAGGCAGGAAAGGACCAATTCTTAGAGGGCCAATGCCTACTAAATCTTGGAGCCTGAACTTGTAGGAAATCTAATAGTTTGCATACATATAGCTTTTTCCTCCATCTTTTTAAGAACTTCTTCTGCTTTATTGCCAAACAGGCGGTCCTGATTTAAGGGAGAATGCAGCAATTTAGCTTTAACATGATCTGGCAAAGTTTGCTCCTTAAGCCAAGCATGCCTTCTAAGTACAGACCCAGTGACAGCAGCCCTGCAAGATGCCTCTGGTGAATCAAAACCACATTGCAAAGTATGTTTTCCAACCAGTTCAGCAGAATGCATTAAATCCTGTAAATCCTTATTTCCAGCACAATCAGGAATCATCATCATTTTTTGTTTAAGCAATCCAATAACATGCTGCTGATACTTTAACATATGAAACTGGCAGTTTAAGGCCCTAATGGCAAAGGTTGCAGAAGTGTATACCTTCTTACCCCATCTAGCCAGCGTCCTGGAATCTCTTATCAGAGGGGGTAGGATTTTTGGCAGAGTAGCCTTAATGCCCTTGGGGTCCCTGTGAAATGGTCTCAGGATCAGCAGTAGGATTTTTAAAAAGGAATTTGTGAGAGTCAGGAACCCTGTAATATCTATCAGGTTTTCTGGGAGCAGGCGGTACAGAGTCAGGGGCCAAGCTAGATTCTGAAAAGGCATCACCAATATCTAGTACAGGAGGGATAGCTAAAGGCCTGTGTTGGGGCAGGAGTAAGAAATCCCTAAGCCTCTTTTTAGAATCAGAGTAATCCTGGCTTTCCCAGCAAAAATGCTCCCTAAGAGTATGCAAGGTTTCACCAAGAGAGAAATCCTCTGGGTGGGAAGCAGAGGGAATAGAGTCCTCTGCATCAGAATCCTCATGCATCAGAATCCTCATAGGTAGATATGGGTAAATCCTGGTCATCAGAAGAAACAGAAATTTCAGAATCTGGTCAGAAGTATTATAAGCAAATTCAGTCCTAGGTCTCAGAGGGAAGGTTGGCTTCCCCTGATTAAAGTAATAAGGTCTTCAGCCATTATCATTTTTCTTTTAGGTATAGAGGCCTGACCATGCGGTCTGGGCACTGGTTTTCTAGGCATGGTACGAGTTTGAGGCCTTGAAGAAGAAGATGGCGTTGGTTTAATATGCAAGTTAGTAGGCCTGAATACACCCTCAGAAGCCGGTGCCTACACAGCAGCTCCGGACCCATCCAAGGTAGAGACATCCGCAGGTTCCACAGTTGAAGCATCTCGTGGCATACAGGACTCCAAATAGGTCTTAGTAGAGGCCTCCAAATCTGAAGTAGTGGGTATCAAGGGCTGCAAAAGCACCTCACTGAGTACCAGCGAACTGGCGACTAGCTTAGAAGAAGCATTGTTGGCAGCTTTGGACCTAGGTGGCCTGTTTCTGTCTTTATCTTTGCGTTTTTTTCGGAATGTCGGTAGTCGGGTGGCTTACCGAAGACATATCTGGATAACTGAACCGAGTACCAAAATATGTAGAAGCGTAAATATACCGACAACGAATAGTTCGTTGTTTAAATAAAGCACAAAACTGACAGCGAGGTAAATCGTGGTCAGGGGCTAGGCAAGGAATACAGTATGAATGAAAATCTTTATGAGGTATTTGCTTTCCACAAGAAATACAATTATTGATTTTTACTGACATCGGTTTAGAGCAAGAAAAAGTTTCCCCAATGGGGTAATTCGCTTTAGTTGAAGACTTCGGTTCTGATATTCGAAAATGAAAATTTCAGGAGTTGGCCGATCAGCACTTGCGAACTGCTTCTGCTTCGGGCACCGCACAGCAAGACAGACTGATGTAATGGTGTCAGCTGCATGCTTTACACCCCTGATTACCTGACGTCACGGAAGATGAGACAGCAACCGACGCAGGACCCAAGACTTTGATAATCAGGCCAACTGAGTGCTACTGCAAGCAGGTAACCGGAATGTGATGACTGCAGCAGGGAAAAACGAAGAACACCTGAGTGCCGAGAAACCAGTCTCTGTCCAGAGGATGGCCCGGCTCTGGAAGAGTCGAAGGCCAAAGGCTCAGGTACCGCGGTAAGATCTACACTGGTACCGAAGAAGCTGGAACCAAGGTTGGCGTAAGTGATGAATGCTCAAACCTGCAAGGATGACAAAGGAGGAAAATATTGTGGAGTCCTTGGAGAAGATCCCTTGGCTCAGAATGGGCGGGAAGGCTTGGATGGAGTTGATACTCCTCTGGCCGCCAAGAGCTGATCCACGAGAGCCTCACAATGTCAAGTTCTGAAAGACTCTTGGAGGAGCAGGTGGACATCCCTGAAGGGGAAGTAGGGTGCTCTAAAAAGGGGTTGTATTGCTGGCCAACAAATGGGTCCACCAAGGGGGAATATCTGGTCTAGGTAGTGACTTCACCTTTCGGCAACAAAGTCGAAAGACCAACATGAAGTACAGGTTGGGAGGGAGTGACCGGATCTTGGACAACTATTTTTGGTGCCGAAAGGTGGGCCGGGGCCATTGCTGTAGAAATTGTTGAAGTCTTCATGGTCGGTGCAGATATTGGTGCCGAAGATGACTGCACCGAAGCTGGTTGTTGTCTTGGAACCGAAAATGGTGCCGAGGTCAAAGGTTTAGGCCCCAGAGCAGAGGATATTGCCAACTTCAGGACTTTTTGTCTCGGTTTCGACGGTTTAGTTTCAATATCATGAGGAGAGGGGGTAAGGATTTGTTCCTCTTTTTATGTTCTCTCTTAGGAGGGGGTGAGCCCTCTGACTCAGAGATAAGCCTCCGTGAAAGGAGATTTCAATAAACCTTTCAACATCAACTTGTTCTTGAGCTCCGCTAACGTACGGGTGCTGAAGCCTTTGCAAATCTCACAAGGGGGTTTCACAGAAAGGTGAGGTACCCCTAGACAATACATGCAGGATGTATGATTATCCACACTGGGCATTTTTCTATCACACTGACCACAGCGTTTGAAGCCCGTGGTTCCTTTTTTGTTATACAAAGTAAAAAAACAGCAGAAGTGAATAAATACAATCATGCAGGACAGACGGGAAAGTTTGCAAATTATATATATATATATATATATATATATATATATATATATATATATATATATGGGTCTACTTCACATGGTCGACAGGCCATATGATCGACATTCATTTGGTCGACAAGCATGTTATGTGGGAGGCGAAGCCCCCCACACCTCCCAATGTGAGGGGCTGTGCCCCCCACACCCCCCCCAACTATATATATCAACTCCAGGGTCACACAACATTGGGGAGGGGGGCAAATCTGCTTGTCGACCAAATGAGTGTCGATCATATGGCCTGTCGACCATCTCAGGTAGACCCATATATATATATATATATATATATATATATATATATATATATATATATATATATATATATATATATATATATATATATATATATGTATATATATATATATATATTTATATACACACACACACACACACATATACTTGTACAATACACACGTGTGTATGTATATATATATATATATATATATATATATATATATATATATATATATATATATATATATATATATATATATTTTTTTTTTTTTTTTTTAATAGAAGACAGAAAAGAAAAAAGTGATTACCAACAATGGTAAGAGAAATACCCAAGGGGTAAGGGAAAAGCCTGTACCAGTGATGGTACAAAGAGTACCAAACTTGGTAAAAAAGGCAGAAAAAGGGAGAGAGACATGCAGATACACAAGATTATGTGATTAAACAGAGAAAATAAGGTCTTAAGAAAGGCAATAAACAATTCTAAAACAGTACGGTAAAATTTTAACTGACTTAGCTGAGAGCTGGCCTGACATGTCATGTTTCATACACGGCAAACGAGATCTGAAGTAATAGGGAGAGGGGCACTATGAGTAAAAGCTTAGCTCGAGTGTTTTTTGGCTGGTGCGAGCTTGTTATAATGGCCGACTCTGTTCTGAGGACGGAACCAACACCCATCAGTAAGTAATGAAGATCAACATCAATTTACTTTTAAGCCGATAAAAATTATATCATCTGGGCGACTTAATGACTAGTCAATTACTCAAACATGGTTTCTGTAGGAGGCTTTTTCATTTTACTTTCCTATAACTACAGCATCCTACAATGCATTGTAATAGGCCCTCTGCTACTTAACCCATTTTCACAAAACTTTCTCTCCGTTATTACTGACTTTACACATTTGGAGATAACTGCAAACATAGTGACATCACAACTGTGAACATTTTATAAAGTTAAATTAGATATTCTTAATCTGGTGCAATAATTTGCTTAAGATCAAACTTGTTAAGTGGTGTGTTAAGGTCTTTAAGCACAGGAAAAAAGTACACATTACATTTTGCTAAATTTGCATTAAAATGGGTAATATGATGAAAAAAATGGTGATCAAAGAGATTTAAAATTTCTATGCTGCTTTAAGTATAACTTACAGACATATCACCTCAAACAAAACAGAAGTTTAGATACCTTTGAACACACACTCCATTTAAAAAGAAGTTATGTTCTTACCATAACGTTCCATCTGTGTTGTCTATCTTCATTCATTCTTCACAGTTGTGTCTCGGTTCTGTCCTTGGAACAGACTCAGCTGTTTTAACAAGCTTACGCCAGCCAGAAACTCTCGAGCTAAAGCTACCCATAGTGCCTCTCTTCCCTTCAGATAGAGTTTGCCCATAGAAATAAATAAGCGGAAGCTTTGTCTGAGCAACTCCCTTCTACAGAACAGGGATTAGTTCCAAACTTCCAGGTGTCTCTGGAGGGAGTAGGAGGGTGTGATGTCAAGAATGAATGAAGATCGACAACACAGATGGAACGTTATGGTAAGAGCATAACTTCTTTATCTGATGTCAACCTTCATTCATTCATGACATTTGGGAAAGAGTCCCTAGCTAATTTATGCCCCAGGAGGCACTATGGAAGATATTCCTGAGCACCATAGACCCAAAGGATGCTCTTCCTCTGGAGACTATATCCAATTTGTAATGAGTGATAAAGATATGAGAGGTAGCCCAAGTACCTACTGAGCAAATGTCATCCAAGGAGGCTCTAGAATGAAAGGCCACTGAAGGCCACTATCTCAAACAACTCCACTCATTAAAAGATGGAGACATTCGCCCAAACCCAGGCCCAAAAACAACTCCTATCTTTCTCCCCAACCAATCCACTAATTATTCCATTACTAGACCATCTCACTCCTTTTAGCTCATCTCAATATTCATTGCATTAACAATAAAACTGCTCAACTCCATGCTCTCTTAGAAGTCTACTCCTTTGACATTCTCTGTTTAACAGAAACATGGCTAAAACCTGTAACCAAAGACAAATAAATCATTCCACCAGGATATAATATCCTGAGACTCGACCATGTAGCCAAAAAGGGTGGAGGGGGTTGCTATTCTATTCAAATCTGGATTTCAGTTAACCATTTATGACTACAAACCAACTCTTAACACCAATGGAGAAATTCTCATATCCAAACTTCAACTTAACAATGCCAAAGCCATCTATATTATCTGTATTTATCTACCCCCCCCCCAGTAATAACAATACTACCATAGAAAATATCCTTTGCTGGCTATCTCAACACCTGCCACAAGAAACCATAATCCTTGGTGATATAAACATTGATTGGAATTGCTGTAGCAGTAGACACCCTACCACCCACATCAACCTATATGGTTGTTCTCAAACCATTACCTCCCCCACCAGGATAAATAAACATAGCAAGAAAGAAAGCACATTAGACTGGATTCTGACAAATAACCATCCTCAAATATATGAATCTGGAACCCTCCCTAATGACATAAGTGACCACTCACTTACCTACATCATCAGGCATAAAACCTATGCTCCCATTCCTACTAGTGTCAGGAATATCAGATCCAAAAAGAACTTTAACCTGATCTCTTCCAAAGGGAACTAATAGCTTGCAATTGGTCTCCCTTAAGATACCTCCCTCTGGAAGAAGCTGTTAAATACTTCAATTCTAACTTCTCAATTCTAACTTCTTAGCCATTCTTGATCACCATGCACAAACCCGTTCAATTAAAATCAAGACCAAATCCGCCCCATGGCTTTCTACAGAAACTAAACATAAAATCCATCTCAGAAATAAATACTGGGCCAAATGGAGAATGACTAAAAACCCTGTAGA
This sequence comes from Protopterus annectens, assembly GCF_019279795.1. NCBI lineage: Eukaryota > Metazoa > Chordata > Ceratodontiformes > Protopteridae > Protopterus > Protopterus annectens. The sequence continues at coordinate 177,275,926 of NC_056748.1, forward strand.
CCAACAACATTTCAGACAACTAATAAATAACACTAAAAAAGCTATACTGTCTGATAAAAGAAACTACCACCTTCAATTTCAGAAGGCTAACCATAATAACCCACAAAAATTCTGGGCATGCATTAACCAGTTACTACATCCAGGTCAATCCATTACACCAACAAACCCACAAAACACAGACAAGGAAAATCCCATGCATACTGCCGATGCCTTCAATACCTTTTTCACTGATACTATCCAAACACTAGCCAGTCAGCTATCACCTAATAACTTCACTTTACCTACCTATAACAAAACCCCACCCCCTCCATTTCTTTTCCAACCAGTCCCAACAACCCATATTCTTGCCCTAATCCAAACACTGAAACCATGTTCTCCTTCAGCAGACCAACTACCTGCTGAATATCTACAGAAATCTGCCAAGTCGATTGTTTACCCCATTTCCATTCTGATCAATAGAACTATTAGTGAAGGTCACATCCCTAGCATCTGGAAAGTCTCCCATATCCCCCTTCATAAAGGTGGTAACTCCACCAAATTTTCCAACTACCACCCCATAGCCTTTGTTTCTCTTTTGGCACAGATCATGGAGAAATGCATCCATAGGCAACTGCTAGACCACCTAATCTAAAATAACCTACTTTCTAGCGGTCTACATGGTTTCAGACCTTCCCATAACACTACCACTGCCCTCCTTTCCTTTATGGATTGTATTAACAAAAACCGTAACTGTAATATGCTTTCCTCTGCACTATCGATCTGTCCAAAGCATTCAACATGGTAAATCATGAAATTCTTATAGATATCCTCAAATCCCTGTCATTAGATGCACTCTCTATTAAATGGTTCCCAATCCTACTTACATAAAAGACAACAGGCTATGCTTTGGCACAACACTATCTACCCACCTACCAGTTAACCTTGGTGTCCCTCAGGGGTCCATATAAAGAGCTCTCCTTTTCTCCATATGACTCCACACTTATATGCTCAGCCACAACCACCTCTGAACTTCACTCCCTTACCCAAAAAGAATTTAACATAGTTGAACAATGGTTCACACTCCGTTGTCTTCTCTTGAACCCCCAAAAAACTAAACTCCTCCTTTTCAATCCTACTCATAAGTTCTCTCCCACAGATTTTTTGGTTACATCCACTAATCGTACCATTATATCACCTGACCCAACTACCAAGCTACTTGGTATTACCATTGACAACAACCTCAACTTTGACATTCACATCAACAACACTATAAAATCTGTCAACACAAAACTGGGCTCTCTCTACAGAATTAAACCCTTCCTGTCACCTACAGCTAGAACTACTACTGCACACACTGAACTAATCTCTACACACCTCTATGCCTCATCCATTTTCACTAATCTAAGAACAACCTCAATAAATTGGAAATCTCCTACATAGCCAGATTTGCTATTGGCAACCCATTTAGGACTCACCATTGCTTTAATTTAAAGCAGCTAGAATGGTTGGAACTACAGAATCTGCTTAAATACCACCAACTAATTATTGCCCATAAGACTACTTATCAACCTTCTGATACTCCTATTCTAATGTCATCACCCCCTATAAAAATCTGAAGTCCTTACGTTCATCTCAGAAACTTCTAGTTAACACATCTAAATCTAACAGGGCTGGAGATTCTCTCTTCTCTAATACTGTGGGAAAATTAAGGAATCTCCTACCCAGCGATCTTTCCTCACTTTCCTCTATATCACTGTTCAAAAACAGACAAACTTTTCCTCAGAACACACTGGTTATGCCCCTGTACTAAACCTGACTAGTTATCTATTCTATCCAAAATATGCTCTGCCTACCCTGTTCTTTTCATTAACTTCTATCTTCCTTATTAACAACTGTTTTACCTTTTTCGCTCTGTATTTCATTATTTCCATCCCACTGGATACTTATTTGTTAAAACACTCATTATTACTATAATAAACATTAAACTGCTTTTTTTATTATGTACTGTACTTGTATGTTGTATAACCTGTATGCCTCCTCTTTTTTTTCATTATGTACTGCACCTATATGTCGATTTGTACCTGTATTTTACACTGTAATGATTTCTGTCCTCTCTGAATGTTTCTGTGTTAAACAGAAATGTCCTTGTATATGCAACTGATGTTATTTTTGATATTTGCTGTTATTTTATCTGTGTGTCATGGAGCTCATCTCCCTGGGCCTCTACTGAAAATGGACATATATCCAGTTAGACTAGTCCGGTCAACAAATGTAATATAAAAATAAAATAAATAAGTGGAAACTGATCTGGTAGAATGAACCTGGACTTTAGTTGATAAACTGTTTTTATTTTGATGACAAACAAAGGTGATATAATCTCTGAACCATTTCGACAAGGTTACTTCGGAAACTAGTTTGCCTAGTCGAGGACCTAAGAAAGACAGGAACAGTTGGTCCGATTTTCTGAACGATTTCATTCTAAGTAAAAATATAATTGTCTGTATACATCCAACAAATGCAAACAATATTCTCTTTTGTTTGAAAAATTTGGGAAGAAAACTGGTAGGTCAATGGATTGCTTAATATTTGAGTCTGAGACAACTGTGGGTAGAAAGGAGGGGTTAGTCCTAAGGGATACTCTCTCTTTATGAAAAGTGATGTAGGGGAGCTTTACACACAAGGCCTGCAATTCTGATATTCTCCTGCCTGAAGTGATGGCTACTAGGAATAAGGTCTTCCAAGATAAAAAATTTATATCACAGGTGGCTGCTGGCTCAAAGGGCTGAAGGATTAAAGTTTGTAAGACTACTGTCAAATTCCAAGGTTCAATGGGCTGTTTAAAAGGTGGCTTTAAATGCATAACTCCCTTTAGGAAGGTTCTGCAGATGCGGTGAGATATCAAGGAAAAATCATCAAAGCCATTATGGAAATTTGAAATAGCTGCTAAATGAACTCTGACAGTAGAAGCAGAGGCTCCTGACTGGAGTAAAGTTGACAAATATTCCAACACCTTATTAATCGAGGCTGAAAAGGGGTCAAGTCCCTCTTCTTGAGACTAGATCACAAATCTGTTCCATTTACTAAGATAATAATTTCCTGGTGGACGGTTTATGGGAAGCCAGAAGTGTCTTTTGTACTAGGAAAATAGATTATTCTGCCTGACAATTACCGGAAGTGGAAGCACCAAACGGTCAACTTAAGAGTTGGTAGGTTGGGATGGACCAGCCCCTGTGGATGAGACAGGAGTCCTGGGGTTGGGTCCAGAGTCCATGGACAGTGAACTTATTGAGGCCAAAGAAAAGGAGAACCAGACTTGATGGGCCAGCAGTGTGCAAATAGGTTCAATTTGCTTCTCAACCATTAAGCTTTCTTCAAAAACTGGGGTATTAGGGGATGGGAGGAAAAGCTTAAAAACAGTCCGAGGGGCCAATCGTGTAGAAGAGCATCTCTAGGGGACTCCCCTTGTGAGGGTTATTAGGGTGAAGCAGCTGCTGCATTTGTGGTTCGTGGGAGATGCAAACAGATCGCAGCAAGGCTGACTCCCAACAATGAAAGATCTCCATCGGTACTCTGGGACTGAGAGGCCACTCATGAGGCAGGAGAATGTACCTGCTCAGTTTGTCTGCAATCCCGTTGGAATTCCCGGGAATGTGCATTGCTATCAGAAAGAGGTTGGAGGTGATCGCCCATTGCCATACTCTCAGGGCTTCCCACCATAATGGATAGGATCTGGTTCCTTCCTGTTTGTTGATGTACCAGACAACCGACATGTTGTCTGATTGGATAGCAACTGTCTATGACAGAAGAGCAGATTGGAATGCTTGCAAAGCTAAAACCACCGCCCTTAGTTCTAGGACGTTGATATGCAAATTGGCCTTTGACGGGGACCATGTGCCTTGGGCCGTCTTTCCCTGAAAATGCCCCCCCCCACCCACCCAATCAGGGATGCATCTGTGGTCACTATGGTCTTGGGCTGAGGGGATGAAAAATGGCAACTCCATAACTCCTCTTCTGACTTCATCCACTAATTCAGATCCTGCTTGCATCAATTTGTTATGCAGGTTAGATAAGACATGGGGTCTGCTAACAGAGACCACTGTGACGCTAGGAGCCACTGAAGCAGCCTCATATGGAATCTCGCCAGGGGAACTAGGGTGATTGTTGCTGCCACTGACCTTAGTAGTTGTAAGACTAAGCAAGCTGCTACTAGGTCTTGAGAGAATATCGCTCGGAGCTGTGACCTTAACCTTTGTAATCTGTGAAAAGGTAGAGCAACCACAAAGGATCTTGTGTCGAATGTCACTCCGATGATTGCTAAGCTCTGAGTGGGTGCCAATTTTGACTTTTCTTTGTTTATAGAAATGCCTATGAACCCTGGCAGTTCTAAAGTGCAGTATAAGGCGTGAAGCAGTAGATGCCTGGTGGGGATGGTAAGGAGCCAATTATCTAAATATGGAAACACCCGGAATCCCGGCAGCCTCAGATGAGCTGCTACCACTGACGTGTAATTCCATGGGGGCTGTGGTGAGACCAAAGGGCAGTGCGCGAAATTGGTAATGACTGGCGCCCTCTGCCTTTGACACCATCCCCCACTCTGGAATCATAGATAAACTTACTAAGCTGGGCATTAATCCCTACGTCACCCAATGGGTTGCTAATTGGCTTACTGATAGAACCCACACTGTAAAAGTAGCTGACTCCAAATCCAGCTCCAGACAAGTAGAGTACCTCAGGGTTCAGCCCTGGGACCGCTTTTGTTTGGCATCTACTTCTCTGAAGTACAGGCCAACACTAAGGGACTCTGGCTAACAAAGTTCACAGATGACTGCAAACTGGAAGCCATTATTGAATCCCCAAATGATGTGGATACTCTACAGAAGGGCCTTACAGAAACAGATGCTTGGTGCCAGAGACATGGGCTCAAGCTCAATGCCAAGAAATTAGAAGTTATGTCCTTACCATAACGTTCCATGTGGAGTGTTCATCTCGCCTTTGTTCTTACACCTGGGTTCGGAGCAGATCCTCGGCTCCGTGTCGGCCGCTTGGCAAGCTCTGCATCGAGAAGAAGCTCGAGACCAACCTAACTCCCACAATCCCCCTCTGCCTTTACCTCAGATCTAGTTTGCAAGCAAACCAGAAGTCAACAGAGAGAGTAACACATTCATGCCAAAAACAACATAACTGAAAGAAGCACCTATACATATATATATATATATATATATATATATATATATATATATATGTACATATATACACAACAACTGCGAAATGCAGAAGCAGGAGAAACCAAACCAGACACCAAACTGGACGTTCTTCCTGAGGGTGGGAATGTAAGAACAAAGGCGAGATGAACACTCCACATGGAACGTTATGGTAAGGACATAACTTCTAAATGTGAGTGTGTTCAATCTCGCCGTTCGTTCTTACACTTGGGTAGCGTCCCTAGCTCCATGTTCCTGAGGAACTCACGGGAGAACGTTCTTGAGCACAGTGGAACCAAAGGTTGCCCTGTCCCTAGAAACCCTGTCTACCTTGTAATGAGAAATGAAGTTATGTGGTTTAGACCAAGTGGCAGCTGCACAAATAGTGTCTAATGGTAAGCGAGCTGCATGAGCCAGGGATGTAGATACTGATCTTGTAGAGTGCCCCTTGGGTTTGACAGGTAAAATTTGTTCCGAAGCAGCATAAACAAATATAATGCAATCAGTTAGCCATTTGGAAAGGGTTCGTTTAGTAACTGTTATACCTTTCCTGCTGTCTGCAAAGGCTACAAAAAGTTGATCTGTTTTCCTGTTATCCTTTGTTCTATCCAGGTAAAATCTAAGTTGTCTATGAACATCCAACTTGTGTAACATATACTCCAACTTATTGGAGTGGTTTTTGAAAAAGGTAGGGAGCTCAATGGACTGATTGATGTTATTAACGGAGCAAACTTTGGGGAGAAAGGACGGATTAGTGCGAAGAGATACTCTGTCAGAGTGAAAGATCAAATAAGGGTGTTTAATAGAAAGAGCCTGAAGCTCTGACACCCGTCTAGCTGATGTAATGGCCACCAAAAAGAGGGTCTTCCACGACAAATACTTTAATGAACAAGAAGAGGCTGGTTCAAATGGAGGTAGCATCAATTTAGATAATAAAAGGTTCAGATTCCAAGGTGATGTAGGAGTACTAACTGGTGGTCTAATATGGAAAGATCCTTTCAGAAAGGCCTTACAAAGTCTGTGAGCCATAATAGGGGCCCCACATTCTTCCACAAGAAAGTTGGAAATGGCAGCCAATTGCACTCTCAAAGTGGCAGGAGAAGCTCCTTGGTGGAACAATTCGGTTAAAAACTCCAAGATCTTATTTAAAGGAGCTATAACAGGATCCAATTGCTGTGTATTTGCCCAGTAAACAAAACGCTTCCATTTACTAGTGTAAGTCTTTGTAGTGGAAGCTTTATGAGAAGCCACTAGTATATTTTGAACTGCAGGTGAAAGAAGATCAGACCTGGCTAAGTAGGGAAGCGGAGCAGCCAATCTGCTAGTTGGAGTGACAGTAGCGAGGGGTGGGGAGCCCCTGACGAGTGGGTCAGTAGATCCGGCTCCGGGTCCAGGATCCCGGGTTCCCGAATGCGGTGTGTCAGAAGAAAGGGAAACCAGATTTGACGAGGCCAGAATGGGGCAATGAGGATAATCGTCCTTTGCAGGTTGGCTTTCTGCAGAAACTTTGCAATCAGGGGAAAGGGAGGAAAAGCGTACAGGAGACCCGGGGGCCAATCGTGAACCAGAGCGTCCCTGGGGACTTCCCCTGGAGGGGGTAATAGGGCAAAATAGCTTCTGCATTTGGCGTTCATTGGAGACGCAAAAAGATCGCAGGAAGGCTGGCCCCATTTGCGAAAAATCTCCTTCGCAACTGACTGAGGGACCACTCGTGAGGCAACAGGATTGCTCTGCTCAACCTGTCGGCTATGACGTTGGATGACCCCGGGATGTGCGTTGCAATCAGAAAGCGACACGTGGACTCCGCCCATTGCCAGATTCTCATGGCCTCTCTGCATAGCTGATAAGACTTGGTTCCCCCTTGTTTGTTTATGTACCAGACTACGGACATGTTGTCCGTCTGAACTGCAATAGTCCCTAGAGGAAGAAGGGGAGCAAAGTGTTGCAACGCTAGAAACACTGCCCTCAACTCTAGAACATTGATGTGCAGATTGTACTCTAAATTGGTCCATTCGCCTTGGACTGTCTGTCCCTGAAAGATGCCCCCCCACCCTATCAGGGAAGCGTCCGTGGTCACCATAGCTGTTGGCGTGGGTAGCACAAATGGTCTTCCGCTGGAAAGATTGCAAGTCCGGAGCCACCAGGCTAGGTGTGATTTGCATGTGTTTGTGATCAGAATTTCGTGTGTCAAAGGTAGCTGTTGGAACGACCATTGTGCAAACAGTAGCCATTGTAGAACTCTCATGTGCAGTCTTCCCAATGGTATCGCAATGAGAGAAGCTGCCTTGAGACCCAAAACCTTCAGAACCAGTTTTGCTGGGGATTTTCTGGATGACAGAAGAAGAGATATGTGGCTTTGTAGTGAGGCTATCCTTTCTGGAGGAAGTCTTAGAATTAAACGATGCGTATCCAATTCTGCTCCTATGAATGAGATATGCTGTGATGGCTGTAGTAAAGATTTTTCGAAATTTACGGACATTCCGAGATTAACACAAAACTGTAGTGTGTAATCCCTGGCTTGAATCAGTAGACGCTGGGTGGTGGCAGAAAGGAGCCAGTCGTCCAGATACGGAAACACCTGGAATCCCAGGCGTCTCAAGTGAGACGCTACCACTGCCATGCATTTGGTGAAAACCCTGGGGGCTGAGGTCAGACCAAAGGGCAGGGCTCAAAACTGAAAGTGGCTGGCTCCCAGCCGGAAGCGCAAGTGATCCCTGGATGCCCTGGCCATTTTGATGTGGTAGTATGCGTCCCTCAGATCTATTGAGCACATCCAGTCGTCCTTCTGTAAAAATGGAAGGATCGATTGAAGCGTGACCATCCGGAACTTTTATTTCTTGACGAAGGTATTAAGATTGCTTAGGTCCAGAATCGGCCTCCAGTCCCCTGTCTTTTTTGGAACTAAAAAGAACCTTGAGTAAGTTCCGAATCCTCTTTGGTCCGCTGGGACTGGTTGGATTACTCTTTCTAGCAGCTTTGAAATTTCTATAGCTGCAGTGTCTCGCAGATGGGGCGGCACATCTGGGAGTCTTTTCTTCGGAATAGGGGGCAATAGGAAGGGTATTCTGTAGCCTCTGGTAACAACGCTTTTTACCCAATTGTCTGATGTGAGATTTTGCCAGGCCTGAGGGTATAAAGCTAAGCGACCCCCGACTGCCTCCAAAGCAGGACAGTCGGGCCTCCTCTCAGGAGTGCTGGAAAGGTTTTCCAGGGGTTGTATCCCTGTCACCTTGGTTTTGCGGACCCCCTCTGCCGCCAGGGCGGCGTCTTCCACCTCTGCCCCCTCCTCTGCCTCTAGAGGGGGCATCACCCTGTGTGCCTTGGAAAGAGCCTTGGGGTTTTCGAAACCACATTTTTCCACCACGTTGCCCTTTGGGGTACAGTCTGGATGGGGTGGAAAAACGGACTCCGACAGCAGACAGAGTCTTTCCCTCTTGCTCACACCGGGTAAGGGTCTCCTTTACTTTGGGGCCAAAGAGAGTGGCACCATCAAATGGGGCGTTAGTAAAGGAAGACTTGAAGGCTTCCGCAAATGAACATAAGCGCATCCAGGATTGTCTACGGAGAGCAATCGCTGAAGCTGCTGCCCTACTCGATCCTTCGGCTGCGTATGAGATCAGCCTCATGGACGAGTTTGCAATAGATGTAAGGGTATTGAGATGTGCTGTAACTTTTTCTGAAACAGCAGCATCTGTAGTACCCTGGAGGGTATCTCCCAACTCTTTGATTAGATCCATCTGTAGCCGTGTGAAGTGGGTCAAATAGTTCAGGGATCGCATAGAAAAAGCCGCTGAACTAAAAATGCGCTTCCCATACCTGTCCATAGTCCTAGAATCTCTGTTAGGCGGATGGACAGATGAGGAAGATTCAGACATCTCCTTTTTTGTGGCCGCTGCCACCACCACAGCGTCCACTGGCACTTCCTTTGTCAGATAAGCCTTATCCTGAGGGGCAGTAATATATTTGTTAGGCTTTCTAGGGACTGGCTCCACTGTGTCAGGTGTCTCCCACGCCCTTCGAGCAATCAGCTCCATCAACTCATCGAAGGGTGGAGTGACCCAGGAGGAGGAAGGGCGAGCACCAAATGCCTTCAGCAAGACTGACCCATCCTCAGAAGGGGGAAGGGATTGCCAATCACCTCTCTGCTTTAGGATCTCCAGGATGTCAGAAAAAGAGACATCCTCTGAGGGTGACTTTGGGGACCCTTCTGACTCATCCAAGTCAGTGTCCGATGTCAATGATTCTTGTGGAGAATCTAAGTGTCTCCTCTTACACAATCTTTTCCTCGGAACTTCCTCGGGGGCATCGAAGAAGCCTCCGAGGAAGAGGGGCACCCTCCAGGGGTAGCTGAGACACAGGTGCTCGACGCTTAGATGTAGCCGTGGGTGCAGAGGAGGATAACGGTCCTTTATGGGAAGGAGAAGCTGTTTCTGCTGATGTGGTTGTCTGAGTAGACAACACCTTCCTCATGAGGTCGAAGGCCCCCGGGTCCCAAGTCGAGGTATCTCCCGGTTCCGAGGAAATCGGAAGAATCCCCGAGACAGGCACCGAAGGCATCGACCCAGAGGACGGAGCCGAGTCGATCCGAGCCGAGGCCCCGAGAGGGAGCGTCGGAACCGAAACATCGGTCCGACTCAGTCCCGGATCCAAGGATGGATCTTCGGCTCCGAGACTCCGGTACCGGTTCCGACGGAGTCAAGGTGAACGGAGCCGACCGAGAGAAAGACGGTTCTGGCACCGAGGGCTCCACAATCACCAGATCAGCCTCTCCCGGCTCCGAAGACTGGATAGGTTTCGGAGGAGGAACAGGTGGAGATAAGGGAAGGCCTTCGAGTCTCGACACCAACTGGGAGGAGACAGATATGAGCTTGGATAAGGCCGTATTCTCCATTAATTTCTGTACCACGCGGTCTACATCTGTGTCGGAGAGGGGCCTGGAAGAGCGCGTCGAAGGAATCGAAGACGGAGCCGACCTCAACAGTGCCGGGGGAGGGAGCTCTGTCACCGGTTCCAAGACTCGAAGCTCGGAAACTGACAACAGTTCAACACTCGGCCCCGAAGTCTGTGGAACCGGTGACCGAACTTTAACTGAAGAGCTCGGAGCCGATGACCTGGGCTCCGACGCCTTCGATTCCTTCGAGGATTTGGATGTCTGGTCTGATGCATCCAGAGCCTCTTGAAAAGTAGGTTTTAGAAGACCCCTATCCATAAGTTTCCTGCGCCTATCTGTCATGACCCTTCCACTGAAAGAATGACAAATTGAGCAGTCTTCTTGCAGATGGAGAGGGCCAAGACAGTAGACGCAGGAACTATGATGGTCTGTGACAGACATTTTCTGTCCACATTGGCACCGTTAGAAGCCTGATTTAGCTTTTTCAGACATGTTACAAAGTCAAATCCAGTAAACAGTGAAATAGCCAGAACAATTGTCCAATCCAGTAAAACTTGTCCAATCCAGCAAAAATTTGTCAAATCCTTTAAAATAGTCAAATCCAATAGTCAAATCCAGTAAAGTTAAAGGGTGGGGTAGGCCCCGAGGGAATAACTCTAATAAAGTATATAAAAACTATATACGGAACCGAGAAACCCTCGATACACTACTCACACACACACACAGTCAACTTTAAGAAAAAGTTTTATAAGAAAAATATAAGAAATAATTAATCTTAGCTTTGAGGTGGTCCGAGCTCATCAAAAATGATGCAAACGTTGCAGCGGCAAACTAGATCTGAGGTAAAAGCAGAGGGGGATTGTGGGAGTTAGGTTGGTCTCGAGCTTCTTCTCGATGCAGAGCTTGCCAAGCGGCCGACACGGAGCCGAGGATCGGCTCCGAACCCAGGTGTAAGAACGAACGGCGAGATTGAACACTCTCACATTGTACAGTTATCCTCTATGGGAAAAAACATGTACCTGTAAATTACCATATAGGTGGCAGTACACTAAACACCAAAAGTGTGATAAGAGACTTAGGGACACAGGTGGACAGTGGTCTCACCTTCGATAACCACATCACCACAAGAGTCAGGAAATCCTTCTATGTGGCACATCTCATCACTAAGGGCTTTTCATCCAGAAAAAGGGAGGTCATTGTCCCACTGTACTCATCCCTCATTAGACCCATTACAGAATACAACGCCCCGTTTGGTATGTACCTCTCAAGACATCTGCAACAACTGGAAAGGCCACAGAAATACCTCACTAAAAGAATCACAGGCCTAAAGCAGATGCCCTATGCTGACTGCCTTAAAAAACTCCAGCTATACTCTGTCTCATATCGTCTACTCAGAGGCGATCTCTGCTTAACATACAAGGCCATGTCAAACCCAGAGCTGTTGGACATGCTACACTTAAAGAAATCCCAATCCCTCAGAGCCACATGCTCCAGGGATCTAAACCTTGTCATCACAATAAACAAAACATGCTGGAGGGATAGGTTCTTGACCCAGAGACTCCCCAGACTCTAGAATAGATTGCCCATACATGTCAAGCAGAGTACCTCTTTGGCCCTCTTCAAAAGTAACCTTGACGATTGGATGTGAGAAAGGAAATTCACCCCGGGGATCATGTCAGTCGCCCTGCTAGACAGGGGTCCAGGGAAGTAAATAGTGTGGGATGAAATAGCCAGGGAATTGTTATGGCTAGACTTGTATAGGCCCTAGGGCTGATAGCCTAGTACCAACCTATGAGAAGCGGAGATATCTTCTGGAGCGCTTGTCCATTTTTATGTGGTAATACGCATCCTTAAGATCTCTAGAGCACATCCAACTGTCTTTCTCCAGAAAAGGAAAGATAGACTGAACCGTAACCATCTGGAATTATGTCTGTCTGACAAAGTAGTTCAAGATACTGAGGTCCAGAATCCCCCTCCAGTCACCTGTCTTTTTGGCACTAAAAAGAATCTTGAGTAAAATCCAGATCCTACCCTGTCTGGTCGGACAGTTTGGTTAACTCTTTTCATGCAGCTTTTGAATTTCTTCAGCTGCTGCTTCCCTCTGACTGGGTGGAAAGTCCAGGGATTCGCCTTTGCGGCCTTGGATAAAGATTGAAGGGGATATGGTAACCTCTGGTAATTAGTCGGCACCCAAGAATCTGATGTTACTGAATGCCAAGTTAGGTGGTGCAGAGAGAACCTTCCCCTGACTGCCTCTAGAGGTAAGCAATCGAGGCACTCTTCAGGACCGCTGCTAGGGTTGCCCAGAGAAAGAATCTCTAGAGAAGAAACTACTGGCAGCTACCAACACACAAAAATGTATTGGAATCTCAGCGCCTCGGTAAAACCTTCAAAAGAGTACAAAATGAAACCCCTCACATCCAGCATAAATACACACCCCAATAAAATAATCATTCAGTTAAATAATTAATATCAAACAATTAACATTTAAAAAAACAAAATATAAAAAATAAAAAAACATACATATATATTTTAAATTAACAGCCTCCAATTGCATTTAAGATCAATTCCCTGAGGGTGTAAAGTGCCATATTTAAGTATAAAAGTACTTTTCCTTATATAATAACCTTTTAACTAACATCCTGTCTGAACAAAAATTAGTCTGGATTTTCTCCAAAATAGTAACCTTGAAACCAAATGAATCCAAATTATGAACTTCCATAAAATATATTACTACAGGACTTTCTTCCTTACAATTTCTGACGTTCCTGATATGTTCCTGCAACCTTAATTTCAATTTACGTTTACTTTCACCAATATATACTAATTTGCAGGGGCATTGAAGAGCCTAAATGATACCTTCTGTATCACAATTAAATTTATCAGAAGGAGAATACAACTGGCCATTGATAGTTGAAAAAGTTCTGATAACATAGCTACAGAAATGTTACATTTCTGGCAAGGAAAAGTGCCCCTTTGATGTAAAAAAATACCTTCAGTAACACTAGAATTGGGCCATTGAAAGAGACTATGCACAAGCATGTCACCCAAATTTCTTCCTCACCTATAAGAAATATTAACATGACGGAATGATATCCATGAGATGAGATTCCAATAAATTTTTGTGTGTTGGTAGCTACCGGTTGTTTTTTCTTCTTTTTGGATTTGCCTTGTTATTTTGTTTGTCATGGCAAAAGAATCTCTGGAGCCCTGGTCACATGGGGCCCCTCTGCCACGGGAGGGGCGTCTTCCTGATGAGGTGCCCCCCTCTGCCCCATGGAGAAAACTCTCCACGTGTGCCCTGAAAATGCCCTTGGGACTTCCTGAACCACATCTTTCCACTCCTCTGATTCTTGGAATAGGGTAGTTAAGGAGTGGAAAAATGTACGCCCACAGTGCAAAGGGTCTTTCCATCCTTTTCACACATGGCTAATATGTCTAACTTTTGGGTCAAAGTGCTAGGAAGCATCAACGGAAGCACTGACCAAGGAAGACTTGAAGGGGTCCGTGGAGTCACACAAGCGCATCCAAGTATGACGTCTCATGATAATGCCTTCACCTGCTGCTTTTTTTATGTGCAATCAACCACATGGAAGAGTTAGAGAGGTATTCTAGGGCCGGAAACTGGGAGGCAACCTTATCACATACCTCATCAAGCATTGCTCCTGCCAGGGTTCCTGAGAGTTCAGTGATCGGGTCCCTTTGAAGACTGGCAAAAAGTGCCAAAGAATTCAACGACCGTACAGCGAAGGTAGTTGAAGCATAAACCCACTTCCCATATCTGTCCAACGTCCAAGACTCTCGGTTTGGAGGATGGACAGTAGGACTTTCCTCTGAGTTCCTTCTTTGTGGCCACCGCCACCACCATAGCATCTACCGCTAAACCCTTGGACCAGTGGGGTTGATCCTCTGGAGGGACAGTATTTTGTCATGTCTTTGGGGAATTGGCTCAATGGTGTCAGGAGCCTTCCAAGCACGCTGTACGATAGGTTTAACTAATCTGCAGGGGGGTCACGCGAAGTAGAAGGGCAGGCATGGAAAGCCTGCAAGAAGACAGATTCCTTGGAGGAAGGGTTGGTGGGCTTCCAGTCACTCTTCTGGTTTAAGATTTCTAGGATGTCTCCAAAGGAGACATCTTCAGTGGGGTGACCGCACAGACCCTTCCCCTACATTATAGGCTGCATCCTCGGTGAGACATTCTTCTGGAGAATCAACGTGCTTCATCTTGAGCGATCTCTTAGGAGGTGGCTCATCAGGGGGGAGGTCTGAAGAGAGGGTACCCTGCGGTACGGTGTCTTGCGGCTCCTGCACCCACTGTCCCAATATAGTAGATTGTGACAGCTGTGAACTAGAGGACACATAGATATGACAGTCCGACACAGAGGGTGCCAACTGTGAGAGCCTGCTGAGGTGAGTGCTCTCTTCATAATCTGAAAGGCAGGCGCTCCTGAAGAGGGATGAGAGTCCAGAATTGAGAAAGACAACCTCGGAATTGGGGGTCACACCACGTTTCAACAAGCCAGCCCCCAGAGAAGGAGCCACAAGAGGACTCAGAACTGTCAAAGCAACCGGAACTGTAGATGGTACCATGGAAAAAAAAGTGGTGCCATACTAGTGATTCTGGAGCTGGCAGCCAAGTCACGGTTTAGTGGGTGGGTCGGCTCAAAATGAGCCGAGGTTCACAGAGTGACTTCTGGAACTAAGGTGAGATCCACTATTGCTATCGAAGAAATTGGAACCGGGAGAGGAATCAGCGTTGACGGCTCCAAATCCTGCGCGGAGGTTGAAGGAGGAAGATAAGTTGGAGTCTGTGGAGAAAAATCCTCAGCTCCAGATGGGAGGGAGGTCCTAAATAGGGTTGGAATACCGCCGCCAAGAGCTGATCCACAAATCTAACTATATCAAGTTCTGAAAAGCTCCTGGTGGAATGAATAGAAATCCCAGAGGGAGATTCTGAGCTGCTGACCAAAGTGATCAACAGACAGGAATTATAGAGTCCTGGCTAGGGATTCGATCTTCGGCACCGTGGTCAGTTGACCAAAAGCTTATGTTGGGGGGGTGGGGTGACCAGTTTTATACAGGAAACTATTATTGGTGCCAAGAGGGTCTGAGGTACTGTGGAAGGGGTTGGTACCATGGTAACTCAAGTTAGTTCCATGAGAATAGACTGCATCATGGAAGGGGCCATAGATTGCGGTGCCAAGACGGTTGTCGGTGCCGATTTCAATTGTTTAGACTTCAGTACCATGGAAACCTGGCCTTTTGATGATTTTGTTTCCTGAGAATGAGGAGATGTTGCAACAGAGTGGCTCCTCTTTTTCACTTCTTTTTTAGGAGGTTTTGACACCTTCGCCTAAGACAAAGACTCGGAAAACTTCTTTAACAACCTCTAAGATCAACTTATCATGATGCTCTGCAAGGGTCTGGGCACTAAAACCCTTACCGAGCTCACAAAGAGTCTGAATTTTAAGTGTGGCACTGCTAAACAATAAACACAGGAAAGATGTCCATCAGAGTTGGGCATCTTCCTACCACATTTGTCACATTGTTTAAATGTTTAAATCCAATTATACATTTTTTTTATTGGCCATTGTTAGGTAACTCACAAAATGAACTGCTGTTCACGCGATTAATCGCACACGCACAACACTGAAAAACAAAGCAAGTGAAAGATTTTTTTTTTTTTAAGCGTACCAACAACGGTAGCAAGATAAATACTCAGAAGGGTAAAGGAGAAGAAAAGAAAAAAGGGGAAAGAATACAAACAATGGTATTTAAGAGTTACCAGAGGTAAGAGAGAAGGGAGGGGCCTATACCAACAATGGTAAAGAAGAAATACCAAATAGTTAAAAAAAAAAAAAAAAAAAAAAAAAAAAAAAAAGGTAAAACAGCACTCGCACACTAATTTGGTAATATAGAATAAAGCGACTAACAAATATTAAAGAGGGGAGCTATAAAAGAGAAAAATATTGAGAAATATATAGAAAAATCAAGCACTTGGGTTGAGAGCACATCCTAACGGGTCTTGAAACTCTACACGGCAAACGAATGAATAGAAGGGAAGAGAGCCACTATGGGTAGCCTTATCTCAAGAGTTTCTGGCTGGTGTGAGCTTGTTACAACAGCCAAGTCGACTTCGAGGACGGAATCAAGACCCAACTGTAGTGAATGAATGAAGATTGATAACATCAGGTCATTACTTACAATAAAACAATGTTATTACAAAAGAAATTCATTCAGTGTAGTTGTGAAATGGTACGAAATTTATCTGCATGAATCACCTATGATGGGATGACTACTACTATTTTTTCAGCATTAAACACCTTGATTAAATCATTTAAGACAGGCACACACATTAATAGAAAACACACTACATTAACCTCTGTCATATTCATGCATTACACATTTTTCGTTCATATTAACTATTCACTTCACCATTACATAACATGCTCAATTCCAGCTTTCCCCTATACCTTACTCCTTCTCCTGAACATTCTACATGCATTATTCCCACAAATTCCATTTGATTTGCTGTTATCCTTTTGTAAAGAATCCACCTCTATTCTTTTTTCTCCTTTACATTATTCAGTACTTCAGTTACAGTTTGTTTAGATTTTATTTCACTTTCTAGTAATTGTTCTTCTATTTTCTTAGTCACTGTTCCTTTGTAAAATGCCTTCCAGTCCCTCTTCTCAATTATTTCCAACCTCCTCCGATTCTTATAGTTATTATGCAAAATTTTACATGCCCTATTAAATCTCTCTTTTTAAAAGCATATTCTATTTTCACCTGAAAACTACCAAAGCTGTTTTTTTCTTCACTTAGCACGTCCCTATATAGTGATATCAGTCTCTAGTAGAGAAAGCAATCTCCAACCTACAATCCAAATGTCTGCTTGGTTTATCCTACTTTATTAGCTTGCCATCTCTATTTATTTGCTTTAAAAACATTGTTTCATTTGCCAATTTCCTCCAATAAATTCTGCTCTCTCTCTATTTTCTATACCCCTATGTCATGTCATCACCATAGGCAAAATCCTCTGTTCTCCACCTTCACGTTGGCTTAGCTCTGAAAATACTTTCTGCAGCTTTATGAATATAATATTTTGTATGGTTGTTATTCTTCTAAGGACGTACAACCAAAATCCTCCTCACTCATTTCTTGAACTTTACCTGGTTCAACAGCATCCCTTTCCAATTTGATTTATAACTGTCTCCTTACATGACAAGATCAGACAGGAGTCCCCGTGGACTATGATGTTTGCAGATGACATTGTGATCTGTAGTGAGAGTAGGGAATAGGTGGAGACGACCCTGGAGAGGTGGAGATATGCTCTAGAGAGAAGAGGAATGAAGGTCAGCAGGACTAAGACAGAATATATGTGTGTGAATGAGAGGGAGGATAGAGGAATGGTGAGAATGCAGGGAGTAGAGGTGGCGAAGGTGAATGAGTTTAAGTACTGAGTTTAAGTACTTTGGATCAACAGTTCAGAGTAATGGTGAGTGTGGAAGAGAGGTTAAGAAGACAGTACAGGCAGGATGGAGTGGGTGGAGAAGAGTGTCAGGAGTAATTTGTGACAGACGAGTACCAGTAAGAGTGAAAGGGAAGGTCTACAAGAGGGTACTGAGACCAGCTATGTTATACGGGTTGGAGACAGTGGCATGGCAGGAGTCAGAGCTTGACGTGGCAGAGTTGAAGATGTTAAGATTTGCACTGGGTGTGACGAGGATGGACAGGATTAGGAATAAGTATATTAGAGGGTCAGCCCAGGTTGGAAGGTTTGGAGACAAAGCCAGAGAGGCAAGATTACGTTGGTTTGGACATGTGCTGAGGAGGGATGCAGAGTATATTGGGAAAACGATGTTAAGGATGAAGCTGCCAGGTAACAGGAAAAGAGGAAGGCCTAAGACAAGGTTTATGGATGTGGTGAGAGAGGATATGCAGGTGGTTGGTGTGACAGAGCAAGATGCAGACGACAGGAGGAAATGGAAACAGTTGATTTGCTGTGGCGACCCCTAACGGGAGCAGCCAAAAGAAGAAGATAAATATAAATATATATATATATATATATATATATATATATATATATATATATATATATAACACACACTATATATATATATATATATATATATATATATATATATATATATATATATAACATATATATATATATATAAACACACACAATAAATATAAAAAAAAAAATATATATATATATATATACACATATATATCAAATTTAACTGTGTAGCTCTAAAGTATTAATTCAAATCACATAACCCTAAACTACCTTGTTCTATGGGAGGCATCAGTTTAACCTACTCTTGCCTCTTCCCCTCATAAATAAATTCCTTTGACTTTATTACAGTCCATGGTATCTCCTCTGGCTGATAATATGCCTGACCTCCAAATAAAGCAAAAGGGATTAAAACAATTTCACTGTTTGCATATCTTATTCTCCATAATAAAGTGTGCTGAGTTTCTTCTTTTTTTGTATGACCTTTTATTTAGCCAATTCCCACACATTCTTAGCTGCCATAACAAAATCCTTTTTAATAAATACACTTAAATATCTTATGATCTTATCCTGTTCAAATAAAGATGGGATTGATGAACTAATTCATGTGTGAATACATAGTTTACCATTACAGCCTTTGGTTTAACCTGATTAACTTTTTATCCCAAAAAGACATGAAGCAATCTCAAAATACTCCACACCACCAAAATGTCCTTTGCTGGATTTATCTAGCACAAGATATCATCTGCAAATACCACTAACTGATTACCATACCAGTTACATCATTGAATTTGTGAGGCCCTTGCTGTCTTTGACAATGACTCAACATAAAGCAAACAAAAAGGGAGAGAGACACCCATGTCTGGTTCTTCTGTTCAAAACTGTCTTGCTGGAAAGAAACCACCATCACCACCATAATTCTGGCCTCTGACCCTTCATATATCCTCCTAATTAACCCTATTATTCCATCAGGGAATGCAAACGCTTCCATTGCCCCACTCATACAATCCCAGCAGATTCTGCTGAATGCTTTCTTTGCATCATGACCCATCAACAATAGCAGTATTTTATACATTCTGCCTCCCTTTGGATTATCTTTGTTGTCTTAACATTGTGAAATGTTTGCCTCCCCTCCAAAAAAGCACACTGATCCATATCTATCAATTTTGACAACATCTTTGCCATTCTCTTGACTATTACAGCTTTGAATAAGTTAAGGATCTTTGGCTATTTATTTACTTAAGTTTATGTATTTATTAATTTATTTTGGCAGACTCCTGAAGGTTTTATTCCCTTTTGAGCACTGGAGTTGTCAATAAATAGTTGCTTAATAGTAACCTTCCCAAACTCACAACAATTTATTTATTTACTTATTTGACGTTTGTTAATCGGAATAGTCCATCTGAGCAAAAGCCCTTTTCAGTGGAGGCCTGGGGAGAAAAGCTCCGCAGTACAAGCAAGCAAGAAAAGTTACAAAATTGAACATGAATACAGTGAAAATTTTACAATAAAACAGTTAAGCAAATGTAGATAAAGCTCCACAGTACAATATACTAAGGGGCATTATAACACTGAAGAAAAAACATAGCAAAGAAATACACAGTAAAACATTTCAATGAATTTATGTGTTAACTGTACAATGCAGAGCAGTTAAGGGAGAGGACAGTGATAGAGAAAGGGGTGGGTTCATGTGGGACAATTACAGAGGCAAATCCATGAGCTATTAAGGTATCTTTTGAGAGTTTCATGGGGAGCTTGTTCCATGCAAGAGCAGGGAAGTAGCTGTAAAGATTCTGAATTAATTTCTCAGTTCTCAATTATCCAAATACTCTCTTATTTTCCCTTTTCCATCCATCCATTGTCAACCCCTTTCTCCCATTTTGCACATGGGGTCGGGGTGTCACTTCAACAGTGACAATCATCTCAAGGCAATATATACACTGCCAGGTGGCTAGCCCTGCACCAGTAGTTCATCCGTACCACCCATTCACACCTACCTACCTACCTACTCCTATATGTAGTGTCAAATCCACCTACTGCATGTCTTTGGAATGTGGGAGGAAACCGAAGCACCTGGAGGAAACCCACGCAACCACAGGGAGGACGTGGAGACTCCACAGAGAAGGCACCCCAGCCGAGAATCGAACCACAGAACCTCTTGCTGTAAGGTGACAAGGCTAAGTGCTAGACCACCGTGGCCGCCAGCAATTGCTCCTCTTTTCGGTTTTTTGACTCCCCTGACTCCACAATATTTAACCTTTGTTAGCCACTCTAAATTAAATTCTTATCACATGTTGCTCAAAGCTCTTCATTTCCACCATATTCATAAAATCCACTTTTGTTTTATCTCACTCACTAGCTATGCCTTCTGAAATTACCATATTCCCTAATTAACTCTTGAATAATGTCTTTCATTCTTTAAATGCCTCTATTTTTAACATGTACGTAGAAAATGGGTAGTAAACTCAATTATCTTAGTTTTCATCAGGTCATGATCTAAAATTTTTTTTTAATGTGTGTGTCAGAGCTTCCAACTAAATATGCACGTTCCTGAGAAATATAAATCCTATCCAGCCTTCCCCAATTATAGTACCTTGGGGATTTGTTAATTGTGTTTGATTTCCTAAGTACAGAATCCACATCCTCCATATAAAACATTCTTATATTTCTTAAGACTTAATAGTATTTAGTTATCACTCCCTTCTCAATCCCAGACATCCTCACTATTGCAAGTCAAGTTGCAGTACCTATCCATAAATAATATTGCCTACTGAAAGTGGATTATTTCTCCCAGAAATGTTTCATAATTCCGTAATAGCAGCTTTTGGAAGAACAAATATATACCAGCATAATCTTCCTTCCTTGCTCACAGCTACTTACTACAAAAAACTGTCATTATTGCCTTTTTCCTCTTCTTTTACTATTGGACTCCCTCTAACAATCAGTATTATTGCTCCCCCTTTTCATTGCCCATGATATTCTGCTAAATTCTTTGTCAAATTAACATTCTCATTCTTATCCAAACATGCCTCCTGCAATATTCCAATCTGCACCCGGCATTTTCCAATATAATACAGGTATAGACAAAACAGAGTAGTGAAAGGCCATTTACATTCCATGATAATAGGGACAGAGTAGCTGTTATGTTAGTAAGCTATTACAGCTCTTTTGAATTTATACTTCCAAAATTTGGCTTACATGAACACACTAATGCGTGGGAGGCTAATGTTTCATAGGTTCATAGGTTCATACTAGGCTATCTGCCCGAGGGCATTTACAAGCCTAGCCCATCGCTTTGGCTTTACGCCACCCCTTAAGTATGGGGAACTATACCCATTATTTTGCTGTGCCTCTGTCGAGCAGTGACACTGAGGTAATCCCTGGGGTATATTTGCGATCTCCCATCCATTGGTCAAGATTTCTCTTGAACATGGCCAGCGAGGTGCTCTGCCTCACATATACCGGGATTTTGTTCCACAGCATAGGGAGTCTTTGGGTGATGAATCTATCCCTCCAGCACGACCTATTAATAGGTTTAAGTCTCCGCCCTTGTGGCTCTGGTGGATCTAGATTTTTGAGGTGAAGCATATTCATCAAATCTGGGTTTGACATGGCCTTGTATGTTAGGCAAAGGTCACCTCTGAACTGAATAGAGCTGGAGTTCTTTCAGTCGGGCAGCATAGGACAGATTTTGAGACCCTTTATCCTTTTGGTGAGGAACTTTTGTGGTCTCTCCAGCTGCTGCAAGTGTCGGGTCAGATACATTCGAATTGGGCATTGTACTCAATCATTGGTCTGATGAGTGATGAGTAAAGGGAGACCATGACCTCCCTTGATCTAGATGAGAATCCCTTCATGATAAGGTGGGCAATGTAGAAGGTCTTCCTAACTACTTTAGCTACATGGGTGTCGAATGACAGACTACAATCAACCTGGGTCCCCAAGTCCCTGATAACTTCTTCTGTGCTCAGTGGATTGCCACCTATTTGGTAGCTAGGGGTAACCTTGTTTTTCCGAAGGGTATGACTATGCATTTTTTGGCATTTAACTTTAGGCCATGGCTCTGGCACCAGTTATCCGTTTCTGTGAGACCCTTCTGAAGGATATCCGTGTCAGATGTGTTTTCTACTATGGCTCCCAGTTTGCAGTCATCTGCAAACTTTGTCAGCCATAATCCTCCTGTGTTTGCTTGTACTTCGGAAAAGTAGATGCCAAACAAGAGTGGGCCCAGGACTGAGCCCTGTGGGACCCCACTTGTGACAGGCTTTGAGTCTGACATGGCGCCAGCAACTCTGACCCTGTGGGTTCTGTCACTCAGCCAGTTTGCAACCCATCTTGTGATGTATGGGTTAACATTTAAGCTGCTGAGTTTTTCAATGATACAGTGAGGTATTGTATCGAAGGCCTTCGCCAGATCCAGGTAGGCTGTATGGACTGCCTTTCCCTCATCAATGGCTTTGGTGACTGTTTGAAAAAGTCAACCAAGTTTAAAAGGCATGATCTGCCTTTGACAAAGCCAAACTGGGTTGGATCCAAGGTCTGCAAATTCCCTATGTCTTTATTTATGAGGTCCATTATGATCCTCTCCATGGCTTTGCAGATAAGGCTTGTCAAGCTAATAGGCGGTAATTTCCAGGGTCGGTGGAAGCACCGCCTTTGTGAAGTGGGACCACAGTTGCAGTGCGCCACTCCTGGGTACATATCCAGAGGTAAGACTTTGATTAAATAGCTGTCCTAGTTGTGGGTTTAATTCCTCATTGAGTTCTGGAGCACACAGCCGGGGACACCGCGGGTCCCATGGATGCTGTGTTTTGCTTTGGAGAGAGCAGTTTTAACTTGGGCGTTGGAAATGTTTGGGGGCTGCAATCGTTTGGTATAGATATCTCTCCTTTGGGGAGGGGGAGAAGTTTGCACTGAACATGTCAGCCAGTATGTTGGCAATGTCTGTAGGACCAGTAATCTTCACATCATTTTGACTAGTTCTGAGCATATCTGGGAGTTTCCTCCCAGGTTTCTAACATAGCTAAAGAATGCCTTATGATTGTCTTTTGAGTCTTTAGCTATTTTTCTCTCAAAATTTGCTTTGGATGATTTTATGAGAGCTCTTAGTTTTTACTTATAGTGATCAAGGGTGTCTTACCTTTTAAGGATTTTGCTCTATCTTGTAGTAGCTTTCTCCTTTTGTTGTAGAGTTTGTTTATGGCTGGGGTCCACCAGAGTGGACGCTTGCCTTTGGTACAGAGAGTCTTTGTTTTGCTTGGGATTGCCTTATCCATGCAGTCCTGCAGGTGCTGGTAGAAGGCATTTGTGAGTGATTCAGCGGCTTGAGTACTGTTTTCCTGCTCGGGGCCTTAAAGGAGACCACACTAGTCTTTAGAAGTGTGAAGTCGGCTTGAGAAGTTTTACTGTGGTCTTTTTTATTTCAGGTGGGGGTGGGATGAGGACCTCCAGCGAGATTAGTTTGTGGTCTGATCTCACCAGTGAGGGGTATACTTCCGGTGTTGAACATTGTGCTCCCATGTTCGTGATGATGAGATCAAGTATGTTATCTCCTCTTGCTTCTCATTTCCATTTTTAACTTGTCACATTTTACAATACTTTTTACTTAAGTGTATTTTTTCTTTGCATGTTTTCATTGAAGAACCCTCACACTCCTTTTTAACAAATAAAATTAAGAACATTTTCAATAAATGAAGTTTACCCATTCAGATATAAGTAGTTACCCCGAATCAAATGCTGCATCCGCAGGTACTACCTAATCTAAGATTAAAAAAAAAAAAAAAACAACCAGCAAGCCAAACCAACCACAGGTCCTCAAAATATAAGTTAATTTGATCAAGTAAAACCATGGTTGAGCACTTTCATCTATTTACAAAGACATCATCAGAACCATGAATGAAACTCTCTCACTTGCTTGTAAAATTATTTTGTTACTGTCAGTACCAGAATCCTACTTGTGGTTTTGGTTCTAATATAAGATTAGTGGTTATCTATGCTAAGCAGCATATTAAAGCTTGTCTTCACTTTTACACTGTTTACTACCTGGTCTTGTGCTATCTCCATTCCTGTCCAGATGTGAAAAATGCTTGCATGCTTTCAGTGAACATCAACTAACTTTTGGCTTGAAGAAAATCTACACTAGCTACCTTTAATTGTGCACTGTTTTAATAAGTGATGCAGACTGCTGGGGAGGCTACTTCTCATTCACTTCCCACAGACAGTTTCAGACTATTCCACTTATCTCAGCATTGTGCTCAGAACTCTTACGATGAATTGATGGCACCTGTAGACAATTCATCTCTAATTAAAAGCAGTACTGTAAGGAATACACTTGTATTCATTTTATGAAAGCACACATGGGGCAGCTAGACTACTGGTACTCCACAGCAGGATTTGTTAGAAGAAAGGGACAGTGTGTATGCTACAAACCTATCCATGAGAAAGCAGCCAAGACCTGTACTAGTAAAGATGCAATTATGTCAGCAAAAAGAGATGATCCTAACAAAACTGTGGCAGACAGACAAACTATTAAAAACTGATGACAGCAGAGTGTTTATGGAAAATGATTACTCACTGTACACCATGCAGCGGAGAAGCAAATGTATTCCACTGATCAATATCCAGTTGTCTTCAGAATATTGTGGAGTTTCAAAGACCATTTCGGATGCAGAGCAAGTCAAGGAGGAAATAAGGCTTATCCAACAAAAACAAACAGAAGGGGGACTTTCCTTCTCATTCTTCTGACAATAAAGCTCATAGACAGTCTGTCAATAAAATATTTTCCAATGTGCCACATGAAAATGTTTCAGAGAGAAAAAAAAGCACAGGAGTTCACCAGAAGAAAAGTACCTTTGACCTGAATCACAGCCTGGTGCTGGGAGATGGACATGAACAGGAAGACAAGTGACACTGAAATTACAGAATAAATGGGAGACTATAAAGCATATATCACATTTGTGAAATACGGCTTTGCAAGAAAAAGTGGCTGAGAAAGAATGGGTTTTTGTTGCCTGTTAAACCTTTGAGTGGACTATAAAGCATACACCCCACTTTATGTCCGTAATGTTTAGCAGGACAATAAAAGGGAAAAAGTAACCAAATATAACATTTTTTGTTCTTAATAGTATTTGTACAAAACATTCATGATATAAACAAAGACATTATGCACTAACCATAATGTTCCATCTGTGTTGTCCATTTTCATTCTTCCTCAACAAGTGGGTTTGGATTGGAATCTTGAATCTGACTCGGTTGCTTTTTACAGCTTGTGGATACTGGAAACTCTCATGCTCCTCCCGTACCTATAATGCTTTAGCACTCTACCACACCTCAGATCTTGTTTGCTGGTCTTTTTTAGCATTACAGAAAAATAAAAACAGGTATAAATTGAGAAACCAACACCTGGAGCTCAAAGATAGGAACATTGTTCCCTTAGTATCTTCTCATTCTTTCAGAAGTCACAAGCTAAATGGCAGCGGGTTGGAGGGAGAGGAACTGACGAAGTATGAAAATGGACAACACGGATGGAAGACTATGCTGAGTACACAGCTCCTTTATCTGATGAGGTCAATTTTCATTCATTCCTCAACAAGTGGAACAAACTCCCCGACCAACTGAATCCTGGGAGGACTAAGAAGGATATTCCTGAGATTGTTGAGCCAAAGGCTGTTCTTCCCCTTGGGAAGAGATCAACTAGTAATGAATAATAAAGGCATAAGGATTAGCCAAAGTTGCAGCCATACAGACCGTCCATGGAAGACCTGGATAAAAATACTGACAAAGTTGCCATGGGCCTAGTTGTATGGGCTCTTAAAGGTTTCAACAAAGATTAACCAAATTTGCTTTTGGCAAATGAAATGGAATACATTAACCATTTAGCTAGAGCTACTTTGGTAACTGGTGTCAAATTTTGAATCCGCAAAAGAAACAAATAATTGATCTGTTTTCTCATATTTTTGTTCTATGCAAACATGTTGTCTATGAACATCCAACAAATTTAACATGCATTCTCCTTGGTTTGTGAAAATCAGAAAGAAATCTGGAATATTAATAGATTGACTGACTGATGTTGGCTTCTGACATCACCTTAGGAAAGGAAGACAGGGTTGGTTCGTAACGCTACCTTATCTTTATGGAAAATTAAATAAAGGGGCTCAGAAGATAGGGCTTGAAGTTCAGAGACTCTTCGAGCAGTGGTTACGGCTACTAAAAAGACAAGTGTTCCAGGTTAAAAATTTGAGTTCACAGTTCGCTGATGGTTCAAACTGAGATCGAGTTAAAGCTTGTAAATCTAAATTCAAAGCCCATGGCAGAGTTGGATCTTTACAAGGGTGTCTAAGAAGAAAGGTTCCCCCTTACAAAAGCTTTGCAAAGTTTTGAAGAAGCTAAGGTGGAATTGTTTACTCCTATGTGAAAATTAGAAATGGCAGCTAGCTGTAGTTTAACAGTTGAGAAGCTCACCCCTTCACTGAAAATTGCAGCCAAAAACTCAACAACTTTAGGTACTGGTGCTGAAAAGGATCACTGTCTCTCTTTGATGTGCCCAAAAAGCAAACCTTTTCTATTAGCTTCTGTAAATTTTCCTAGTGGAAGCTTTATGGGGAAAAAAAGAATGCAACATGCAGGGGAGTAGTGCCTTGGCTGTCTTGCTATTAATGGAAGTGGAGAAACCATGCAGTCAGCTTAGGCCTGACATGTCCAGATGACTCATGCCGGTCTCATCTGAGAGGCATGAGTCATCTGGACATTTCAGGCATGCAGTCAACTTAGGCCTGAAATGTCCAGATAACTCATGCCTATCGGATGAGACAGGTCATCTGGAAATGGATCCAGTATCCATGGTGGGTGAACTGGATGAGGCCAAAGAAAGGGGAAAGAAATCTGTTAAGGTCAATAAGGTGCATTAAGGATGGCTGTGCTCTTCAATCGAGATGCTTTCTGGAGAAACTTTGGGATTCTTCTATCCATTTAGCATCTTTGTTAAATTCCACAAGATCTTCCAAAATGCATCTTTTTCTTCTTTTTTGGGTGGTCTTTCACTTCCTTTTACCTTGTTTCATAATTCTCTACAAAACATTTTTGTGTCATCAATAAATTGCTTATTTTCTTCTTTTCCTTTATATTTATCTATGCATCTTCTAAGCTTTTCTGCCTGTGCTGATATTTTTAGTTTATTATTTGTGATGGTGCAAGACAAATCCAGATCTGTTACAATACTGTGCATTGCTTTTATCACGTCTCTCTGAGTATTTTTGTTGATCAGTTACATATTCTATAGTCTTCTAACAGCGACACTTCTTGTCTTAACTGCTTTATAGTTTTCTCTATTCGATTCTTCCATGATGGCATTCAATTTCTCCCCATCCTTTCCCTAACTACCCTGTGTTCTTGTGGTAGGACTTTATCTGTTATTAATTTGGCTGCACAGTAATGTATCCTATTTACTTCTGTTACATCGCCTGAATCTCTATTAATTACTATGTTCATCTGTTTTATCATACTTCTAACTTTATGGGTTTTATTGACTTTCTGCAGTCTATTTATTTCATTGATCTTAATATGCCTATCCATTTCTATTAAATCAAGCAACTATTCTCTTAGATCATTTCCTTCTAAACTGAGAGCACATTCTTTGTTCTCAATTTCCTGAAGACATTCTACAGAAAATTCCAGGGCATCTTCCAGTGCCACATTCTCTCCAGTTTCGCCCTGTGTCATCTGTTGCTCTTTCATATAGGAACTCACTGGCCTATCACTCCACGACATTGACTGTGTCAGACATGTCACATTTTCCTGTTCTTTCCCTTGCTGTATAGTTCCAACTGAAGGTTTGTACTGATTTTCTGTGGGAGGCTACAAAGTATATTCATATGTCAACTGATTAGATGCTCCCCACGCTAATGGTTTCTCCTTAATTTGAGTGTCCATTGCTCTATCTTGTTGTGTTATCAGAGTTAAAAGATAATCCATGCATGTCTTTGCCTGTATTTCTCTTCAAATATCTTTGGTGATGTTCTTGTTGCATTGATTAGTTTTGCTTTCTCCTTTGCATAAATATTACACTATATTAAATCTCATTCTTTCCCATGTCCATATTTCTTCTTCAGATGTCTCCTGCTCCTCTTGTTTTGCCCTACTTTGAGGAGTTGTTCCATCATGCTGTGTTAGACTTTCTACATGGAATTTTTCAATTCGCAAATATTCCATAACTTCAGCCTTTTTTTTTTTTTTTTTTTTTTAATTTCTACTACTCTTCTGTTCTACATTCCCTCTTTGTGAGCTTATTGTTTTTATTGTGAAATTTTCCATATCATAGGTTGATACTAAGCTATCTGCCCTAGGGCATTTATAAGCCTAGCCAGAGTGTGTTTGGCTTTCGCCACCCTTTCAGATTAGTTGACTGCTTCTGTATAGTAGGTCACAGAAGGTAGCCCTTTTAAGGTTAGTTTACTTTATCTCTGTCAAGCAGGGACACAGAAGAGATCCCAGGGGTAAACTTACAATCTCCCATCCCACTCGTCAAGATTTCTCCTGAAGAGGGTCAGTGAGGGGCTCTGCCTAACATGGATTGGGATTTTGTTCCAGAGTGAGGGGAGCCTCTGGGATATGAATCTGTCCCTCCAGCATGTCCTATTTATTTCTGTGCTGAGGTTCAAGTCCCTGGAGCGTGTAGCTCTAAGGGATTTGGATTTCCTGAGGTGAAGCATGTCCATTAATTCTGGGTTGGACATGGCTTTATATGTCAGACACAGATCGCCACTGAGTAGGCGGTACGCAACTGAGTAGAGCTGGAGTTTCTTTAGCCGAACTGCATAGGGCATCTGTTTGAGCCCCTTGATCCTCTTGGTGAGATACTTTTGGGGTCTTTCCAGTTGCTGAAGGTGTCGGGTAAGGTACATCCCAAATGGGGCATTGTACTCAATTATGGGCCTGATAAGTGATGAGTAGAGGGGCACAATTACCTCTCTTGATCTAGATGTGAACCCTTTCGTGATAAGGTGGGCTATATAGAAGGTCTTTCTAACCACTTTGGCAACGTGATTGTCAAATGAGAGATTGCTATCTACTTGGGTCCCCAAGTCCCTAATTACTTCTTCCGTACTTAATGGATTACCACCTATGTGGTAATTTGTGGGCACTTTGTTTTTCCTAAAGGGGATGACTATGCACTTTTTGGCATTTAGCTTTAGGCCATGGCTCTGGTACCAGTTATCTGTCTCTGAGAGACCCTTTTGGAGGATGCTTGTGTCAGCCAGAGAGTCAATTACAGCACCCAGCTTGCAGTCATCTGCGAACTTGGTCAGTCATAGTCCACCCATGTTAGCCTGCACCTCGGAGAAATATATACCGAACAAGACAGGTCCCAGGACTGAGCCTTGTGGGACACCACTTGTAACTGGTTTAGAGTCTGACATGGCACCTGCTATTCTGACCATGTGGGTTCTGTCCCTGAGCCAGTTTGCAACCCATCTTGTGACATAGGGGTTGATATTTAAGCTGGTGAGCTTATTTATGATGCCTGAGTGGGGTATTGTGTCGAAGGCTTTTGCGAGGTCCAGGTAGGCTGTGTGGACTACCTTCCCTTCCTCTATGGCTTTGGTAACTGTTTCAAAGAAGTCGACCAGGTTCAAGAGGCAAGATCTGCCCTTAAAGCCAAATTGGCTAGGATCCAGTGTCTGGAGGTTCCCAATGTCTTTGTTTATGATTTCCATGATGATATGCTCCATAGCTTTGCAGACCAGGCTAGTCAGGCTTATAGGGCGATAGTTTTCGGGGTCTGTTGTGGCACCACATTTGTGGAGTGGGACCACTGTTGCTGTACGCCATTCCTTGGGTACATATCCTGTAGTAAGGCTGAGATTGAACACTGACTTTATATGAGGGTTTAGGTCTTCTTGGAGCTCGTGTAAGACGCAGCCCGGGACACCATCTGGTCCCATTGATGCTGTGTTTTTTGCTTTGGAGAGGGCAGCTCTCACCTGTGCATCTATGATCTCAAGAAGGCCGCACTCTGTTGGGATAGACATTTGCTCTTTTGGGGGGGAAGGGGGGGGTTTGCACTGAACCTTTCTGCCAGGATATTGGCAATGTCTGTGGGTTCAGTGTATTTTTTTCCATTTTGCACTAACTCAGAGCATATCTGGGTTGCCTCCCAGGTTTCTGACATAACTAAAGAAGGCCTTGTGATTATCTTTACTGTCTTGTGCAATTTTTCTTTCGAAGTTGGCCTTAGATGATTTTATGAGGGATCATAGTTTCTTGCTAGTACTGATCCGTGACGCCTTCCCTTTTTGGGATTTTGCTCTGTCATGTAGTAGCTTTCTCCTTCTGTTGTATAGCTTATTTATGGCCGGGGTCCACCAGACAGGTCTCCTGCCTTTGGAGGAGTGAGTCTTGGTTTTATTTGGGATAGCATGCTCCATGCATTCCTGTAGGTGTCCATAGAATGCTTTTGTAAAAGATTCTGCATTTTGGGCCATATTTTCCACTGGCCCGGGGGCTTTGAAAGATTCCACCTCAGTTTTGAGAAGTGTGAAGTTTGCTTTTGAGAAGTTCTTCAACGTGGTTTCCTTGGCTAGGGGTGGGGACGGAATATGGATGTCCAGTGAGATTTGTTTATGGTCTGATCTTACCAATGAGGGGTATACCTCTGGTGTGGAACATACAGACCCCATGTTGGTGATGACCAGATCCAATATGTTTTCCCCTCTTGTGGGAGTGGTGACCAGTTGTTCCATAGCATTTGAGTTTATAAATTCTAGGAATCGTTGGGCGAGGGTGTTTGGGCTTGAGTAGTTTTCCCAATCGATGTTTGGGTAGTTGAAGTCACCCAACATAATAGTGTTTGGAGAGACCTTCATATTCTCCAGTGTTCTCAGGAAAGCCGAATGAGGTTCCTGTGTTTGGGAGGGTGGTCTGTAGCAGGCTACAAACTGAAAGGCAGTTTTGCCCACTGTTAGTTGCACATGGATGGTCTCCGATGCTTTGTGCAGTGCCACTAACCTGGAGGTGTGGGTATCTTTGATAAATATGTATATTCCCCCTCTTTTGTGGTTCGGTACGAGTTTTGGGGCCGGAAAGTATGGTATGAAGTATAACCTGTTAGTGCTGGGGTGCTATCGGGAGCCTTGAACTAGGTTTCTGTTACTGCACAGATATCAATATTCTCCATACTGAGGAGAGTCTCGAGTGCGTGCATCTTGAGGTTTAGACTTCTGGCATTGAGCAGCATTACCCTTACTTTTTTTTTTCTTTGTGTTGTCTATGGGGGTGGGTTTGTCTTTTGAGCCTTGCCTAAAAAAGGCACTATGGGGGAGGCAAAAGCCTTTGCCAGTATTCGAAAACCCAGGGGTGACAGGTGCAAGCCATCCCTAGCGAAGCAACGTGGCTTGTCAAGCATGTCATCCCAGGCTGACAGACACTGGATCCCCTTTGAATGACATCAATACTTTAGCCAATTGTTAAAATTGATCATTTTGTCTTTATACTGTGGCATCATTCTTGGTGAGGGTAAGATGCTACTCAAGGTCAGGGTCACACCGGCCTGGGCTACATGATCAAAGAGATCCTGTACGCCTTTTTTCATGTAGTCCACGGAGGTACGTCTCAGGTCATTCACACCAGCATGGACAATGACGGAGTCATATTTGTACTTGCTTTGGAGTGACCTGAGTGCTTGTGTTATGTGGCGGATCCTGGCACCCAACAGGCAGCTTACAGTGACCTTCTCCTTGTTCAGCTTGGTGAGTGGGATGTCAGTGTGTCTGACAATAGAGTCACCTATTACAAGTGTTTTAGGGGTGTTGTTTAGCCTTAAGGGCTGTGACTGTGTGGCACACTGACTTTGTGAGCTATGTGCTACGTGGATATTGTTTCGTGGTAGGTGTTGCTTGGGTGTCTGCTTTGGGTGTCTGCATGCCTTTGCCTGTATTTCTCTTCGAATACCTTTGGGCTGCCTTTTTTGTGTTGATTAATTTGGCTTTCTCCTTTGCACAAATATTGCACCATATCAGATCTCTCTTTCCCATGTCCATATTTATTTTTATACCCTTCAAATATCTCTAAATTTTGTTCTTTAAATTTTTGCACTTCCTCAGTCACTTCTTTCTCCAAACGGCACAGAGTTTCTTGGTCTACATAGTGTTTTTCATGAATCTGTTGTATTAATGAACACAATTTTTTATTTGAAGCTTCTGACAGTTTTTCTTGTGGAAGTATTTTTCTTTCCTCTAATGTCTCTCAATTTTTTTCATATATCTTTTGTTTGCAAATTCTGGGCTTCTTGCATAACAGTAACAATAAAAAATGTCTTTCTTATCCTCAATAGTTCACACTATCGTTTGTATGGCTCTTTTTTGGCATATCAGTTTTTGTGATTTTTTTTGTGACTTGCTACTTCCGTCTACAACGGAGGGGGGCATCCTCCCCCTGGGCCTGGCTTAGTCCCATTGTAGGAATATATCTGTGTCTTGAGGATACTACACTGTAATGTTTTCCACTTATGGTACCACTGCGTCTACCAGGATTGGGCACTTTTTTACCCAGCTATCTTCTTTATTTTTTAATCTACTTCTGTCCAAGATGTATGGAATATAAAAATACAGTCTAGATTTCAGTGTTGTCTTGGTAAGATTTTGTGAAAAACAGGGTCCACCTCATGAAGTTACTCACCAAGACTTGAGGATGAATTGAATTCTAGCAATACTTCTCTCCTTTTGCTGATTTTATCATCTCTCCATTTGATCCCTTATATAAAGTAGCAGAAAGTATTCTAAGGAATAAGCCAACATGAGAATGGAGAAAAGGAGATTTTGCCAATACAGATAACTGCAAGTACGGGTGCAGAGATTAGGCAAGAGGTGGCTGGAATTCACTGGAGAAAACAGGCAAAGGAGCCAAGGTATTGGGAGCAATTAACTACAAAGCAAGGAGGAAGAATTACTCAATGGTCTGTAAATACAGCAAAAGAATTACTGTAAAATAATGGTAGAATATAGTGGTCTTCCTGTCCTAAACTGTTTGTGCCTTTCGGCTTTTCCCAGCATCTGGACTGTAGGCTAGAGGCTGATCTTCCCTAGCAGAGATCGATATAAAAGTATAGGCAAAGAGAAAGCGATAAGGGAATCCTAAGTGAAAGACCTGCTCTAGCAGAGTTTTAATTGAATCTAGAACAGAAGGTGCGGTTAAAAAAGGGATAATTAGTACGGCATCTAAGACACTGCACAATAATTACAAGAATCAGAGGATTTCAGAAAATATTGGTAACCGAGACTGGACAAGCAACAGAACCAATGGCAGGACATATGAACGGCTTCCAAGAATGCAACAAAGTCCAGAAGGTTTGTGAATTTTGCTTGAAGTGTTTGCTTAGGTATTTTTACACCCTAAGCAGAATAAAGACAATTTTCCTTACATAAATTTTGGAGGTGCGATGGAGAAGAAACAGGCAACTGAGAACATACACTTTGGGAGTGTAATGAGTTGGCAGATTTAAAAAAAATCCATATAGAGTACCCTGTTAGAAATATTGTGTGAGCAACTGGGTGTAACTAAAGAAGTAATTCTTCTGAGTTGGGACACAGGATCTGAAATGCTTAGACATGGTAAGGCCTTGTTACATTTAATTCTGGTACGGTAGCTGCCAAAAAGCAATTACTAGAAAATGGAAATCAAATTCTAAACCAACTGTACTTAAAATAAATGTATACTGTAAAAGAGATTAAAGAACTAGAAGTGGGATCTTTAAAATAAAGGAGCACATTACACAGAAATGGAACTTGAGGGAACAATACTTGCAGAATAATGTTCAGGAGGAGAGGTTATTGGGACGGCAGAAAGTGAGCAATTTATGTAACAGACTGATAATAGATATAAAAAATGTGATTTATAATGTAACAGGAAACATAATATGGTTTGTTTTCCTTTATACTAACATATGATTGCCTATGTCTTGTGTGACAATTTGATAAAGGTGTTAAGAAAAGAAAGCACATGATGTACAGTTGAATAATTACTCAATGGTCTGTAAATACAGCAGAAGAATTACTGTAAAATAATGGTACAATACAGTGGTCTTCCTGTCCTAAATTGTTTGTGCCTTTCGGCTTTTCCCGGTTAGGGGTCGCCACAGCAGAACTCCGGTCCGCTAATGATTGGCAGTAGATTTTTACGTACTGGCTTGCCGGGCCTAATGCACAACCTTCAATGAAGGAACGCCCATTCACGCATGTTGCTACACAGAATACGCTCTAACTGAGAATCGAACGGGCAACGTCTAACTGTGAGGCGACAATACTTCCTGTCCTAAATGGAACACCAGTAAACATAATTCTAGAGAAAATGCTTCAGACAGACTAGCTGTGTAGATTTATTTAACCAGTATCCAAAAAGAAGGTGTATTTTGACTCTTGAAATAGGAAGTCCTTCAAACTTTACTTGAAAGAGTTCAAGGTATTGTTATTTCTCACATCTGAGGGCAGATGGTCCCAAAGAGCGAGTCCTATTCTAGAGAATACTATTTCACTGACATACTGTTTAAATCTTAGTCTGGCTAAAGTAAGAGTATCATTCTGACAGGTTCTGAAAAAGTAAGCATGTTGAGCATCAATTTAGTTTTTATAAGTGGAAGTAATCCAGCATAAGAACTTTGAAAATCAACATACCTAATATCCTAGTAGCTCGGTTTGATATGGGGAGTCAATGGGTCTTCTTCAGTAGGTCATAAGATTGTAGTCTTTTACACGCAAACTGAGCGAATCTGAAGATTCTTGATTCTGCTGCTTACGTTTTTGTGAGCGGTGAGCTCAAAGTAAGCTAGTAAGTGGCACAGCATACTCTATCTTAGGGATAGGGATAGAAACAGCTGTGGGTATTCTTGCAACAAAAGAGATGGAGGGCATAACAGAATAACATTAGCTGAGAAAGTACTTTACTGGTAACCCTATTAGTATGAGTAGTGAAGTTAAGGAGGTCGTCAAGTGTGATTCCAAAAATTTTTTTTTATTAAATAATAAAAATGGTATTCTGGAAAGTTTCTTAGGAGTTGAAAATACCACAATTAAAAGTTATGTACTCACCATAAAGTACAGTTGTGTACACTTACCATAAATGTAGATGTTCGAGTGTATTCACTGCTGCAGTCATCACCTGTGGGTTATCACTGCTGTGGTAGCGCCCTTGGCCTGCCCGAATACCAGAGTCAATGTTTTTCTGCGTTGGCTTCTGTCACTTGCTGCCTGACGTCAGGTCATCAGTGCTAAAAAGGTAGGACGCCAACGCCATTACATCAGTTTTTCTTGCCCTAACCAGTCAGAGGTTCAAGTAAATATGGTAAAGTGGTCCTGGTGGCTAAAAGACACCGTTAGAAACTCATGTCTCCCTAAAGAATGACGATATAACGTGGAAGGAGGGTGGGGAAGCAGGACTGCAACAGTGAATACACTCGAACATCAACATTTATGGAAAGTGTACACAACTGTACTATGTTCTTCATGTTTCACTGTTGCAGCCATCACCTGTGGGAGGATTCCCAAAGCTGAGGAGAGGGGTGGTAGGATTAGTAAGACACCTAGGAATAGATCAGCATGCCCTGCAGAACTGCAGAGGCAAACTCTGCCCTAGCCTTAAAAAAATAGAGGTACATAGTAATGCTTGGTAAAGGTATGGACAGAAGTCCAGGTGGCAGCTTCCAGGATGTCCCTGGTGGGAACTCCTCTGAGGAATGGTGTGGAAGTAGAGGCTGCCCTAGTGGAATGGGTCTGAATAGACTTGGGGGCGGGGGTTCCCATGCAATCTGTAGCAGAAATGGATACAGTGTGATATCCATTTGGAAATGGGCTTCCCCTCAGTGGTCCACTGTTTGGTTCTCTGCTGTCCCTGGGATAGGAGTCTGGGTTGTCTGTCCCTGCGGGGCTTACCTTGTCCCTTGTCTGCTAGGTGTAGGAAAGGACCAGTGTTTTGAGGGGAAATTCCTGCTGAACCTAGGAGGTTGTACCTGAAGGAAACCCTTTACTGTTTGCATAGATTTTGCTTTTTCTTCCATTTTTTAAGCACCTCTTCTGCTTTTACTCCAAACAAGCAGTCCGTAATCCAAGGGTGCATCAAGTAATTAAGATTTGACATGATCAGGGAGAGGTTGTTCCTTCAACCATGCATGTCTCCTAATGACAGATCCTGACACTGCTGCCCTGCTAGAGGCTTCTAGGGTGTCATATCCACAGTGTAATGAGTGTTTAGCCACTTGACAAGTAGAGTGCAGTAAATCTGCTAACTCTTTTGAATTGGCACAGTCAAGAAAGGTTGAAATCTTTTGTTTTAATAGTTCCAAAGTGTGCTGTTAACATATTAACATGTGGAACTGACAGGTGAGTGCTCTGATAGCTAAGGTTGCAGAGGTGTATACTTTTTTACCCCATCTGTCCAGAGCTCTGGAGTCCTTGTCAGAAGGAATAGGATTCTTTGCAGAACTAGCCTTAGCTCCTTTTGGTCCCTGTGTAATGACCTCCGGGTCTGCAGCAGGATTTCTGTACAAGTATTTGTGAGACTCTGGTACTCTGTAATACCGGTCAGGTTTTCTGGGAGCAGTTACGCTGAATTCATGGAAGACATCATCAACCACCTCTAAGATTGGAGGGATGGCCAAGGGTCTGTGCTGGGGCAGGTCTAGAAACTCTCTTAGTCTTTTCTTAGATTAAGGGAAATTTTCCCCGAGGGAGTGAAGGGTACACCCAAAGGAAAGATCTTCTGGTAGGGAGGCAGAAGGAATGGATTCTTCTGCATCTGAATCCGCATAAGCAGTCAGAAGTTGTTGTTCCTCTTCAATATCTAAATAATCAGACTCCTCAGAATCCTGTTCTGTCAGTATTTCAGGAGAAAGGTCTCTTTTCCTTTTAGAAGTTGTGGCCTGACTAACCCTGATAAGGGTGATAACATCCTCCGCAATTTTAAGCATTTGAGCTTGGGGTGGTGGAGCAGGAGTAAACTGATGGCTAGAGGATGTTTCTTAGGAGTGGCCTTGCTTCTAGGCCTAAGAGTATCCATCGGTCTGAGAGAAACAGTAGCCAGAGAAGATGTCATTGTCTAGACAAGGTAGTGTGAAAAACATCCTTGGAAGCCAGTGCCTGCGTTGTGGCTCCGGACCTAACCAAGCAGAGACAACCAAAGGCTCAGAAGACGAAGAAGATTTCTGTGGCATACCAGACTCCGGTATGGTAGAGGCCTGAGAAGGAATCGAATCAGGCATCAGGGGCTGCGAAGGCACCTCACTAAATTCCAGAGAACTATGTTAAACACAGAAATCTGATCTCACCACGATGTAGTCAAATAAAAAGCTGAATTCCAAATAGTAATCCAAAAAACAATGAGTAGCCGTGATGGTAGTTTAAGAATCTTCTTTAATAAGAACACAGTGGGTAAAGGTAAGCGCTTTCGCGTGGTCACAGCCACGCTTCTTCAGACAATGAAAAACCCCACACACAGTACTTAAATAGTGCAACAATTAAGGACCAAACCCTTTGTAATTAAATGCATCAATTATTATTTAAAACGGCACTGTCAACAAATAGTAAAACTTCATTCAAAAGTGTGTACTT
Source organism: Protopterus annectens (assembly GCF_019279795.1). Lineage (NCBI taxonomy): Eukaryota > Metazoa > Chordata > Ceratodontiformes > Protopteridae > Protopterus > Protopterus annectens. Next base: position 177,313,606 of record NC_056748.1, read on the forward strand.
ATAAAAACAACTAATAGGACTGATAAACAGTTCAAAGTAAAACCTGCATATATAGATGTTTATAAAACATAGTATATAAATGACAAATCATGAATTATTCAGAAATTAGAAGTTATGTACTCACCATAACGTTCCATCTGAGTAGGTGTATTCATTTGTCTGCAACCTGTGGGTTATGGATCCGATATCGGATCCGAACCGGCATGGTTTTCCAGCTATGGATCCAAGCTCTCAGCTCCTCCCCTCACCCATAATGCCCTGCTCTACCCTCATGACCTCAGATCGAGTTTGCCAAAGCAACAACACCCTGAAAAGGGTAACATAGAATATGCAGGAAACTGAAAGGCCAGGGGGATAGGAGGGCGGGATGGTTGCAGACAAATGAATACACCTACTCAGATGGAACGTTATGGTGAGTACATAACTTCTAAATTTGAAGTAGGATATTCATTTGTCTGCAACCTGTGGGACAGAGTCCCCAGCTACCTGAATCTTGGGCGGCCATCATGGAAGGATATTCCGGAGCACCGCGGAGCCAAAGGATGCTCTACCCCTAGATGCAAGATCCAACTTATAGTGGGAAATAAAGTATGAGATGAAGCCCACGTGGCTGCTGCACAAATATCATCTAGAGGAATCCTAGCCTTGAAGGCTGCCGAGGTAGATACTGACCGGGTTGAATGGGCATGAACACCCTCCGGTGCGGGCCTTCCTGAAGCTTGATAAGCCAATAAGATGCACTGTGAAATCCAGCGGGACAGAGAAACTTTAGAAATTGGCTTGCCCAAATTGAATTTTGCAAAGGAAATAAACAACTGGTCGGATTGCCTATGACCAGCCGTCCTGTTCAGATAAAATCTAAGTTGCCTGTGAACATCTAATGAATGTAGCTTATATTCACCTTTGTTTTCATATTTAGGAAGAAAACAGGGAGGTTAATGGACTGATTGATGTTTGCTTCAGAAGCGACTTTAGGAAGAAAGGACGGGTTGGTCCTGAGGTAGACACGGTCCGGATGAAATACCAAGTAAGGAGGTTTAGCTGATAATGCTTGAAGCTCAGAAACTCTCTTGGCCGATGTAATGGCTACCAAAAGGCTGTCTTGTAGGACAAGAATTTGAGATCCACTGTAGCCGCTGGCTCGAAAGGAGGGGCGGTCAAGGCCTGTAGGACCAGAGAGAGGTCCCAAGGAGGAACTGCTTGCTTTATAGGGGGCCTGAGAAGAAAAGTACCTTTAAGAAAAATTTTACACAATTTGGCTGACATAAGAGGATTAGAGTCATGGCCAATGTGATAATGAGAAATTGCCGCCAGTTGTACTTTGACTGTGGAACTGCTGGCACCATCGTTAAAGAGAGTGGTTAGAAAGTCAAGCACTAAAGGAAGAGGAACAGTGAAGGGATTCAGGCCTTGCCGCTCCGCCCACAAAGAAAAACGTTTCCACTTGCTTCGGTAAACCTTTCTAGTGGATGGTTTATGAGCTGCCACCAAAATTGCCTTAACCGGTGACGAAATACCGGGAGTCCTAATCAAGAGTGGAACTGGAGCAGCCAAGCGGTCAGCTTCAGGCTGTCCAGATTCGGAGGAGGAATGCAGGATGGATGGGATATCAGATCCGGATGGGATCTAGAATCCAAGGAGGATTCACCGAGTGAGACCTTAGGAAGGGGAACCAGATCTGTCGAGGCCAAACGGAGCAATGAGAATCATTCTGCAACCCACCCGAGAGGCTTTCTGAAGAACTTGGAGCATCAGAGGCAAGGGTGGATAAGCATACAGAAGACCGGGTGGCCAAGCATGCACCAGAGCGTCTCTTGGGGTACCTCCGGAGGAGGTATCAGAGCGAAAAACTGTCGCACTTGGTGTTTGAGGGAGAGGCAAAAGATCGCATGAAGGGTTCCCCACCGTGCGAATATGCGTTCCGCTACTTGACAATTGAGAGACCACTCGTAAGGGGTCAGAATGGTGCGACTGAGCTTGTCCGCTAGGATGTTGGACCGACCGGAATGTGCGTTGCTATTAGAAAGCGGTTGGTGGAGATTGCCCATTCCCAAACTCTCATGGCTTCTCGACAAAGAGGGTAAGACCTTGTTCCCCTTGCTTGTTGATGTACCAGACAACAGACATGTTGTCCGATTGAATCGCAATTGTTCCCAAGGGAAGAAAGTCCTGAAGTGCTAGCAACGCTAAGAGCACTGCTCTCATCTCTAGAACATTGATATGCAGTAAGGTCTCTGAATCGTCCCACGTGCCTTGGACGGTGCGGCCAAAGTGCCCCCACCCGAGGCGGAGGCGTCCGTGGTCACCGTGGCGAGAGGGGAGAAGCACAAAATGGGCGGCCTCTGTGGAGATCCGGGAGTGGAGCCACCACAAGAGGGACCGCTTGCAAGCCTTGCTGATCGCTATGGGATGATGCATGGGAGAGCAAGGTATGACCACTGTACTAAGAGCGTCCACTGTAGAATGCATATTGAGCCTGGCAAGAGGAAGAAGTGCTATAGCTGATGCCATGGACCCTAGAGCCCTCAGGACCAACTCCGCCGGAACAGAACTTGAGTGGAGAATGGCCCGCACCTGGAGCTGCAGATTTTGAACTCTGTCCGCAGTGAGGAAGGCTCGTAAACTCCTTGTGTCTAACCTGGCCCCTATAAAATCTAAGAGCTGTGTGGGCGCCAGGTTGGATTTCTTTGTATTTATTGTGATGCCCAGAAAAGGAGCAAGATGGAGAAAGGAGTCTCGCGCCAATAAAAGTAGATGCCTTGTTGGGGCGGTAAGAAGCCAGTCGTCCAGGTAGGGAAAGACCTGCACCCCCTGAAGCCTCAGGTGGGCCGCTACCACTGCTAATACTTTGGTGAACACCCTGGGGGCTGTGGTGAGACCAAAGGGAAGGACCCGAACTGGTAGTGACTGGCTCCCAGCCGAAGCGGAGAAACCTCCTGGGCGCCTGTCCATCAGGATGTGGTAGTACGCGTCCTTGAGGTCTATCGAGCACATCCAGTGATTTTCTCCCAGAAGGGGGAGAATAGATTGCAGAGTGACCATTCGGAATTTTTCTTTGGGGACTGCCAGATTCAAGAGAGAGGTCTAGGATTGGTCTTAGTTCCCCCGTCTTCTTTGGCACTAAAAAGAATCTGGAGTAGAACCCTGATCCGATCTGGTCTGGGGCGACGGGCTGGATGGCTCTTTTCTTTAGCAGATGGCCAATTTCTGCCACAGCGGCCTCCCGTTGACCGGGTGGGGCGTCTGGGAGGATTTCAACTTTGGAAGGTGAAGGAAAGGGATGCGATATCCTCTGGATATGATTTGGAGAACCCAGCGGTCCGATGTTATGGACTCCCATGCCGCTAGGTGCCCCGAAAAACGTCCCCCGACTGCCTCCAGAGTGGAGCAGTCGGGCAACCCCTCAGGGTTGCTGCGGGCCGTTCAGAGAAAGGTTCCCTGGACCCGAAGTTTCTGGGAGCCCCTCTGCCTCTAGGGCGGCGTCCTCCCTGTCCTCCTCTGCCACGGAAGGACTGGTTGTCTGGAGCAGGCTGGGACTGCTGCGACTTCCGGAACCACATCTTCTTCTGACCCTTTTGGTTCCTAGAGTAGGGCCTCTGGGGTGCAGAGAAGCGGATTCCGACGGCAGACAGCGTCTTCCCGTCCTTCTCGCTCTGGGTCAACGTCTCGCGAACGGTTTTGCCAAACAGAGCAGAACCATCAAAGGGGGCGTTCGCAAATGACGCTTTGAAGGGCTCAGAAAAATCGCAGTGACGGAGCCAGGCCTGACGTCTAGTGACTAGTCCTGTCCCCGCAGCTCTAGCGGCGCCTTCCGTTGCGTGGGAGAGTAGCCGCATAGAGGTATTAGTAACTGACCTAAGAGTGGCCATACGGGTGGAGTGCAGAACCCTGTCCTCCTCCGAAATGGACTCTGGGGGGGATGCAGCGTATTCTTTAATAAGATCTCGCTGCATCCTAATGACATGTGCCAAGTAGTTCAGCGCCCTTACCGAGAAGGTCGCTGAACTAAACATCCGCTTCCCCAAGCGGTCCATCATCCGAGACTCTTTGCTCGGGGGGGTGGACTGAGGGACTCTCCTGAGCCAGTTCCCTCTTTGTGGCCACCGCCGTCAACATGGCATCTACCGGAGGCCCCTTACTCCAATGGGCACGGTCGGACGGAGGGCTAAGGATCCTATCTGGCCTCTTAGGAATTGGCTCCACGGTGTCCGGTTCCTTCCACGCCCTGGTGGCAATAAGGTCCACCAGGGGGTCGGCAGGGGGGACACCCAAGAGGTAGACGGGCCCGCTTCAAATGCCTCCAAGAACACAGACTCGTCCGAGGAAGACTTGGGGGCAGACCACCCCCCCCTTATACGGAGCATTTCCATGATGTCTCCAAATGAGACATCCTCGGGGGGTGACCGTGGGGAGCCTTCCCCTTCCTCCAAGTCCGTGTCTTCTGTGAGAGACTCGGGGGAGTCAATGTGCCTCATTTTGCACGTATGCTTGCGAGGGACATCCTCTGGGGGGCTGTCAGAGGAGTCCTCACAAGCAGCAATTTGTTCCATAGGAGCAACTTGGGGCACAGAAGCGGGCTGTCCCAGGGGCCGGATGGTGGAAGCCTGGCCCAGTGCAGAGGAGGCGGACGGAGCCGGAACAAGTGCCGGGGTCCGGAGACCCTCAACAGGGCCCTCTCCACTACATCAAACGCCGAAGGAGCCGACCTCGACCAAAGGATCCGACAATCGGCTCCCCTCGGATCCGAAGAGTGGATCGGAGCCGGCGCCAAGCGCCGGATCCGAAGGGACAGTGCGCTCCGACACAGACGGCGCCGAAGGAGCACTGATCCCCGGATCCGAGGCTCGGATCCAGGCTCCGAGGTCGGATCCGGCACTCGAGGGCAGGGTCGGATCCGGTACCAAGTACTATCGGCGCCGACCCACCCCGCCCAGCTGCTCGGCTCCAGCTGCTCGAACCCGGATAGCGGGTCGGAGAAGGAGCAATAGGTTTAAAAGGGTGTTGAGCTCCCCAGAGGGGAGGCAAGACACTCCCATCTGCATCTGGGCCTGGATGAATCTTCTCATCATCCGGTCCAGATCCGCATCCGAGGCTATATGTGGATCTCGGCGAGGCTACCGAGGTAGGCCTGGAGTGCCTCCTCGATAGCCTCGACGGATCGGGTCTCCTCCTCCTCAGGACCCGGTGAAAAGCACACTGGGGACCGGAGCCGAGAAGGAGGAGACCGAGCCGATAACGGAGCCGGGAGAAGCCGCTTGGCTGGCGGGCCGAAACAGAGGTCTCGGCCCGCTTGTGGTGCTTCTCCCTCCGGTCCTTTTTCCTAGCATCCCTCTCCTCTCCAGAAACGGGAGGTTGAGTCCCAGGAGCAGGAGGGGGTGCCACGGAGGGAATAACCGAAACCATGGTTACTCCCGAAGGAGCGGAGGTCGGAGCCGAGTCCGGCGGTAAAAGGACCGCCAAGACAAGCTTGGACCTCCGCTCCTTCAGTGCCCTGGGGTTGAACCCTGCACAAATGGAGCATCCAGATGTGAGGTGTTCAACCCCCAGGCACTTAACACACCGAGTGTGGCCATCAGCCGGGGAGAGCTTATGGCCACACTCGGAGCATTTAGAGAATACAGATTTGGGCTGTTCAGCCATCCAAATCTATACAGCTACTAATTAAAAGTAACTAAAACAAATACAGACACACAGGCCCAACACACACACACTACGCCAACAGCGAGGGGAGGGAAAAAAAATACTTAATTTAACTCTAAATAAAACTATCAAAGAGGGATACCTAAACTTTCACACAAAAATGCACAAAAAACTTCAAAAATTCTGAATTAACAGATATAAAACTAGCACTTAGCTGAGAGCTATAGATACCAATCCAGTCACCAGCGCGGCAAACGAGATCTGAGGTCATGAGGGTAGAGCAGGGCATTATGGGTGAGGGGAGGAGCTGAGAGCTTGGATCCATAGCTGGAAAACCATGCCGGTTCGGATCCGATATCGGATCCATAACCCACAGGTTGCAGACAAATGAATATCCTACTTCAGATCTAAGCTTTCACATTCTTGCAGAACTAAATATTAACAACCATTACACTAAGAGAAGTTCCGGTTACTATCGTACTAAACGAATATTCACCGGAAACAAACCAATTGCCACTAGAGCAATATTTGTAAATAGTTTTTTGAAAAGGAAAAACTTTTCTTTTCTATATTTGTCTATAGTGATACCAAAGGAACTCAGTTATAGTAAACGGTATTACTGTTTCCAAATTAACTGAGGTTTTAAAATATTGTGCAAATGTATACACAATCATATAACACAGTTATGGTAAAAAACTCGATAGAGACTTAACAGCATTCTTCATACATATTCAAGATATTGTATGCTCACTTATGTAAGTCTTACTATTCGTGGTCTATCTCGATATAAAGAAACGTAAGAGTGAACTTTAAAATATGAGTGTAGCAAATCGTCAGCGGTAACTAACTAAGCAAAATGTTACGTACATAATGGAACGACCAAGCTGACAAATCTATACTAAGTTATTTAAATTAATTAATTAAAACCCTATATCTGATTCTCAATAGTTATAGGGTACAAATATCTAAATATGAAATTTAAAAACATAAATGTACATAGTTAAAAACATGTATACCTACATTAGTATCTACATTTAATATGATAGTAATATCAACTTTATGTATAGGGTTCACCCTTCATAAAGTTAATTGCCTTATGTAAAGGACGTAACAGCACTATTTCTAAAAAGCTGTTTATTATATTAGAAGGTATAAATAAATGTATAAAAATGTATACGTGGAGTGTGTATATTAAATCCATTCATTACATGAATTTGATCATAACTAATAATATGTATATTTATAAAAACTACAAAGGTTGCACTATAAAGAATCAATTTATATAATAAAACTATCTAACAAATAAATAATCAAATAATTACCTTGAAATAACAAATTTAATAAATATATAGATTTTAAGATTTAATTATTTATAGAAAGTCATATATAAATATGTATATGTGTATAGTGTCAATATCTTTAGTGTCAAAGTTAATTTGTGACATTAGCATTATTAAATCTTTCATCTAAAACAAAAAAGTGCCTAATAAAAATCCATAAATCTAATTATGACCATATAAATATATACATAGATCATGCTTACCTATGAAATATAAAAAACCTGATGTGCTGATATTATAACTAGACTGCCTTATAATTTATAGTATAGCAGAACTTGATGAATTAATCACTATAAACTCATCAGGGCTTAGTATAAACATTAACGCTTCCTATTCTTTAGTATGGGCTTGATGGATACAGAACTGTTCAAGCCAGGATGACTATGTGCATTAAACTTTAAGATCCATCTTAATTCAGCTAGAGCTAGGTTATTAATATTATCACCACCCCTAGGATTCATAGTTATTACTTCCAACACCCTGAAGAGAAAAGTGTGTTCTTTATATTTTACTATATGTTGGGCCAGAGCATTTGTGTCTGTTTCTCTCTTTATCTCATATAAATGATCATAAACCCGGTCAGCTAATCTCCTTTTAGTCAAACCTATATAAAAAGCCGTACATTTTGTACAGGTTGCTAAATATACCAAGTTTTTTGTCTGGCATGTAGCTAAAACGTTAAAATAAAAGGTAAAATCTAATGTGGGATGTATAAACATCAAGTCTGAACAGATAAATTTACAACGATTACAATTACCACATGGAACGGTTCCCATATTTAAAGTGGGTTTCTTAACATTTGATGCATAATCTTTACATAAAAATTGTTTTAGGTTAAAACAGTTTTTGTATAGAAAAGTAGGGTAATTACCAACCAAGTTAGCTACTAAGGTATCAGTCAGTAATATGTTCCAATTTCTCCGTATGATGTTTTCTAAACTCTTCACATCACTAGTATATTTTATAATATAGGGCACTTTCACGGTGTTGCTAACTGTTTTAGGTCTAATAGGAGCGAATTTCTTAAGCACTCGTGATGTAGTCTCTATAGAATATATGATGTTGTTCTTAGAGCTAACTAACTCAGTGTTATAGCCTCTATTCAAGAAGAGTTGTTCTAATTTATCAGCTTCTTTCTCTAAAGTTACCTTATCTTGACATAGCCTGGTTAGTCTAACAAACTGACTCTTGACTATTCCTGGGAACATATGCCTTGGGTGCATACTGCCAAATTGAAGTAGTGTATTAGTCCAAGTTGGTTTTCTAAAAATGGAAGATGTAATTTTTCCATGTTCATTAAGTGTTAAGAGAGACGTCCAAAAAATCTACTTGTTTCATGGAGGCTTCCACCGTGAATTTTAAATAGGTGATGGTAGTTTCTAAATGATGTAAAAATTGTGTAAATTCCTCTAGGGTACCTTGCCATATTAGAAGGACATCTACAAATCGCTTGTAGAATTTAATTTTTTCAAAAGTAGGACTAATAAACAAATGTTCCTTTTCCCAGTTCAGGACTACTAAGTTTGCATACGTATTTGCGCATGGGGTACCCATAGCTACTCCCCATGTTTGCAAATACGTAATGCCATCAAACATAAAAAGATTGTTGTTAAGCACTAAATCCAGCAGTTGGCAAATCAGGATTATTTTTTCTGTAGAAAAGTCAGTGTCTCTGACTAGCAGCTCTCTAACTGCTTCCAGACCCAAATCATTGGGGATGGATGTAAAGAGGTTTTTTACGTCAAGAGTTATTAAAATATATTCATCAGATCCAACATCCAGTTTTACATCTTTAAGACTATTCAGCAGGTCATAAGTGTCTTTTAAAATAGATGGAACTGCATCTACTACAGGCCTAAGCAACTTTTCAAGAGCAGTAGAGATTGTCGCAGTGACCCAGTTACTGCCTGAAACTATAGGCCTAAGAGGTATAGGTACCACTTGTTTATGGATCTTTGGTAATCCCTTTATTATGGGAATAGTTGGAAATTCAATATACAAATACTTAAATAGATCTGGAGAGATTTGCCGACACAAGTAAATCATGTAAAGTTGCATGTACATCAGCTATTATAGAACTAACTTTTTTCTGAGAAACAATTAAATAAGTTTCTCGATCAGACAACATACTAAGCATCAAGGAAGTATAATCCACAGTATTCATAATTATTGTTCCCCCTCCTTTGTCAGCAGGTCTAAAAGTAATGTCAGAAAGCTGTTTAAATTTTCTTAAAGAGGTCATCTCATTAGATGTTAAGTTCACATAAGCTATTCTTTTCTTACTAGCAGAGAACAGTTGATAAAAATCTCTCTCACAAGCTTTTAGAAAACAATCTAAGTTAAAAGATAAAGGAGGTGAGAAATTACTTTTGTACTTTAAGTTCACTGAATCAGAATGTAACGGTTCATTAACTTGCAAAACTGTAGTGTTTTTAAAATACAATTTCAACGCTAAGTTTCTACAGAAAATGCGTAGCTCACAACACCTCAGCTAGATTACTACATTGTGCTGGTATAAAATTCAAGCCCTTATTGATCAGACTAATATCAGATAAGCACATGTCATAATCAGATAAGTTAACAAATAAATCAGTCACATCCTTTGCCTTCGGGTCGTCCCATGTCTCTCCTCGGATATTTTCCGTTTTCTTGGCCCTCTGCTTTGCGAACGTCCTCTCCCTTGGAATTGTGATTTTATTGGATAAGGTAAAAAACGACTTGCTTCTTGAACAATTTTAGGTTTCGCACCTAATTGGTTGTCATTATATGTACTGACAAATGCTAACTGGTTAGGAGGTGGTGTAGCAGAATGAGCAGTTAGTTTAGGAAATTCAGTCTCAGTAGGATTAACAATATTACTTTCAGCTGTGGATAAAAGCGGCATGGCTAAACTTCCAGCTGACAATGTAGCAACATCATGATGTATAACATCATCGATAGTACGTACTGGAGAAGCTGGTTTTGGTTCTCGATTTTGTGCAGTATTGTACCTAGGCCAAACAAAGATCTGACCTGTTTGAAAGTCATTATAGTCCCTCTAACTTTTTTAGTTTAATCTGTTTCAGTTTCTCACTAAAAGAATTTACTTGAGAGAAAATGGTTTGCAGTCTGTTCTTTGCACAGTCCGATTTATACTTGTCACACAAACTTTTATAAATTGTGTCTATTTCAATGCGTAATTTAGTTTCAAGTGGTAAAAAGTATTCATTTAAAAGTGACATGTACCTGAAGCCTTGTTCAATATTTAGGTCCTGCCACTTTTTTAGAAGAACCGGGTGATTAGTTCCATAGGACGGCATACATAAGACACGCATTCCTCTGGGTACAATACGATGATGTAAAGAAGCTTCAAGGTGCTGCCTTTGCCAGGCATACCTTTGCAGTAAATATAATTTATCTTCAAAATCTTTGACAGTCAAGTTAAAATCAGCAGTATTTTCTTCAGGTAAGATGGGTACAGAAGCACTGATAGACCCACCTAGTTCCAAAGCCAATAAAGGGTTAGAAACATGATGTAACAGTCCTTCTGGTATAGTTGAATAATCCCTCGACTCTGGTCTATAATCAAGCTCCACAGCTGGGGAATCCATCGCGTAGAGCAGTTACCACACCAAACAAAAGTTATAAAAAACACAAGAGGTAACTGCAACTTCAAGAGATCAGATAACACAAATAGAGTCCAATGTTAAACACAGAAATCTGATCTCACCACGATGTAGTCAAATAAAAAGCTGAATTCCAAATAGTAATCCAAAAAACAATGAGTAGCCGTGATGGTAGTTTAAGAATCTTCTTTAATAAGAACACAGTGGGTAAAGGTAAGCGCTTTCGCGTGGTCACAGCCACGATTCTTCAGACAATGAAAAACCCCACACACAGTACTTAAATAGTGCAACAATTAAGGACCAAACCCTTTGTAATTAAATGCATCAATTATTATTTAAAACGGCACTGTCAACAAATAGTAAAACTTCATTCAAAAGTGTGTACTTATAAAAACAACTAATAGGAGTGATAAACAGTTCAAAGTAAAACCTGCATATATAGATGTTTATAAAACATAGTATATAAATGACAAATCATGAATTATTCAGAAACTAAGCTTTCACATTCTTGCAGAACTAAATATTAACAACCATTACACTAAGAGAAGTTCCGGTTACTATCGTACTAAACGAATATTCACCGGAAACAAACCAATTGCCACTAGAGCAATATTTGTAAATAGTTTATATAGGTTTGACTAAAAGGAGATTAGCTGACCGGGTTTATGATCATTTATATGAGATAGAGAGAGAAACAGACACAAATGCTCTGGCCCAACATATAGTAAAATATAAAGAACACACTTTTCTCTTCAGGGTGTTGGAAGTAATAACTATGAATCCTAGGGGTGGTGATAATATTAATAACCTAGCTCTAGCTGAATTAAGATGGATCTTAAAGTTTAATGCACATAGTCATCCTGGCTTGAACAGTTCTGTATCCATCAAGCCCATACTAAAGAATAGGAAGCGTTAATGTTTATACTAAGTCCTGATGAGTTTATAGTGATTAATTCATCAAGTTCTGCTATACTATAAATTATAAGGCAGTCTAGTTATAATATCAGCACATCAGGTTTTTTTATATTTCATAGGTAAGCATGATCTATGTATATATTTATATGGTCATAATTAGATTTATGGATTTTTATTAGGCACTTTTTTGTTTTAGATGAAAGATTTAATAATGCTAATGTCACAAATTAACTTTGACACTAAAGATATTGACACTATACACATATACATATTTATATAAGACTTTCTATAAATAATTAAATCTTAAAATCTATATATTTATTAAATTTATTTCAAGGTAATTATTTGATTATTTATTTGTTAGATAGTTTTATTATATAAATTGAATCTTTATAGTGCAACCTTTGTAGTTTTTATAAATATACATATTATTAGTTATGATCAAATTCATGTAATGAATGGATTTAATATACACACTCCACGTATACATTTTTATACATTTATTTATACCTTCTAATATAATAAACAGCTTTTTAGAAATAGTGCTGTTACGTCCTTTACATAAGGCAATTAACTTTATGAAGGGTGAACCCTATACATAAAGTTGATATTACTATCATATTAAATGTAGATAATAATGTAGGTATACATGTTTTTAACTATGTACATTTATGTTTTTAAATTTCATATTTAGATATTTGTACCCTATAACTATTGAGAATCAGATATAGGGTTTTAATTAATTAATTTAAATAACTTAGTATAGATTTGTCAGCTTGGTCGTTCCATTATGTGCGTAACATTTTGCTTAGTTAGTTACCGCTGACGATTTGCTACACTCATATTTTAAAGTTCATTCTTAAGTTTCTTTATATCGAGATAGACCACGAATAGTAAGACTTACATAAGTGAGCATACAATATCTTGAATATGTATGAAGAATGCTGTTAAGTCTCTATCGAGTTTTTTACCATAACTGTGTTATATGATTGTGTATACATTTGCACAATATTTTAAAACCTCAGTTAATTTGGAAACAGTAATACCGTTTACTATAACTGAGTTCCTTTGGTATCACTATAGACAAATATAGAAAAGAAAAGTTTTTCCTTTTCAAAAAACTATTTACAAATATTGCTCTAGTGGCAATTGGTTTGTTTCCGGTGAATATTCGTTTAGTACGATAGTAACCGAACTTCTCTTAGTGTAATGGTTGTTAATATTTAGTTCTGCAAGAATGTGAAAGCTTAGTTTCTGAATAACTCATGATTTGTCATTTATATACTATGTTTTATAAACATCTATATATGCAGGTTTTACTTTGAACTGTTTATCAGTCCTATTAGTTGTTTTTATAAGTACACACTTTTGAATGAAGTTTTACTATTTGTTGACAGTGCCGTTTTAAATAATAATTGATGCATTTAATTACAAAGGGTTTGGTCCTTAATTGTTGCACTATTTAAGTACTGTGTGTGGGGTTTTTCATTGTCTGAAGAAGCGTGGCTGTGACCACGCGAAAGCGCTTACCTTTACCCACTGTGTTCTTATTAAAGAAGATTCTTAAACTACCATCACGGCTACTCATTGTTTTTTGGATTACTATTTGGAATTCAGCTTTTTATTTGACTACATCGTGGTGAGATCAGATTTCTGTGTTTAACATTGGACTCTATTTGTGTTATCTGATCTCTTGAAGTTGCAGTTACCTCTTGTGTTTTTTATAAATTCCAGAGAACTGACGACCCTCTTAGCAGTAGAGTCATCGGAAGGCTGACCCTTGTGCGGTCTGTCTCTATCTTTATCCTTACTTTTTTTGAAAGGTCTACGGAAGATGAAAATACCTGGCTACAATAACAGCTGTACGCTGAATGGTTCTCACATTAAACAGGGCACAGAACCGGCAACGAGGGATGTCATGGTCTGGGCCTAAACAAGTGACGCAGTATGAATGGAAATCTTGGTGTGCTATCTGCTTTCCACAGGTGAGACAATTGTTAACTTTTTTGGACATCGGTTACTGCAAGAAAAAAGAATTCCCAATGGGGTACTTAGCTTTAGACGTTTTCAGCTGTAATTCAAACTCTGGTAGCGACTGATCGGCACACTTGCGAACTGCTTCTGCTACGGGCTCCATGGCAAGAAAGACTGATGTAATGGCGTCGGCTGCCTTCCTTTATAGACCTGACGTCAAGCAGCAAGCGACAGCAGCCGATGCAGAAATATACTGACTCTGGTATTCGGACCGGCCGAGGGCTACCACAGCAAGGATAACCCACAGGTGATGACTGCAACAGTGAAACACGAAGAACATCTAGGCATCTGTGTTGTCCATTTGTATTCTTCCTCATCCCATAGGTTCTGATCTGATCCTTGGATCCAGGTTGGCCGCATACTCCAGACTTCGGATCCAATTCTCAAGTTCCGCCCCCTACCGATGATGCCTTAGTCCATCCCCATTACCTCAGATGAAGTTTGTTGCCATTAAACCTATATAGCTACACAGGCACAGGAATAGCTGATAGAAAAAGGAAAGGCTCAAACCCGGAATGGTAGGTTTCAAAACACAGTCCAACAAGTCTCTCCAGAAAACTGAAGTAAGAGGGATGGATGGGAGGAAGAATGAAAACGGACAACACAGATGCCTAATTATGGTGAGCACATAATTTTTAAATCTAATGTTGTCCTTTAAATTCTTCCTCAACCCATGGGGCAGAGTTCCCAGCTATGGTAACCTTGGGTGGCCCTCACAGAAGGATACTCCACAGTACTGCCAAACCAAAGGCAGCTCTGTTTCTAGATATAAAATCCAATTTCTAATGAGTAACAAAGATATGAACACTGGACCATGTGGCTGCTCTTAAATATCACCATTAGATGTTCTTGACCAAAAAGCAGATGAAGCAGCCATGGATCTGGTTGAATGAACCTTGGGTGGTTTGGGTAAGGCCTTGAGAACAGATCCAAGAAATACAGTTTGGAATCCATTTGTCTAAAGTGATGTTAGAAACTGGAACCCCAGTCTTTTTGGTGAAAAGGAAACAAATAGTTGATCTGATTTGTTTTGGTCTGTGAAAATAAGTGTAACTGTCCGTGTACATCAAGGAAATGAAGCACATCCTCTCCTATATTTGAAAAATTTGGGAAGACTGGTAAATGAACTGATTGATAATGTTATTCTCAGAGGATACTTTAACGTAAAAAGGAAGCATTTGTTTGTAAGGTAACCCTATCTTTATGAAAAATAATGTAAGGGTTCAACAGAATGGAGTTTAGCTATCCTCTTTGCATTAGTAATGGCTACTAATACTACCATTTTCCAAGAAAGGAATTTTAGATCAGTTTTAGCTAAAGGTTCAAAAGGTTTTCAATTTACACCATGATGCATAATGGTCATATTCCAAGGAGGTGAAGGGTCCTTAGTCGTTGGTCTGAGAAGAAAAATACCTTTTAGAAATGCCTTCCATAATTTGAAAGAAGCCAAGGTATAATCTAGGTCTAGTGTCAAAATTAGACATAGCTGCTAACTGTAGAAAAACTAGCTCCTTCTTTAGCCATAAACAGATAACTTTTACAAACCAAGAAAAAAAGAAAAACGGAGGCTACAAATCACGCCAGCCAAAGGATTTCAAAGATATTTTTACTATGCTTAGTTAGCGCTTTCATGCAAACCATTGCTTTAATTGATCTTGGGCTTGGCTTTAGCATTTGTAAATATAAATTGCAATGCGTTTTATTCTTGCTTTGTCTGAGGAAGTGCAAGCAATGGTTTGTGATTTGTAGCCTCCGTTTTTCTTTTTTTCTTAGCTCCTTCTTTAAAAAGTATTGCCAAAGATTAAAGTACTGCAGAGACTGGAGCAGAGAAGGGATCAAGCTCATTTTTCAAGGCCCAAAGGGAGAATCTTTTCCACTTGCTCTTATAAACCTTTTTAGTAGAGACTTTTGGCAAAGGACAAAATAATGATACGTACAGGGGAAGAAAGCTTGGGCTGTCTAACCATTACTGAATTGGAGAAACCATGCGATTAGCTTAATAGCCTGGATAATGGAATGCTGGATCCCTGCTGGATGTGACAGGAGATCCAGAAATGGCTCCACTATCCATGGACGACAATGATGATGATAGCATGGCAAGGGAAGCCATACCTATCAAGGCCAGAAGGTGCAATGAGGATGACTGTGCCCTTCAGCTAGCTTGCTTTCTGCAGGAATTTGGGAATCAAAGGAGGAGGGAGATAAGCATAAAGAAGACCAGAGGGTCAAATGTAGATTACATCATCTCTTTGTGACTCCCCCTGAATGGTGACGGGAGCTACTTGTTTAGATCCAAAATTGGTCTCAAGTTCCCTGTCTTTATGGGCAATAAGAAGTGGTGCAAGTTCTGAATCCTATCTGGTCTGGTGCGATCTCTTGGATAACTTTTGTCTAGCAGCTTTTGAATTTCTTGTGCAGCAGCTTTCCTCTCACTAGGTGGAATGTTGGGAAGTTTCTTCCTTTTGTGAAAATTTAGTTGGAGAAATGGAATGGAATAATCTCTGGATATAATTTTTAGCATTTAGGAATCTTTTATGTTTGCCCAGGTGTCTGGATGCAGGGATAATCAACCCCCAACTGCCACCAGAGATGGGACAGGTGGGCAGCACTCCAGGAGTGCTGGAAGGGTCTCGTCTGAAAAAGAATTCCAGAAACTCTGATTCTGCAGGCCTCGTCTGCCTCTGAGGTGACATCTCCCATTAGAACCTTCTCCTCTGCTTCTGGAGGAAGTGTCCCAGTGCAGATCTTGGAAAGGATCCTGAGATTTACAGAAATAAATCTTCTTACCACCTCTCTGATTCCTGGAGAAAGTTCATTGAGGGGTAGAAAATTTGATCCCATCATCAGACAGATTATTTCTTTCATGTCCTCTGTGGGTATGTGTGTCTTTTACTGACGACACAAAAAAGAAGTGCCTTCGAAAGGGGCATTATACAAAGGATGTCTTGAACAGCTCCACAAAGTTGCCTAGCTGCATCAATGCATATCTTCTTATGGCATTGCCTGAACCAGCTGCTTGTGAGATGCCTTCAGTTGTGTGAGAAATTAACCTCATTGAAGCATTACAGATAGACAATGGAGTGGCCAGATAAGAGGATGTTCTTTTGAAATCTTCTGCAGACATGGTCTCCAAGAGTATTTGAAAGTTGCTTAGTCAAGTCTCGTTAAATATACCAGGTAATTAAGGAATCGCAGAGCAAAAGTCACCAAGGCAAAGACTCGCTTTCCAAATCTGTCCAGTGCCCTAGACTCCCTGTTTACTGGATAGACAGAAGAACACTATTCTGCTAGCTTGCTCTTAAAGCTGCCACCACCACCACAGTATCTAGTGTAACTCCTTTGCTCCAGAGGGGTATGTCATTGAGAGAAGCTAGAAATGTGTTAGGCCTCTTCAGAATAGGTTCAATGGTATCCAGTTCTTTCCAAGCATGGAGGGAATCTAGATCAAGGAGTTTATCTGCTGTGAGGCAACTCAAGACAAAGATGGGCCAGAAACAAAAGCCTCCAAAAAATACCAAATCTTCTGGAGAGGGTTTTTTGGAAGACCAACCATCTTTTTTTCTGAGGCTCTCTAATCTCTCTGAAGAATATACCATACAGTGGTGATCTGGGGGAGTCTTCTCCCTTTAAAATTGGTATCCTCTGTTAGAGAGACTCCAGCGGGGGAGTCTATGTACCTCCTCCTGCATGTTCTCTTTTAATGCATCTCCTTTGGGGAATGTACATAGGAGATATCAAGAGAGGGCAAGTTATTCTACAGGAACTGCATGGAAACTTGTTGGAACTGGCAGTCACTGTGGAGTAGGTTTGATCGACTCAGAGCTCTGAGCCAATCCGGGAATATAAGCAGGACCTCAGAACAAGAAGCTGGTTGTCATGAGACAGAAAAAGCCATGTTTCACAATCTCCAAGGCAGATGGACCAGGGAAAGCTGCAACCACTCGATGTGTAGCCAAAGCTCCCATCACAGGCAGCTCATGACAGCTCACGGATCTGTGCCTCGAGGATGGAAACGGAGCCTAACTGTCCAGGACTGAAGCTCCAAGGAGCAGGGACAGATCTGATAACATTAGTCTCAATTTCAGACACACGGATCAGATGCAGACAGTTCGACTCTAAGATCCCATGGTTTCAGAGCGCAACCGGTCAGAGATATCAGAGTCGAAGAAGAAATCTTCTTCAGATCCGACTCTGGACCTCTCAGGGATTTCAGATCCTGAAACTCAAACAAATGGATGGATTGAAGGAGGAGAGTGAATAGTGTAGGGTGACAGAGGCGCTCATTGATCCAACAGGTGACACAGCTGATATGACCACATCTGGACCTGAGCTCTGAGAAATTTTCACATCATCCTATCCACATCTTCTTCGGATAAACATCTGCAGGATGTAGGGGATTGAGGTGTTGAACATCTTTTAGGGGTTTGTAATAATGGAGAGCGCAGTGATGGTGCTGCGGTAGCATTGTCACCTCACAGTAAGACGCTGTTCGGTTCGATTCTCAGCTAGAGCGTCTTCTGCGTGCAGACATGCGTGAATGGGCGTTCCTTCGTTGAAGGTTGTGCGTCAGGGCTGGTAACTCGGCACGTAAAAATCAACTACCAATCATTAGCAGACCAGAGTTCCGCTGTGGCGACCCCTAACCGGGAAAAGCCGAAAGACACAACAAAAATAACGGAGAGCGCACAGGACGAGAGAGAGGTTTAATGACATACTATGGTGTATGACTATATGGCATCCAAGGGCCTAGGATCCAAAGAAGGTGCCAATGGACTAGCCGGTATGATTATCATATCAGAGGGTTTCTGATGTGAAGGTCGGGTCTTTGGATCTGAGATTCTTCGGCTTTTGACTGGTGGCTCTGACGAAGTCCTGTGGGACTCTGGTGGGGAGCATTTACTGTGCTCTGACAGAGCAGATTTTACAACTCAGGGAGTTTGAGCCACACAAGATGGAGCAGAATTAGCTGGAAGTCGTCCTTTTAATATTACCTTACTGCATTGGTCAGCCAGGGCCTATGGGTTGGACGTTTAACAGTCTGAACAATCTGTATCCAGGTAGGGGGCTCCAATGCATCTTTAATCCCCTTGATACCTCCTGGCTGCTTGCATCCCTGCTCCGGTGTCCACAATCACACTCTCCATCCTGAGATCCCTGTACCTGAGCAGGAGTTTTGTGCCCTGCTCGCTGACCTCGAACCATAACCCAAATCAATTTCCAGCTGTCTCATCCCTAACACCAGAAATAGGACCTAAAGATCTCCCTGAACCTCAATTCCTCAAAGGACCAGAAAGTATGTGTTCTGCTATAAAGTTTAACCTAATACCTTGTGTCGTAGCACGCCTTCTTGCCTGGATAGCCAGCAGCCTTACCCCTTTATACTCTCTAGTCACCACTTTTTCCTTCTTGCATTTCCCCTTAATTATCTCCAAGCTTGTCCCCCCAGTCCCTGACCTGCTATTCTACTTTCAGGAGCTACTGTTGCAATAAAGGGTGTCTTTCAGATAGTGCCCTCTCCTTGTTTCACCTTCCCTTATACTGTTCCTTCTGTCCTAGACCTTAGCTCAGGAACATTGATTTCATTTTTTACTATATTGTAGTCCCACTCTACCCCTCCCAAGTCTCTGTTACACTATTTACTACTCCCTCCACTATTACAACCACATTTATTTTTCTCTTTGCTTATCTCCACCCACACTCACCGATAACAGTCAGAATTCCACGGATTGTTCTCACTCAGCTTCTTACTTATCTTGTCTGCCCGCTCCGTTCGCCCTGCGGGCTCACTCCGCTCCCCTACCCCCAATTCCCACCCACCCCCAGGGGTCCTACACTTATACTTCCTAAGCCACACCCCCTATCCCAACCATCCAATCCAATACTTCTACCAACTTAATTATTTTAACCATACTCCACCTATTTTCACATTTTCCTCCCCAACATCCTGTACCTCCTTCTAAAACCCTCTTAAAGTTACCTCACTACCTATCACCACTCCCACACTAACAACTGTATAAAACCCTTACTTTCCTTTGTCTTTCTTACCCATTTCCTGCTATAACTACATAATAAACTCTCTAAAATATGTCTTCAACAACTAAACCTATCCTAACTAAATGTTTAATACTATTTACTCTCATATCTATTCTCACCACCGCCTATCTCTTCACCCCCATTAACAAGGTCAATTTTAACTACTTCAACTACTCTCCTAAACAAACAGCTAGTGATAACTACACCTTTACCCATTTTCAAATAAACACCACAACTACACCCTGCTACCTGCTAGCCAAGTATCATTGACTTACTCATATTAAATTCAATAACACAACTCTAAAATAACTAAAATACATAACCAGCTTCCTCAACCACCCATTTTCTGCCCTAAAATCTCCCACCTTAAAAGATCCATCCCAACCCAGGCCCCACAAGCTTCTCATCTTTTACAACTCCTTCTTCCACTTCCCCCACCATTACTACCCAAACCTGTCTCTCAAATTCTTTACTTTTAGGTCATCTTAATATCCGCAGTATAAACAATAAAATTGCATATCTCCATGCCCTTCTTGATACTCATTCCTTTCATATACTCTGCCTTACTGAAACCTGGTTAAAACCGGCAACTAAAGATAATGAAATAATTCCCCCAGGTTACAGCATATTAAGACTCGACCGCACTAAACGTAGGGGTGGGGGAGTAGCTCTACTGTATAAATCCACTCTACAGATGATCTCCCTATCTTACAACCAACCTCAGGATAGTTAAGCTGAAGTTTTGATCTCCCGACTTCAACTAAATGCTTCCAAAGCCCTATATATTATCTGCATCTTCATACCACCTGGTAATAATATTTCTATAATAGAAGACATTCTGAGCTGGGTATCAACTTCTTACCCACAAGAAACCATTATATTTGGCGATTTCAATACTGACTGGAAACGTGTAAACACAGAGAATCCTTCATCACATATCAGTCTTCATGGCTTTAGTCAAACTATTACCACCACTAGAATCAACAAACCCAATAATAGAGAGAGTATCCTAGATTAGATGCTCATTAATAAACATCAACAAGTTTACAAGGCAGGAACTCTACCAGATGACTTAAGTGATCATATGTTAACTTACATCATAAGACATAAGAATGATATTCCTAACACCCCTACTTACAAGATCTCTCGAACCAACAAACATTTTAACCCTGTGTTATTCCAAAATGAACTTAGTGCCTGTAACTGGTACCCACAAAAAACTCTCCCTCTTGAGCAGGCAGTCAAATATTTTAATTCTAAATTCTTAACCATCCTTGACAAGCATGCTCCCAAACGTTCTATCAGAATGAAATCCAAACCTGCCCCCTGGCTTTCAAAAGAAACTAGACAATTCATATTACTTAGAAATAAATCTTGGGCCAAATGGAGAGCATCCAAAAATATCTCAGAGCAACAAACATTCAGACAGCTAAGGAATACCACTAAAAAAGCTATACTGACTGACAAAAAAAAAACTACTATTGTAACCTACAGCAATCTCACCAAAACAACCCTCAAAAATTCTGGTCTAGTGTTAATAGACTCCTACACCCAGGACATTCCAGTACACCACCCCCTCTTGGGGCTGATAACAATACCTCCCTTCAAACTGCCAATGCCTTTAATACCGTCTTCACTAACACCATAAAATCTCTAGCCTCCCAACTGTCCACTAACAACTCTAATCTCCAAACCTCTACCTAATACTCACCCTACATTCCAATTACAACCCATTGCTACCACATATATCCAAAAACATTTACATAAACTAAAGCCATGTACTCCCTCTGCAGACCAAATACCATCTGAATACCTGCAAAAAGCAGCCAAAGCAGTTGCATATCCTATATCCATCCTTGTAAACAGAACCATAAATGAAGGAACCATCCCAGATATCTGGAAAATTTCCCACATTATCCCTCTACATAAAGGTGGAAACTCCAATGAGTATTCCAACTATAGGCCAATAACACTCTTATCACCCTTAGCAAAAGTTATGGAAAAATGTATTCACCATCAACTTAACCACCTAACCCAACATAATATATTAGCCAATTGTCAGCATGGCTTCAGGCCATTTCATAGTACCACCACAGCCCTCCTATCTTTCACTGACTATCAATAAAAACCGTAACAACTTCCTCTCATCTGCACTCATTATTGATCTGTCAAAAGCTTTTGACATGGTCAACCACCCACTACTCCGAAAAACTCTTGAATCCCTTGCTCTTGACACCAAGGCTGTTCATTGTTTTAAGTCCTACCTTAACAATAGGAAACAAGCAGTCCTTTGGCAGAATAAACTATCCTCCCACCTACCAGTCTCCCTTGAAGTACCTCAGCGCTCCATTCTCGGCCCACTTCTATTCTCAGTGTTCATCAATGACCTTTACTTAGCAATCCCTCAAGCTACTTGCATACAATATGCAGATGATTCCACGCTCATATGTTCTGCCAACTCCACATCTGAACTACAATCCCTAACTCAGATAGTATTCAACTCAGTTGAGGCATGGTTCCTAAAACGTTGCCTCCTTTTGAATGCCAAAAAAAACAAGCTATTACTCTTTACACCTAACAGTAAGTCCCCCCCAATCAATTTCTCTATCAAATCAAATAATGGCACCATTATAACCCCAGACTCTACCACCAAACTATTAGGAGTCTTAATTGACAATAACCTTACATTTGATAATCATATCAATAACCCTATAAAATCCGTAAATAGAAAATTGGGCTCCCTATATAGAATAAAACCATTCTTAACACCAACAGCCAGAGCTACTATTGCCCACTCCCATTTAATCTCCACTCTTCTTTATGCTTCCCCCATTTATACCAACCTAAAGAAAAATAATCTCACTAAACTAACTAACTCCTATAATAATACTGCAAGGTTTGCCACTGGGATCCCATTTAGAACCCATCACTGTCTGAACTTAAAGCAACTTAACTGGCTTGAACTAAAAAACATTCTGATACTCTCCCAACTTACCATTATTCATAGGATATTTTACCAGCCCAAGAACACACTGATACTCACTAACCTTATTACCCCCTATGTAAACCTCAACTCCTTACGCTCCTCCACTAAACTACTGGCTAGCAATACCAAATCTAATAACATGGCAGGTGACTCCTTGTTTTCAAATACCACTGGAAAATTCTGGAACATGTTGCCATCAGATCTAACTGCACTTCCCTCCTTCCCACTCTTTAAACAAAGGCTGAAGCAACATCTTATAACTAACTGGTTATGCCCTTGCTGTTACTCTGACTAATTGTCTGCATTCTTTTTTGCCATGTTTCTATATCCTCCCTCCCCTTTACTTTTTCAAACACTACTTACCCCTTAGTAGCATAAACTACTTTAAACTATTTCCTAAAAATAGGAGATTAACTGTGAACATATTTGTTAACAACCTCACATACATTACTGCAGGAGTATCTTATTCCTTTCAAAGTTCCTGTATTTCTTAATTAGCTTATTTTACTGTAGCTAAGGCTCTACTGATTTCTAACGATTGTATTATTTTTATATTGGTGTAAATATTTCTCTTTGTATATGGTATTGTTTCTTAGATAGTATTGACTTTGGAACTACTGTTCTCTCATGTACTGCTTGTCTTACACTTTCATGTTTCCTTTTTCTCACAAAATTGTACATTATAAACATTTAAATGTTACTTTGGAGCTTTTCTCCCCGGGCCTCTGCTGAAAATGGAAATATATCCAGATGGACTAGCCCGGTTAACAAATGTAAAATAAAATAAATAAAAAATAAAATGCAATATATGCACTCCTTGTGAGCATCTGAATATGGAATTTTATGCCCACAAGACGTGCGTTTTGACACCAGTCTGTTTATCCAACATGGTAGAAGACACCAACAGTATAGAATACCAATACAATAAAGAAATAACTGTGATAACTTTCAGAGGACAAACAAATTCTACCAAAGTTAAATTTAAGGCAAGTTTGGTCTCCCAGGCCAAGGACAACCACATGTATTCTTTAGCTATGTCCACAACCTCAAAGGCAACACACAATTGTTTGCAGAGCTCGCTGTAAATGGAGCCACCTATACTGAGCCAGAAGATATAACAAATGACCTAGTTGATAAATTCAGCTCCAACTTTACTCCTCTCTCCCCCTCAACCTTCCCTCAGGAATATTACTCCCCTTACTATCACTAGGAACAGGTCCTTAATGCTCTCTCTAAGACCAAGAGCACTGCAACGGGCCCAGACAATATCCCAGGATGCCTTATAAATAGCATGAAACATGACCCATCAGGGACTCTGGAATTACTATTTAAGTCTAGCCTCCAAACAGGCTTCATGCCTCATGAATGGAGGTAGGCAACAGTCACCCCTCTTGTAAACTCATGGAAAGAATTATCATGGAGATGATCAACAGAGATATAGTAAACCTCCAGACACTGGACCCAACCCAGTTTGATTTTGTCAAGGGCAGATCATGCCTGCTCAATCTGGTGGACTTCTTTGAGAAGGTCACCAAAGCACTGGATGAGGGCAAAATCGTTCACAATGCCTACCTTTACCTGGCCAAGGCATTTGAGACGATACTCCACTCGAGCATTGTTGACAAACTCAAGAGGTTACGTACAAACCTGTGTGTCATCTGGTGGATAGCTAACTAGCTCTCAGACAGGACCCAGGAAGTTAGAAATGGGGAGTCCACCTCTACAAAGAAGCCAGTCACAAGTGGAGTCCCTCAGGGATCAGTCTTTGGACCCCTCCTTTTTGGCATTTACTTCTCAGAAGTCAAGGCCAATGCCGGTGGTCTCTGGCTAACTAAATCTGATGAAGATTGCAAATTACGAGTAAAACCTACGACAGACTACCACGGCTCAGCAGTGGTAACAGCTTTTGTTTGAAGATTGCAAATTAGAAGCTGTCATTCAATCTCACACTGATAGAAATGTTCTCCAGGAGGGGCTGACACAGACAAATAACTGGTGTCAGAGCCATGGACTAAAACTAAATGCCAAGAAATGCATAATAGTATCCTATGGGAAGTCATCCATCCCTGCTAACCATCATATTGACAATACACCCCTTAGAGTTGACCCAGTAGTCAGCGACTTAGGGTCACACATAGATAGTAAACTAGCTTTCGATCATCACGTGTCTACAGTGGTGAGGAAATCATTCTATGTTGCGCAACTTATAAACAAAGGTATGGCATCTAAGTCCAAGGAAGTCATTGTTCCGCTGTATTCAGCATTCATCAGACCTATCACTGAGTACAATGCACCCTTTGGTATGTACCTAACTGGGCATATCCAACAACTGGAACGTTCACAGAGATTCTTCACTAAAAGAATACAGACCGCCTCAAGGCTTTATCCCTGTATTCTGTCTCCTACAGACTTTTGAGGGAAGAACTATGCCTGGCATACAGGGCACTGTCAGACCCCACTTTGAAGGGCCACCGGCATATCCACAAAACAAAAAGTACCAGAATTACCCATTCTAAAAACTTAAACCTTGCCTGTGATATAAATAGGACCTGCTGGAGAGATGGGTATATATCCCAGGGACTACTGCGTCTATGAAACAGGCTCCCCATCCATGTGAAGCAGAGCTCCTCCCTAAACCAATTCAAGTACAACTTGGACAACTGGATGGGAAACCCGAAATTTCCCTGGTTTGGCACCAATGTCTTTAATGCAAACAGGTAACCTGTAAATGGTTCATCTCCTAGGTCCATGCTTACACTTACCAAGGGTATCAGAACATGTCAGAGATTTGGGATGCATGGCTATGCTTAAAAAGGCCTTTTTGGTTGTTAGTCTAGTAAACACCTATGAACTGTAAAGGTCAGTGTAAGGAAAGGAAAGAACCCCCCCTTGCCTTTTTTTTTTTTTTTTTTAAGAAAAAAGGAATAAAAAAATAGAAAGAACAATTACCAACAATGGCAATTTAAAGGATTACCCTGATTAAAGAGTAAATTCAATACCAGCTATGGTAAGAGAAGAGCACTATATTAAAATAGCAGCATTCCTAACATCAGCGAAAAACATAAGCGGGAGGATAGATATCAACAGTAAAGTCAGATAAACAACTTTTTAAGGAACAAGAAAAGGATTAAGTCACAGTACTTTGCTAAATACAGCTCGAGAGGGGAACCTGCGTCTGGGTATAATGGCAGCAAACGAGATCGGAGGTAATGGGGATGGACTTAGGCATTATGGGTAGAGGGAGGAGCTCAAGAGTTGGATCCGAAGTCTGGAGTATGTGGCAGAGTCAGATACAAGGATCAGATCTAAATTAGTGCTGAGGAAGAATGAAAAGAACAACATCGGATCATTAGATTTACTGGAATTGATTGACGGTCAGAGTTGTAGCCACGTGAAAAGGGCTGAAAATTCTAATTTCAAATTAGTCTTAAGAGCTGCATTTTTTTTGCTGGCCTTACATAAGAGAATATAATCTGCCTACATTATGACCTTAAGGTCTGGCATGTCTTGGCGAAGATCACTGATGAACAAGGAAAGCAGTAGGCGTCAGCGGACTGAAATTGTACAACACACGTACTTCGTGTTACTTTGCTTGAGAAAACATTATTGAAAAAATTTAAACATTCAATCCTTCAGATGATTTTGGAACCAAGATATTGTACTGTCTTCAAAGCTGATTTTTTTTTTTTTTTTTAAGTTTATGGACAATTTCTTTTAAGTTTATGGACAAGTTAGTGGCTGTCTCAAAGGCTGTGTTCTCTTATCCACAAGGACACCAGCTGTAGTATTTTGTTATTTGAAATTACAATAAATATTATCTGCAGCACACAGTAAGGTTGTGAGAGTGCTAAATGAGTTTCTGAAAGCAAGTCGTTGATCATACAGTAAACCATTAAATATTTACATAGTAAATTATTATTCCAGGGATAAAAATTCCAAGGAGAATATTCCAGGGTGACTCCCTTTCACCGCTGCTCTTTTGTCTTGTCCTTAAGCTGTCTATTTAGAAGACTATGTCATAGCTATAATTTGGAATCCACTAAACAAGAAAGTGAGTGTAAAGACTTTTCTTTTTGTGGATGACAATTTTATTCAAAGCCCCAAAATATCTGAATCCCTTACTACCCCTCATTACCTCTAAAGACAATTTACTGAAACTGCTAACCAAGACCAAAAATACTCCCACCGTGGGACCTTAAAATACATCTGGTGGATTAATTAACAGTGTTTAACGTGCCCTCGAAGACAAACTACCTTAAACTGTTTAACCTAAGTTCACCTACTGGTTTTATCACTGAGATGTTATGCAATACAGTGATGATGATGCACCTCCATAAAGATGAATTTACAACCAACCCATGTAACTACAGATCTATCAGTCTTACAAGTCTCATCTGCAAAGCCATGGAATGTACATAACTGAACTCAAACTCCAATATCAAGAATCTTATTAGACTTGATCCCAAACAGTTTTGCTTTGTGAATGGTAGATCATGTCTAGTTCACCTGGTAAACGTCTTTGATAAGGGTTGTACTGGCTGCAGATGTAGCCATGCATGGCATGGGGCATGTCTTGACTTGCCAAAGCATTTAACACCATTCCCCATGCTGGCCTCCTACAAAAGCAAAATACTTTTAACATTACTCAAATGTAGTACGGTGGATAGCACACTGACTGAAGGTCAGAATCCATGCAGTGCATGTTGCAATTGCCTTATTAAAAAGTATAAATGGGACCAGTGGTCTCCCTCAGGAGTAGATGCTGTTCGCTCTTCTTTTTGGTACTTGCATCTTATATCTTCAAGCAGGCACAGCCAAAACCTCTGGCTAAATCTGCAGATGACTGCAAACTAAGGGTTGTTGTTAAGTCACCTTATGATACAAACCACCTAGAAAGAACTCACTCTAAAAAACTCTTGGCGTACTACAAAAGGGCTCAGACTAAATGGTAAACAGTGCAGCATCAACTCTTTTAGGATACAATCCTTCCCCCTCTCTGTACTGTATAGACAAGTAGCATAGACAGTATCATCATCACTGAATCCCTTTTCCCATTTTTTTTTTTTTTTTTTTTTACATGAGGCTTAGGTGTAGTCAAGGACCTATACATTTGGTTGAGAACTTCCTTTATTTCGACTATCATAAAAACAGCTGTCAAAAAATTATTTTACTTAGCCCAGCTAACCACCAAACTAATATCACCAAGATCTAAACAGGTAAGCATTCCCTTATATTCACCACTGATCAAGTCAATTACTGAGCAAGACAATCTCTTTGGGAGGTATCTCATGGAACATATCAAATAATTAGAAATACCTCAAAGGCTCCTAATCAAAAAGATCACAGGCCCAAAGTCCCTGAGGCATCAAGAGAAGTGGAAGGTTTTATCCGTTTATTCAGTGTCTTAAAGAATTCTGAGGTGAGGTGTTTCTCTCTCTTTCTTGTCTTACCTTTAGAGACACCAAGTGTCCTGAATCACTTGCATCTCTGAAAAGTCCCATATCTCTGCCAAGACAAGAAAAAGGGACCTAACCTTCAGCAACAGATGGATAAAATATGGTGCAGAAACAGGTGCATAACCGGACACTTCTCAAACACTGGAATAAACTTCCCCTGCATGTTAAACAATGCAACTCACTATCTTTTTAAATATAACCAAGGTGACCAAATGGTACCCACAAATTTACTCTGGGACTGACCTGTAAGGTCCTCCTGGAGAAAGGTTTACCCTACGGAAGATTACTGGCAAGGCATGAATGGTCATAGGACTCGGTGGCCTCGGAATACATAAGAATCTAGGAAAAACATGCATCAATAAAAACTAACCTAAATATGCAGTGTAATAATGCAAAAATGCGAGACAGTGGTGCTTGTGCACTTACCTGTAACAAAAGGAATTTAAGAAATAGGAGCAGATATAATTCCAGCGATAATAGGGACGATAAAAATTACTTCAGAATGGACAGCTAGTGAAATACAATGAAGATGGTTGTTTAAAAACATGGTAAAATAAGAAAGACAAAAGCGGAAAGAAGTAATATGAATTATTCTGGCAGGGTTGACAAAGTTAAAAAAAATGCAGAAGGGGGATCTCACAAAGCAAGAAAAGGAGTAACTGCAGAGTACTAAACAGAGGTAAATTAGTATTGGGATAATATGTGTGAATTTAGAAAGTTTGCGGTTATGGAAATATTCTTGATAACTGTACAACACAAAAAACGAACAGCTCATCGACTTAGAAAAAGAAAATCAGAAGGACTTGTAGCCAAGCTTAGAGGACATGCACCAAAAAAATTAACCACAGATCCTAGAGAGGTATTAAATATAATTTAGAAATCCTCTACAAATTTTTATATAGCAAAAGGGAGGAACCCGGTAAAAACAAATGGAAATATTTATGGCAAGGTTAGAGGAAGACAAGACGTGGACAATTTTATTTTATTAATTAATTTATCGTTGCTTACCGTGAAGGTCCAACGGTGCAGTAACAATTTTCAGTAGATGCTCATGAAGAAAAGCACCATTTCTTTACATTGCATTATACTTGGCTCCAGTTAACACAGAGTAGTTACATTTCTATTCATATTTATACACATACAGCAGTTACACATGCAGTACTTACATTTAGACAATCTAAGATTTTAGAGAGGTAGAAGTTACTGAAGAGAAAGCCCATGTGCAACTTAGTGGATTGTACAGGTAGCAGTTGTGTATTAAAACTGCTTTCTCATTTGAGAGTATTCTGTTTCACGAGAGTACTTGGAGAGTATCATATGGTGAGCACAAAGTCTTAACCTATTGATGAGCATATGGGCAGGATTAAGACTGGTTAAGATGTTGTTTAAGCAGTGGTTTAAAACTGCTGAGTTTGTCAAGAGTCCAACTGGGTAAGGACACTATTTCAGAGTTTAGCAACAAATTGGGAGTACAGCAAGTCTCCTGCAAACTTGTTTGACTTATTTGTGAGAAGTAAAAATCTGTTACTAGAACAGTGGTCACCTGATGGACAGTGGGGCAGTAATATTTTTTTACTGCAGGGCATTTTTCTGGATGATGAATGAGTTTGTGCGCTGTAGTTACTTGTGAACGAATATGTTAGGTAGTTGTGCAGTTCAAGCCAGATTCATTGCTTTCAGCTATGGCAATTGGTGGCAAATTCAGCTATTTTATTCTAGCAGGAGGCAAGTTTCTTTCTTCGAGTACTGTTTAAATTTGTTAGGATAGGAGTGGCATATAAGAAATTTGGCAGTAAAAAGGTGGCAGCTACAGTTTGTCTTGCAGTGTCTGTAAGGAATCTATTCATCCTATAAAGACAGCCTAGAATTGCAAGACATTGCATTCGGGATTGTGCAATCATTATAATACTAAAGTGGCTGAAAAACATTGGAAACGTGAGCCACAAAGCATTATAGAAAATTATGAAGTTTATATCACATGGGGTCACCCACTACCAACAGTTCAAAAAATATATGTGAGAAAAGGAAATATAGTAGTCCATGAAAAGAAGACAAAAGCAGCACTGATCACTGTAATTGCTACACCCAGCGACTACAGTGTCTTACATACAGAAAGAGACGGTCATAAATACCAGGATTTGCAGGCAGAAACAAGGGCAATGGGGAAGGATACCCAAGACAGTTCAAATAGTAGGAGCAATGGCTCTTATAAAAAAGAATTTACAATCATGCTTAGATATGTGACCGATACATGCATTTCCGTATGAACTGCAGGAGTCATTACTGGGCACATTCTGGGTGCTGCAGACAATACTTCAAGCTAACATTAAAGACTGAAACAGTACTAATTTCATGAACATTAATAACATTTTGACTTAGGAATGGGGTCCACTCCTGTCATGTATTAGAAATGTAAAAGACTTGAAAAAAGTAAAAAAAGAGAGGAGCCGAATGGAAAGATGATAAATCAGCAAGCAAAGGAGAGTAGTATTGCTGGAACTGAATTCATCATCAAATCTTGGTGAGTACTTTCACAAGGGGGAACCATGTTTTTCACAAAACCTTAACAAGACCACACTGATATACAGACTGTATTTTATATAGCATATACCATGGACAGAAGTAGGTTAAAAAAATAAAATCACACAAGACCCAGGATAAAAAGTGCTCAATCCTGGTAGAGGAGTTGGTGCCATGACTGGAAAAATGACATGTAGAATCCTCAAGACAAGGAAACATTCCAACAATGTGGCTATTTCATGCTTAGGGGTGAAGGATGCCCCCCCCCCCCCCGTTGTAGAAGGAAGTAGTAGTAGTCCATAAAAATCACAAAAAATAATAGGCAAAAAAACAGCCAGAAAGAAATTATGTACTATTACTATTATGCAAGAAGCCCAGAATTTCCAGACAGAAGATATACAAAAAGATTGAGAGAGAAATTAGAGTAAAGAAAAATACTTGCACGAGAAAAAACGTCAGAAGTTTCAAATAAAAATGTGTGTTCATTAATACAACACATTTATGAAAAACATTATACAGCCCAAGAAACCATGGGCTGTTTGGAAAATGAAGCAATTGAGGAAGTGCAAAATATATAAAGAACAAAATCTAAACAATTTTTAAATGTATAAAAAAAGAAATATGGACATGGGACAGAAAGGTCTTGTATAGTGCAGCAATAAAAAACAGCCCCAAAGATATTTGAGGAGAAATGCAGGCAAAGGCATCAGGACATGGAAAAATTTAAAATACAAAAAATAAGAAAAAAGGAAACGCAGAAAAGATTAGTAATGGAGAAGTTAAAGAAATAAGACACTGATGTTATGGATTACGTGCTAAGTGAAGGAGTTAGTGCAGAAAATCTAACTCTGATAACACAGCAGGTGAGAGCAATAGATTCCCAAATTAAGGAGAAACCAGCAGTGCGGGAAACATCTGATCAGTTGCCATATGAAGATACTTTGTAGCCTAGAGGGCACAGATCAACAAAAATACTCAAAGATAAACATGATAAAAGCAATGTGCTGTATCAGAACAGATCAGGATGTATTGTGCACTATGTACGGAAATACTCTGAATCCTAGACATCTCAAATGAGACGCTACTACTGCCACACTTGGTGAACACCCTAGGGGCAGTAGTGAGGCGAAAGGCAGAGCTCAGAACTGGGAGTGACTGGCTCCCAGTCGAAAGCACAAATGACTCCTGGATTGTCTGTCCAGTTTTATGTGGTAGTACGCATCCTGGAGGTCTATAGAGTACATCCAATCATCTCGTCCCAAAAAAGGGAGTATTGACTGCAGTGTTACCATACGGAACTTTGACTTTCTTACTAATTTGTTTAATTTGCTGAGATCCAGGATGGGTTATCCTGGCCCCTGTTTTTTTTTTTTGAACTAAAAAGAACCTTGAGTAAGTTCCAGATCCTCCTTGGTCTGCGAGGACTGCTTGGATGGCTCTTTTGTCTAGCAAATCTTGAATTTCTAGAGTTGCCTGACCCCTTTGACTGGGTGGAATATCTGGGATCTTTTTTGTGTTTGGGATGGGGAAGGAAATGGATATGGCGTAACCTCTGGAAACGATACTTTGTACCCATGTGTCTTTTGTTATTGCTAGCCAGGCTTCTGGGTACAAAGATAAGCGGCCCCCGACTGCCTCCAGAGATGGACAGGCGGGCTTCATTTCAAAAGCGCTTAAAGGGCTTACCAAGGAAAGATTCCCTGTCGCCCTGATTTTGCGGACCCCCTCTGCTGCATGGTCAGCGTCTTCCATTAGCGCTTCCCCTCTGCCCCTGGGGGAAGAATCATCATGTGTGTCCTGGAAAGCTCTCTGGGATTTTCAAAACCACATTTTTCCTCCAACAGCGCAGAGTCTTTTCTTCTTTTTCACACCTGGTCAGTGTGTCTTTGAATTCTGGCCCGAACAAAGATGAGCCAACGAAAGGGGCATTCAAAAAAGATCTGAAGGGCTCCGCAAAGTCACACAAGCGCATCCAGGAATGTCTCCTTAGGGAAATTCCTGGACCTGCTGCCCTGCTAGCTCCATCAGCTGCATAAGAAATGAGCCTCATGGAGGAGTTGACCACTGAGGTTAAGGCGGAGAGCAGAGAGGAAACCTTGTCTGATACCTCTTCAGCTACTGAACCTTGGAGGGTACCTCCTAGCACTTTTAGGAGAGCTCACTGAACCCTAGCAAAGTGAGTAAGATAATTCAGCAATCTGAGCGTAAAAGTCGCTGAAGAGAAGATGGACTTTCCATATCTGTCCATCATACGAGACTCTCTGATGGATGGAAAGAAGAGGACTTCTCCGAAAGTTCCTTTTTGGTGGCTACCGCCACAACCATAGCATCTACTGGGAGCCTTTGGTAAGAAATACCTTGACTGAAGGTGAGGTGATGTTTGTTTGGCCTCCAAGGACCAGGTTCCACTAAGTCTGGAGACTCCCACACCTTTCGACTAACTAACTGTATCAGCTCGAAGGGCGGAGACACCCAAGTGGCAGAAGGGTGAGACCCAAAAGCCTTCAGCTATACAGACATCCTCAGAAGGGTTAATGGGCTTCCAGCCGCCCCTCTGTTTTAGTATTTCTAGGAAGTCTGTGAAGATGATATGCTCAGAGGGCAACTGTGGGAACCCTTCTGGGTATTCTGGAGTGGTTTTGGTGGAGAGGGGGTCACCCAATGGGGCACCCTGAGGCCTAGGGTCTCTGCATATCTGTAGATGCAGTGGTGCTGAGACAGACAATGGTGCCTTTGGGGGAAGAATGCCCCTACCTGAGACTGGACCTGTTTGTGGAGACAGAACTCATCACCTCGAAAGCCCCCCGCCCTGATATGAGGAAAATCTTGGCTCCAAAGAACCAGACAGAATCCCCGAAACCAAGTGGGTTGGCTCAGAGGATGAGGCAGTGGCCGAGCTCACCCGAGCTGATGCAGAGAGGCAAGTTCGGATCCAACAACTGTCCGCTCTCACATTCTTCCTCAGGCCCAACTAGAGAGCATCGGTTCATACATTTCACGAGTTCGGACGGAACGGAGGACATCAAAGCAATGGCTGGAGAATAAGATTCTGTGATAGGTCTTGGTTCCACTACAATCAGTTCTGGACATTCTGGCTCCGAGGTCAGAGATCAGATCGGAGGAGGAATCAACGGTGAAAGGGTAGGTTTGGTCAGTTCCAAAGCCCTCTGGGCTGGATCTAACAAGTGTTTGGCGAGTGCCGGTGTCCTCAGCCTCTGCATCACACGATCCACATCATCGGATAGGCTTCTGAAAGATTGAGTGGAGAGAGCAGGAGATCTGTAAAACTGCAATAAGGGAGACCTTAAATTTGGAGATACCGGTTCCAATTCTGTGGACCGGCTCAGTACATGAAATCCCAATGGCTCCGAAACTGAAGGGGCCTAGGTAGAAGGCTTCTCGGGCCAAACAGTCTTCAAGTCCGAAGATGAGTTTTTGTAACTTTTTTGATGGCTCAAACTTAGCTTCTGAGGAAGAGGACCTTTTCCCCAACTTGTCTGATTTTGAAGAGGGGGAATGGCCCAACTTTGAAGGACCCTGACCTTCGATAGCTTCAGAAAAAGGGGTCTTCAGTAAGCCTCTCAGAATCAGTTTATTCTTTCTCTCCAGTAGTGCCCTATGACTAAAGGAGTGACATATAGCACAAGATTCTAAGGTGTACTGCTCCGAGACAGTACATGCAAACTGCATGTCCATCAGTAATGGAAATTTTCTGTCTGCACTTAACACATTTCTTAAACCCTGAGGATTTAATATACTGTTTGGAAGACATTGTAGTAATCAGCAACAGCAGTAAAGCTAATAAACTACAGAAAAAATGTATGTACACACACACATATATATATATATATATATATATATATATATATATATATATGTATGTATGTATGTATACATACATATCTATAGTACAACTTTTTATGTATTTATTTTTTAATAGGAACGACAAGAATCACTCCAAAAACTAAGGGAAAAAAGCCCACTTGAGCTAGCCTGGTAATTTAAAGAGGAAAACAAGGGGGGAATCTCAAGGTCAAAACAGGTCTGTAACTTAAACGAGCCTGCCTATATAGTTAAAAGGAAGGAAGCCCTCTAACTAAAACGGGCTTAAGAAATAAATTTTAAGCCAGGAAAGAGCAAGAAAAAGGCCTTGAAAAGAAAACGATGGCCAACAGCAAAACAACAGAAAGCGAACACACACAAAAAAAAGAAAATTCCACTTAGGAAGCACCTGATCTAATTTAGCGGCAAACAAGACCTGGGGAGCTCACGTAATGCATCACGGGATAGGGTTTTCAGCCACGAGCTAGTGGAAGACCTTGAGATTTCTATAAGGCTGAGTAGGAATCAAGGATCGGTTCCGAACCCAACCTGCTAAGAATGAAGGCAAGAAAGGACATCACCACACCTGATGTTATGGATTACCTGCAAAGTGAAGGATTTAGTGTAGAAAATCTAAATCTGATAATACAGCAGGGCTAGAGCAATGGATTCCCAAATAAAGGAGAAACCAGCAGACTGTTGCCATGTGAAATTATTTTGGAGCCTAGAGGGTACCGAACAACAAAAATACTCAAAGATAAACATGATGAAAGCAATGCACTGTATCAGAACAGATCAGGATGTATTGGGCACTACTGCAAATAATAAACTAAAATATCAGAACAGGCAGAAAAACTTAAAAGATATGCAGACAAATAAAAAGGAAAAGTACAAAAAAAAGCAATTTACTGATGACCCAAAAAATTTTTTACAGAAAACTGAGAAATAAGGAAAAGGAATTGAAACATAACCAAAAAAGAAGAAATGCAACATTTCAAAGAAATACCTATGAAGGTCCTGTGGAACATAAAGATGCTGAATGGAGAGAAGTAAAAGAACGACAAAGTTGTTCAAATGTACACGATAAGAATGGGATGAAGTACCAGAGAGACTGAAATAAGATTAAGAAATGCGTCTAAAAAAACTCAGGCCCAGGTGCAGTACCTAATTTCTGGCTAAAAGTACTAAAAACTTTACATAAAGATTTAGCCATGAGTAAGAACTAATAATATGCAGACACCAAACAGACTCCAACCTGGTTAACAAGAGGAAAAAAAACACCCCTACTTAAGAGCGAATCTGCAAGCTATCCTAATCTTAAAAACTGTAGACCAATAACTTGCCTTACAATGACATATAAACTATACACTGGAATTGATGCCAACAGAATTTATACTCATTTAGAAGGAAACTCAATCATGGCAATATAACAAAAGGGTAACAAAACATCACATGGAATGAAGGATCATTTGTTGTTAAATAAAGTCATAATGGAGAACTGTTGGGAAGAATCTAAGTGTATCATGGATAGACTACAAAAAAGCATCTGGCTGTATTCCACATTCATAGATAAAAGTGCCCTTAAAAATATATGCACCCTACACTGATCGATTACATTACAGCAACCACGAAACAGTGGCAAACCACTTTACAGTAAAGCCATGATAAAGGACAAATTATTATTCCAGGGATAAAAATTCAGAGGGGGATATTCCAGGGCGACTCTTCCATCACCACAGCTCTTTCACCTTGCATTTAACCCATCAAGTTGCCTACTTAACAGATTAGGTCATATCTACAATTTGGCTCCCAGAAAACATCAAGGTGTAAAGACTTTTCTTTTTGTGGATGATTTAAATCTGTATGGTTAATCAAGTGAGGAACTGAAAGCACAACTGCAAGTGGTCAGACTTTTTCAGATGATATAAGAATGTCGCTTGGTCTTGATAAATATACAAAAGCAACCTTTAAAGCAGGAAAGCTGCAGCACCAAGAAAACATCAGGAATGTGATATAAAAGAACTTGAGCAAGACAGAGTAAATAAATATTTGAGAACTGAAGAAGGATCATCAATAAAACACGAACAAATGCGAATAAAACTTAGTAAGGAATATTTTAGAATACTGAAAACAGCTTTGACATCTAGGAACAAAGACCAAGCTATAAACCAATTTGTTCTTCCTGTCCTAACTTACATTTTTGCTAGGACTGACTGGCCCCAAAAGGTGTTGGATCGGTTGGACAGGAAAACTTTTAGTTATGTACTTACCATAACTTTGGATGTATGGGATCCATCTCGCCTACATTCATGACAGATGGGTTCGGAGCCGATCCATCGGCTCCGACTCGGCAACTTATATACTAGCACGAAGTCTCTCATTGGCTGGGCTATACCCTATCCCAGGATGCACTACACCTGCTTCCCCAGATCTTGTTTGTTCGCTTTCATACACCCATGTAAACACAGAGACACTATAAGTCACTATAACCAACTAAAGTTCTTCAAGAAAGAACGCCAAGAAAAAAGTGACTACAGCTCCTCTAAATCCAAAAGGCAGGGGGAAGGAGGGTGGGTACTTATGAATGTAGGCGAGATGGATCCCATACATCCAAAGTTATGGTAAGTACATAACTAAAAGATGTAATGGGATCCTATCTCGCCTACATTCATGACAGATGGGACAGCGTCCCTAGCACCTACATCCCGGGTGGCTCATTGGAACACACTCCTGAAAACCGTGGAACCAAAGGAAGCTCTGCCTCGAGAAACCACATCCAATTTGTAATGAGAAATAAAAGTGTGCGGAGAAGTCCAGGTTGCCGCAGCACAAATATCATCAAAGGATAACTTGGAGTGAAAAGCTACCGAAGTAGCCATTGCCCTGGGTAGAATGAGCCTTGACTGGAAAGGGGAGATCTTTTTTGGCCTGTGAATAAACAAAAGTGATACAATCTTTAATCCATTTTGATATGGAGGCTTTTGATACTGGTTGACCCACTTTGTTCGCTGCAAAAGAGACAAACAATTGATTTGATTTTCACGTTTGAGCGGTTCTATCCAAATAAAAACGTAACTGTCTATGTACGTCCAATTGATGCAAAGTATATTCTGCGTTATTAGAAAATTCTGGGAAAAACACAGGGAGTTCTATGGTTTGTTGCAAACAGAAAGAAGAGGCCACCTTTGGAATAAATGCAGGGTTCAATTTCAATGAAACTCTATGTTTGTGAAAAATCAAATAGGGAGGATCAGAACAGAGAGCTTGAAGTTCTGAAACTCGTCTAGCAGATGTTATGGCTACTAAAAAGGCTGTTTTCCAAGACAGAAATTTTAAATCAGAAGTAGCAGCTGGTTTGAAAGGACGGGCAGTTAGGGCAGCAAGAACCATATTCAAATCCCAAGGAGGAACAGGATGAGATAAAGGAGGCCTAAGGAGCCATGCTCCTTTAAGGAAAGCCTTACAAAGTTTGTGAGACATCAATGAAGGTTCAAATGAAGCATGAAAATTAGAGATTGCCGCTAGTTGAACCTTAATGGTAGAAACTGAAGATCCCGACTGAAACAGGAAGGCCAGAAAATTCAGAACCTCCGATACTGGAGCAGTGAGAGGATCAATACCTCGTTCTTGAGCCCAGAAGGCAAACCTTTTCCATTTACTGGAATAAAGTTTGATGGTGGAAGGTTTATGGGAAGAAGACAGAATGTGGACCACATCCGGCGAGAAAGCATTATCTCGGACTAAGGATGGAAGTGGAGTAACCATGCTGCCAACTTCAGGGACCTGAGAGACGGATGAAGCCGTCCTGACTGATGAGTCAACAGGTCTGGCACCGGATCCAGAAACCATGGACCTTCTATCGCATGCCTCTGTAGGAAAGGGAACCAAACTTGACGAGGCCAGTGCGGGGCAATCAGAATCATCTCGCTCTCCATGTAAATGGCCTTCTGTATCACCCTCTGTAGGAGGGGGAACGGAGGGAAGGAGTAGAGAAGACCGGAGGGCCAACTGTGGGTCAGAGCGTCCCTGGGAATCTGTCCCTGGGGAGGGAACAGTGTGAAGAACTCTGTGCATTTCGCATTGTGGGGGCTGGCAAACAGATCGCAGCAAGGAAGACCCCATCTGTCGAAGATTTTCGCAGCTATACTCTGATTGAGGGACCACTGGGGCAAGAGAATGGTCCTGCTTAATCTGTCCGCAATCACATTGGACTTCCCCGGTATGTGCGTTGCCATTAGAAAGCGGTTGGTAGTTACCGCCCAGTGCCAAAGTCTCATGGCTTCTCTGCATAGTGGGTAAGACCTGGTACCCCCTTGCTTGTTTATGTACCATACTACCGACATGTTGTCGGATAGGATCGCAATTGGGCCCTGCGGGAGAGCGTGATGGAGAGCTTGGAGTACCAATAGTACTGCTCTCATCTCCAGGACATTGATATGCAAATGTGTTTCCTGGATCTGCCATGTGCCTTGGACCGACCTGTCCAGGTAATGACCCCCCCACCCTACCTGGGAGGCGTCCGTGGTCACAGTGGCAACGGGACGTTGAGGAATAAATGATCGCCCTTGGTCGAGATTTGACTGTAGAAGCCACCAATGCAGATCTCGACGGCAACTTTCCGTTATTATGATTAAGTGGTTCAAGGGCAGTTCCTGATAAGACCATTGAACCGACAGTAGCCATTGTAGAATTCGCATGTGAAGTCTGGCCAAGGGAACTAGAAGTATAGTCGACGCCATCGAGCCCAACAGTTGTAGAATCCGATGGGCCGGGGCTCTTTGTAAGTGAAGGCAGGATTTGATTTGATCTTGTAAGATCTGAATTCTTGCTGCCGCAAAAGGCGCATTCTTTTTGTGTCTAAGTCTGCGCCTATGAAAGTAATACGCTAAGAAGGCTGTAGTACAGATTTTTGCAAATTGAATGTGATCCCCAAAAAACGGCCCAAGGTGAATGTGGCTCTGAGCGCTTGAAGAAGTAGATGCTCAGAGGTGGCTGTAAGGAGCCAGTCGTCTAGATAAGGAAACACCTGGAATCCCAGACTTCTCAGGTGAGCAGTTACCACTGCCAGACACTTGGTGAACACCCTGGGGGCTGTGGTGAGACCAAAGGGCAGTGCTCGGAATTGGAAATGACTGGCTCCGAGGCGGAAGCGTAAATGTCTCCTGGACTCTTGAGCTATGGGAATATGATAGTAAGCGTCCTGGAGATCTACTGAGCACATCCATGCATCTTTTTCCAGCAAAGGAAGAATAGATTGAAGAGTGACCATTCGGAATTTGGACTTCTTGACGAAACGATTCAATGCACTGAGGTCCAAAATGGGCCTGAAGTCCCCTGTCTTTTTTGGCACCAAAAATAATTTTGAGTAAGTTCCTGATCCGATCTGGTCGGTGGGGACAGGCTGGATGGCTCTTTTTTCTAGCAGCTTTGAAATTTCTAATGCTGCCTGATCCCGCTGACTGGGTGGCACGTCCGGGATTTCCCTTAAAGAAAGGGGGGGTTTGCTGAAAGGGATGACATATCCTCCGGTAATAATGCGAAGCACCCACTGATCGCTTGTAATGGATTCCCAAGCTTGTGGATGCGCCGCAAAGCGACCCCCGACTGGCTCCGGAGTTGCACAGTCGGGCAACCACTCAGGAACGCTGGTTGTATGAAGAACCAGAAAAGGAATCGCGGTCTCCAGAGTTACGGGGGCCTCTGCCACCTCTGGGGCGGCGTCTTCCAAAATCCCCCCCCCCTTGCCTCTGGAGGGGGAATCACTGGGTGGAGTAGAGAAAGACTTTTGGGATTTTTTGAACCACATTTTCCCTCCTCTCCCAGCCTTGGGATAAGGCCTGGAAGGAGCGGAATAACGGGCCCCAACGGCAGTCAAAGTCTTGCCCTCCTGCTCGCACCGAGTTAGCGTGTCCTTCACCTTGGGTCCAAACAAAGATGACCCATCAAAGGGGGCGTCGGCGAAGGAAGACTTGAAGGCCTCCGTAAACGAACACAAGCGTAACCAGGCTTGTCTCCTAAGGGCAACGCCTGTTCCCGCTGCTCTACTCGCCCCCTCGGCCGCATACGAGATGAGCCTCATGGACGAGTTAACAATAGAAGAAAGAGTAATCATCTGTGCGCCAACAGTCGAGGCCAGCGCTTCAGGTAGATTACCAACAAGGGAGTCATTTAGCTCTGAGAAGATCCCTTTGGAGCCTCGTAAAATGACATAAATAATTCAGCGACCGTAAGGTAAAGGCCACTGAGGACAGGGTACGCTTCCCGTACCTATCCATACTCCTAGAATCCTTATTAGGAGGATGAATAGACATCGAAGCCTCTGCCACGTCCTGCTGTGTGGCAGAAGCCACCACCAAAGCATCTACCGGTACTCCCTTAGTGAAAAATTCTTTCTGGGGGGGAGCTGACAAGAATTTGTTAGGCCTCGCAGGCACCGGTTCCACGGAATCAGGGTGTTCCCACACCCTTCGAGAAACCACATCAAGGAGTTCATCAAAGGGCGGAGACACCCAGGAGGCGGAGGGCTGGGCTCCAAAGGCCTTGAGGAAGACTGACTCCTCAGTTGAAGGGTTTTTGGCTTGCCAGTCACCTCTCTGTCTCAGAATCTCCAAGATATCTGAGAAGGAGATATCATCCGAAGATGATTTGGGGGACCCTTCAGCGTCATCGAGGTCAGTATCCGATGTAATAGACTCATCTTGGGAGTCTACGTGCTTCCTCTTGCACAATTTCTTCCGTGGAGGTTCGTCCGAAGCGGTTTCGGACGGACCACCCGGAAGAAGGGAACCCCCGATTGGGGTATCCTCAGGCCCTGGAGCCCCGCTGCCGGGGGGCTGCAACGCAACAGAGGCACCAGTCTCCAAATCTAGGGACGGTGAGGTAGAGTCTAGTTGAACCGGCAAGGGCATGGCCAGCGCTCCTCATGGCCTCAAAGGCCGGACCTCCAGAATCCAAGGAAGTCACTGGTCTAGAGGCCACGATGGCACTGGGAATTCCAGCAGCCGATGCTCTGAGGGGAAGACTAGGCACCAAGCACCTAATCCCAAAGTATTCCCTCGGCCCGGCTGTAGAGGTCGCAGTGCCAAACCCTGAACCGGAGGACAGGGTAGGAAGCATGGTCGAGCCGAAAGGCCTGATAGGGTCTCTGCTCCGACCGTATGGCTCCACATTGCTCCACCACCACCGGCTCCAACAACTCAGAAGAGGTTGGAGGAGGAATCAAGAGTGTAGGAGGGGGGATCGGCTCCGAAGCAAACTGTGCTGGAGCCAAGACCATTTTAGCAAATACTGGAGATTGGAAGAGCCTCTGTAAAACCCTATCCAGGTCCGAATCCGATAGTCTCGAGGATTTAGAGGAGGTAGACACTCGAGAAGACTTTCCTCTCGGCTCCGAGGGAGAAGGGGACCGGCTCTGAAACGGCTCCAATACTGTCGGCGCCGACTCCACCAACTCATGGATCACTATCGGCGCCTTAGAAGCCTTTTTCTTCGGAGCCGAGGGGGAAGAGTCTGAGCTGCACACTTCCACCGGCTCCGAAGCCATTGGAGCCGATGGAGGTGATTCACCTCTCGATACTCCAACTTGCGGCTCCAAGACAATGGAACCAAGTAGGAGGTATCGAGGCAGACTCTTCGACACTCGGCCCAAGTCAGTGGAGCCGAGGAAGAAGAGGTCAACTTTTCTTTTAGAAGTCGGCTCAGACGGACTTGTCGGAGCCGACGATCTTTTCTTTTTGGAAGCAACAGGAGGATTCAAAGCTTCCTCAAAGGAGGGTTTAATAAGCCCTTTTAAAATGAGCTTGTTCTTACGCTCTTGAAGAACTCTAGCAGAAAAGGCATGACATACGCTACAAGTCTCTTGTAAATGTTTCGGCCCCAAACAATAAACACAAATAGAATGGCTGTCTGTTATGGACATTTTATAACTGCACCGAGTGCATTTTTTAAACCCTGACTTCTGTTCTTTAGACATAGTACAGGTACCTAAAGAAATAGAGTTCACCACAAAATAAGCACTATAAGAAAAATAGCGCCAACTGAAAAGCGCGAGACACAGTAGAATTTACCTCACAAACAACTGACAAAAATACCAAGGCCAAAGCCCTCTAATTTAAACGGGCTTGGCCCGTAGGTACAAAAAACACAAAGGAATTAAATTAATAGTAGAAAAAAGCCTTTTAACTAAAACTACACTAGGATAGGGCAAGGGCCCTCTAACTTAAACGGGCCTTGCCCGACAACAAAAAGAACAAGTACCAGACAACACTTAGCACTCAAACTTTCAAAAATAGGATAAAGAAGCTGTTAAAACAGCTGTTTGATTAATATCTGACAAGAAACCCCAAGGTCAAAGACCAATAAAGGTAAAGATAAATCACTTAGCTCCAGCCAAGTCGAGACCACGTCCAGCTAGTAAAGCGGCAAACGAGATCTGGGGAAGCAGGTGTAGTGCATCCTGGGATAGGGTATAGCCCAGCCAATGAGAGACTTCGTGCTAGTATATAAGTTGCCGAGTCGGAGCCGATGGATCGGCTCCGAACCCATCTGTCATGAATGTAGGCGAGATAGGATCCCATTACATCAAAGATAGTTAGATCTGCAATCTTAGGACTGCATATATATCTGCTGACCTCAGAAAACCCAGATGTAGTGAAAGTTTTAAAACATGAGGAGAATAAGTCAAAGATGACTTCCCTGCTTAGCTTAGCAGAAGCATATCTGTGTCAAGCAGGAATGGA
Organism: Protopterus annectens; assembly: GCF_019279795.1. NCBI lineage: Eukaryota > Metazoa > Chordata > Ceratodontiformes > Protopteridae > Protopterus > Protopterus annectens. The sequence goes on from NC_056748.1 coordinate 177,356,695, forward strand.
AATCAAACCAGAAATAGATATCAGGCACAACTGAATGTGCCCCCGCCAAAAAATAATATAAGGTGAAAGATGAGATGAGAGGGCAAGAAATGTGGAACGTGCATAAATAAAGTTGCAAATGTAGAAAACTCTTGGAACAACCTAATGTTGATCAGGATCAATGCAGGAATAGTTAGAGAGGTGAATTTAAAGGAAAAGACAAAAGGTTAATACTGGCGGCCCAAGACAGTAGACTACGTAAATGTTGGTTTACAGAGTCCATTGAACATGTGGGAGAAAAAGACAAATGGTTTTGTAAAATAGAACTGGAAACAGTCGCACATTTTGTTGCTGGTGGTGACATACTAATGGCAGAAGGACTGTATACTGAAAGGCATACTTATGTGGCAGGACTGTGTTGCACTGGGGATTGTGCAGACATTATAATATTGAACTGGCTGAAAAACATAGGAAACGTAAGCCACAAAGCATTATAGAAAATTATTAAATTTATATTACACAGTATCACCTATTATCAGCAGTTCAAAAAACAGATGAGAGAAAATCAGATATAACAGTTCATGAATAGAAGACAAAAGTAGCATTTATGACAAAAGTACAGTTGTGTACCTACCATAAATGTAGATGTTCGAGTGTATTCACTGTTGCAGCCATTACACTTGGGTTATGCTGCTGGCAGGCTACCCGCAGTCGGCCTGAATTCCAAAGTCTTGGTCCGGCGTCGGTTGCTATTGCCTCCTCCCTGATGTCAGTGCGCCAGGGGTATAAAAGATGCAGCAGACGCCATTTTCTTCAGTTTTTCTTGCCCCAGATGTCAGGTGCCCCCAAAAGGGTAGGCTACAATTATGCCAATAAGCATGCATGCAGTAAAGTAATCATTTCCTTCATCTACAAGCAAATACACCACAAAGGTTGTATAGAACATAAAAAAACATTAAGTCCCAGCAAAGGAAAGGGGGATGGTGGGTGGGTAACCTGGACTGCAACAGTGAATACACTCGAACATCTACATTTATGGTAGGTACACAACTGTACTATGTTCATCGTGTTTCACTGTTGCAGTCATTACACGTGGGTTGAATCCCAAAGCTGAGGTTGGGTGGCTGGGGCTAAATAGGATTAGGAGAGGCTATGAGGCCCTGCAGAACTGCAGTGGCAAAGCCTGCTCTGGATTTAGAGTAGAGAGGTAAGTGGTAGTGCTTTGTAAAAGTGTGCACTGAACTCCAAGTTGCAGCCTCTAAAATGTCTTTAGTTGGTACTCCTCTGAGGAAGTTCTGCTGAAGTGGCTGTTGCGCTGGTTGAATGTGGCCTAATGCCCTTAGGCACCGATTTGTCATGTTGTGAATAGCAGAAACGAATGCAGTGGCCTATCCATTTTGAAATAGTCTGCTTTGAGATAGCCTTTCCTTGAGATCTTGCAGCATATGCCACTAAAAGTTGCTCAGTCTTTCTGAAAGCTTTAGTTCTGTCCAAGCAGAAGCGTAGCTGTCTGTGTATGTCCAAAGAATGCAGAAGTCTCTCACCCTTATTCTGTGGGTTTGGATAAAAGGTAGGCAAATGAATTGTTTGGTTAAGGGCCACACTGGACACTACTTTAGGCATAAATGTCGGGTTTGTCCTCAGAGAAACCCTGTCTGGATGGAAAATGATAAAAGGTTCCACAGCCATGAGTGCCTGTAACTCTGAGACTCGTCTTGCAGAGGTTATTGCTAGGAGCAGAGCTGTTTTCCAGGATAAGAATTTTATATCAGCTGTAGAGGCTGGCTCAAAAGGAGGCAGTGTGAGTTTTTCCAAGACATAATTGAGGTCCCATGCAGGTATTGGTGCTCTCCTTGGAGGTCTTATATTTTTGGCCCCTCTGAGGTACTGCCTTAGTAATGGATGAGAAAAAATAGGTGATTCTGTATTGTAATGAGCTGAAATGAAAGAGGCACGAATCTTTATTGATGAAAAGGATAGGCCTTTGTCCAGCATCTCAGTTAAATATTGTAAAATCTGAGGAATATTTGGTACAATCGTGTCAATTCCTTGTGCCTGGTTCCAAGCACAGAATCTCTTTCATTTTTCTGCATAAGATTTTCTGGTACTGGGCCTCCTGGCCTCCAAAATAACATCCATCACCGCTTTAGACAGAGGTGTGTTCTGAATGGCTACATTATCCACCATGCAGCCAGATTTAAGGTCCTGAGTTGACTGTGCAGGATCTGATTGTTTTGCTGGGTCAGTAACTGAGGAATTTGAGGTAATGTCCAGGCTGGACATTAAGACAAGTTCTTTAGGATTGGGTACCAGTGCTGGCGGGGCCAGTCTGGGGCAATCAGTATCATTTTTGGCTTTTCTTGTCTGACATTTAGGAGTACCTTGGGGAGGAGAGGCAGTGGAGGAAAGGCATATACTGTTAGGGTTTTCCAGCTGAAGGATAGAGCATCCACTTTCCATGCTTGCTTGTGATAAGTCCTTGTGCAGAATCTCTGTAGTTGGCAGTTGTGAGGGAAGGCAAATAGATCTATGTTTGGGCATCCCCATTTCCTTGTTATGTGTGGACTTGTGGATCGAGTTTCCACTCGTGGGGATCCATGAGGTTTCTGCTTAGATCGTCTGCCAGAGTATTTATCTTTCCTGGCAGGGATTCTGCTTGCAGATGTAGTTGATAAGTCAATGCTGTGTCACACAAAGTCATGGCTAGTCCGCAGAGGGGGGTAGGAATGTGTGCCTCCCTGCTTGTTTATGTACCACATGACTGTAGTATTGTCCGTTTTTATCAGCAGGTGTCCTGGATGAAGTAGATCCTTGAAAGCTGTCAGGGCACACTGAACAGCTAGCAACTCTCTTTGATTGATATGAAGATGCATTTGTCTTGCGGACCATGTGCCCTGAATACATTTTCCTGCCATGTGGGCCCCTCAGGCATAATCTGATGCATCTGTTGTTAATGTCTGCCTGGCTGTGGGTAAAGTGAATGGCTGTCCCTTGTTGTGGTGACAGGCCTGTGCCCACCATCGAAACTCCTGTTGCAGGCAGGGAATGAGGGTAAATTAATGTTTCCAGGCTGTGGCAATGTTGAGTCCAAACACTTTTTAGATACCATTGTAGTTTCCTCATATGCAGTCTTGCATATGGAATTAGCAGAATGCACGATGCCGTGAAGCCCAAAGCCTGCAGAATTTTTCTTGCAGATAACTGGGTCTTTGTTGCCAACATTTTGAAGTAAGAAGTCAGTTGCCTTTGTTTGTCTGGCGTGAGATAAGCCATCTGGGGAGATGCATTTAAGCTTGCACCCAGGAATATTATCTCTTGAGAGGGTACTAGTTTTGATTTCTTTTGATTTACTGTGTACCCTAGGCAAATTAGTAATCTTTTTACAAATGCCAGATGCTGTAGTAGAATGTCCTTGTTCTTTGCTTGAATAAGGCAGTCGTCCAAGTAAGGATATATTCGTATTCCTCTTTGCCTGCAAAATGCAATTACTGGTGCCAGGCATTTTATGAAGACCCTGAGCACAGTAGATAAGCCAAAAGCAAGTGCAGAGAATTGGTAGTGCATTGAGCCAGCTATGAATCTGAGGTATCTTCTGCAAGATTGTCTGATTGGGACATGCAGGTATGCCTCTGAGGTCCAAAGTTACAAGCCAAGCCTTCTTGCCCAGCATGGGCAGAAGCTGCTGCAGAGTCAACATTTTGAATTTTGGAATGTCCAGAAATGTATTTAGAATAGACACGTCCAGTACTGGTATCCAGGCTTTGTCCTTTCTGGGCACCAAGAACAGTCGAGTAAAATCCTTGTCCCTGCTCTTGCTGTGGTACTCGCTGAATGGCCCTCATGTCCATGAGGGATGAAACCTGCTTTTGTGCCTCTGCCCATTGATTGTGTGGCAGGTCTGGCATACCTTTTGCCCTTGGCAGAGTGTGAAAGTGGAACCTGTAGCCCTGTGACACTATATTCAAGACCCATTTGTCCTGGGTGATAATACGCCAATTCTGTGAAAAAAGTGCTAGTTTTCCCCCTAAAGGGGTTGCCAAAAGATAAGTGCTTGGTGCTGGCAGAGGAAAGTCACTGGGACTGTTTCCTGTATGGCTGTGATTTGTCTTCTTCGCTTTTGGAGGTAGAAGCACCCCACTGTTTAGACCTGTATGAGCCTTGGGGTTGGGATCTGCCTCTGGGGCGTCTGTATCTGCCTCTTTGTGGCCTGTCTGACACTGGAAAGGACCAATTCTTTGTAGGCCAGTTCCTGCTAAATCTGGGTGGCTGTACCTGTAAGAAATCCTTGACTGTTTGCATAGATTTTGCTTTGTCCTCCATTTTCTTAACACCAAAGTATCATGCTGTAATGGGGCATCTAATCATTTTGCTTTAACATGATTAGGCAGATTCTGTTCCTTTAACCAAGCATGCCTCCTAATGACAGAACCCGTAACAGCGGCCCTGCAGGAGGCCTCCAGAGAATCAAAACCACATTGCAAAGTATGCATTCCCACTTGTTCAGCTGCATGCAATAAATCCTGCATTTCTTTGTTTTCTGCACATTCAGAATTAGTCAACATTTTCTGTTTAAGCAATGACATTAAATATTGCTGATATTTAAGCATATGAAACTGACAATTTAAAGCCCTTACAACCAAGGTAGTAGAAGTGTAAATCTTTTTCCCACATCTGTCCAGTGCCCTTGAATCCCTATCAGAGGGAATAGGGTTTTTTTCAGTGGAAGCCTTGACCCCTTGGGACCCTGAGAGATAGTTTCTGGGTCAGCAGCAGGGTTTTTGTAAAGAAATATATGTGAATCAGGAACCCTGCAGTATCTGTCTGGCTTAACAGGTGCTGGAGGTAAAGAGTCAGGAGACAGGCTGGACTCTGAAAATACATCATCTACAATGTCTAAAACAGGAGGTATTGCAAGGGGCCTGTGCTGAGGTAGTAAAAGAAAATCTCTGAGCCTTTTCTTAGATTCTGAATAACCTTGGCTCTCCCAGTGGAAGTGCTCCCTCATGGTATGCAGGGTCTCCCCAAAAGAATAATCCTAAGGAGGAGAGGCTCAAGGGATAGATTCTTCAGCATCAGAATCCTCACAGGGAGGAAGAGAGTATTCCTGTTCATAAGAGTCGTCAGAGGAAATGGAAACCTGATCTGAAGATTCATATTCTGTCTCTTGCCTAGGCCATCAGGAGGGGGATGGGAACCCCTGATCAAAGTAATTAGGTCTTCGGCCATTTTAAGCATCTGTTTTTTAGGCATGGAGGCCTGTCCATGGGATTGCTGTACTTGTTTCTTTGTCTTTAGAGGTGCTTTAGTCTTTGCCTTTGAAGCTGAAGTCGTTTTTACATATAACTGTGTAGTCCTGAAAACACCCTCAGAAGCCGATGCCTGCTCAGCGGCGGACCCATCTGAGGGAATTGTTTCCGAGGGTTCAATACCTTGAGTTTCCAGCGGCCTAGTTGGCTTCACGTGAGAGTCGGAAGCAGCCTGTGGCTCTGAGGTAGCGGGTGTCAGGGGCTGCGAAAGCACCTCACTGAGAACCGGCGAACCAGCGACTGACTTAGAAGAAGCCTCGTCGTCAGTTTTGGACCTCGGATGCCTGTCCTTTTCTTTTTCCTTGCGTTTCTTGTAAATTGCGGTAGTCGGATGGCTATCAGACATCGTGTAATTAAATCTTCGGCCAAAGTAGTGAAATGCAAAATCGTACCAATGCTTAATAGTGCGTTGGTTAAATCTAGCACAAAACCTGCAATTAGCAACGTTGTGATCAGGGCCTAAGCAAGGAATGCAATAAGAATGGAAGTCCTTATGAGGTATTTGCGTCCCACAAGAAATACAATTAATAACTTTTTCTGACATCGGTCTGGAACAAGAAAAAAGTTTCCCCAACAGGGTACTTAGCTTTAAATGAAGACTTCGGATCTGAAATTCGAACATGAAAATCTCAGGAGTCGGCCAACCGGCACTTGCGAACTGCTTTTGCTTCGGGCACCACGCGGCAAGAAAGACTGAAGAAAATGGTGTCGGCTGCATCTTTCATACCCCTGGCGCACTGACGTCAGGGAGGAGGCGACAGCAACCAACGCCAGACCAAGACTTTGGAATTCAGGCCGACTGCGCGCAGCCTGCCAGCAGAATAACCCAAGTGTAATGACTGCAACAGTGAAACACGATGAACATCTGCTACACCCAGTGACTACAGTGCCTTATGTACAGAGAAACACAAAGTCATAAAATACAAGGAATTGCAGGCAGAAACGAATGCAATGCAGAAGAAAGCTATCCAGACACTACCAACAGTAGTAGGAGCAATGGGTCTTACAAAAAAGAATATACAATCATACTTAGATACATTAGTGATTGCCACGGTGGTACAGCGGTTGCGTTGTTGCCTCACAGCAAGAGGTTCTCCTGTTCGATTCTCAGCTAGTGTGTGGGGAGTGCCTTCTGTGTGGAGTGTGCATGTCCTCCCCGCAGTCGAGTGGCCTCCAAAAGACATGCGTGAATGGGCGTGCCTTCGCTGAAGGTTGGGCGTCGGGCTGGCAACTCGGTACCATAAAAATCGACTGCCAATCATTAGTGGACCAGAGCTCCGCTGTGGCGACCCCTAACCAGGAAAAGCTGAAAAGACAAACAACAACTTAGATACATTAGTGATAAAGGTAACTCTGTATGAACTGCAGGAGGAGTGAATACTGGGCACATTGGGGGTGCTGCAAGGAGCACTTCTGGCTATCATCAAAGACTGAAACAAAGCTAATTTCATGAACTTAAATCATACTTTGACTTAGGAATGGGGTCCATTCACATCATGGTATTAGAAAAGTACAGTTTTGTACCTACCATAAATGTAGATGTCCGAACTGGATAGCATCTGCAGTCATAACAAGTGGGTTGTCCTGTCGTCAGGCAGCCCTGCAGTCGGCCGGATTCCAAAGTCCGGGTCCGGCTTCGGCTGATGTCGCACTCCACCCGACGTCATCTCTGTTGGTCTTCGGGTATATAAGCATCAGCCGACGCCATTTTCCTCAGTGTTTCTTGCCCCAGATGCCAGTAGCCCTCTTGCAGGCTAAAATTTGGATAGATGCCAATGTTTCCAAATAGATAGAGGTAAACACAACAATAAGCATATATGTACATATATACAAACAAATACACCATAAAGACTCCCCAACAGCTAGCTATTAGGAGGGTAAACACCCTAGGAGTACCACAGAGGGAAGGAGGGAGGTAATCCTGACTGCAGATGCTATCCAGTTCGGACATCTACATTTATGGTAGGTACAAAACTGTACTATGTCCTTCATGGATGCATCTGCAGTCATAACAAGTGGGTAGAATACCATACCCAACTAGGCGAGGAGGATAAAAGTAGATTATGGTGTGTTTAGGATCCCTTGCAGTACAGCAGTGGCAAACCCTGCTCGGGATCTGGAATATAGAGGCAAATTATAATGCTTGGCAAATGTATGCACGGAGGTCCAAGTAGCCGCCTCAATAATGTCTTTGGTTGCCACTCCTCGTAAGAAGGCTGTGGTAGTGGCTGTTGCCCTTGTAGAATGAGGTCTTATGTTCTGTGGAATTGGTTTTCCATGGAAGGAGTAACAGTATCGTATGCAATTTCCTATCCATTTGGAGATTGTCTGTTTGAAATAGCTTTTCCTTCCCTTCCTGTTGCATAGGCTACAAAAGTTGGTCAGTCTTTCTGCTATTTTTTGTTCTGTCCAAGTAGTAGCGTAGCTGTCTATGTACATCAAAGGTATGCAGTATTCTTTACCCTCTGTTTTGTGGGTTGGGAAAGAAGGTAGGTAGGTGGATTGCCTGGTTTAAAGACACTCTGGATACCACCTTGGGCATAAATGTAGGATTAGTCCTCATGGACACTCTATCTTGGTGGAAGATTAGGAAGGGTTGCACTGCCATTAAGGCCTGAAGTTCTGAAACCCTCCTTGCTGAAGTAATTGCTAGTAGGAAAGCAGTTTTCCATGACAGGTGTTGTAGGTCTGCTGTTGCTGCTGGTTCAAAGGGTGATAGTGTCAACTTTTCTAGCACAAAGTTTAAATCCCAAGCTGGTAATGGTGGTTTCCTTGGAGGTTTTACATTCTTGATTCCTCTGAGGAACTGCCTGAGCAAAGGGTGCTAAAAACAGGTGGATCAAAGCTGTATTCTGCTGAAATAGCTGATGCATGTATCTTGATGGAGGAGTAGGACAGGCCTGAATGAAGAAGTTCGCCACATACTCCAGAATGTTAGGCATATCTATGTTTGACACATCTTTTCCTCTTTCCGTACTCCAAATGACAAACCTTTTCCATTTTCCAGCATAGTTCCTTCTTGTTGAAGGTCTGCGCTTCAAGAATAATGTCTTTAACTCTTTGGGAAAGTTCTGGATTAGCTGCTGCTATGTGATGTTCCATGCAGTCAGTTGCAGCGTTTTAGGTTTGGATGTATGATGCTGTAGTTGTTCTGAGTTAACATCAAAGGCATCAGGGTATTGGCCACATATTGTTCCGAGACATGCTCTTCAGTAGTGGGTACCAGTGTTGTCTTGGCCAGTTTGGAGCTATCAGGATTATCCTTGGACGTTCTTCCTTGATTTTTAGTAGTACCTTGTGTATCAAGGGAAGAGGTGGGAATGCATATGCTGTTAGGCCTTTCCAGTTGAAGGAGAGTGAGTCCACTTTCCATGCTAGTGGGTGGAATGTCCTTGTGCAGAATTTTTGAGCTGGTGATTGAGAGGTGATGCGAATAGGTCTATCTGTGGCATTCCCCATTTCTTTGAGATGGTCTTGAAGATGTCCGGGTGCAGCTTCCATTCGTGGGCATCCGAAGTGGTTCTGCTTAATATGTCTGCTAGAGTATTGTCTTTCCCCGGTACAAATATTGCCTGTAACTGAATGTTGTAGCTGAGTGCCAGGGTCCACAGCTCCAAGGTCATTCTGCATAGGGGGTATGAATGAGTGCCTCCCTGTTTGTTGATGTACCACATGACTGTGGTGTTGTCTGTCCTTATCATCAACTGGCCCTCTGAGAAAAGGTTTGAACTTTTGGATTGCCAGTTTTACTGCCAGCATTTCTTTTAGATTGATGTGCAGGTGAAGTTGATCCTGTGTCCACAATCCTTGCACGCATTTGTCCAGCATGTGGGCCCCCCATCCTAGGTCTGAAGCGTCTGTTGTGATGGTCTGGCTTGGTTGACATCTGCGAAAGGGTAGGCCTGGGTTTGACTGGCATGCCTGAGCCCACCATAGGAACTCCTGTTTTAAGCATGGAATTAGTGGGATTTCTGTTTCTAGACTGTGTCTGTGTTGGGACCATAAATTCTTTAGGTACCACTGTAGTTTCCTCATATGTAGTCTGGCAAATGGGACCAAGATTATGCATGATGCCATGAAGCCCAAGGCCTGCAGAACTTTTCTTGCTGTTAACTTGTTCAGTTTTGTTAGTGCCAAGAAGTAAAGAGGAAGTTCTTTTGTTTTTCTGTAGTCAGGAATGCCATTTGTTGTACTGTGTCCAATTCCGCCCAAGAATGTCCTTGTTTGGGATGGTATCAGCCTTGACTTTTGTAAATTGACTGTGTATCCCAGTCCTTGTAGCAAGTAAATGACCCTTTGTAAATCTGTTGTCAGCTTGCTTTTGTTGTCCCCTTGTAGCAGGCAGTCGTCCAGGTATGGGTAAATTTGAATTCCTGTAGTCTGCAATGGGCGATTACTGATGCCAGGCATTTTGTGAATACTCTGGGCGCAGTAGATAAGCCAAAGGGCAATGCTGAGAATTGATAGTGCTCTGATCCTGCAAGAAATCTGAGGTATCTTCTGCAGATTGGTCGAATGGGGACGTGCAGGTATGCCTCCTTGAGATCTAGAGTTACCAGCCAAGACTCCTTGCCCAGCATGGGAAGAAGTTGCTGTAGGGTCAGCATTTTGAATTTTGGGACAATGATGTATGTATTTAAAGTGGACAGGTCGAGAATTGGTCTCCAACTTTTTCCTTTCTTGGAACTAGGAATAGTCTGGAATAGAACCCTTTTCCTTGTTCTGCTGTTGGCACTCTTTCCACAGCTCTCATGTTTGCTAACTCCATTATCTGTAGAGCCTCTGTTTTTGATTTGGAGGTAGATTTGGCATTCCTCTTTTGACTGGTAAAGTGTGGAAGTGAAACCGTAACCTTGATCTATGGTTTGTAAAATCCACTTGTCTTTGTTATGTAGTGCCAGTTCTTTGAAAATAAGGTTAACTTTCCGCCTAGAGGAGCTGCTATTTGTTCCCTGGTAGGCGGATTTAGGATTAAGTCACTGTGGTTGTGCTGATGTAGTGGCAGTGGCTGTGTCTGTGCCTCTGTTGTTACCTTGCCACTGTCGCCCTCTGTAGGCACCTCCTCTGGATTGGTTTCTGCCTCTGGAACGTCTATTCCTGCCCCTTTGAAATTTTGTGGAGTCAGGAAAGGACCAATTTTGGCAGGCCAGTTCCTGCTAAACCTTGGGGTTGAACCTGCAAGAAATCTTTAACAGTTTGAACAGATTTTGCCTTCTCTTCCATTTTCTTCATAACCTGCTGGGCAGGTGTACCAAACAAACTTGTCTTGTCCATAGGAGCATCTAGCAACTTAGCTTTAACATGATCCGGTAAAGCTTGTTCCTTTAGCCATGCATGCCTTCTTATCACTGTGCCTGTCATGGCTGATCTAAATGAAGCCTCCAGTGCATCATAGCCACATTTTAAGGAATGGTTGCTAACCTGTTGAATGTTATTTACCATCTCTAATACATATTTCTTATCAAGAGATTCATCAGTGGTTAGTTTTTAGTTAACTGATCAAGCATAAACTCTTGGTATTGTATCATGTGAAACTGACAGTTTAAAGCTCTAGCTGAGAGAGTAGCTGAAGTGTAGACCTTTTTACCCCATCGGTCTAATGACCTTGCTTCCCTTTCAGAAGGAATAGGGTTTTAGCTGTGGTCGCTGCTACTGCCTTGGGACCCTGGGATATAGTTTCTGGGTCTGCAAGTGGGGCCTTGTAAAGGTGGTGATGAGTATCTGGCACCCTGTAAAATCTGTCTGGTTTGGCAGGGGCTGGGGTAAAGAATCTGGAGCGGAGCAAACATCATTGAAAGCATCATCCACCACAGAGAGAACAGGAGGTATAGCTAAGGGCCTGTGCTGTGGGAGGTGCCGAAAGGTCCTAAGTCTTTTCTGGAGTCTGAAAATCCTGTTGCTGCCATTGGAACTGTTCTCGCATGGCATGCAAGGTTTCCCAAAGGAGAATTCTTCTGGTGGGGAAGCAGCTGGAATGGATTCTTCAGCATCAGAATCTTCAAAATTGGAGAAGGGAGCCTCTGGCTGGTCAGTTATGTCTGATTCATCAGCAGAATCATCAGAAGACACTGGCTCAGGGGCTCTGCCCTAGGTCTCTTCTCTGGGGCTGAGAGGCCCTGTCTGGGTGAGATTGAGATCCTCTAATTAAAGAAATTAAATCTTCTGCCAAAGAAAGCATTTGAGAACTAGAAGAGGGCCTGGATGTGGGGGTTTAACAGGCACTGTTTTAGTAGTCTTGGCTGCTTTAGCCCTGGCGAAGGCCTTAATGGACATGGCTGCTGGAGGCCTAGCAGCACCACGTGCTGGGGTAGAGACATCCAAGGGATGGTGTCTGATAAGTCAACCACCGTAGTGGGTAAAATTTCTGAGGTCGATTCAAGAGTTGTAGCAGGGGCCTCAGTTGTAAGAATAGGTTCAGCTGTACTTTGATCAGTTTTCTGGGTTTCGCCGAAACCGAGACACTGCGTTTGCTTTACCGTGGTTTCGCCGAAACCGCGGACCGCGAGTGTCGGTCTTTATCTTTATGCGTTTTGGTAGATTGGGTAGTTGGAGGATGCGACGCCATAATCTAGGCAAAATCAGAACCGAAAAACTGTTCTGCAAACCCCGACCCACCCCTAAGCGTTCGCCGGTTGAAGGAGGCACAGGGCGAACAGGCTGCTACGTCGTGGGCTGGGCCTAAACAAGGCAGACAGTAAGAGTGGAAATCTTTATGAGGTATTTGTTTCCCACAGGTTAAACAATTGTTAACTTTTCTGACATCGGCTGAGGCAAGAAAGAGTCCCCAACGGGGTACTTAGCTTTAGAAGTCTTCGAAGTAGTATTCGGTAGAAGTAATCTCTGGATCCGACCGACCGGCATTTGCGAACAGCTTCTGCTTCGGGCGCCACGCGGCAAGAAAGACTGAGGAAAATGGCGTCGGCTGATGCTTATATACCCGAAGACCAACAGAGATGACGTCGGGTGGAGTGCGACATCAGCCGAAGCCGGACCCGGACTTTGGAATCCGGCCGACTGCAGGGCTGCCTGACGACAGGACAACCCACTTGTTATGACTGCAGATGCATCCATGAAGGACATCCCAGAAAACGTGGAGAAATTAAAAAAGGAATTCTAGTTTCTGGTTTGTAGATTTAATGGTGCTCAGTATATGGTGGTCATATTTGAGATTTTCATCTATTATGATGCCTAGAAGTTTACTGTGAATTAGTTTTAATAACAGTATTATTTGCTGACTTTATGGTGTAAGATTGCTTTTGATTTTGCCCACATTTGGAGGCAAAAAAATCATTAACTTAGTTTTCTCGGGGCTGAGTAGGAAGTTTGATTCTTTCAGTCAGGTTTCTACAAAGGAGAAATATTTTGGGACAATGTCTTGGAGTGATTTCATTGTTGAGGCTGCTCATATTAATGCCGAGTCTTCTGTGTACCGGTCTAAACTATAATGTTGAGTGGACCTGTGAAGGTTACTAATAAATATATTAAATAGGACAAGACCCAGAATAGAGACCAGAAGGACAGCTTTAGTGCCTGGTAGAAAGGATGAGTAGGTTAGTTGCCATTTAGCAGCTTGTTGCTTGCCAGATTGGTAACTAAGTAACCATGACAAGAAGTTTCGCGACAAGTCTAAGAATATGGTGGACACAAGCAGACCATTGTTTCTACGGTGGTTTATTATGCTGGTAAAATGTAGTACAGCAGTAGTGCTGCTGTGCTGGGGCCTAAAGTCATGTTGTGCTTTCGAAAGCAGGTTATTTGAGGTTAGGTACAGTAGAGTCGATTATCCAACACGTCAATTATCCAAACCAGTCTTCCAAAGTTTTCCGGTAGGAAAAATCATAAAGTCTGAATATGTAAACATTATATGCATTCACTTGAGCATGTTTTCTGAGCTTGTAGCAAGCTCGTGTGTGAAAAATATTCTTTGTCTACTGAAATCATTGAATGGTTGAAAAGTGTAATCCTTCATGCAGAAAAAACAAGATTTTAGAAGTTTTTTCAGGTTCAGTTATATATATGATTATCCTAACTACCCTAGGTCTCAATTAGTTTGGATAATTGACTCTCTACTGTACTGAATCAGCTATACATGGATATATTTCTGTAATATTTTGGAGAGGAGCGAGAGAACTGGTCTGTAGTTACTAAACAATGCAGATGTGCCACCTTTGTGCAGTGGTATGTAGGATTTTTTTCCACAGTGATGGGACGTATCTTATTCCTATGGACCTATTAATTAGTATGGACATAAGGAAGGCTACGACTTTTACGGCCATTTTTAGGCAGTCTGATGGTAGTTGAGCTACAGCTACGGAGGGTAATTTTTAAACAGCAAGTTCATTATGATTGAGGTGGGTATTGGACTAAAACTGTAGAGCTGTGGGTGGTTTTGATTTGACATGGGTACTGAGAGGGGGGAAAGATTTATTAGTGTCTAAGAGAAACAATATTGATTGTATAAAGTAAGAATTAAACTGGGCGGGGAAACAATCTCTCTGTTTTTGGAGAGGGAGTGGTGGTCTTGCCAGGGTGTAGTAGTTTATTTAGTGATTACCAAAATTGTTTTGGGTTGTTTTGATGTTTGTCTTGTACATTGGTATATTTGCTTGTCCTGTTTGACATGGTGTTTTGCAAGGTTTCTAATAAAATTGCTGAAGACAAACACGTTCTATTTTTATACCAATTCTTCCAGCCTTTATCCCTTTTTAGCATGAGATTTTTTTGTTTATTTTGTTAGCCATGGTGTGGGGTTGGACTTTATTCTTTTATTATGTACTGCTGCTAGAGTATTTAAGTTCTGTAAGAATATGTTATTAAAGTGCTGTACAGCAGTGTCTAATGGCACTGTTCTAAGTACACTCCAGTTATATTTTAGTCCTTCACTGAAAATAGCTTTCCTGAAAGTGATTATATTTCGATTTTGGCTATAAACAATACGTTTATCTAGATTATAGTAAGATCTAATGGCATATATTAGTATGTGGTCACTTACGGTATCCGAGAGGCAGTCTACTGTTGTCAGTTTGTCTGGCTTGTTTGTAATGATCCAATCTAACGCTGAATATCTCCCTGAAGTTTTAATGATTCCAGTGGGTGTGGTTATTAATTGTTTGAAGTTGTACAAGCTGATGGATTCAGTGGGGGTAGTGGAATCTTTGAGTTGCCAGTCTATATTTAAATCTCCAAGTATTAGTTTTGTGGTTCATTTGTTGGGTTATCCAACACAGGATCTTTTCAGCAGTATCAGTGTTATTTCTTTGTGCTATATGAATTGCTGTTAAACACACAGTTTTCCTATTGCTCATTTTTAGGAATGTTATTAGAAGTTCACTGTTAAATTTGGGTATTTCCTGTGGGAGTAAGGTGATGGTTATGGAATTTGTATTGATGATTGCTACTCTAGCTGCACACTTGTTTTGTCTGTCATGCCCAAGTATATTATATCCTTGGGGGGGGGGGCTCCTTTTTTTAACCAGGTTTTGGTAGCTATGACCAACAGTAGTGTATTGTGTCAAGGTAGGCAGGATGTCATGGATTTTATTGCACGCACTTCTTAGGTTCATATTTAGTAAGGTCAGTTTAGATTCTGTTTCTTGTTGAGTGGTATTAGGTGACTGGTTTATTTTGGAGTCAAAAGTGATGGTTTTATGAATAGGCTGGGGTGAATATCTGCACTAATTATTTGAATTGATATCTTACAGAGTTAAAGTGTGGCCAGTTATATTTTGGTCTTGGTTTGGTATTTGTTCGTAAATTCAGATACTTGGTTTTAAGGTATTTATAGATAAATAAATCGGATGTGGTTTGCTTGTAGAGATAGGGTGCTATAGAGGGAAACAGTCTGGGTAGACATTTAGGTTAGATTCTTTGTGAGGACTGGTTGAATTCCTATGCATTTCAAAGAGGTGGATTTGATAACTGGTGATGAAGACTATTAAGAGTTAGCTGGAATAGTAAAACAATGGGATTAAGAGGCATCTTACTTAACTTTGGTTTTATCACTGATGTAAACTAGGATTATAAAAAGTTGGGAAGATTCTGGGTTGGTTGTACAGAAGTAATGGGACAGTTACAAAGGCAAGAAGTAGGACAGTTTGAGATAGCTGAATGGTAAACTAGAGTGGGTGTTACTACTGGGAGTTATTCCATTGAGTGTCTTTTTCTGGACAGAACTATGATGTTGGTTTGTAGGATATGTGGGAGGTGAACTGGAAGTACAAATGTACAGTAAAGAGGGATAGTGGGAATTGGTGGCAGGGTAGGGGAGTTGAGTGATCCCAGGCATTAGTGTGAGTGAACGAAGCTGGTTGAAAACACAAGTTGGCAGAGAAAAATAATCTGACTGAACTTAAACAGCCACAGACCTGCTGAGAGAAACAAGTAAAAGGAACAATGTATTTTAAAAGACCTCTGTGCTAGTAGATGAAACTCTTGATTTTATTGCTGGCTGTAGCACACAGTTTTTAGTAGAAGAGTTAGTCTAATACCAGGTTATCCTGACTAAAGTACAGTTGTGTACACTTACCATAAATGTAGATGTTTGAGTGTATTCACTGTTGCAGTCATTACATTAGGATAATCTGCTGGCAGGCTGCCCTCAGTCAGCCTGAATTCCAAAGTCTTGGGTCCTGCATCGGTTGCTGTCCCTTCTTCCATGACGTCAGGTCGTTAGGGGTATAAAACATGCAGCGGACGCCATTTCATCAGTTTTTCTTGCCCCAGATTGTCAGGTGCCCCCCTAATGGGAAGCAATTAAATATAAAAGTACAAAGATATACCTTCAACAAAAAAGCAAATACACCAAAAAGGCTTTTAAGCATAGGAAAGTAGAGCTATAGCCAAAAGAAGTTAGGGGGCTGGAGTGAGGGTAACCAGGACTGCAATAGTGAATACACTCGAACATCTACATTTATGGTACGTGTACGCATCTGTACCATGTTCTTTGTGTTTCACTGCTGCAGTCATTATATTTGGGTAGATTCCCAAAGCTATGGTTGGGAGGAGGAATTTAGATAAAATTAGGGCCAGCTATAAGGCCCTGCAAGACTGCAGTGGCAATGCCAGCTCTGGATTTAGAAAAAATTGGCAAATGATAATGCTTGGTTAAAGTATGTACAGAACTCCAGGTAGCAGCTTCTAGGATGTCTCTGAGAAAGGCTGTAGAGGTAGATGCAGCACTGGTGGAGAGAGGTCAGATCCCCTGGGGGATAGGTTTTCCATGGTGCTTATAGCAGAAATGAATACAGTGGCTTATCCATTTAGAAATGGTTTGCTTTGAAATAGCCTTCCCCTCTGCCCCTGCAGCAAATGCCACCAGCAGTTGTTCAGATTTCCCTTGAGGTTTAGTCCTGTCCAGGTAGAATGTAAGTTCTCTGTGCACATCTAAGGAATGCAACATCCGGTCCCCTTTATTCTGTGGATTGGGAAAGAAGGTTGACAAATGAATGGACTGATTAAGAGCCACACTGGATACTACCTTGAGCATGAAGGATGGATTGGTTCTAGGACACCCTGTCCCACATGAAAGATGACGAAAGGCTCCACTGCCATAAGGGCCTGTAATTCAGATACCCTTCTAACTGAAGTGATTGCTAAAAGGAAAGCTGTTTTCCAAGAAAGAAATTTTATGTCTGCAGTAGCAGCTGGCTCGAAAGGAGGTAGAGTGAGTTTCTCCAAGACAAAGTTAAGGTCCCAAGCTGAGGTTGGAGCTCTCCTGGGTGGTCTCAAATTTTTGGCCCCTCTGAGGAACTGCTTGAGCAATGGATGAGAGAAGAGAGGAGTTTCTGTGTTATAATGAGCTGAAATGGCTGAGGCGTGGATTTTAATGGAGGAAAAAGACAGGCCCTTGTGAAGCATCTCAGTTAAGTATTGTAAAATCGGAGGTAAATTGGGCGCTGCTGTGCTCATCCCTTGAGATTGGCTCCAGGCACAGAATCTTTTCCATTTTTCAGCATACGATTTTCTAGTACTAGGCCTCCTTGCCTCTAAAATGATATCCATCACAGGTTTGCTGAGGGAGGGTAAAGGAGAGATTAAGTAATTAGCCAGGCTGAAAGGTTCAGTGTTAGAAGCTGAGGGTGCAGAATCTGGTTCTCCTGCTGAGACAGCATGGAAGGAGTCTGTGGCACGTGCCATGGAGATAACTGTGACACACTGCGCAGGAGGGGGTACAAGTGTTGGTGCGGCCAGTCTGGAGCAATCAAAATCATCCTTGGTTTGTCCCATTTGATTTTTTAGTAGTACTTTGGAGAGCAGAGGCAGAGGGGGGAAGGCATAGACTGATAGATTTTTCCAGCTGAAGGACAGAGCATCCACTTTCCAGGTTTGTTTATGGGGAGTCCTTGTGCAAAATTTGTCCAATTGGCAGTTCTGGGGAGAGGTAAAGAGGTCTATATCTGGGTTCCCTCATTTGCTTGTCAACATGTTGAAAATCCTTGGTTCCAGTTTCCACTCGTGTGGGTCCATGAGGTTTCTGCTTAGTCCATCTGCCAGCATATTTAATTTTCCTGGCAGGAAATGAGGTGCACTTGGTAGCTCAAGGCTGTGTTCCACAATGCCATGGCTAGTCTGCAGAGGAGTAAGAATGTGTACCCCCCTGCTTGTTTATGTACCACATAACAGTGGTGTTGTCCATCTTTACCATTAGTTGTTGTGGAAGAATGTGGTCCTTGAAGGCTGTCAGAGCATTCTGTACAGCTAACATTTCTTTTTGATTGATATGCTGGTGCATTTGACTTGGGTTCCATTTGCCCTGAATGCACTTCCTTGCCAGGTGAGCCCCCCATGCATAATCTGATGCGTCTGTTAGGGTTTGGGCGGCAGGGGGTGGTAAAAAAGGTAATCCTTTGTTTTGGTGGCAGGCCTCTGCCCACCAAAGGAACTCTAGGCGTAGGCAAGGTATGATAGGAATCATTGTTTCTAGGTCTTGAGAATGTTGATACCACTGTAGTTTCCTCATATGCAGTCTTGCATATGGAATTAGAAGAATGCAGGAGGCCATGAACCCAAAGGCTTGCAGTACTTGTCTTGCAGATAAGCAGGGTTTTTGTGGCTACTTGCTTGAAGTAGGTTGTCAAATGAATTTGTTTCTCTGGCGTGAGGTAAGCCATCGGGGAATTTGCATTCAAGCTTGCTCCCAGGAATATAATTTGTTGACAGAGTACCAGGTGTGATTTCTTTTCGTTTATGGTGCACCCCAGACAAGATAGAACCCTTTGTACAAAGGCCAGATGATTCAAAAGTATGTCCTGGCTTTCTGCCTGAATTAGACAATTGTCCAGGTATGGGTATATTTGAATATTTCTTTGCCTGCAAAATGCAATAACTGGAGCTAGGCACTTTGTGAATACCCTGGGCACAGTAGATGAGCCAAAGGGCAGTGTGATAGTGTGTGTAGTCTGCTTTGAAGCATAGGTATCTTCTGCAAGATTCCTTGATTGGGATGTGCAGGTATGCTTCTTTTAAATCTAGTGTTGCCAACCAGGAATCTTTGCCTAGCACAGGAAGTAACTGGTGAAGAGTCAGCATCTTGAAGTCTAGAATCTCCAAAAAGGTGTTTAGAGTAGACAGGTCCAGGATGGGATGCCGTGAATTGTCTTTTCTGGGTACCAGGAAAAGTCTCGAGTAGAAACCTTGTCCCTTTTCCTCTTCTAGTACCAGTTGAATAGCCCCCATGCTTGAGAGAAAGTACTTGTTTTTGGGCCTCTGGCCACTGATATGGGGGCACGTCCGGCCAACCGCTTGATGTTGGCAATGTGTGGAAGTGAAATCTGTATCCCTGGGACACTATTTAAAACCCATTTGTCTTGGGTAATGAGTTCCTAATTCTTTGCATGAAGAACAACCCCCCCCCCCCAAAGGGGCAGTCAGTTGATAAGTGCTTGGAAATTTTAAAAGGAAGTCATTGAGGCAGTTTACCATAGGGGGGAATCTTATTATTCCCAGATTTGGAAGTGGAGGCCCCCCCCACTGCTTAGTTCTGTGTGTCCCCTGGGACTGAAACAAGAAGTTATGTACTCACCATAACGTTCGATGTATGTAGTCCATCTCGCCTCACATTCTTACCCGTGGGTTCAGAGCCGAATGTCGTCTCCGACTCGGCCAAACTTTTCTAGCGCAAAGTCTTTCTACTGGCTGGGCTAAGATGGTATCCCATGCTGCACTGCTCTCTATCCCCAGATCTAATTTGCTGCGAGCACCAGCACTCATTCTCCAAGCATACCACCTAAGGAAAGGAAGAACAAACCAAGAATGAAGGGAGCTCTGAAACCAGACCTAACCTCCAGATCCTCCAGGACGGGGGAAGGAGGGGGGGGGTAAGTAAGAATGTGAGTGGAGATGGACTACATACATCGAACGTTATGGTGAGTACATAGCTTCTTGATGTTATGTAGTCCAATCTCGCCTACATTCTTACCCGTGGGACAGCGTCCCCAGCACCTAAATCCTGGGAGGCTCAGTGGAAAATACTCCTGAGCACTGTGGAACCAAAGGAAGACCTGCCCCTAGATACCACATCCAACTTGTAATGAGTAACAAAGGTGTGAGGAGATGACAAGTAGCCGCAGCACAAATAATATCCATAGACAATCTGTCCTGAAAGGCTGTTGATGTAAATACAGACAGAGTAGAAAGAGCCTTCACCTGTAACGGTAAATCTTTACCCCCTGAGGAATAAATGAAAGAAATACAACTGGAAATCCACCTGGACAACGTGCCTTTGGAGACCCAATTCTGTTTTCCGAAAAGGAAACAAAGTGATCAGATTTTCTGAGGTCTTTCGTTCTGTGCAAATAAAAACTTAATTGTCTGTGCACATCCAATTGATGAAATTTGAATTCTGCCTTGTTTGAAAACTGGGGAAAAAACACTGGCACTTTAATAAATTGGTTAAGGTTACTGGCTGATGCCACTTTGGGAAGAAACGAGGGGTTCGGTCTGAGAAATCCTGTCCTTATGAAAAATCAAGTAAGGGGGGTGTGATTGATAAAGCTTGAAGCTCCGACACGCGTCTGGCTGACGTGATGGCTACTAAAAAGACAGTCTACCAAGTTAAGAATTTTAAATCGCAAGTGGCCGCAGGCTCAAAGGGAGGTGAAGTAAGACCCTGTAGAACAAAGTTTAAGTTCCAAGGCATAACAGGTTCTGATACCGGAGGACGAAGTAACAACGTGCCCTTCAGGAAAGCCTTACAGAGTCTATGTGCCATCAGGCTAGGCTCGTCTGTGACATGAAAGGTAGAAATCGCCAATTGGACTTTAAAGGTTGCGGCCTCTGAACCCTGGTTGAAGAGCATAGACGAACTCCAATACAGACGAAATTGGAGCTGTGTAAGGGTCAATCTTTTTGGCACGTGCCCAGATTGAAAACCTCTTCCATTTGCTGTAATAAATCTTCCTGGTCGAGGGCTTATGATAGGAAGATAAAATATGGACCACCTCTGGTGAAAAATGATGAAGCCTAACTAATGACGGAAGTGGAGTAGCCATGCTGTCAACCGGAGGGTCCGAAGGGAGGGATGGAGCTGCCATGACATGTGTGTCAGTATGTCTGGTTGTGGGTCCAGAATCCAAGGAGCGTCCATGAGATACGGAAGAAAACTCTGGAGTGCTTGCAACGCTAGTAGCACAGCTCTCATCTCCAGGACATTGACATGCAGATGCATCTCATGCTCTTGCCACATGCCTTGGACTGTCCTGCCTAGATAATGCCCCCCACCCCATCTGGAAGGCATCCGTGGTCACCATGGCAACCGGGGGCGCAGGAACGAAGGGCTTTCCCGCATTCAGGTTGTCGGTGCAAAGCCACCAACTGAGATCCTGTTTGCACCTGTCTGTGAGTAGAGTAAAGTGAGAAAGTGGAAGACGTCAAAGAGACCACTGGGCAAAGAGTAGCCACTGAAGGAGCCTCATATGTAACCTTGCCAGAGGGACTAACAATCGTAGCAGCCATTGTCCCCAACTGTTGGAGGACCCACCTTGCCTTTGCTCTTCTCAGAGGGAGGCAAGGCGTGAACTTGTTGTAGGACTCTGATTCTTTCCTGTGGTAGAAACGCCCGCATGAGGACAGTGTCTAGTTCAGTGCCTATAAAAGTGACACGCTGTAAAGGCAACAAGGCAGATTTTTCCCAGTTCAATGTGATGCCCAACTGTTGACATAGGTTGATTAGTAGCATCCCTGGTCCGAAGTAGTACATGCCTGGTGGTGGCAGTAGGAAGCCAGTTATCCAGATATGGAAACACTTGGAATCCCTGACGTCTCAGGTGAGCAGTCACCACTGCCATGAATTTGGTAAACACTATGGGGGCTGTGGTGAGACCAAAGGGCAGGGCTCGAAACTGAAAATGACTGGCTCCCAGCCGGAAGTGTAGGTGACTTTTGGATGCCCTGTCCATCTTTATGTGGTAGTAAGCATCCTTGAGGTCAATGGAGCACATCCACACTTCTTTTCCCAACAATAGGACAATAGACTGCAGTGACCATTCGGAACTTGGACTTTTGCACATGGGTGTTCAACTGACTGAGATCCAATATGTGTCTCAGGTCCCCTGTCCTTTTCGGCACCAAAAAGAATCTGGAGTAAGTCCCTAATCCGATCTGGTCTGAGGGGACATGTTGGATGGCTCCTTTTTCTAGCAGCTTTGAAACTTCTGAAGCTGTGTAATCCCTTTGACTGGGTGGAACATCCGAGATTTTCTTGACTGGAGGGGGATTTGACGAGAAAGGAATGACATATCCTCCGGAAATTATTCTTAGAACCCATTGGTCCTGGGTGATGTCTTCCCAGGCCTCCGGGTATAATGAGATTTGACCCCCGACTGGCTCGGTTAAGGACAGTCAGGCCTCCCATCAGGAGCGGCGGTAGGGAGAGCCACAAAAGGAATGGCGGTCTCCCGAGTTGCAGGGGCCTCCTCTGCCCCTAGGGCGGCATCTCCCTGAATAACCACCCCTCCTCCCCTGCCTCTAGAGGGGGGCTCACCTTGTGCACCGGGAAAAAAACTCTGTGATTTCCTGAACCACATTTTACCGCCCCTCTGGGTCTTGGGATAAGGCCTAGAGGGACGGGAAAAATGGACTCCTATGGCAGACAGAGTCTTTCCCTCCTGCTGGCACCTGGTGAGAGTGTCTTTCACCTTGGTTCCGAACAAAGAGGAACCATCAAAAGGGGTGTCAGTGAATGAAGACTTGAAGGCCTCCGCAAAATGACAAAGGCGCATCCAGGCCCGCCTCCTAAGAGCAACTCCTGAACTTGCTGCCCTACTCGCTCTTTCGGCTGCATAGGAGATTAGCCTCATGGAGGAGTTTGTAATGAAATTGAGGATAGACATCTGAGCGTTGACCGTTTGAGCCACCACCTCAGAAACGTTACTCGTGAGAGAATCACCAAGCTCCTTGAGGAGATCTCTCTGGAGCCATGTAAAGTGTGATAAATAATTCAGTAACTGTAAGGTAAAGGTCGCTGAAGAAAAAGTATGCTTCCCGTACCAGTCCATGGCCCTAGACTCCTTGTTAGGGGGATGGACGGTGGAAGAAGTCTCGGCTAATTCCTTCTGAGTGGCAGTTGCCACCACCATGGCATCCACAGGGACTCCCTTGGACAGAAAATCCTTATCAGGAGGAGCAGACAGAAATTTATTGGGTCTCCTGGGGACTGGTTCCACAGAGTCTGGGGTTTCCCACACCCTTCGACAAACCAAATCCAGAAGCTCGTCGAAGGGTGGAGATACCCAGGAGGCGGAGGGCAGAGCACCAAATGAATTCAGGAAGACCAACTCTTCCTCGGAGGGGGCTTTGGATGGCCAGTCACCTCTTTATTTCAAAATCTCTAGGATGTCAGAGAAAGAAACATCTCAGAGGATGACTTGGGGGACCCCTCCGATTCCTCGAGGTCGGTGTCTGATGTGAGAGACTAATCCTGGGAATCTATGTGCTTCCTCTTGCACGTCTTCTTTCTGGGTGGCTCCTCAGGCAAATACTCTGAGGGACCCTCAGAAATGTGGGGACCACTCATGGGGGTACCCTGAGGCCTTGGGGCCCCGCTGTCTAGATATAGATGGCGATCAGAGACCTGCACCGGTGTAGTAGGGGATAGAATGACCAACCCGCATGATGCTGCTGATGACCTGGCCAGCATGCTCCACATGGCCTCGAAGGCTGCCCCCCCCCCCCCCGAGTCCGAAGAACGATCAGCCTCCGAAGCCACGACAGGAGTCAAACTTCCCCGCGCCGTAGCATCGAGAAGGAGACAAGGAGCCGAGAGGTGTCCTGAAGCCTCTCCGGCGGGTCCGACCGAAGAATCCGGAGTCCTGAACACTGTGGAATGTGCCGACGGGGTTAGAGCTGACAGCGGCACAGATAAGCCAGGAGGGGCTGTCGGAACTGACCTAGGAACATCACGCGGAGCCGAGCACTCCGGCTCCGAAAGCTGAGGTGTGCTTGGAGGAGGAAGTATCGAAGCAGGTTGAGGGACCGGCTCCAGAGCCAACTGGGTCAGAGCAGAGAACAATTTTGCCAGAACCGGTGACTGAAGGAGTCTCTGCACCACTCTATCGACGTCCACATCTGATAAGGTCCTGGAGGATTTAGAGGACAGAGAAGGAGATCGAGACCTCCTCTCTGAAGGGGACCTGCGTGGAGGGGATACTGGCCTAATGCTAGGCGATCTGCTCCGAACAGGTTCCAAGAAAATTGGAGCCGAAGCAGGTTCCATAACAACTGACACTTCCTGTGGCCCCAAAGACAATGGAGCCGAGGATGTTGAAGCAGACTTTTGCTATTTTCTCCAGTGGCTCAGAGGAGACTGATGGAGACGGAGATCTCTTTTTTAATTTAGAAGATTTATTCTTAGAGCTGGAAGCAATCTCCAGACCCTCCTCGAAGGAGGGTTTCCGAAGTCCCTTCAAAATCAATTTATTCTTCCTTTCCTGAAGAACCCGCAGACTAAAAGCATGACAGAAGCTACAGAACTCCAGGAGATGAATTGCTCCCAGACAATATACACAGACGGCGTGTCCATCGGTAATGGACATTTTGTAACTGCACCTAGAGCACTTCATGAAGCCAGAGGGCTTGCACTCCTTAGTATCTTTGGACATAGTTAACCAACACTAAAAAAGCACCAAGACAATCAAACACTAAATAAGGACCAATGGTCAAACAGTCACAAGGCGGGAAAAAACTACAACACACAAATACCACAAGATCTCGAAGTTAAACGATCCTTAGACACAAACAAAACTGAGAAAGGACCAATACCTCTAATTTAAATGGTACTTAGACCCGGTAAACTTAAAAGACACAAAGAAAGCAAGGGGACAGACTAGGTCCTCTAACTAAAACGGGCCTAGCCCACTGGAAACAGCTAGTGGGATACCACAGAAAACCGATCCAAAACACAATTTTTTTTACAAGACATGACAAGAACACACAATAGCTATTAAAATAGCTTTTTGTTTGCAACAAATTTCTCTGATAAGGAAGAAAAAGGGTACTTAACCACAGCCAAGAGCGAGACCACGTCCGAGCTATGCCAGCGGCAAACGAGATCTGGGGATAGACAGCAGTGCAGCATGGGATACCATCTTAGCCCAGCCAATAGAAAGACTTCGAGCTAGAAAAGTTTGGCCGAGTCGGAGCCGACATTTGGCTCCGAACCCACGGGTAACATTGTAGGCGAGATTGGACTACATAACATCCTTGTTTTTTTGCTGTGCCTGGGTTTGGCTTGAGAAGACCTGGAAGGGGCTGGAAAGGACCAGTCCTTAGAGGGCCAGTGCCTACTAAATCTAAGAGGCTGAACTTGTAAAAAATCTTTAACAGTTTGCATAGATTTAGCTGTATCTTCCATCTTTTTAAGAACTTCCTCAGCCTTGTTGCCAAACAGGCGGTCCTGATTTAAAGGAGCATCCAACAATTTAGCTTTATCATGATCAGGCAAAGAATTGCACCTTAAGCCAAGCATGCCTTCTGAGCATAGACCCAGTAACAGCAGCCCTGCAAGAGGACTCTAATGAATCAAAACCACATTGCAAAGTATGTTTTCCAACTTGTTCAGTAGAATGCATTAAATCCTGTAATTCTTTATTTTCCACACAGTCAGGAATCATCATCATTTTCTGTTTAAGCAGTCCAATAACATGTTGCTGATACTTTAACATATTAAACTGGCAGTTTAAAGCCCTAATGGCCAAGGTTGCAGAAGTATAAACTTTCTTACCCCATCTACCCAGTGCCCTGGAGTCTCTATCAGAAGGGGTAGGATTTTTAGCAGTAGAAATCTTAAATGCCCTTGGGCCACTGTGAAATAGTCTCTGGATCTGCAATAGGATTTTTAAAAAGGAACTTGTGGGACTAAGGGACTCTATAGTATCGGTCAGGTTTTCTGGCAGCAGAAGGCACGGAATCAGGGGCCAAACTAGATTCCGAAAAAGCATCATCAACAATGTCTAGTACAGGAGGAATAGCTTAAGGCCTATGCTGAGGTAGGAGAAGGAAATCCCTAAGCTTCTTTTTTGAATCAGAAAAATCTTGGCTTTCCCAGTGGAAATGCTCCCTTAGAGTATGTAAGGTTTTCCCAAAAGAAAAATCCTCAGGAGGGGAAGCAGAGGGAATGGGAGTCCTCTGCACCAGAATCTTCTTAAGTAGATAAGGGCAAATCCAGATCATCAGAAGAATCAGAAAAAACAGAATCCTGATCAGAAGATTTATAATCAACTTCAGTCCTAGGCCTCTTGGGGGGGGGGGGGGGGGGCTACCCCTGATTAGAGTTATTAGATCTTCAGCCATTCTTATTTGTTTTTTAGGCATAGAGGCCTAAGCATGTGGCCTGGGCGTGGGTTTATTAGGCATGGATCGAGATTTAGGCCTAAGTAAAGAAAAGTTGGTTTAATATGCAAGTCCGTAGGCCTGAGAATATACCCTCAGAAGCCAGCGGCTCCGGACCCATCCAAGGTAGAGACATCCGCGGGTTCCATAGTTGAAGCATCTCGCAGCATCCGAATGGGTCTCAGTAGAGGCCTGCGAATCTTAAGTAGTGGGTATCAGGTGCTGCGAAAGCACCTCACTGAGTACCGGCAAACTGGCAACTGGCTTAGGAGAAGCGTCGTCGGCAGTTTTGGACCAAGGCGGCCTGTCTCTGTCTATCTTTGCGTTTTTTCGGAATCCCGGTAGTCGGATGGCTAACCGACATTTCTGGATAATTAAACCGAAAATCGAAATATTAATAGAGGCGAAAATATACAGACGACAGATAGTGTGCTGATTAAAAAAGCACAAAACCGACAGCAAGATACGTTGTGGTCAGGGCCTAGGCAAGGAATACAGTACGAATTACAATCTTTATGAGGTATTTGCTTTCCACATGTAATGCAATTATTAACTTTTAATGACATCAGTAAGGAGCAAGAAAAAGTTTCCCCAATGGGGTACTTAGCTTTAGTTGAAGACTTCGGTTCTGAAACTCGAAAACGAAAATTTCAGGAGTCGGCCGACTGGCACTTGCGAACTGCTTCTGCTTCAGGCACTGCACAGCAAGAAAGACTGGTGTAATGGCATCGGCTGCAAGTTTTATACCTCTGACGACCTGATGTCATGGAAGAAGGGACAGCAACTGACACAGGACCCAAGACTTTGTTAATTAGGCTGATAACCTAAATGTAATGACTGCAACAGTGAAACACAAAGAACATCTGCAATTTGAGATGGAATTTGCCTACCACCTTTGAAACTTCCTTCAAGAACTCTTCCCCCACCCCCCCTCAGCCAAAGGTGAGCATGCTCGGAAAGGCAAACCTGAAATGTAAACAAAGGCTGAATCAAAATAAAAAAATCCCTGGGACTGCCCCTTTAAGAGAAAGAAATAGTCTGAGTAACAACAGCAAGAGTAAAAATGTCAATGTCTGTTAAGGAAGTAGAGAGTAAAGGCTGACCAGTAGGATGTCTGTGGAGGAAGGTTTACAGACTGTACGGCTGTTGCTTTCAAACTAGGGCAGTGAAGCCCAGTCAATATTCTTCTTTCGGCTTTTCCCGATTAGAGGTCACCACAGCGGAACTCCGGTCCGCTAATGATTGGCAGTAGATTTTTACGGTGCCGAGGTGCCAGCCAAACGCCCAACCTTCAACAAAGGCACGCCCATTTACGCATGTCTTTCGAACGCCACTCGACCGCGGGGAGGACATGCAGACTCCACACAGAAGGCGCTCCAGCCGAGAATTGAACGGGAGAACCTCTTGCTGTTAAGTGACAACGCTACCGCTGCACCACCGCGGCTTACTACTGAAGACCAGTCAATGAGCAGGCTAAACCACACACACAAGACTGGATGCCCCCAACACTTACTTAAAGCACAAGGGCAGAGGTGGTACAAAGTTTGTCCAAAACAAATGGTGGGTGGATTGAGTGGACACAGACTGCCTTTTGGATGAGCCTGCTGGGTGTATGCTTTAGGAATGTTTCCTGTGAACCTGTTGAATAAGAAAAATGAGATGTATTCACTGTTCAGTAGAAATCCAATTAAATTACTGTGGGTTGAACTATATGTAACAGAGTTTTGTCACCAGTAAATGCAGTGAAGTTGTAAGTGGATTCTTAATAAATGCAGAAATTAATTTCCAAAATACAGTTACCGTGATAAAGCCACTTGGCTTTGTGGGAAGTCAACCACCTTAAACAACACATCCTCAGAAGGCAGCAAACACTACCATTTTATTAACACCCTTACAAATTAAGGACATTTACCTTGCACAAACAGCTATTTAAGCACCCGAACAACAAAGGAAAACTGAAAAAAAATAAGGATAAGGCAGGCAAAACTTGGCTAAAGTAGTTCTAAACCTCACAAGCACTTTAAATTGAACAGATTTTTTAACAAACACATACTTTAAACCCACCAAGTATTTAACCTACATTCCAACAGTGAAAGGACTTGATAGTGCTACGAGATCTCTGTAATTTAGATTACCTTCCTAGCTTTTGTAACATCAGTTGCAAAGAGTTATGCTAATATAATAAGCATTCAGTCCCAATGAAACATAGATGACTACTGGGCACCAATACAAAATTGCTGACACAATCAACTAACATACAATGTTTGTAAGTAATACTCAGTAGAAGGCACCATACCTCTCAACCTGGAATCATCAAAAATCTGGACAAGACCCATGAAAAATATGTACAACTGGCCAAAAATCTGTATTATGATAAATGTAAAATGTGCATACATAATTATGTAACCCCACCCACTCCAATGAAATTGTGGGATACCAACTTTTAAATGCAAACTGAAGAGCAGACAAAATATGAAAAAATAAACAGAATAGTGCTTTATTTATATTAATATTTGAACTTGTATCAACCTTTGAACTTGTGCAAAACTAAAATAATTTTTTCTTTTATAAAGACTGCTTCTACACTAATATTAAATAACACAAAATATAACCAGCCAAGAATACAAACTTCAACAGTTTTAGACACATATACAACCCTTGCTCACATATTACTTTTAATTACAATTTAATAGACGTCTTCACCACTCATTACAAAACATATTTTTTAATTTTACTGTACCAGATACTTCACGTATCAGACTCTCAGCCTCGATATATATATCATTCAGTCATTAATTCCATTTTCCTATATGCACTTAATCCAACTCAGAGTCAGAGACAGCAAATGCTGTTTTACTGAAATTTCAGAAATGTGAAAGGTTGCACAAGTCTAAATGTTATAAATCAGGGGATGAAGGTTCATGCTCTTTGTTGGTGAGGCAGTACACTGTTGGAAAGGCTTTAGTTATGTCAGTTATAGTGGACTGTAAAAAGGGAGCATAATCATTCACAAAGGTGGAATGATTCATTGTTAGTTAATATTTGGTAGCTTAAGAGTTATTTAATGTCCCTGTTAAGAGTTTTATTTCTTTCCAAAACTGATTGGGTCTAGACAAGTTTGCTTCCTGTTTCTGCCTAAGGTACAGGCCTTTTGCAGTACTTGTTGCAATTCTTGTTTCTTTCCTTAAACTCACAAAAAGTTTGGTGGAGTTCTATATTGTTGGGGTTCCTTTTACAGTTTTTCCAGACAATCTCTGGCTTTAATTTTGTTTTTACTATACAGTGACAGCCATGTCATATATATATTGTATCCACTCTTAACCAATGTTTCACATTCATGTCTATTCTTAACCAATGTTTCACATCATGTATAATTTGGTCTACTTACTTACTAAACTGTAAATGTCTCTTTTTGAAAATTGTAAAATTGTTTTTAAAATGCTTTGGTGCTTTTCCCTTCAAGCCTCCACTGAAAAAGGACATCTATAAAGTCGGGCTTTCTGGCAGTCAAATGTCAATAAATAAATGAATGTGATCTCTTGCAGACTACTAAGAGGTGACCTAACCCAGTACTGATGGACTTGCTTCACATTAGCAAGTCAAATGACACCAGAATTATTTTTTATCCAAGGTGCTAAACCCTTCTGCAGCATTAACAAGAAGGTATATCTTGCAGAGGATACCACTACTCTGGACCAAGCTTAACTTGGATCAATGGGGTTAGCAGTTTCAAATTTTCAGATACTTTTTTGGGTGATCACTCCCTGAAAACTTACCATCGGCGGTGGTGGTGCTGCGGTAGCGTTGTTGCCTCACAGTCAGATGCTGTCTGGTTCGATTCTCAGCTAGAGCGTCTTCTGCGTGGAGACATGCGTGAATGGGCGTACCTTCGTTGAAGGTTGTGCGTCAGGGCTGGTAACTCGGCACGTAAAAATCAACTACCAATCATTAGCAGATCAGAGTTCGCTGTGGCGACCCCTAACCGGGAAAAGCCAAAAGACACATCATTCTCTGAAAACTTACCATACATGCCATGCAGTGCAATGTTCTGATACAGAAAGCACTGGAAGCATAGACTTGCTTCCCTAACCTATCCATCATCTTGGAATCTTTACTGGGAGGATGGATAGCCTAAGAGTCTTCTGAGATGTCCTTTTTAGCAGCCAGAGCTACCATTATGGAGTCAAGAGGTTCCTTCCTTTAGTAAGGCCTGTCTTTGGGGGTACAAAGAACTCTGATGGGCTTCCTAGAAATGCGCTCAACTATGTCCCGCAAGTTCCGTACTTTCTACCACTGTGTTCAGGGGAAGCACTATCCATGCTACTGGGAGAGAAGAATTATAGGCCTTCTGTACGATTTGTTTCTCCAGGGTGGGAAGGGTCTACAGGATATGATCCCATCCTGATTCATCACTGCCAATATCTCACTTAAGGGTGCTTTATCTAGAAGAGATTTGGGGGAAACCTCCCTTTTGTCCAGATCTGTATCTGGAGTGGGAGACTCTAATGGGTTGTCCACCTATTTCCACTTATACTTTCTCTTCATAGAAGGGTTAGGATGGAAGTCTTCATCTGAGCTTCCCTGGGAAGAGAAATCTCCAAATCCCACCAGTCTAGGCCTCATACTCTACTAGGCCTGTGGGATCCTGGATGATGGTCAACTCAAGGTACCAATCTCAGTGGTACCTTGAGAATGGAATCAGTACCACTGACACAATGGGCATGAAAGAGCTAATGGTGGTGGTCTTCTCCACCACAGAATCCACCAAAGTACCCAAGGCCAGAACAATCAGAGCTGGCAAGGTTAGAACGGGGTCTAAAGTCAACAAACCCACTCTGAAAGTCAGCACTGAGGATGCTGGAGTCAAGGCCAAGTGAGACATCTTCAGAGCCAAGAGGCCAAACACTCCAATACTAAGAATGGTACAAGCAGTCTCTATGCCAAAAACCCAGCTTGACCACCGAAAGCCTAGCAATGGCTGGTGCTGAAGAGTATGGTGTCAATTTTGCCAACACCAAAGCCAATGGTGTGTGAGACGTACAATCTATCCATACAAAAGAACCAGGCATGAGAGTCTGTACAAATTCCATCGCTGCTAGAATCAAAACCAGGCCCAGAGGAGGAATGGTGCAAAAGGGAGTTAAGTAGAACTTCTCAGCCCATAGTAGGATCTATCAGGCCAAAAAAAAATACTGTACTGAAGCATAGCCTTGACAAAGGCTGACATCATGTATCATATCAGGTATAATAACCCAAACACAAAGAAATACCAGAACCTAACATGTATTCTCTTAAAACTAACATTTAAAATAAAATACCACTCCTTAATAGATGTAGACATACATCCAAATCCCGGCACAAATTCTATGAATTCTTCAGAGCTCCTTACCCCAGCTCCATCACACACACACAGACCCTCACCATACCCTCTAACTCACTACTGATTGCCCATCTCAACATTCGGAGTATAAATAATAAGGTTGCCCACCTACATGCTCTCTTGGATATTCATTCATTTGACATCCTATGCCTCACTGAAACTTGGCTAAAACCAGCAACTCATGACAATGAAGTCATACCACCCGGATACAATATCCTAAGGCTAGACTGTAGCTAAGAAGGGTGGGAGGGGTAGCTATCCTATACAAATCTGAACTACAGGTGACCTTTGTAGACTTCAAACCACCATTAGATAGAAATACAAGTTCATTATTTCCAAGGTTCAGCTCAATAAATGTAAAGCCATCTATATCATCTGTCTACCTTCCCCTAGGTAATAATACTAATATCATTGAAGACATCCTAAGCTGGCTGTCCGCTAACTATCCCCAAGAAACCATAGTCCACGGCAACTTTAATATCAATTGGAATAACTGTACATCTGAACAACCTACTACCCCCCCACATTAACCTATATGGTTTTACTCAAACCATTACCTCCTCTACAAGGACCAGCAAACCCAACAACAAAGACAGTACTTTAGACTAGATTCTCATTAACAGTCATCACCAATTATACAAGGTAGGGAACCTCCCTGACAATGTAAGCAACCACTCTCTCACCTTTAAAATCAGGCATAAGACTGACATTCCTAACCTATCCACCTATAAGACTCTAAGGAGCAACAAAAATTTCAACCCTGACATCTTCCAATGTGAACTTATGGCATGTGATTGGTCAGCCCTAAAACATCTTCCACTGGAGGAAGCAGTAAAATACTTTAACACTAAATTCTTAGCCATTTTAGACTGCCATGCACCAATGCGTACTTATTAGAACTAAGATTAAACCAGCCCCAAAGTGGTGGTGGTGCTGCGGTAGCGTTGTCGCCTCATAGCAAGACGTTGTCCCGTTCGATTCTCAGCTAGAGCGTCTTCTGTGTGGAGGCATACGTGAATGGGGCATGCCTTCGTTGAAGGTTGTGCGTCAGGGCTGGTAACCCGGTACGTAAAAATCCACTACCGATCATTAACGAACCGGAGTTCCGCTGAGGCGACCCCTAACCGGGAAAAGCCGCAAGACACAAATTAAACCAGCCCCATGGATCTCAAAAGTAACCAAACAAAAAAATCCTACTTAGAAATAAAGTCTGGGTCAAATGGTGCACTACAAAAAGCCCTACATATCATGTAAAATTTAGTTAAGAAATGATACAAAAACGCCATTCTTATAGATAAAAGAAACTTTTACTATCAACTCCAGCAAACCCACCAAAACAAAACTCAAAAGTTTTGGGCTGGCATCAAACTTTTAAACTCTGGTCGTTCTGTCACACCAACACCATCAGGCACTAACCATGATAATCCCAAACAAATTGCCAATACCTTTAACACTTTCTTGACAGAGACCATCCAATCTCTTGCCAACCAACTATCTCCCGACAGCTCTAGCCTGACTACTGCTATATCCAGCTCACTCTCCTCATTTCACTTTCAACCTGTTCCTACATCCCTTATTCACAAACTCAAATGAAACACCCCTTCAGCCGATCTATTACCAGCAGAATATTTACAAAAAGCTGCAAAAGCCATAGTCTATCCCATATCCATCCTGATTAATAGAACTA
This sequence comes from Protopterus annectens, assembly GCF_019279795.1. NCBI lineage: Eukaryota > Metazoa > Chordata > Ceratodontiformes > Protopteridae > Protopterus > Protopterus annectens. Next base: position 177,389,870 of record NC_056748.1, read on the forward strand.
TAATTTATTTATTTATTTATTTCCAGTTTGATAACCGGGGAAGTCCACTGGGCCCGAAAGCCCGTTTTCAGTGGAGGCCCGGGGAGAAAAGCTCCATGATAATACATTACACACAAAAACACAGCAGAACAGATCTAAACTAATACACACAAAAACACACTCTGTTCTAATAGCATAACACTTTAACAATTTCCAAACAAGAATGAGGTGCATTGGGCACTATACATAAGAAAAAGCTATATTAGTGCAACTGTGAATGTTAGTAAAGTAGGAAAGGAAAGGAAATTATAGATAGAGTTTGAATGCAAGAGCAGGGATGCATGGGAGAAACGAATAAGAAGCAAAGAAATTAAAGGAGAGGTGTCAGAAGAGGATAGAAAAAGAACAGATAACTAATGTTCAAATTGTGGTTGAGTCCAGGAGACCACCTTGAGAAAAAAGTCAAAAGATTTAAGGTGAGAGTAAGCATAGCACTTAATGGAAAATAAAGGGTTTATTCAGGGAGGAAGGAGGAGATAATGAAGAAGAGAGGGGAGCTAGGGAGAGAGTCAGAAAATGGAAGGAACCATCCCATCTATCTGGAAAATTTCACATATTATCCCCCTACATAAAGGTGGTACCTGCAATGAGTTATCAAACTACAGACCCATACCCCTGGTAAAAATTATGGAAAAATGTGTACATAAACAACTGCTAAACTATCTTACCCAGAACAAACTACTAGCTGTCAGCATGGTTATAGGCGATTTCACAGCACCACCTCTGCCCTCTTATCCTTCAGTGACTGCATTAACAAAAATCATAACATTCTTTCCTCAGCCCTGTTTATTGATCTCTCTTCTAAAGCCTTTGATATGGTTAACCATCAGCTACTCAAATATACTTAAAACCCTCTCACTAGACTCACTGGCCATACAATGGTTCCATCCTACTTAAACAATAGATAGCAGGCTGTACTATGGGATAATAACTTATCCACCCACCTTCCCATTGCCCTTGGTGTCCCTCAAGGCTCTATATTAGGTCCTCTCCTATTTTCTATTTTTATTTATAACCTACATTCTGTAATTCCACAAGCTACCTGTATCCAATATGCAGACAATTCCACATCAGTATGCTCAGCCACCTCTCCATCTGATCTACAGACTCTAACCCAAAAGGTGTTCAATACAGTTGAAAACACCGTTGCCTCATCTTGAACCCCAAAAACAAAACTCTTACTATTCACTCCAACTCGTAGAGCCTCCCCACTTAACTTTACTGTTATATCAAACAATGGTACTATCATATCTCCTAATCCCACTACCAAACTACTAGGGGTCTTAATTGATAACAACCTTAACTCTGACGCTCATATTAACAATACAATAAAAACAGTCAACAAAAAACTCGGCTTCCTTTACAAGATAAAACCCTTCCTGATGCCATTAGCAAGGACTACTATCATCCGCACTCATTTAATCTCTACGCTCCTTTATGCCTCCCCTATATTTACTAACTTGTGTAAAACTAACCTTAACAAGCTAGCAATCTCCTATAACAATATTGCCAGATTTGCCACTGGCTCTGCTTTCAGAACCCATCACTGTCATAATCTACAACAACTAGGTTGGCTAGAGTTACCAAACCAACTGCTATATAACCAAATAACAGTTGCACACAAGATCCTCTATCAACCTACTAATACCCCAATACTTACTAACCTTATCACCCCCTACAATAATCTTAAGACCCTACGCTCCTCAAACAAACTACTTGTACAACTAAGCAAAACCAAAAATATGGCTGGAGACTTCTTGTTCTCTAACACTGTTGGCAAAACCTGGAACTCACTCCCTAGTGACCTGACCTTGCTTCCCTCAAGATCACTTTTTACAAACAAACAAACTATACCTCAAAACACATTGGTTATGCCCTTGTGCTAACCCTGACTAACCAAGTAGGTGCCTCTCTGTTAACCTTTAAAGAAAGTGTGTTTTCATATATTAACATCACGTCATTCCTAACACCTTCATGTACTACTCCCTAAATCATCGTATATTAATTAACCTCATGTCATTTCTTACATGTTCCTATATTATTCCCTAAATCATTACATGTATAAAGAATCTTAAACCAGCAATGTAAAGAAATGTAAAGTAATATAAAGAATGGTTAAAAGATGTACCTCGATTTTTAAAATCTGTCATGTAAACTAACTATTATTTGTGTTCATTGGAGCTTTTCTCCTAGGGCCTCTGCTGAAAATGGACATACATCCAGTCAGACCAGCCTGGTCAACAAATATAAAATAAATAAAATAAATGTACCCTCAATCAAGTTGAATGAAGTTCCTTGATGGATCTGGGAGAATGAATAGAAGTAACAGGATAAGGTCTACAAGTAATCAACTAAGAGAGTTTTTTTTCAAGGAAAAGATAACATTGCACCATTCTACAGAGACCTCTGCAGCCCCTGAGGAATCCTGTAAGTAAGGGACAAATGGTTTACAGAAGTAGTCAGGCTGAGTCTCTCTCTCTCTGCAGGAAGAAGAGGGAGAAACTCTTGCCATCTTGGCTAAAGAGACCATCTCCAATACCTGTCTGGTCCTCAGGATTCCTCCTCTTTTACTATTGTGATGGTGCAGAGTCTGATGGGAAAATACCTTTAGCCACTAGTTTGATCCAGCATTATGCAAGAGTCATATAACTAAAATGTTTACAAATGGTGCAGAAACTCGACAGGGAGGATTCAGATCACTGACAAATTGCAAGTCTTGATGGGGAATTTTATGCCCACAACACTTGCATTTTTTGAAAGCTGATTTGCTTTCCTTATCCATGTTGCTTAGTACTCCACTCAAGAACTAACAAATCATTAGGTGGCAATAAAATCACCAACGATCTTACTTTGGAGGGAAAACAAGATTATAACCAGAAGTCAATAAGAGTAGAAGAGAAAAGCAATCAAGAATTTAGTTACAAGAGAGAGCAAATGGCCCAAAAAATGATAGGGGAGGGAAAGGATTGAAGAAAGAATAGCAAAGTAGAAAAACAAAGATAGTAAAAAGGCTAGAAAAGAACTTTAGAAGCCAATTGTGTTTTTCAGATGAAGCTCAACTGACAAAGAAAATAAGAAAATTGTTAACTCAACTGTCCAAGTAAATGGTAAAACACACACTAGATTGCTTGAGCTGTGTAGAGACGTCACTATCTTAATGGTGGCAAAAAAATCTGGAGGATGCAGCAGAAGCATGGGGTTACAGAAGAGTGTTAGTTTGCGAGGAGTTTGTTGCTGTCATTAAAGGGCACCAAATGCACCAGTCATGATGTTCCGATGTCTGGAAAGGGCCTAAGAAACCCCAGGGAACTATATGCTAGTTATAGCCTGACAGCAAGAGATGGGGAAAAGGGAAAGGCTTGTCGTTTTCTTAAATGGGCAACAAACTCCATGAGAACCACCAGCACAGGTTATGGCCAGAAATTTAGACAAATCTGATCCAATTTAATAACCTTATTACAAAAGAGATGCTGATGATGAAGTGCTGCAGATGAGATGGGTCTCAGGACATCAAGCAAGGCTTATGATTCAGTCCCACACAGGAGACTGCTACAAAGACTGGTGGCAATGGGGATGTACTCATGGTTAATAGTAGGACACGAGATGACTGTATTGAGAGAGAAAATGAAAAGAAGGAAAATGACTGTGTAAAGGAATGCTGTAGGGGGTTTTCCTGGATCCACTACAATTGGGTTTACATCAGACGTATAAGAGGGAGCACAGACTAGGAAGAGGTACCCCTTTGGTAATGGCACAAAGTTAGGTGCAGCAGTGAAGGATTGCTGGAAACACTTTAAAAAAGCATTTAGAAAAGGTGACCATGTGGACTGAAAGATTGCATTTTTCTGCACTGAGCCTAAACTGCCAAGTACTGCACCTAGGCCACATCAATCCTGCTGTGACTTAGCTGGAGTAGTGTAAATTATGGCTTGCCTCAAGAAAAATCACTGTTCTAAAAAAAAAAAAAAAAAAAAAAAAAAAAGTTATGTTAGCTTTAGAATTGGGTCAAAAGAAGGAAGCATTAGTTCCTTACAAAATACAAATCCCAGTGGGGTGCAAGTTCCTTATAAAATACAAATCCCAATGGGGTGTTGGATTCTTGAATACTGGTCAGATTTTTAAAATTCACCCGAGAAATGCCCTACAGATATTTAAGGAAGCAAGGAAAATTTCCAGAACCCCACCCCCCCGCCGAAACTGGAAATGACTGACAGACAATGATGGAAGTGTAAATCACAGCCACACTGGCCACCAGGACTATGCAGAGCAGACAATCAATGCAGCCAACGGAATGGTGGGGTGCAGCCTTAAAAAGGTAAACTTCTAAACAGGTAATCCTTCTTGTATACCAGAATGGATCAGGCCAAACCTTGAGTAATGTGTGCAGTTGTATATGTCAAATAAGGAGAGGGATATCATGTTGTACGAAGGAGTTCGGAAGAAAGTCAACAGAAGGGTTCACGAGACAGTGCGGAAAACACATGAAAACAGACTGGAGGAGCAAAATCTCTTTTCGAGATAAGAGCATAGAACTAGTGGGGAGAATATGACATGGCTGCACAAAATCATCTGAAGGGGCTATTCTGTACAGAATGGACATAGGGTGGAGGCAGAGGCACAGGCAGCATAATTTAAGGCCCACATACTCCCAAAACTGTGAAAGCATTTCTTCTTAAAAAGATAGCTGTGAGCCCAAGGAAAGGATATACCAAAATGCATGTTGGAGAGGGAACATACAAGAGCCATTAAAAAGGTATGAGATGGACTACAGAAGAGATAAAAGGGAAATGTAAAATAGCGAATGCACTTAAACAGCAGACTAGACAGGTATATTACCTCCTGCTGCTACAAAACAAAACAAATGTAATGTAAAAAGATGATAGAAACAGCTGTTCCAGCCAATATATCTTGTAGTATCAATATATCTTGTAGTATCAAAAGTACAGCAGACAAGGTGAAACTCCATCGGCAAAATCTACTTCCAACTATTCCATCTCATCAGATTCAGAAATGGTGGAGAGAGTTCTCCAAATCTTGTCACAGTAATGATGAAATGTATCAACGTTGGACCTATACTGAAATATCACAAAACATAAGCACCAGGATGAATTACCTCTAGTAGAATTCGACATTACAACTGACAAATTCAGACATTACAACTGACAAAAAGTACAGTTGTGTACGCTTACCATAAATGTAGGTGTTCTGTTGCAGTCATCACACTTGGGTTATCTGCCTGAAGGTACTCTCAGTTGGCCTGAATACCAGAGTCTTGGGATTTCTGTGTCGGATGCTGTCTCCTCTTCCATGATATCAGGTCATCAGGGGTATAAAACATGCAGCCAATGCCATTACATAATTTTTTCTTGTCCCAAATGTCAGGAGCCCCCAAAATAGGAAGCAATTACATAAACACCTCCAGTAAAAAGTAAATACCATTGCCACAAAATATGGCCAAAAAAGAGGAAAGGTAGAAAGTATGGATAAGTCAGGGGGCTGGAGGGAGGGTAACCAGGACTGCAACAGTGAATACACTCTAACATATACATTTATGGTAAGTGTACACAACTGTACTATGTTCTTCGTGTTTCACGTTGCAGTCATCACACCTGGGTTGATTCCCACAACTGAGGAAGGGTGGAGGCAGTCAAGAGGTATTAGGGCTGGCTAGCAGGCCTTGTAAGACTGCTGTAGCAAATCCATCTCTGGATTTAGAAAAGATAGGCAAGTGGTAATGCTTGGTGAAGGTGTGTACAGAACACCAGGTTGCAGCTTCCAGGATGTCCCTGGTGGGGACACCCCCCTGAGAAATGCTGTAGAGGCTGAAGTAGCTCTAGTGGAATGGGTTCTGATCCCCTGTGGGGTACATTTTCCATGGTGTTTGTAGCAGAAATGGATGCAGTGTGCTATCCATTTGGAGATGGTTTGCTTTGAAATGGTCTTGCCCTCTGCCCCTGTAGCAAAACTGACTAGCAGCTGGTCAGAATTGCTGAAAGGTTTAGTCCTGTCAAGGTAGAACCTAAGCTGTCTGTGCACGTCCAAGGAGTGCAGGATCCTTTTCCCTTTATTCTGAGGATTAGGAATAAAAGGTGGGTAAATGGATGAATTAGTTTAAAGCCACACTGGATACCACCTTGGGCATAAATGATGGGTTAGTCCTGAGGGAAACCCTGTCCGCATTGAAGATAATGAAGGATTTCACAGCCATAAGGGCCTGCAACTCAGACACTCATTTGCTGAAGTGATGGATAGAAGTAAGGCTGTTTTCCAAGGGAGGAATTTTAACTCTGCTGTAGCAGCAGGCTCAAAAGGGGGAAGCATGAGCTTCTCTAGTACAAAGTTAAGGTCCCAGGCAGGAGTGGGAGCTCTCCTCGGGGGGTCTTAAATTGTTAGCTCCTCTCAGGAACTATTTGACCAGAGGGTGAGAAAAGAGAGGTGGCTCAGTATTGTAATGAGCTGAGATGGCAGAGGCATGAATCTTAATAGAAGAGAAGTATAGGCCTTTGTGGAGCAGCTCTGCTAGGTTAATCTAGGATTTGAGATAAGGGGGGCACAGTTATGTCCTTACCCTGAAGCTGGCACCAAGAGCAGAATCCTTTCCACTTTTCTGAATAGGATTTCCTAGTACTAGGCCTCCTGGCCTCAAGGATGACATCCAGCATCTGTTTGCTGAGGGCTGGTGGTAATGCATTTAGTGAATAATCCATGCTGCTAGGTTCAGGGTTTGCAGCCGAGGATGCGAAATCTGGCCTTCCTGCTGGGACAGCAGACAGGGGGTCTGATGCAGGTGCCAGGGTGGAACTGCTGTCAGAATGCATAAAAATGGGTGCCAGTGCTGGCATGGCCAGACTGGTGCAATCAGGACTGTCCTTGGCCTGTCCTGTTTGATCTTGAGAAGTACTTTCGAGAGGATAGGCAGAGGGGGAAAGGCATAGATTGAGAGGTTTTCCCATGTAAAGGACAGGGCATCACTTTCCATGCTTGGCTGTGGGGAGTTCTGGTGCAGAATTTGCTCAATTGATGGTTCTGGGGGGAAGCAAAGAGGTCCACCTCTGGTGTTCCCCACCTGTGGGTTAGAAGTTTGAAAGTGTTGGGTTCGAGTTTCCACTCGTGTGCGTCCATTCGATTTCGACTTAAGTCTGCCAGTGTATTTTCTTTGCCTGGCAGGAACTGAGCTTGCAGGTGCACTTGATTGCTCAAGGCTGTGTTCCACAGAGCCATGGCTAACCTACAGAGGGGGTAGGCGTGAGTTCCCTCTGCTTGTTTATGTACCACATAAGTAAGGTGTTGTCTGCCTTTATCAAGAATTGTCCTGGAAGGATAAGATATTTGAAGGCTGTCAGGGCATTCTGTACAGCTAACATTTCTTTTTGATTGATAAGCAGGTGCATTTGTCCTGGGCTCCATTTGCCTTGAATGCATCTGCCTGCCATGTGAGCCCCCCATGCATAGTCTGATGCGTCTGTTGTCAGGGTTTGGGCGGCAGGGGGTTGAGGGAAAGGGAGTCCCTCGTTGTGGTAGCAGGCCTCTGCCCACCAAAGGAACTCTGTCCTTAGGCAAGGAATGATAGGAATCACTGTTTCCAGGTCCTGAGAATGTTGACACCACAGACTTTTTAAGTACCACTGAAGTTACCTCATATGCAGTCTTGCATATGGAAATAGGAGAAAGAATGAGGCCATGAACCCTAAGGCTTGCAGTATTTATTTTGCAGATAGCTGGGTTCGAGTGGCCAGTAGTTTGAAGTAATTTGTCACATAAACCTATTTTTCTGGCGTAAGGAACGCCATCTGGGAAGTTGTGTTCAAGCTTGCTCCCAGGAATACAGTTTTTTGTCTGGGTACCACATGTAATTTCTTTTCACCGATGGTATACCGCAGGGAAGTTAGGAGTCTCTTTACAAATGTCAGGTGCTGTAGTAGCAGTTCCTGACTGTCCATCTGAATCAGGCAGTCGTCCAAGTATGGGTAAATTTTAAATAGATATTTCCTGCAAGATTCCCTTACAGGGATGTGCAGATAAGCGTCTTTTAAGTCTAGGGCGACCAGCTAGGAGTCCTTGGTTAGCATAGTCTGGAGTAGAAACCCTGTCCCCTTTGCTCTATTGGGACAGGTTGAATAGCCCTGATATTGAGAAGAGAAAGTACTGGCTTTTGGACCACTGCCCACTGGTTTGGGAGAAAATCTGGCAATTCGCTTCGGGTTGGCAGAGAGTGGAAGTAGAATCTGTATCCCTGGGATACAATGTTTAAGACCCATCTGTCTTGGGTAATGTACTCCCACTTTTTTGCATGCAGGGCGAGTTTTCCTCCTAGGGGTGCAAGTACTTGTGTGTGGCTGGGAAGGATGAAGGGCAAGTCATTGTGAACCTTTTTCCATAAGGGGGTGGCTTACCACTCCCCGTTTTTCAGGTGAGAGCACTCCATTGTTTACACCTGCGTGTACCCTGAGACTGTAGTCTTGGTGGTCTGCTCCCCTGGGGTTTGGACTGAGAAGGTCTGGGAGGAACTGGAAAGGACCAGTTCTTTGAAGCCCAATGCCTACTGAATCTAGGTGGCTGTACCTGTAGGAAATATTTAACGGTTTGCATAGATTTAGCTTTTTCCTCCATCTTTTTAAGAACCTCTTCTGCTTTTGTGCCAAACAAAAGTTCTTGGTTTAATGGAGCATCTAGTAGTTTTGCTTTGACATGGTCTGGCAAGATTTGTTCCTTCAGCCACTCATGCCTTCTCAGAACAGACCCAGTGATCGCAGCCCTGCAAGATGCTTCTAAAGCATCAAAAACCACACTGCAAAGTATGTTTTCCAACTTGCTTTGCAGAATGCATTAACTCTTGTAAATCTTTATTTTCTGCACAATCAGGAATCAACATCATTTTTTGTTTAATTAGTTCTATAACATGTTGCTGGTATTTTAACATGTGAAACTGGCAATTCAAAGCCCTGATGGCAAGAGTTGCAGAGGTATATACCTTCTTCCCCCATCTGTCTAAAGCCCTAGAATCCCTGTCCGAAGGGGTAGGGATTTTGGCTGTAGCAGCCTTAATACCTTTAGGTCCCAGGGAAATGGTCTCTGGATCCGCAGTGGGATTTTTAAAAAGAAATGTGTGAAAGTCATGTACTCTGTAGTACCTGTCAGGCTTTCTAGGAGCTGGTGGCAAGGTATCAGGGTTAAGACTGGCTTCCATGAAGACATCATCTACAATTTCCAGAACAGGGGGGCAGCTAAGGGCCTGTTGGACTGTGGGTAGTCCTGGCACTCCCATTGGAAATGTTCTCTGAGGGTATGCAGGGTTTCACCAAAAGAAAAGTCCTCTGGGGGGGAGGCAGAGAGAATGGAACACTCTGCATCTGAATCCTCATAGGTAAATAAGGGTATGTCCTGGTAATCAGAGGGGACAGAGTCATCTGACTCGTGATCTGTAGAATCAGAAGGAAAATCAATTCTTTGACTTTTAGAGGGGGAAGGCTGGCTTCCCCTGATTAAAGTAATTAGGTCTTCAGCCATTCTAAGCATTTGTTTCTGTGGCATGGGAGCTTGAGAATCCGCTTTGGTCGTCTGTTTCCTAGGCATAGTGCAAACTCTGGGCCTGAGAAATTAGTTAGTTTTAGTCAGAAACAAAGTAGTCGGTTTAATATGAACATCGGAAGGCCTGAATACACCCTCAGAAGCCGGTGCCTGCACAGCGGTTCCGGACCCATCCAAGGTACTGACATCCACAGGTTCCATAGTCGAAGAAGCATCTCGCAGCATACCGGACTCCGAATGGGTATCAGCAGAGGCCTGCAAATCTGTAGAAGCAGGTATCAGGGGCTGCAAAAGCGCCTCACTGAGTACCAGCGGACTGGCAACTAGCTTAACAGAAGTGTAGTCGACAGTTTTGGACCTATGCGGTCTGTCTCTCTCTTTATCCTTATGTTTTTTCGGTAGATCGGTAGTCGGATAGCTTATCAAAGCCATTTCGGAATAAGGAGAACGAGAATGAAGGAATGTAGCTACAAAAACATCCCGAAGACAAATATTTCAGGTGTTGAACAGGGCACAAAACTGACAGCGAGGAACATCGTCGTCTGGACCTAAACAGGTGACGCAGAAAGAATGAAAATCTCTGAGAGGTATTTGCTTTCCACAGGCAAGACAATAGTTAACTTTTTCTGACATCTGTTAGAGCAAGAAAAAAGGATCCCCAATGGGGTACTTCGGTTTAGAAGACTTCAGGTTTGAAACTAGAATAACGAAAATTACAGGTAGCAGCCGATCGGCACTTGCGAACTGCTTCTGCTTCGGGCTCCGCTCGGCAAGAAAAGCTGATGTAATGGCAATGGCTGCATGTTTTACACCCCTGATGGACCTGACGTCATGGAAGAGGAGACATCATCCGATGCAGAAATCCCAAGACTCTGGTATTCGGGCCGACTGAGGGCTACCTGCAGGCAGATAACCCAAGCGTGATGACTGCAACAGCGAAACACAAAGAACATCTGGTTTCTGCATTTCAGACCAGAAACATGTTCATGCACGGTCTAGATAAGTTTACAATGTGCTGTGTTCTGAAACAAAGGAATGCTGAGTGTTTGAGATACATAAAAATGCCTCTGTACCTTGGACTTGTTTTGCTACAAGTATTTTATTAAATGCAGCTCTGTTTGCAAAACTATGTGAATTAATTCATGAGAAAGTGCAGAGTATGTGAACACATACTGTGCAACAGTCTATGAATAATAATTGTATACTTCTACTCCAAATCAATGTTGTGAGCTATGAATGAATGGAAGGAATGTTCCATAATAACCCGGCCCACGTATTCCAGTTCTGTAGTTCTGCTGTGTCAGTGCTTGTCTAATCTTGTAAGTACAGATTAAATGTACTGCTATGCATTTAAAAAATGTTTTTAAAAACTGCTTTCAGTGTCTGTTTTTTTATTAATGACAGACAGAGATGAAAATAAACTTCTTAACATTTGGAAGAGCTGCCAGGAACTTGAAGGATGTAATAGCAAGGTGTTCATTTGCTGAAGGATTGACGGGATGACCAAGAAAATCAGTCAGAGCACTTCCAGAAAAAGCAGTGATAAAAAAGTGAAGAAAAATGGGATCCAGAGTCTTCAAACTAGTGAAAATGAAAAGACCCCCTGAAGCATGTCCAGTGACAATGGAGGATGGTTACAGCAGCAAGAGGTCAACTCACAAAAGGAACTGCAGTACAAGTACTAATCTTCAGTATTATTTATTTACTTATTGACATTGGATTAGTTTGACTGGGTAGAAGCTTAATTTTCAGCACAGACCAGGGGAGAAAAGCTCCAAATTAATACAAAAACATTTTAAGAACAAGTAATTTTACAATCTTCAAAAATATAAGAGCTAGAGTCCAAGTTATCAAACAGAATGTCTCTGAATTAAAAACAAAACAAAAAAAAAAAAAAAAAAACAGTTGTAAGGTAAAATAATCACTGCTAAGCATCAACAACAAAGAAAAAATACAAGTGTTCAACTGATAAGTTACAAAGAGGCTGGTGAATATAAATTCACAGGCTACTCAGAAGTTGTTTAAAGAAAGCAGTTGTCATTTCAATTATGGCAAAGAAAGGTTTCAAAGTTTTATTTTTTTTGCAGTATAACCTTTAGCACTGGTTAAAAGTCTCATGATTTGTGCTGTTTTGAGTTGCCCAAGGACAGATGAAATATGTTGAAATTTAAAGTAGGCTAAATAATGCTTAGAAATGTTCTTCAGCGCTTCAACTCCCAGCACAAATTAAGCTTGGACTGGGTCTGGACGGTTTCAAAAGAAGAGAATCCATTCTGCATTCCTTTTTGCAAGAGAGAGACTGTGTGCCATAAATCCTAACTTTCCAAACGGATGCAAGCAAGAGAGAGAGTGAACTTTCCACTGATTCTCAGACAAATTCTAAAGCTTCAGACGGGAAAAGTCTTATAAAATGCAGACACAGAGATGTTCACACAACCGAAACACTGGCTGCAGGAAAAATGATGTACAAAAGGAGACCAATTTTAATAGCCTTTATTTTCTTTTCACAGGTTCTATGTGCATTAACATTTCAGAACAGTCATATTTTAGACAGGCCTTAATTCTACAAAGTAAACATTTAAGCTAACAACAAATGTTTCCTTCTAGGTTTCCCCAGTCAGTTACATGTAATGATTTCCAGATGTGGCAATGTGCCAAATGTTGTCCTAGCTGTACAGCATCAGTAATTTTTCAGGAGTTTAAAAGAAAATTAATCTCACAGGTGGTTAAATGTAAAATTACACGGTGTTAATTTCTCACACTTCTACAGAGGTGCGACACAGACATTTATTTACTGTCAATGTTACACTGTTGTCTTAATGACATGACTTCAGTTCCAGAGTGTAAAATGTATGATCAAACACAGGGTAAAATGCATTGTGTATAAAAGTTAATGTGTTATAATATTTTTGCAGATAAAAATGCATTTGCAGTGTTTTGCTCAAGTAATTATAAATTAACTCAGACATACATATCTGCATCTATATCTGTGCGTATATATGGGTCTATATCAGATCAACGAAAAATCCGTTCATCGAATACGTAATGATTGAAACGTCACAGAAATCTTAAACGGTACTGTGGGGGGTTGCGCCCCCACACACCCTCCTAAATATATATTCTAACTCCAAGATCGCACTACAGTGTGGAAAGAGCAAATACCCTAATCCTCATTGTACTGAGACCCCACAACACTGTTTTCAATTTCGGTGAAGCTGTCGTTCCAGGACTGACGTCAGGTCGTCAGGAGTATAAAAACAGGTGGCAGACACCATTACATCAATTTTTCTTGCCCAAATGTCAGGAGCCCCCAAATAGTGAGCCAAGTTATTGTGGGGAAAACACCACCAGTAAAAAGTAAATACCAATACCCCTGAAAGGGGTGAATAATAGCCCTAGAGAGAGAGAAAGAGAAACCAGGGGACTGGAGGGAGGGAAACCAGGACTGCAACAATGAATATACTCGAACATCTACATTTATGGTAAGTGTACACAACTGTACTACATTCTTTGTGTTCCACTATTTGCAATCATCATACTAAGAAGGGTGGAGGCAGTCAAGAGTTAGGGCTGGCTAGTATGCGTTGTAGGACTGCTGTTGCAAAACCTGCCCTGGATTTGGAAAAGATAGGCATATAGTAATGCTAGGTGAAGGTGTCTATAGAACTCCAGGTAGCAGCTTCCAGGATGTCCCTGGTAGGGACTCCCCTGAGAAATGCTGTAGAGGTAGATGTCGCCCTAGTGGAATGTTTTCTGACCCGCTGAGGGGTTGGTTTCCCGAGGTACTTGTAGGAGAAATGGATATAGTGTGCTCTACATTTGGAAACTGTTTCGAAATGGCCTTGACCTCTGCCTCTGTTGCAAAGCTGACTAGTATCTTTTCTTGGAATCTGAAAGTCTTGGCCTTCCCAATGGAAGTGTTCCCTCAAGGTGTGCAAGGTTTCCCCAAAGGAAAAATCCTCAGGAGGGGATACCGAAGGAATGGACTGTTCTGCATCCGAATCCTCAAAAGGAGAGTAAGCGTGTTCCTCTGCATCAGAATGTTCTGATAACATGGATCCCTGATCAGAAGAGGGAGAATCTTCCTCCACTCTGGGTCTCTTGTCAGGAGGGGGATGAGAACCTCTGATAAGAGTAATTAAATCCTCAGCCATTTTTAGCATCTGTTTTTTAGGCATGGGTCCTGAAGATGGGCCCTGTGCAACAGGTCTCGTGGGATGCCTGGCTGCTTTGGATTTAATAAAGGCCTTAATTGAAAAGGAAGATGAGGGCCTAAATACACCATGGGTGGAGGTGGACCTGTCCACATTAGTAGGCTCTACATTAGCAGGGCTTAGTAGTCTGGGAAAGGGCCGAGGACCCAGCGGTCTCGGGTACAGAAGACACCGTCAAAGGAGAGTCGTCGGTAGGCAGGGACTGCAAAGGCGTCTCGCTGAGAACCGGACCACGTGTAGCCTGTTTCGGCATGGTGTCGGCGGGGCCTCGCTGTCGGTCCTTTCCTTGCGTTTTTGGACAAACGGTAGTGATGTATCCGGCGACATTTTATAATCAAAAGCTTTACCAAAGTAGTGTTGGGCGAACTCCGCCCGCTAATAGTGCTTATTGAAGGTAAGCGAAGCGACAGCCCGAGAAGTGGTCTGGGCCCAAACAAGGTATGCAAAGGAATGGAAATCCTTATGCGGTATTTGCTTCCCACAAGAAATACAATTATTAACTTTTCTGACATCGGTCTGAGGCAAGAAAAGTTTCCCCAGCGAAGTGCAGCTTTAATGAAGACTTTGGTTTCCAATTTTTTCGTAATTCAGGAGCTGGCCGACTGGCACTTGAACTGCTTCTGCCGGGCACCGCGGCAAAAAGACTGAAGAACATAGCGTCGGCTGTGTCTTATACTCTGGCCTCACTGGCGTCCAGAAGAGTAGCGACAACCGGCCACGGACCAAGACTTTGGAATTCGGCCGACCGAGGGACCACCTGATGGCTGAAAACCCCATCTGTGATTACTGCAGCTGTATGCACGATGAACATCCAGGACTGCAACAATGAATATACTCGAACATCTACATTTATGGTAAGTGCACACAACTGTACTACATTCTTCGTGTTTCACTATTTGCAATCATCATACTAAGAAGGGTGGAGGCAGTCAAGAGTTAGGGCTGGCTAGTATGCGTTGTAGGACTGCTGTTGCAAAACCTGCCCTGGATTTGGAAAAGATAGGCATATAGCAATGCTAGGTGAAGGTGTCTATAGAACTCCAGGTAGCAGCTTCCAGGATGTCCCTGGTAGGGACTCCCCTGAGAAATGCTGTAGAGGTAGATGTCGCCCTAGTGGAATGTTTTCTGACCCGCTGAGGGGTTGGTTTCCCGTGGTACTTGTAGGAGAAATGGATGTAGTGTGTTCTACATTTGGAAACCGTTTCGAAATGGCCTTGACCTCTGCCTCTGTTGCAAAGCTGACTAGTAACTGGTCAGATATTCTGAAGGGCTTAGTCCTATTCAAGGTAGAATCTGAGCTGTCTGTGCACAGCCAAGGAGTGCAGGATCCTTTCCCCTTTATTCTGAGGATTAGAGAAGAAAGTTGTCAAATGGATGGATTGGTTGAGAGTCACACTGGACACCACTTTAGGCATAAAGAAAGCGTTAGTCCTGAGGGAAACCCTGAAAGCATGAAAATAAAGAAGTGTTCCACCGCCATAAGTGCTTGCAGCTCAGACACTCTTCTAGCTGAAGTGAAGGCCAGAAGCAAGGCTGTTTTCCAAGAGAGGAATTTCAACTCGGCTGACAGCAGGTTGAAAGGGAGAAAGCGTGAGCCAGTACAAAGTTAAGGTCCCAAGCAGGGGTGGGGTGCTCTCCTTAGCAGCCTTAAGTTGTTTGCCCCTCTCAGGAACTCTTTGATAAATGGGTGCAAGAAGAGCGGTGGCTCAGTGTTGTAATGAGTCGAAATGGCTGAGGCATGTATCTTAATGGAGGAGAAGGACAGGCCTTTGTGCAGTAGATATGCTATGTAGTCTAGGATTAGAGGCAGGGAGGGCAGAGTTGTCTCCTTTCCTTTAGACTGAATCCAGGAGGCCCCCAAAATAACCTTTTCC